>NC_136059.1:1045684910-1046291772 GCF_964261635.1 Lissotriton helveticus
GACTTTGGGGGCCAAGAAGCTCTCCTGGTACCTCCTGTAAGTCCTACGCAGTGGAATTCCTGAGCGCTGGTCAGAGGCCCAGCCCCCTATCTACACTACTCTACATGCACAACTGCCATGTTATAGTTATAAATTAGGATTTAAAAAACCTTAGAAATTCACTGAAAAACAATAGGTTTCAGGGATGTTATAGTTAGTAATTAGCTTTTAAACAAAACTTAGAAATTCACTGAAAAAACATAGGTTTCAGTGACATTATAGTTAGTAATTAGAATTTTAAAAAACCTTTGAAATTCACTGAAAAAAACATAGGTTCCAGGGATGTTTTAGTTAGAAATTAGCGTTTAAAAAATCTAAGAAATTCATTGAAGAAACCACAGGTTTCAGGGACGTTATAGTTAGTTGACATTTCACTCGTACAAAACCAGAGAAATTCAGCCTTTATGGTTAGTTGAGCTAACTATAACTAACACCCCTGCAGTGCACTGCTGATGATGTCACATATTACATCACTCATGACATGGTCAATGACATCACTGATTACATCACTGATGACATCTCAAATTACATCACTGATGACATCATCCACGTGATAATCTGATACACCTCCTCACACCCTAATATAACCTTTGATACACCCACTCTAAAATACAGACTACCATTTTGTAAACCAAAGACACACCAATACCAGTTACTACATACCCAACCACTGATTCCTAGGTCTACAGACACATTTGCTCATTCACCCAGACAGTCAGTGATGTCATTTGAGATGTCATCAGAGATGTCACTGACCATGTCATGAGTGATGTAATATGTGACGTCATCAGCAGTGCATTGAGGGGGGCGCGAGTTATAGTTACCTCAACTAACTATCAGGGCCGAATTTCTCTGGTTTTGTATGAGTGAAATAACTAAAACGTCCCTCAAACTTGTGATTCTTTCAGTGAATATATATATATATGTGGGTATATATATATATACATTACGTCATCACATGTATTGTTGCTCCCACTATCTTCCGGGATTTTAATTGCGGTTTTATTACATTAGTGTTTTTTCTTTTTCTATAGACAGGGCCTGGAACTGTTTGGAATATTGTGTGACTACTGTCTATGCATGAGCTAAAACCATTTAGATTTTTGTTAACTATTGGTTATTTGGCAATAAGTGAATTTCCTCTTTTTATTCCTTAGCAATTTTGACAGAAGACGCCCTTAACTATGGTTCCTTTTTGTTACTAAAGTTCCATCATGTCATATGTCAACTGCAAATTCTCCGTATTATAGACTAGCTGTACCCTGCCACACGTTGCTGTGGCTCAGTCTGGTTAAATGGAAGAGAAAGAAAAGAGTAAGCACACGTTTCTAATATGTTTAATTTCACAATGCTTGTGGGCACACAATATGTTTTTGTGACTATTGTCACGTGTATATATAAACACGCGATAATGTTGCAAAGTGAACACACTCCTCCCCGCTCCCTCCAACCACTTCCCGGTCTGCCATCCTGACACCATCAGTTCATCCTAATATATGTAGACTATTGTCTTTATGCGTCCTTTCTTAATGTTACAAAGTGAACCAACTCCTCCTCCCTCCCAACGCCCACTTCCCGGTCTATCATCCTGACACCAACTGTCCATCCTAATATATGTAGTCTATTGTCTCTATGCGTCCTTTGTAGTTGTTGCGCAGCAACCAAATCAATAGGGTCTGTTCGACCTTTTGATTAAAAACACGCGCGTATTGGACACGCGCATATTCTAATCCCACGTTGTGTATATATAAACACGCGCTTAATCGAATCCAAAGTTGTGTCAAAATTTCAAATCAATCGGTGAAGAACTTTCGGAGATTTAAGATTTTGAACAAAGGAACATTAAAATTTTTATGTGCCTGTTCGGGCTTTTGATTAAAAACACACGCGTATTCGACACACGTGTATTGGAATCCAACGTTGTGTATATAAAAACACCCCCCTATTCGAACCTAATATATGTAGACTATTGTCTCTATGCGTCCCTTGTAGTTTTTACGCAGCGTATTCGACACATGTGTATTGGAATCCAACGTTGTGTATATAAAAACACCCCCCTATTCGAATCCAACGTTGTGTCAAAATTTCAAAGCAATCAGTGAAGAACTTTTGGAGATTTGCGAGTTTGAACAAATGAACATTTACATTTTTATTCATATAGATTGTCTCCGTTCTTTGTAGGAGCGACACGTTTCTTCAAACTTCTTGATTATTGTTTATTTTTATGTGCCTCTATTTTCTCTTTATTTTTTACCAAGCCCACTGGGGCATGATTATTTGATATATCTAAATCATTTTAACATAAACCCACTGGGTTGTGATTACTCTATGGTTAATCCTTCCACATTAATAATAAGGATGTACTGGGCATACTTATCCAAGAGTTAATGACTGTAACTATGTTTATTATTTCTTCTTGAGAGTTCAGTATTTAACTGCCAGGGTGTTGCGAGGACTATAATGTTGTTTTTATGTTAGTCTTACTGTATGATTATAAGCAGTAGCTCACTTTATATATTTTCGTATACATACCATTTTGACTTAATAATGGGATGAGTAAAAGTATGTACTTCATGTAACATTTATTGAATATGTTTTGTATTCTTTTGAAACTTCAGTATTTCACTTTTGTGGCAACTTTTGGGGTATCATTCTGTTTTTAAATCGGCATTTATTGTAATATGATCAGCAGTAAGTAATTGTTTTCTGCCATTCTGTTCCAGAAATGTGATTGGTCAACATATGTATTCCATGTTTTATTTATTTATGAAGTTTTGTATAGCGCAAACATGATCCCAAAGGATATCATTGCGCTTTACAATTTGAGGGAGAGGATGGTAAAAGTTGCAGTATAATCATCAAAGGGATAACAACCCAAACAAATCAAATATGCACATCCAACAAGAGGGTTACAATCGAAGGGACAACAAAGGGTAAGATAATGATTGGAACATTGCGAACTGGGAGGGGAGTAAGTGAATAGTAGAGCAGAATAATATCAAATGCAGGCCTTAGGGTGAAGGTCCTAAGCATTAGAGTAGACGATCAAAACACTTTTAAGGTAGGAACTTGTTCAAGAAGAATCTTTTTGCTTCCAATTTGAAGGCAGTCTTGGAGGAGATTCTGCGTACTTCCGGTGGCAGAGAGTTCCAGAAATTCCGAAGACTCAGTGACACATTCTCTTTTTGCAAAAGATCCGTGGTTTCAGGATGAGAGAGTTAGCACTCCGAGAACGTCTACCCCCTCCGGATAATTCCAGCTTTTGCGCTAGATAACTGGGGGTTTTGAAATGGAGGGCTTTGTGAGACAGAAATGCAATCTTTAGCTGAATTCTTGCTTCATAGGGCATCCAATTTAGGGATTTTAAGACTGGGGAGATATGCTTGTTTCTTTTGGTACCCGTAACCAATCTAGCCACTGCATTCAGTGAGGCCCTTAGTGAGGCAAAGGTATACTTGTGGAGCCACAGAGTGTAGCACTGCCATAGTCTAACCTCGGTAGAACAAGAACTTAGACCACTTGCTTGAAGTCAGCTTGTGGGAGGAAAAGTTTGAGATTCCTGAGTATCCTCATTAGGTGAGTAGCTCCCTTGCACACATTGCTGATATGATTTATATCTAATGGTACAGCTAAGTAAAATAGCTAAACCACCACTAGTATGCCCTTTTACAGAAGATGTTGCTGCACAATAATATACATAAAAAATCTCAAAATGAAAATCACCCTTCCAGGTTTCCTGGAGGCAAAATGTTTTAGGGTCATATTCTAATAATGATTTAAGCTTACAATTAGTTTTTCCTACCCCCGCTAAATTCCAGGATAGAATTCTTCCCAATTGGCTACCCCTGCAACAAGGGCATATTTCGTTGTTTCTTTTGACTACTTGCCTGGTCTGGAGTGGTGGGATCAGCACAGCCCCATAGGTGAAAATCTTGGAGGTGCACTTTGCCCACAACTTTTGGTATTCATTGATTAGTATTTGTGCTACACTCCAAGATAGCCGAAATGTTTGATATTACATCTCATAGTACTTTGTGCCCTTTCCTTATGTCACTTACACTTTTTGGGTTAAAATTTACATGAAAGAAAAACAAGCCTTACCTGTGATCAAGGTATCTTGTACATCAAAACGCATTGGGAAATTCTACTCTGTACTTTGGCACACTTTCATGCTTACAAGTTAAAATAGAAGATTACATGACTGCACATTTTGGAATGGGCATCTCTCTTTAGAATTGCAGAGAGTCGTGTTTTGGATTGTGTCAGGCTCTCCTCAGCCAAACATACACCTCTGTTGCATGGGCTTGAGGTAATGAGGATATGATGAGAGAGGAAGATATATATAACAGTATTCCCTATGGATTCATTTTAAGTCCCTGACTCCGTTATTTCTTATTAGAGAGAGTTGCAGTACCTTTGGGTGGCCATGTCATTTGCCAGACTTACATCAGGTCTGAGCTGGAGTACATTTACTACTGCTTGTGACACTTTTAGCTGTATTAGATTTAGAAGTGCAGTTTGTGAAAAGCAATGGGTGTTCTCTTTTGTGGGTGTTTGTCTGTCCCTTCCTAAATCACTTTTTATCCCTCCCTAAACAGTACCTAATTTTGCATTAAGCATGTCACATTTTTCAACTACACCCCTGGTCCATTCCACATTTACTTCTTGGATTATGAGTTAGGCATAGTGGTAATTACCGCTTGCCAGGGTAAATAGCACATGAACTTCCTGACTTGTCCACAGACATGCACTATTTAGCATATGTGATTAGCACATGTGCTAACCAGCGCATGTCTTTGGTCTAGGTACACTGCTTATCACATGCGCTATTTACCTCATGTGATATTTACCGCATGCGAAAAATAACTTATGGTAAATAACAGCCAATTACAAATATGAGAGGTCATTGGTAAGCCATTGCAACACCATGCAGCACACGGATGGAAAATAGAACACCAATCAATGACCACAAATGGTGCAACAAATGCAGGATTAGATCAGGGATTAATTGACAAAGTAAGGCTGGAACACATAAACAAAAGTTTGCTTGAGAACCATAAGATATAACGGCTTGATTTTGGCATTAAAAAAGACATATTTCCATCAATACGGATACCCTGAAACCTAACATAGAGACCCACTGCCACCCACCCTTCTTGAAAAAACAGTCCTTTAATTCTTTGAAGCAAGCATCACACAGTGAACAGTGGGAGTGGTGCATGGTATTTCTCAGTCAACCTTCAGCAAAATATTCGGCTAAGTGATGCATGCTTTGGAGAGAGTGGGTGGGTAGCATGTACATTGAACTTTAGACACTCACGCAACAAACGCCAGGAAGGCAAACATAGTTATTACAGAAGGATTTCCTGACATCCTAAAGTCAATTAACGGCACTCATGTATGCATTGTGGCCTAACATAGAAAGGAACACGTTTGCTGTAAGGGTAAAATGGAGCACACTATAAATGTACAATTTCTTTGTGATGATGACATGTGTATAATTGACTGCTGTGTTAGGTGCCTTGGACCAAATCACAATACCATGATCCTACAGAGAAGAAACATTATTTATACTGAGGGGAGACATTATTTACTGGGCAGACTAATCGCCCCCCTTAATCATTGAGATTACAATGAATTATGATTGTTGTAGAACAATCTCAATACATGGCAGCAGTACCATTAAATAGTTACTAGCCCCTATGGTAGCACATACATGGATCAATGTGAATATGTGTAACAAATTACATTGGTCACTCTTTACAATGATGATTCTCAGCCAGATAAACTTTTTAACAATCACTTGAACTTCAATTGCAACAGTCATATCTCTTACCTTGGATTCCTCCAACCCTGAAACCTTCTTGCATATCTTCCACTCCAGACATATTGAGGATGGTCATAATGTTTTCTTTCCACTGCCACCAGTTGCCATACTTTGGTGATTGTACTTCACAACTTGTTTAAGTACCTAGCATTTCAAGGCTTGAAACCTGTTTTTAATGTCCTCAACATTATGTGGATATGTTGATACAGTACTGATTGTGGCCATTAACTCTTTCTACTGTCATGTTCTTGTTTGTTTTTGGTGGCATCTTCAGGATGAGATGGCACATTACACGGTCATGATGTCTTAATACCTCCTTGGCCCAGACCTCCAGCTCAGGATCAATAAACTTGCATTTCCTTTCCCTGCTGTCACCTATGATGAAATAGTTTGGCCGGTTTCTGATTGATATGACTGGGTAATAGCAGAAGATGGCAATGGATTCCAACTGCCATGTTTAGAGGTGCTTTGTCCTCACAAAATGAATGCTTGCACACCCATACACTGGAAGGAGTTGTTGGTGTTTTTCAGGGGTGTACTGAGGTCCTTCTGTGTGTTGAGCTGGCAGTTTCTGCTTTCTAGGGATTCATTGTCTTGCTCCAAGGACATCCAAAGCCTGGAAATGAGCATTTCCTGATGTTTTGTGCAGGTGCTATTTATCGGGTGCAGTATTTACCACATGAAATAAACACAACCATTCAGTATTTAACACATGCGGTAAATACTGATTCTGCAGTACACAGTAAAATCTCGTAATCAGTGACAATCCACTGTAATCAGTATTTACCCAATATGCAAGTTTGGGATTCTTTTATCAGTAAACTCGTAATAAAACTCTAAGAAGTAAACTTATATCTGTGAGGAGCTCCCTATAGAAAAGATAGGAGAGGTGAGGTTGGAGAGGTTTTAGATTTGAGGCTAACAGTACTGCAATGCCATATGACTATGAACAATGGGCATACAGCAAAGTAACTTTGGGGCAGATATCCAAGAAAGTGACGCTTCTGTAGTGATGTGTCCCTATTCCTGCACAACCCTGAGAAACTCTTTCGCCACCATGGATTCACCGTATTTAAAATACGGTGAACCATGGCGCAAGGATTGACAGATGCGTGATGCATCTGTTGGGGCAAAAGTCACACATTGCTGGAGTCGTGTCACAAGCATGACGCAACTTCGGAAATGCATTTTGAGGGCCATTCCCACTACACTGCGTCACTACTTTTTCCTGCTTCATGCAGGCGTACGGTTTTGACGCAGTGTCATCCTAGAAGTGACTCGTTGAAATCTTGTAGATTTAACTGCATCATTTTTACATGGCTTTCCTGCGAGGGACCGCCCACCCTGCATACATAAAGCTCAAAAGAAGCCGTGCCACCCCATCTAGAACCTGGTACAATGCGGACCTCAACGCAGAAAGAAGAACCCTGAGAGCCAAAGAAAGAAAGTGGAGAAACAACCCAACCGCCATCCTTAGCTTACAACTAAAAACAGCCCGCAGGCAGTATAACAACCATATCAAAAACAAGAAATCCAGCTTCTTCCGAGAGGCACTAGCCAATTCCAAAAACAGACCTAAGGAGCTCTACAACATAATCAGACATCAAACATCCAAGCCTCTGCCCCCACCCCTGCAGGCGTCCAAAGAACTATGTGATAACTTCGCCAGCTTCTTCAACGACAAGGTCTTAAAAATCGAATTATCTCTAGACATCAACAACTTACACCTCCAGAAGAGCAACGCGGCTATCCCACAGGCCCTTCCATCCGGCTCCTCTCCCCTCCTTTAGCTAAGCTTTTGCCCCGTGCAGGAAACTGAGATAATCTCGTTGATCTCGACCTCCAAACCTTCAGCACACATCTCAGACCCCATTCCTCCCTCACAAATCAAAAAAATGAAGCTCACCTTAGCACCTATCTGGGGCAAAATCATAAACAGCTCCCTACAAAGCGGAGTGGTCCCCGATTGTCTAAAAATGGGACAAGTCACCCCTCTGCTGAAAAAACCCGGTCTTGACTCAACTGACTTGAACAATTTCAGACCGATATCTAACCTCCCTCTGCTCGCTAAAACACTGGAACGCTGCGTACTCCTGCAATTGACGCATCATCTGGACAACATCAATCTCCTGGACCCCCTCCAATCCGGCTTCAGACAAGGCCGCAGCACAGAAACCGCGATGCTGAACATCATAGACGACATTCACGGTTCTCTTGATGCAGACAAGTGCTGCCTCCTCATACTCCTTGATCTATCCGCAGCTTTCGACACGGTGGACCATAACCTCCTCATCAAGACTCTGCAAGTAAGAGCTGGCCTCGGCGAGGTAGTTCTCAAGTGGTTTTCCTCCTTTCTATATAACCGCTCGCAAATAATAAAAATGAAGAACTTCACCTCCGAAACCCAGCAAGTCAACAAGGGTGTCCCCCAAGGATCAGTACTTTCTCCTCAGCTCTTCAACATCTATATGGAACCGCTCGCTAAACTACTCAGGAATGCCAACATCCACTTCCACCTCTACGCGGATGACACGCAGATCTACCTGGAAACCTCTTCTCTTAATGACATCCACAGACTAAATGCTGTCCTAAATGATGTTCAAGATTGGCTGACAAAAAATCACCTGAAACTCAATCCCGACAAGACCGAAACTCTTCTCATCTCAAACAAAGAAGACAACCCTCAAATCATCGAGTGGCTGAAGTCGATCGATGCTCTTAAAGGTACTCTCACGCTAGCTGACTCCGTAAAATCTCTGGGTTTCACCCTAGACCCCAAACTAACTTTGACAAACCACATCAAGAACTCGGCAAAAAGTGCATTCTTTAACCTCAGACTTCTGAACAAAATCAAACCTTTCATTCCCAACAAGGACCTTAAACTAGCCACGCAATCTCTAGTCCTATCTAGACTGGACTATGGGAACTCAATCCTAACAGGCATCCCCAAATCGCACCTGGCCCCACTAAAAACAACACTGCATACGGCAGCGAGAATGATCACAGGATGCAAAAAATCTGACCACATCTCCCCAGCACTCAAAGAACTCGAATGGCTCCCGGTGGAAATGCGAAGTACCTTCAGAACGGCCTGCCTAACCCACAAGGCCCTCCATACTGGAAAACCAGAATACTTGGCAAACAGCAGGCCAAGCTAGAAATTTGAGAAGCTCTAACTCCCTGCTGCTCATCCTACCAAAAACCAGAAAGAAGAGAACTGCGGACTGCTCCTTCACAGGAAATGCCCCCAAGATATGGAACTCTATCCCCCCGCACATCAGAACCATACCGTCCTATGCGGAATTCAAGAGCCAACTCAAATCCTTGTTCCTTATCCGTCCCCTAGGTAGTGGGTAACTAGGATCAGCAAGCATCCCCAGAACTATGTGGTATCTCTGTATCCTATTACCAAGAAGTCCTACTGCACGAACTTTTCCTCCTTCCAAATTGTCTTTCGTTGATCGCCTTTACTTGTTATGTGTCTTGTTGTTCACCTTTTCATTCCTTTTACTGTAAAGCGCTCTGCTTCGGGTTATAGAAAACTTCTAAATAAATAAATAAATAATACATTCTACCTGACGCAGTTAGAATGGCTAGGCTAGGGTAGGTGGTGGCAGCTCCTACTCAACCCCGTTTGCACTGCAGAGGCAGGATTCATGTCTCTGTGCTCTGTTTTAATATTTTTAATAGTGTGCTTCTCACTGGCTTTGTGACATTAAGTTTGAGTGGTGTGAAAAAAACGCTTGCGCTCATTTTAATTTTGCTTTTTAGCTGCCCAGGTCTGTTAAATTTACTCTCTGTTACCGCCTACCTGTGTTTTACTGGGGTGGTACCTAGGTGTGCCTTTCCTGCCCCGTTCCACCGCGGCTTGCTGTGCCAATTGAGTGGAGGGCAGACGGCCATCTTGGGAGTGGTCCCGGACCCTGGCTGGACTGGTGGCAGCACTCTAGCTGGGGGAGGGAGGCTCTCACATAAATTGCCCATGTCTTCCCGGCCGCGCAGTGGACGTACCGCCAGCGCACCGCCGGCGCGCCTAAGCCAAGCCCATCTGCATCCTTCGGCCCCCAGGAGCACCTAGCACCCGGCATGCTGCCCGATTTTCCTACGAGCTGATGGCAGGTAAAAAATTGTATAGCCGCGAGGAGATAATGGCACTAAACACTGCCAAATGTAATGATGTTAGACACTGGGAAGTTGTTGACTGCTTTTCCAGAATCTCCCCCTCCAGCCATTTCCGCTCCATCTTACCACAGCTGTCCCTGCCCCTCAAACTAATAATAATACCATGATTTCAGCAGTACTAATCAATGCTCTGTCCATGGTCAAACAAGCTGCCGATGTTTTTGAGCTTCTGGCGGAGGGCCGACTTGATCTACTCTCCATTACCAAGACATCGCTAAACAACTCATGTGCCCCAGTGGTGGAGCTCTCCATTCCCAGAGGCTTCAAAATAATGTGGGCTGATCTTTCTACGGGGAGAGAAGGGGGCTCTGCTGTGGTGTTCAGGGACACGTGGGCCTTCTCTTATGAGACATCAGAAGAACTGGGCAAAGGGGAGGTTCTTCACTTCTCTCTTGCTCTTTCCCCTCCTTTTTTGCTACAAGGCACGTTGGTTTATCGTCCCCTGGGGCCAGCAGGGCCGTTCCTTAACGCTTTGGAGGGTGCTATTGTGCCACGTGCATTGAGGTTCCCTAAGTTTCTTCTTCTAGGGGACTTCAATATTCATGCAGAGGTCTCAGATACTCCTGATTCAAGAAGTATGTTTGTCTCCTTGAATTTAGCCCAGCTCACACAGTGGTTTAAGTTGTCCTACGCATGTTGGGGGTCACCTGCTGGATCTAGTCTGCTCCAACTTTGACCTTTCTCTATCAAATCCAGAATATGTTACATGGTCCGATCACCATCTGATCAGGTTTACCTGGTCATTAGAAAAGCTCTCCGGTGTTTCTGCCACCCCTCCTAGTGCATGCCCCCAGAAGATTAACCTCCCTGCTCTGTCGGACACCCTATCTCAGAGCCGCCCAACTTTGGGTTCTGAGCTATCTGAAGCAGTGCAGCGCTTTAACTCCTGGATTGGTGGGGGGCGTGGAGGCCTCTGCGAACCCGGGCACCAGTTGCGAAAATTGCACTTCTCCTTCCAAGCCGTGGTTTTCTCACGCTTTGAGAGAAATGAAGTTGGGTTGTAAAAAATTGGAGCGCTGCTGGAGACATGTCTACTGTCCAACTGCTGAGATGACTCTCTGTGCAGCCCAGAGAGAATACTATACTGCCATTAGGATGGCAAAAGGCAATTATTACACAGGTAGGATCTCTAAGGCCAATAACAACAGCAAAGAAATCTTTGCTATCTTTATGAGCTTTCTCTCCCCTTGGCCCGACCAACCTACGCTGCCATCCTCTGAACAGTGGTGCGAGGATTTGTCCTCCTTCTTTGTTGATAAGATAGTGAAGATTCAGGATAATCTGCACACAGTCTGTCTCCATCAGAGGAATATCTCCCTGCCTACATTGCCTCCCCTTAGGCCCCCCACCTATCAGTTTAGGGATTTTTTTACCACGGGATGAAGAGGATACCCTGGCTGTCCTGAAGTCCATGAAATCTGGGTCTCCCACCGATCCGTATCCTGTTCGTGTGCTAGGAGGGGTGGCAGAGGTGGTCTGTTCCGAGGTCATTGAGATTATTAATCTCTCCTTCCTGACAGCTACAGTTCCCATCTGCTGGAAGCAGGCCAAACTTTTGCCGCTTCTAAAGAAATCAGGATTGGACCCCTCGGTTCCATCTAACTACTGGCCCATTTCCCTGCTACCAGCGCTGGTCAAGGTGTGTGAGAAGATGGCATTCCGCCAGTTGGACGCCTTTGCGGAGGCCTCCCATGCTCTGCATCCGACTCAATCTGGGTTTCATGCTGCTTATAGTTCCGAATCAGCGCTGGTTGAAATGTCAGAAGCCATCAGGGAGTGCCTGGACGGAGGCGGCAGAGCAGCACTGATTTTGTTAGACCTCTCTGCCGTCTTTGACACGGTACCCCATCAGCTTCTTCTCACCTGGCTATCTGCCATTGACTTTACTGGCTCTGCTTTAGAGTGGCTGACAAAATTTCTGAATATTCTGACCCAGCAGGTGTGTATGCCTCCCCACGCATCCTCGGCCAGGCTACTATCCACTGGGGTACCTCAGGGGTCTACTGTTAGCCCCCTGTTGTTTAATATCTATCTGACCCCTCTGATCTTTTTGGGCAAAGAACTGGGCGCAAAAATGATTGCCTATGCTGATGACACCCAGCTACTATTCACTTGGCCGGGTGCCGATCTGGATACTTCTTCTGCCCAGTTTTGCCTCTTGTCGGTCTTCCGATGGCTCGCACTTGCACAACTGAAGTGCAACGAGGAAAAATCTGAAATTCTCCTCTATGGACATTTCCCTACTAACTTTATAGAATTATTGTGGCCATCTGATGTTCCCTGTCCCCATTCAACGCGAAACCCTGCAAAAAACCTGGGAGTGTGGTTTGGGGAAAACCTTAAATTTGAGGATCACATAAAAAAACTGACCAGTGTATGCTTTGGTACCCTCAAAGCCCTGCGCAGATTTTTCCCCTTGCTTCCGAGGGAGGCCAAAGAAACAGTGGCGCGTGCCCTAATTCTTTCTCGTTTAGATTATGCCAACACCCTGTTCATTGGCATCCCTGCCTACTTGACCAAGTGCCTTCAGATTATTCAGAACGCCGTAGCTAGACTTCTCTTTAACATCTCGCGGAGGTCTAGTGTACGGCAACATCTGCGCAGTCTGCATTGGCTGCCATTGGCCCAAAGGGTACAGTTCTTTCTTTCAGAGCCATTCATGGGCCTCTCTACCTGAGGAGATGCTTCTCTTTGTATTTACCTAACTGCCCGCTCCGGTCGGCTAACCAGTGCAGGCTGGTTATGCCACGATTTCAGCTGGCTTGTTTAGGCGGACAATCTTTCTCCGTGAAAGCAGCCAGCGCATGGAATGCTCTTCCTGCGCAGCTTCGTGCCACCCAGGACCTCAATCTTTTTTAAAAAATCATTAAAAACTCATCTTTTTACTATGACGCTATAATTCCCACTCCTACTGTCTCCCTGCATGAGTTCGCACCAGGACACTCCTGAGTATTTGACCTATAACATAACATATAATGTGAGGCATGGCTTTACAACATGACGCATCTCACTAGATGCATCACGTTGTAAATTGCCCGCATTTTTTACGGCGCCGATGCATCACAAAAGTGACGCAACAGAGGCTAAAAAGTGTTGCAAATGCTTGTAAATCTTCCCCTCTATTTTTATCACCAGACATGTAATTTAATTATGATGGCAAATTTGTTTGAAAATCATCAAAAATAAGATATGAGGTAGAAACAAATTAAACAACATTCTAATTTAAAATGTTTTCTTTTTTTTTTTAGAGTCCACTGACTATTAAAATCTACTCTCCGATTTGTCCTCTAGTTCCCTGAAAAGGGTTTCAAACTTACTGGTGGTTCATTTTACATGATAGACTAGCCCTACAAGTATTAACTACCGCTTCTAAGACTATGTTTGACACACTTCCAATTTACACTGCCTCGGTATAAATTGATATGTGTTAAGAAGGAGCGGCAGAACAAATCTCATTATTGCATTCCAAGTAGTCTCCTTGCTAAACAGCTTCAAATATTTGTCACATCATTTAAAATGCAAAATGCGCTAGAATTGATTTTCAGCACTTTCAGGCAGCAATGTTTGTAATAATGTTAATTTGCGGATTTCCATATCTCATTTTATTTTTATTCTACATGGTGCAGATGCCTTGTTTATCCTGGGGCTATTTGTATTGTGCACTCAGAATATGAACAGCGAAAAAGTATTTCTCATATCTTCTTGAACAACCCGAGGCGCAGGAAGAGATTTGTGTTGTAACAGGCAGTCAATCTCATTCACTCCCTTTAGTCACTGTATATCAACATCGAAGTCCCAGCTAGTTTTTCTGTAGCAATTAACTTGCCAGGGTTCTCTGCTGTCAAACTCAGCGATAATAAACTTTCCCCAGCGAGAGTCAGAGTCATAGATCCTCTCCCTCCAAGTTCCAGAGCCGCTGTATAATTCAGAATAAACATGATTAAGGAGATGACGTGGTTTTAGTTAAAGAGACACACCAGGGTCTATCAAGCAGGCTCAGCTTCTTATAATGCGGGTGCAAACAGTCTGACAATTGTCACTTGAATGTGAAACGAGGAAGGAGCAGCGTGGAATGAATAATAAGGCCCAGATTTGCTAACATGCTAGTCGAGATTTACAATGGCACACAAAGGCCTTGTATTACACTGCATCGGGTTGGCATTAGATGGGTGGAGCATGGGCGTTCCCATGCAGCCACCCATGTATTTTTATGCACACCCAGATTTACTACTTGCAGTAAATCTGACTTTGTGGCAAAATGTTGCGCCTACCCTACAAGTGTGTAACATGTAGAAATATTTTAATTTCTCTTTATAATTTCCTCTTTCCATGTATGCTGCATTCTGCAGCACACATATAAAGGAGAGTAAGCCTTCCCACACAAAAACTATCCTGCACGTAATGTATACATTCTTGCACCATGGCGCAAGGTTGCCTGCGTTGGTGCTAGGCTGCCTGAAGTGTGCCAGCACCATGAGAGAGCAGAAGTGCCCCATATCTTAGGAGATATGACCGATTGCTGCTCTGTCCCTTTCACGCAACACAGTGAAGCAAGTTGCCTTGAGGTATTGCGTTGCAAGAAAGGTGAGCAAATTCTTGCCTAAATGCTCAGCAAAACATACAATCAAATACAGACTCTGGCATATCAAGGGTGGCACAGGACCTAATGCAAGCATGGAAAATACCCATTGTTGGGTAATTAAAACATTCATAACAGAGGTGCAGATGGCACCTCACAGGCCTGGCCCTGGTGCCCCTGCACCTTTTGCAACATTGATAGCTATGACTCTGAATACAGTCTAAAGCACTCCTACTATCACAATAGCTAAACTATATAAAGCAAAGAGCAAGGGGCCTGATGCACTATCGCAATTCTGTAAACCAGGGATGTGCACATTGCACTCAAACTGATTTGCAAATGGGGATGATGTATTAACAGGCCACATCACAAATTGTCCATTCGTATGTGGTTGCAACATTTCCTGCACAATGAATATTAATTTAGCAGGTCTCATTTTTAGCCACTCTATGATTTGCTATGAGTGCAGTGATAGAGGCATCCAAGGGACAGCAGACAACAATCCCTACATTTGCTTTTACAAATGGGATATTTTACAAAGAAGAGCAGCCTGAGTCCATTAAAAAGACAGGCGCTGGTTCACTATGCTTCTTGTTCAGAAACACTTCAGAGAGCAATCTGCGCTCCTCTGGACCACTGACTGGACTCCTCCAAGTCGTCTAACACCATTCATGGTGGGAACGTTGTTCTAGCGTACACTTTCCGAATCAGTTACCATCCCAATTTAAGAGGTGTAATTTATCCATCAACCGCAATTGAGGTCATAGAGCATTGATACATTCCTAATGCTGAAATGAAGAGTACTAGCAGTATAGACTACAAACAAGAACTGCCACTGATTACCATATGGCGTCTCATACTGTGATGGCACAGAAGCCTAAATAACAATTGCACTCAAAGCTGTTAAAAGAAATACCCTGAGAAAGGCTAGCATTTCCATCAATGACAACAAATTCTTAAACTTCTATTTCTAGTAAGCCTTTTTATCTTTTATCTTCAACAGAGCAAGCAGCTCACCTCGAGACCGCGACCTTCCCAGAGATCTGGAAACACGCCGAGATCAACGCCCTACTCAAAAAACCTAAGGCAGACCCAAGAGACCTCAAGAACTTCTGGCCCATCTCTCTGCTCCCCTTCCCGGCCAAAGTCATCGCGAAAATCGTCAACAAACAGCTAACACGATACCTCGAAGAAAACAGAATCTTGGACCCTTCCCAGTCAGGGTTCTGCAGCAACCACAGCACTGAGACTGCCCTCATCACCACCACCGATGACAGCAGGGCCCTGCTGGACAACGGCGAGACCGCAGCACTCATCCTCCTGGACCTCTCTGCCGCCTTCAACACCGTCTGCCACCGAACACTACGTGCACGCCTCTAAGCTGCAGGGATCCGAGACAAGGCTCTGGATTGGACCACCTCCTTCCTCTCCGGCAGAACACAGAGCATCCACCTCCCCCATTCCATTCTAAAGCCTCCGAGATCATCTGCGGCGTACCCCAGGGATCCTCTCTCAGCCTGACGCTGTTCAACATTTACATGGCCCGCTCACACACGTAGCCCAACAGCACGACCGCAACATAATCTCCTACGCCGACGACACTCAGCTGATCCTCTCCCTCACCAAGGACCCCATCACCGCCAAAGCCAACCTCCATGAAGGAATGAAGGCCGTCGCCGACTGGATGAAGACCAGCCGTCTGAAGCTGAACTCGGACAAGATAGAGGTCCTCATCCTCAACTCCAACCCTTCAGCCCGGGACAACTCCTGGTGGCCGTCTGCACCCGGGGCAGCCCCGACACCCACCGACCACGCACGCAACCTGGGAATCATCCTCAACTCAACGCTCTCAACGACCAAGAAAGTCAACACCGTCTGATCCTCCTCCTGCTTCAATACCCTCTGCATGCTCCGCAAGGTCTGCTGATGGATCCTCGGCACGACTGATCCTCGATGTACCACGCCACGGCCACATCACCCCCGCCTGAGAAACGTGCACTGGCTCCCCATCAACAAGAGGATATCCTTCAAGCTCCTTACCCACGCACACAAGGCACTCTACAAGACCAGCCCAGCCTACCTCAACAGACAGCTCTCCTTTTACATCCCAAACTGCCAGCTACGCTCCGCCGACCTCTCACTCGCCTCCGTCCTGTGCATCCGCACATCCGAAGAACAACCACTGATGGGAGATCCACCTCGCTGCCAAGACATCTAACACCCTCCCACTGAGCCTACGACAGACCCAAGACCTGCTGACCTTCAGGAGGATACTCAAGACCTGGCTGTTCGATCAGTAGCGCCCCCCCCCCGAGCGCCTCGAGACCCTTGCGGGTATGTAGTGCGCTTTACAAATGATTGATTGATTGATTGATTGATTGATCTAAATGGGTCAATCATAATTTTCAACATGAATGATATTTACCATTCAGTAGAACAAGATAGATTTTGTTTGACGATTAGCGTTTACATGAGGTTTGGTAAGTTATAAATGTCAATTATCTTAAAAATAGTTTTTTTCTATCTGTTTTGTACACGTCTTCCCTTCCCTTAAGTTTACCTCGCCACCTTCACTATGTACATGTCACTTTGTGTTGTGACCCTATATTAAAATTACTACTCTGTAGCATTAACCCTCAAAACCCCATTCCTTCTTCTCTCCCATAACTCTTCACCACCTCCCCTTTGCCAATGCTTCCAAACATGTACCTCTGTTTTTCCATTTTCTTTCCTGGGAGACCCATAATTGTACCCTTATTGCTCATCTTAACCTTTGGGATGGAACGGTCCCTTGCATGGTGATGGATGAGCACCACTGCTTTGAGTGCCCCAACTGCACTGATGTCTTGATCCCTAATGCAGATGCTTTTCTTATCATACCAAACATGGATCATGCATGTGTACCATGACATAAGCCTGTTGGACCAGTAGGGCATCCAAAGCTCTACCCTCATAATGGTAAAATGCTACTGCTTTTACCTGGAGTTCAGCAACACAAGCACGGTGGTGGCAGCTTACCGTGTAATAATCAGTAGGAGTTAACAGATCCTTTTACCTTCATTACTAGAATGAGGCCTACAGGCTCACTCACTTAAATTTCCACCACTGTGTGCTTAACTCACCCTTGGCCTACATCGGTTTGGTGTGTAGTCCTGCACAGTGTATGTGTGATCTGCATGTGCTGGGTGTATGTGTGCCTGTGAATGGTACAATACAGGAGTACTGTGCAATGTGTGTATGTTATATGCATATGTGGGGGTTTAGTGCCTGTGAGAGGTACAATGCATAAAGGATGCAGTGCTGTGCAGTGTGTGTGTGTTGTATGCATGTGCTGGGTGTATGTTTACTTGTGAATGGTACAATATATGAAAGACTCTGGGTTTCATTTTGATAGACCCAGGGTTGCTTGGTGAAACATGAGGAGAGGAGGTAGAGGAATCTCCCTCAGACATATTTGTGCATTGCTGCCCTCCTGTAAGCTGGGAGACACTGGAGAAAGGGAGAGCAAGGCTCTCCAGTATACTGCAAAAGGTGCTATTTGATTTGGATTCTCTCCTGCTATGACAGACTGCTTTCAAAGGGAAAGCAGAGGAGGCAGGAGGAAGGCAAAAGGAAGCAGAGCCCCCAACATAAACTTCAAAGCATCAGACTCTAAATCATGTTTGGTTTCTGGAAATGCATTATAAGAAGGGGAGCTTAAGACCCTGAAAAATGGTCCACTGTCCAGAAGACAGCCATGCTGTGCAAAGAGAAGCTCTGCAAGACTTCTGCCTGTGACCAGGACCTGTGGCCAAGGCCTGCTAATCTCACAGCGGGTGAAGGTACATCACCCACGGAATCCAAGATAACCTGCCTTTACTCCTGGAGCACCAGTGCCTGCCCACTTGCCATGACCAGTCAGCCGTGGGAGGTAAAGGAGAGCGTTGGAGGGAGCAAGGTGGATCCCCGTAGCAAGGTGTGAGGAAATGGATTCTGTATCATTGGGTCATTCACCATGTGCAGGGGAAGTTAGGAACTCTCTTGTGCAAGAGGATGGCCGCTGTGAAGCAAGCCATGATCATTGGTGCACCGAACTGGTCATTGCCCAAGTGCAGGTTAAGTCAGCAACTCAGTGTGCCAGATGTGGCTGCTGTGGAGTACTGCCTCACGGAACAGATTGTAGCTCTTGTGCCATATTAAGTCCGTGACCTTGTGTGTCCGATGGAGCCACCAAGAAGAGTACTCTCATGCTGAGCGGGCAGAAGCCAGTGTGCAATGTTAAGTTGATGACCCCATGCCAGATAGGGCCTCCGTTAATAGTTCCTGTGTACTGAGTGGGCCTTAGCCCATCTGCGATGATAAGTCAGTGACCCTGTATACCAGTTGGAGCCGCTGTGAAGAATGCATCTGTGCCAAAAGGGTCGGAGCCCGTGTGCAGTAGAGGGACACTGATGGTTAAGACTGATTTGGGCTGGTATGCCCATGGGGAACTTCCTTTCCAGATAGTGCTTCGGCATTGGAAATCTTTTGACATCATCACACATTCGGAGTGGGACTCCTTAGACTCAGACTATTAATGGGGCTTAATCTGAATACTGCGTACAGTGAATGAAGAATAAACATTTTTGCTAACTTGAGAGGAGTGAGACTCAGGGATCTGCCTATGAAAGATTAGAGCCCTGACGTCAGGTGTGTATTGTTTATGGATGTCGTATTTCACATTGTAGTCATAGATAAATACTCTTTTCATCACAAAAGACACTATTTTACTTGACAATCTATGTTACTGCTGCTGTTTCGAGTTGTGAGCCTGTGTTCATCTCCCTGTGGCAATCACCCCCCATGAAGCCTAGAACTGCTTGACCCATGTTACCACTGAGAATCAGGTGCTAAAGAGGTACTTGGCCCAGTTGCTCAGGATGCTTAGTAGGTAGGGCCAGGAGTAAAAGACCTCAACCCCTACTGTTAGGACCAGTAACAGCTGCTTGCATCAGGGCACTCTGATTGGGGTTCTGTCACTTAACTCTTACCCTACCATGCCTCTCTTCATATTTGCCTCCTTACCTCTATCTTCCTTTGTAATTTTAAAACTAGGGGCCTGTTCTACTAAGACACAGCTGCAAACAAGGATATGGAAAACCACACCAACGGTTTTAGAAATGGGTATGCAGCTTACTTATGAACTCATAGGTCCAACACAAACAGCACATGTGCCGAGGGTTGTAAATCATCCTCCCTAATGAACTTAAAAAAGCAGCGAGTGTCCATTAAAGGGACAGGCGGTGCTTTTTAAAAAAATGTTTCCCATTTGGAAACAAAACTAGAGAGCAGGCAGTGGTCCTCAAGGCAGCAAACAGGTACTAGAGTGCCTAATTGTTGAGCATCAGTGGTAGTGCCACTGATCTGGATACATCACTATGTTAGTTTGAGTGGAAGGCTGCTATCTGTTCGATACCATCTATTTAGTCCAGCTTGGCGAGTGGGAAAATCAAAACAAGGCAGAGTAGTACTTATGGTGAGGGTTTACTATCTACATGTGACGTAACAACTAGTGTTTGGGATAAAATGTGCTTAATGGAAGAAGTCAAAATTTACTACACCAGAGGGATTTTCACATTATATACCATAGTCATCAACATTAGAAACACATGGGATTTCTTCACATCCAAAATGGTCACCCCTTATTTTCAAAGCACATTTGTTAACAAATCATGGGAAGTTGTTTCCTGGGTAATCCGAGATGATTTTTTTTTTTAGTTTGGCAAGTAAATGCATCCTTCCCATTTGTATGTGCCACTAGTGAGGCAATATTTTTCTTCCTGTAACATCTCCCCATGACCTTCTGGGCAGTAACACACACAGACCTCTTCCTCTGCATTGCTTTTGTGGTCTAGCCACATTGCTATATTAGGGTGCTTATTTCAGTAAGCCACGCCAAACATCTTCAGTATCTGATAGCTGGAATCTTCACATGTATGTGCTTTGGTGTCCCCAATTACCTCTTCCTTTTTGACGTTTGAAAAGGCATTGCCACAGAAGACCAGTGTTTACGTGGCCTAATATTATTTTATTCTGCTCCTAAATGCATACTCTATGGATTCATCTTGACATCAAGTGATCATTTCTCTGGCGATGATGCAGTAAATTTATCCTGCAGGTGGATGGGCAATGAGTAACAATGGGGCTCTTAGAACAGAGTCTCTTTGTCAATGAGCCCAGCGTTGGGAAATTGAACCAGTGGTGTTGTGAATGGGTTGGTTAGTGAGAAAAAATAATGGAGCACATAAAGATGTGATTATGGCAGACTCCCTAATGATCAGACACCTATTGCAGGTGAAAGGGTGCAGACATCTAGCTAAAACGCAGATGATGCACACACTGAACAAAATGGCAGACCTTGTAGCCTCATAGTCGTATACACTGGCATATGTGCAGGACACTCATGAACAATTGCTGTGTAGGCCACCTGGTCTGCACGCACCAATAGTTAAAAGACCGCAAGAAGCAGCATCACAGAATTCAAGCAAAGGACAACCAGTGAGCAGCATAGGACCATAGGCATAGGGTTAAAAAAAGTAGGGTATTGAGGGGCATATTATCAAGGGGTTTTATCTCCGCTTTTTTGGCTTTAAAAGCCAAGAAAGCGGAGATAAAATTATCTCCCTATTACCAAGCTGTCGCTAACACCAGTTAGCGACAGCTAATAGGAGATAGCGACCATCATGGGCCCCACTTTGCATGTCAGTGATATTTATCACTAATGACATGCAAAGTGGGCGTGCCAAGATGTTAGCGACTGGAAACAGTCGCTAACATCGCTATCTCCTATTACCAACTTTTGGAGATATTCGCGCTAAGCGCGAATATCTCCAAAAGCTAACACCTGCCCTGAGCAGTTCTTAGCCATGTTATCCAATGGGAGGTGGATAACATGGCTAAGAGCATTTGCTCGATAATGCATGAATATCGCTGACTTTTCAGCGATATTCATGCATTGCGGCCGTTTTTTATCGCATTTGCGATAAACCTTGCTAATAGCAAGGTTTATCTGCGATAAAAATCGCCGATTTGCGGCGATAAATTTTGTCTCTAAACAAGTTAGAGGCAAAAATGATCGCTAGTTGTTGGTAATATGCCCCTGAGTTTTTTGCCTGCATGTGAAAATGTGTTAGAAACATTTTCCAGGTACAATATGCGATACAGAATAACTCTTCTCACTAGAAAAATCCCTACCTCCAGCCCGATCATATTGACTTAGTAAGGGATGAGTGTAAACATTATGGGGCAGATTTATGAGGCCCTTGCGCCACGTTTACGCCGCTGTTGCGTCACGCAAGGCAGCGTAAACGTGGCGCATCCCTACGAACGATTTACAACGTGACGCATCTAGGCAGATGCGTCACGTTGTAAAGCCCTGCGCCGCTTGTGGGCGTTCCGGCGCAGGGGGGGGCGTTCCGGGGCAGGTGCGCCTTGCAAAAGTGGCTGAGTGAAATCTATGAGATTTCACTCAGTCACTTTCAGGCCAATGCTGCGTCAAAAGCCTGCGCCTGCTTGAAGCAGGCGTAGGTCTTGACGCAGCATTGTTAAGATGGGCACCCCCGAGCCTTGCTGGAGCTGCGTCGCGCTTGCGACGCAACTCCAGCAATGCGCCACCTTTACGGCACAAATGCGTCACGCATCTGTGCCGTTTTTGCCCCATGGTGCGCCGCATCATAAATGCGGCGCACCATGGGTGGCGGAGCAGTGGCGCACTGTGGCGCATGTTAACTGGCGCATTCCTGGGGATGCGCCAGTTAACATAAATCTGCCCCTATGTGCATTTTAAGGGTTTGAGTCTGCAAGTTTAGAAAGGTTTTTGGATTAACAGTGTCTAAATGTTGTCAACCTAAGACATGAGTAGTGAACAGGGTTGCCTTCTACATTTGGTTAAAAAAAAGTACATTATAAAGTAGAACAAAACAAATACATCAGCAATTTCCTTAAGTGCTACTATAAAAATATATTGACATAAAAGTACCAAGATGTAAAAGGTAATGTTATATTAACTGAACTAATAAGTGGAAAACAGTTATCAAAATATGTATTATGAAAAAAATCCACTTGTCAAAAAATATAAATTAAAGTTAAAATATCACCCCTGCTCATTCACAATGGGGCGCTAAAAAAGCACAGCAACGTCGGCGTTAGCCGGGAGGAAGAACTCTGTGATGCTTTGAAAAGAGACACAAACCTATATGTCTGTGCATTTGCTATTGGTGGACTTTCGAGTATTGGCTGCAATTATTACACATAATATCTGCGCACACCACATATTTAAAAACAGCTTTGCAATGCACTATATTTACCCTGTTAAGTCCAACATCACCTTTGCATTTTGTCACTTAAACTTCAGCATTTATAATTGGGAGATGTGCTCCTGGTACTGCAATGTAAAATACTATGAGATAATATGCCAGGCGCTGCAGAGCACATAATATTAACCTACAATTCGATAGTCAATGCTCTTTTCTTTGAATTTTGTCAAATCTCCATCTGGGAGAAAAAATTAGAGGGACCCCTGGACACCACAGGAATAGGGTTCAATACAACTGTATTACAAAGAGAATTTCCTTTGGACTACACTTAACGACTCATTTATTTATTTATTTATTTGTGTGTTTTACAGCTGCCCCAACGGGGCGTCCCGGCGCTGGTAAATCTGGGAACAGTGAGGGTAGGAAGAGAGGAAAACATTATATGGAGAAAAGGTGGGTCTTTAGTGACTTTCGAAATGCCGCTTCAGTTTGACAGGCACGTAGAGTAACCGGAAGCTTGTTCCAACACTGAGTGGTGCAAACCTCGAATGTTTTCCCTCCAGCACGAGTACGTTTGAATCTTGGGGTTTCCAGGAGAAGAAGGGAGTTAGAACGTAATGTCCTGGCCTTGACATACGGCCTCAGAGTGCTTTTCAAATGGGCTGAGCCATTGCCCTTAGAAGCGCGGAAAGCCAGAGTCATGGCCTTAAATACACATCTCTTGGCAATAGGTAGCCAATGCAGTTTTCGGAGGTGAGGAGAGATGTGATGTCTAGCTGGGATTCTCTCCACCAGCCGAGCAGCAGCATTTTGGACAGTCTGTAATTTATGGCAAAGACCTGCTGTGATACCAAGATATAATGCATTGGCGTAATCAAGGTGAGATGTTATCAATGCTTGTACCACAGTCTTACGGCAGTCTGCCGGCAGATAGTTGATAAGTCGGTTAATCGTCTTGATCTTTGCAAAACAAGATGCTGCTACTGTTTGGACCTGAGCATTAAAGATAAGATGGTTGTCCCAACGCACTCCCAAGTTTCTCACCGAGTCTTTGGGCGTGGGGGCTTGGCTCAGGTCATCTGGCCACCACAGATTGGAATCCAAAGGGGATGGTGAGTTAAAAAACAGGATCTCCGTCTTTCCTGCATTGAGTCGGAGGGAGTTAGAGTCCATCCAACTGGAGATGTCTCTAAGGCAGGATTTCAGCGGATCGAAGGCAGAGGCGGAGGGGGTCTCAAAGGTAAAAAGTAACTGAATGTCGTCAGCATAGGAGGTGGATTTAATCCCAGTTTGCGCAATCAGTTTGGCCACGGGGGTAAAATAAACATTAAACAGAAGTGGGCTCAGGGATGAGCCCTGAGGAACTCCCCATTTGAGTGGTCTAGGGGAGGAGGTATATGGAGAGGTATATACCTGCTGAGTGCGGTCACATAGGTAGGAAGAGAGCCACTTCAGAACCGTTCCGCCTATACCTAGGTCCCCCAGCCTTCTCAGCAAGATCTTATGAGAGACGGTGTCAAATGCCGCTGAACGATCCAGCAGCACTAACACCGCCCTCGACCCCCGGTCCATGGACCATCTCACCGAGTCAGCCATTTCAACAAGGGCTGACTCCGTGCTGTGGCCCGACCGAAAGCCGTGCTGGGAGTCATGTAGGAGCCCATTGGATTCGATGTAATTCGCCAACTGGGAGTATACCAGTTTTTCCAGGATCTTAGCTGGGGCAGGCAGGAGAGAAATAGGCCTGTAGTTACTGGGGTTATCAGGGTCCAGATTGGGTTTTTTCAAAATGGGGATCAGGGAAGCGTGTTTCCATTTGGCGGGAAAGCAGCCCATTCTCAGGGATTCGTTCCAGATGTGGTTCAGGTAGGGATTGAGCAGGGGAGCCAGTTTCTTGTATTGTTTGGCTGGCCAAGGATCATTAGGCGAACCAGACTTACATTTGAGTAGTTCTGCCATGGTGTCGGCTTCGGAAATGATTGCAAATTCCATCATAGTGGGGGACTGTAGCATATAAGAGGAGGATTCCTCTTTCGGACCTTCTCTATTGGAGATTGGGAAGGAGGAGTGGATGGTCTCGATTTTTTCCTCAAAGAATTGCGAAAGATTATCGCACAAAGACTGGGAGACAGGCTGAATCCGAGTCAGCGCGTTGGGGTCCGTAAAGGATCTGACTATGCTGAAAATCTCCCTAGCGCCGTTATTAGCATGTTTAATTCTAGAGGCCAGAAAGTCCCTTTTGTGCTCCTCAATCATTCTGCGGTATTCTTTGAGGGCTGTCTTATAGATGATTTTACTGTCCAGGGAATAGTTCTGCCTCCAGAAGCGTTCGAGAGATTTGCACGAGGCCTTTTTCTGACAAAGCTCGTTGGAATACCAAGGTGCAGATGGTGTAGCCCTGTAGGTTTTGATAGGTTTAAGTGGGGCCAAAGCCTCTAGGGCTTGACTGATCCAGGCGTCCAGATGGTCAATACCACTGTCTAGGTCAGACGACGGGATGGGTTGGGAATTTTTTAAGTATTCCTGGAGCGTTTCTAGAGTGATACAGCTCCAGTTTCTGCCTGATGCTTTAGGAGTGATAATGGGTCTAGTGGAACAGAAAATATCTATCTCAAAAGGGATGAGGAAATGATCCGACCAAATGACCGGGATGGGGGAGGCTGCCCGGATACTTTGTAGGTTGGAACAGATCAGATCTAGTGTATGTCCCGCTTTGTGCGTGGGTGAGGCTATTTTTTGCACTAGATTGCAAGCCGCCAGCGTGGAGATAAAATTTTGGCTGTGCGAACAAGATTCCTCATTTGCGTGGAGATTGAAGTCCCCCAAAGCAGTGAAATTGGCGTAGCGTGTGCTAAGCTGGATAATATAGTCTGCCAAGGCCGGCAGATGGGAGGTGTTGGAATGGGGGGGGCGGTAGACAAGTATTCCCGAGCAGGAGGTAGACGGGGAGATTTGAACACTGAAAGGTAGACCTTCTATACAATCAAGTGGGTCATATAAAGGGAAGGTAGCCGTCCATTTGGATTTATGGATTAGGGCAACGCCACCTCCCTGTTTACCATTGGGTCTATTGGCACAGACGATACTGTAACCCACCGGAAGGGCAAGGGTGATGATGGGGTTCGTGGTATCATTCAGCCAAGTTTCTGTTAAGAAAAGCAGATCCCAATTGTTGTCCCGAAGGGACTGCCAGATGTCAATGGCGTGTTTACTCAATGATCTGCAGTTAATCAGCGCAGCTCTGAGGGTAAAAGAAGGGCAGGCTCCACAAATGGGGGCGGAATTCAGAGCGAGAGCCGGGCTGTATGTAAGATCGAGGGGAGGAAGGGAAAAACGGCAGACTTTACATACAAAAGCAAGGCTCCGAGCGTCAGGGGTAGGCCAGGGGCAGATCAAACAAGGGGAAAGTCTCAGGGACATCAACTCAGTCCGAGTGTATGTTACAGTAGTATCGCTGGTGAATCGGGCAGGGGGACTGGCCCCGGCCGCGTCGTGATCGCGGACGAGCGCAGACGAGCTTGCCTTAAGCGCGCCTTCGGCGCACAATCGGCGCGCCCGCTGCGCTCATCCGCTGCGCTTCCGGTACAAACACATGTTTATAGGGCTGGGATGGTGGTAGGGGGTATGGCCTAAAAGGGGGCGTGTCCCTCTGCTCGGCGCGGGGAATGGCGGCCGACGAGGCTCCAAGGGTTCTCCCTCTTCAGCGCTAGCTCCGCTGGGAGGGGGTGCCTGCACATAGAGAACAGCGTCAGAGGGCAGGGTGAGTGATTTTAAAAAGTAATACAAGCAGTAGTTAAAAAGGTGCAAAATAACAATTTTCCTACTCCCGGCTGAGCCTCAGGAGGATTCAAGATTTAGCTGTGGCGCTTGTCAGATCAGCGCGCTATATACGAGTGGCAGGGGGTGTGGCCTAAAAGGGGGCGTGTCCCTCTGCTCTGCGCAGGGAATGGCGGCCGACGAGGCTCCAAGGGTTCTCCCTCTTCAGCGCTAGCTCCGCTGGTAGGGGGTGCCTGTACGTGGAGAACAGCGTCAGAGGGCAGGGTGAGTGATTTTAAAAAGTAATACAAGCAGTAGTTAAAAAGGTGCAAAATAACAATTTTCCTACTCCCGGCTGAGCCTCAGGAGGGTTCAAGATTTATAGATGTTAATCTATATGCACGAATGCGCACCTCAATCATAACAATTCAAGCTCACAGCAAATCGCATAAGGGAAGTATAACCATGTCCCCAAGGTCAACAATCTGAGAAAGGTATTTGTTAAAAAGTATACATCTATTTATTAATAGTGATATCATAAAATACATAAATCATTTGATACGTAAACATTCATTTGCAATATCCCTAACACAAAATCTAGAATGAATTCACTTTGTACACGTTATAAAAACATCACAAAAGATTAAAATTTGTAATGAGTCATTAAGTGTGGTCCAAAGGAAACTTTCTTTGTAATACAAATCTCCATCTGGACCAAATCGATTGCCAAACTGGAAAGTGAACACCATCAAAATTGATAAAATGGAAAGGGGTATCACAGTAAAGTAAATATTTGACTACCAGAGGGTTAGACAGTTAGACAATGTATGCTTGAACGAAAGAGAGGAGAAAGGGGGCAAGACTGAGCATGCAATGACAGCGAACATGTATAAATACGCTCTTCATATGCTATGCTCTTGTTTGCATATCATTTACAGCGTGTACACATATATATGACTCTTAAAGTAAAAATGTGTTGTCAATGGTTTGAATTGCCATAACATATTTTATAACTTGTAAGTTAAAGTTTGGGACCTTTTTGTTTTAATATTTGAAATTATGCTCTTCAAGTAGCGTTTTTCTATATGGTTTCTTACCTTCCGGATAAGTCTCATAGTGCTCCTCTTAACTTACCCAAGGCTTCCCGTTTATTAAGAAACCCATAGGGCAAATCGTCACAATTATGTTCAGAAAAAATTTCCACTTATAAATGTATGCATGTCATAATGAACATTTTTCTTCCGAAGCCTGTGGGCTTCTGAAGCAGAAGGAAAGAATGTGTTTTATCCAATTGGCACTAATGTAATATCTGTTCACATGCCAAGAGTTTACTGAAAAGCCAACCATACAAGTAAGAAGCCAGAAACATAGAAATAATGATTTTCAGTTCCAGCCTCTTACTTTGGCCAATTTAAACCTGCCACTTTCTCAATCCCAAAACAACATTATGGTGTTTCTAATGCCTTTTTTCATCAATCCGCCCAAAACAGCAAACGAAAAATGAAAGTGTATGTTCTGCTGTAAGCAAAGAGGCATGTTCAAAATAGAGGTAAGCTTTCAAACTCACAAATATATCTGTATCAATAACAATCAGCCACATATCTCAACCAGAAGAAAACGAAGTATACTGCATGTACATAATTGCATGTGTCTCCCCTCTATGAATTTATAGGTCTGATCTTGCATTCACTCTTTTATAAAAGTAGTAATTGAGGAAACATTTTTTAAATATATTTATTCTGCAACATTATAATTCTGCCTTGCAATAGACAATGTAAAGGAGCTGACCAGATATATAAGTCTAGTGTAACTAAATGAATACAATATATTCGAAACATGCCTAAGCACTTTATTAGTTTTTAATTCATAACCTAGAAAGCACCACGAAATTCAAAAGCAGGATGGTATTGTATCAGCAGAAGGTACATTGATAAAGTTAAGGAGAAATAAAAACTGAAATATAAACTTGGGACAATAGTCAGTAGGGCTTCTAGAATAAGGCAAAAGCACAGAAATACAAAGTAAAACATTACAATCATTGAGCAGTACAAAGGCTTATTTTAGTTGGAGGAGTACTCTCAACATAGGTAGGGACAAGATTGCCTGATAGAGATGATACCGTTTCAGGGATGGGTCAATAGTAAAAGGTAAGGCGAGAGCAAGTTCCATATGCAAGGGAAGGGTGCAGAGACTTCTGAGGCAGCATTTTTGGCCTTGAGGAACTTAGGAATGTCTAGGTGGAGAAGATTTTTGTTCCTGGTCACGCAGTGTTTCTGTTAGCCACAGAGGATGGCTCTCTATCATAAATACTCTATTTAAATGGCCAAATACCATGATTATCGTAGGACAACTGCTCGTTTTATGGAAAGATTGTAAAATGTTTAATGTACAATAGCAAGAGCTTCTCGAAATGTTCTTCATCTGTGTTCCATTGGGTCTTAGTAGATTCCAGGAATGAGTGCTTTGCATTTAACACATGACATCAGGGAACTGGGACCCAGGCGCCATGCAGAAGCTATCCTCCTGCTTGTTCCAAAGAAGTACAAATGATCTGTTTATGCACCGTGTCCATCAGCAAGCATCATATCCTTAACATTAGCTTTAGAGGCCATTTTTGTGTTACAAGTTCTCCAATCTAGGGTGTTAAATAAGAATCACTGACAGAATATCGAGAGTCAGAATATCCACTACAACACAATTTGGACAGTGGACCACTCTTAAGATCTCAAAGCACCAACCCACATATCACCAATGAGTATATATACTTTTCAATAGAGTTGCGTGTAATTTTCAAATACTCCCTGTCCTGAGGGTATATCCCAAGAACTTAGGAAAAACGTCCATATTTTTCAAACTTGAAAAAGCACCGCTTCAAAGTTTAAATCTCCACCGAATATGGATGGTAGAATACGCAATCAAAGAATGTCCCAAATGAAAAGACGCTGAATCTTAATTGCAAAAAAGTTCAAGGTTCTTTTAATAGTCCATTTAAGAAACCAGCCAACGCGTTTCGTTCCGTCAAGCGGAACTTCTTCAGGGCTGTAAGTCATAAGGAAGAAGGACAAACAAACAAACAAAAAACCAGTGTAAGATACATTGAAACAACATGTGTACATACATAAATAAATACATGGAAAATTACACCATAAAATACCCACATTAAAAAGCTCCTGTCTAGAAGTTGCAACATTCAATCACATGAATACATTATTAAACCATTTCTCTAATTGTAATGCTGTGTATTTGGTTTGTTTTTATACATTACTTTATATGCCCCGGGTCCGAGCCCAAAAGTAAAATAATATTGTTAGGTGAAGCGCCATTTGGCTATTCACATCTTTACTGGGGATAAATCTTACTGCATGAATAGTTTCAAATTGCGATCACAAGAATCAGCGTCATCATTGTTATTAACATCTAAGCATTGTGCTCTGGTAATCATTCCGCACCAAACATATTCCATACTTAATGATTCACATCGCATGGTATGAGACCACAGGCACTTATATAACCCCGAAATGATGTTGTTACAAGAGTGTTGAGGAAAGGAGTTTCCATTTATACAAGCTGTCAATAGAAAACATGTAGCTACACCAGGACAATGAACTCAAATTCCAAAATGTCCTCGTGAAACAATGTGCCAAAAAGCTTCATTGGAAGACCTATTAGTATATGGGTGCATAATCTAGATTCATTCGTCCCCCCAGTTGTCACGAAAACCAGTTGAATATACATGAAATTGATACTACACTCTCCATGGCGTTATAAACATAAGGATTGAAATTTTACCAGTTAGGTCAAAATAGTGCAAAGAATATATATGTATGTATATATAATCCTACCGCAATCGAGGTCACCACGCGTGCTTATTATCCAAAGCAAAACGTCAAATCAAAGTACATCCATTCCCTCTATGCGGATGGTCGAAATGAGGTGAATCCAAGTTCAAGAAATTATTTTTTCTCTACTATATCGATTTTTTTTGTATGTATAATTCGCCTAAGAAAACAGGAAATAAAGTACGAGGGAGATTTTTAGTCCCTAAATCTTAAATATATATGGCCATATAAGCCTATATATGTAATTCCTACGTGATAAAAAGCATAGGACTTACATACCTAAAATCTGGACGGGCGCATTTCTCACAGTCCAAACCTCCTACTTCTTAAACTTTGCTTCAGGCGTACTGTTAGAATTTCATTAAGGTAATAACCTAAAACGATATATTTGATGTAAATAATTTACCAAGAAATTGTATATATACTCCTCATCAATACCTATGTACATCGCAAAATGCGGATAAGTAAATAACCGCCATGTAATTTAGAGAGTGACCTAAAACATAGTCGACTCGAAAACGACCCACCCCCATCGGTCAATCACAACTTCTATCTCGTGTGTCCATGTAAGGCATGTTTTGAAAACCACTGTTGTTAACAAATACCCGAATTGAGGATGATTGCAATCTCCGTTTCTAACTTAATAATTAAACGGTTCTGGCATTGTGCATGAGCTATAATTGAACATACCTTAATAATGTGACGTGCACGTTTTGCACCGTCTAATGGTCCCACCTTTTTGGTTCTTCGTTTGGAACACAATATGAAAGTCGCTTTAAGGTAGTCACCTAAAAATAATATATAAACGCTTTTAAGCTATATTATATATATGATTCCAAGCACAAGTCGAAACGCGGTATTTTTACAGACCGCCGTTTTCATTTCTGAGATGGACATATCAACAACTCGTTGTGAGACCACCCGTATTTCTAATAAACGTGCATATAGCACATACATCGATATGAGGGACATAGTTAGCTAGATAAAGTCGACGGTGAGTTATTACATTACACTATTTTCCATCAAGGAGATTCCCTATATGTCCTACCTGTCAGGGTGGTCTTGAAACCCCCAGTTGGCGTCTCCAAATCCGCACGCCGAATTCTTGTGGCAAGTCGAAACGGGGACCCGCCCTTCAAGGAGTTTAAATGTAGCCGCTCCTAATCCTCATGGGGCGGATGTTAGATCCCAAGCCCATTACCACTACATATCGGTCTAATATGACCGCCATTTTAACCTAGTCAATCATAGCTCCCTATGGCTGTATTTCCTTATTCGGGTAGAATGTATTACAAGTATATATTTAAAGATTACGAAATGTATCGCGGGGAAAATTAACTATTTGTGTAAGCAGTTCCTAAGCCGATCTGTCCACTTATATTTAGAACCAAATTTAAATTCCTGTTTAAATTTGCCTGAGGTATTAGTTACTGAACGGCAATGAATCCAAAGACGCATTATGATTCTTATTTTTGTAAATATAATACCAGAACTGTTCTTATAATAATTTAGATGTTGTGTATATATTATCAATCAAGAAGGTGCATTAGTCGATATTAACGATGAGGGGTGCATGCCATATGCAAAAAAAGGGGGTCTTAGTTTAGTTTCATGCAGTCTCAAACTGGTAATGTGACAACCTGGGATCCCGAAACACAATGGAATCACCAAGTAATATCTTCAACACTTCAACACTTATTCAAAAGGTTATAACACAAGCAGTGCAAAGATCTTAAACATTATATCTAACCAAACAATTGCAAAAATTATACACAGTTCTTGAACATTTGTCAATCTATGTATGTTGTCTAACTATTGGCCACAGGATAAGTTACAGAGATCAGTCAGAAAGCAAAGGGAGTTTAACCAACAGTACTGCGGGGTGGGATACAGGTCCCCTGATGTTAGCTACAAGGCAATAGGTACTATGTCAATGATACACAACATGTTACACAGATATTAATACTGACACACTAATTTAATGCAAATAGTAGTGCATTTCATCCTCTGTGTTGTGTCCCCTTTCTACACATCTCAAACGACATATCCATGCTGCTTCACTTTTCCTTAGGGTAAGTTCACGATTTCCCCCCCTCATCCAAGTCCTCAAAGGTTGGGAAGATCAGAATCCTCAAGCCTCGTGGAATCTTCTGATTATCTAAATATTTCTGTAATGTTATTCCGTCCCACCATCTGGACATCTCTAGCTTTTTGAGTCTCTCTAACTTTAAGAATTTAGCTCGAAGGCCTTCTGTACTGGGCTCTTTTGATGTGTTGGCACCAACAGACTGACTATTGCCAAATAGATTTGAGGCCATCTCTTCTCGAGTATCTTTGAATTTAGACATAATGTTACAAAATTGAATCCTAAGTTAAGATGAATGGTGCGTACTAAGTATCCCACAGCAAAATATTTCCAATACCGAAAATGAAACAATGTTCTTGGTTTGGATTGTGCAACAAATGGGTCCAAGAAATGAAATCTTATACAACACAATTTGGACAGTGGACCACTCTTAAGATCTCAAAGCACCAACCCACATATCACCAATGAGTATATATACTTTTCAATAGAGTTGCGTGCAATTTTCAAATACTCCCTGTCCTGAGAGTATATCCCAAGAACTTAGGAAAAACGTCCATATTTTTCAAACTTGAAAAAGCACTGCTTCAAAGTTTAAATCTCCACCGAATATGGATGGTAGAATACGCAATCAAAGAATGTCCCAAATGAAAAGACGCTGAATCTTAATTGCAAAAAAGTTCAAGGTTCTTTTAATAGTCCATTTAAGAAACCAGCCAACGCGTTTCGTTCCGTCAAGCGGAACTTCTTCAGGGCTGTAAGTCATAAGGAAGAAGGACAAGGACATACGTGCTATGAAAAAATATGACTTAAAGTACCCCATGACATATCACATGCAAGAACACCACAGAGATAACAAGACAATATGGTTTCTGGGTATTGATCACGTACCCCCACATCCGAGGGGGGGAAATCGTGAACTTACCCTAAGGAAAAGTGAAGCAGCATGGATATGTCGTTTGAGATGTGTAGAAAGGGGACACAACACAGAGGATGAAATGCACTACTATTTGCATTAAATTAGTGTGTCAGCATTAATATCTGTGTAACATGTTGTGTATCATTGACATAGTACCTATTGCCTTGTAGCTAACATCAGGGGACCTGTATCCCACCCCGCAGTACTGTTGGTTAAACTCCCTTTGCTTTCTGACTGATCTCTGTAACTTATCCTGTGGCCAATAGTTAGACAAAATACATAGATTGACAAATGTTCAAGAACTGTGTATAATTTTTGCAATTGTTTGGTTAGACATAATGTTTAAGATCTTTGCACTGCTTGTGTTATAACCTTTTGAATAAGTGTTGAAGATATTACTTGGTGATTCCATTGTGTTTCGGGATCCCAGGTTGTCACATTACCAGTTTGAGACTGCATGAAACTAAACTAAGACCCCCTTTTTTTGCATATGGCATGCACCCCTCATAGTTAATATCGACTAATGCACCTTCTTGATTGATAATATATACACAACATCTAAATTATTATAAGAACAGTTCTGGTATTATATTTACAAAAATAAGAATCATAATGCGTCTTTGGATTCATTGCCGTTCAGTAACTAATACCTCAGGCAAATTTAAACAGGAATTTAAATTTGGTTCTAAATATAAGTGGACAGATCGGCTTAGGAACTGCTTACACAAATAGTTAATTTTCCCCGCGATACATTTTGTAATCTTTAAATATATACTTGTAATACATTCTACCCGAATAAGGAAATACAGCCATAGGGAGCTATGATTGACTAGGTTAAAATGGCGGTCATATTAGACCGATATGTAGTGGTAATGGGCTTGGGATCTAACATCCGCCCCATGAGGATTAGGAGCGGCTACATTTAAACTCCTTGAAGGGCGGGTCCCCGTTTCGACTTGCCACAAGAATTCGGCGTGTGGATTTGGAGACGCCAACTGGGGGTTTCAAGACCGACCCTGACAGGTAGGACATATAGGGAATCTCCTTGATGGAAAATAGTGTAATGTAATAACTCACCGTCGACTTCATCTAGCTAACTATGTCCCTCATATCGACGTATGTGCTATATGCACGTTTATTAGAAATACAGGTGGTCTCACAACGAGTTGTTGATATGTCCATCTCAGAAATGAAAACGGCGGTCTGTAAAAATACCGCGTTCCGACTTGTGCTTGGAATCATATATATAATATAGCTTAAAAGCGTTTATATATTATTTTTAGGTGACTACCTTAAAGCGACTTTCATATTGTGTTCCAAACGAAGAACCAAAAAGGTGGGACCATTAGACGGTGCAAAACGTGCACGTCACATTATTAAGGTATGTTCAATTATAGCTCATGCACAATGCCAGAACCGTTTAATTATTAAGTTAGAAACGGAGATTGCAATCATCCTCAATTCGGGTATTTGTTAACAACAGTGGTTTTCAAAACATGCCTTACATGGACACACGAGATAGAAGTTGTGATTGACCGATGGGGGTGGGTCGTTTTCGAGTCGACTATGTTTTAGGTCACTCTCTAAATTACATGGCGGTTATTTACTTATCCGCATTTTGCGATGTACATAGGTATTGATGAGGAGTATATATACAATTTCTTGGTAAATTATTTACATCAAATATATCGTTTTAGGTTATTACCTTAATGAAATTCTAACAGTACGCCTGAAGCAAAGTTTAAGAAGTAGGAGGTTTGGACTGTGAGAAATGCGCCCGTCCAGATTTTAGGTATGTAAGTCCTATGCTTTTTATCACGTAGGAATTACATATATAGGCTTATATGGCCATATATATTTAAGATTTAGGGACTAAAAATCTCCCTCATACTTTATTTCCTGTTTTCTTAGGCGAATTATACATACAAAAAAAATCGATATAGTAGAGAAAAAATAATTTCTTGAACTTGGATTCACCTCATTTCGACCATCCGCATAGAGGGAATGGATGTACTTTGATTTGACGTTTTGCTTTGGATAATAAGCACGCGTGGTGACCTCGATTGCGGTAGGATTATATATACATACATATATATTCTTTGCACTATTTTGACCTAACTGGTAAAATTTCAATCCTTATGTTTCTAACGCCATGGAGAGTGTAGTATCAATTTCATGTATATTCAACTGGTTTTCGTGACAACTGGGGGGACGAATGAATCTAGATTATGCACCCATATACTAATATGTCTTCCAATGAAGCTTTTTGGCACATTGTTTCACGAGGACATTTTGGAATTTGAGTTCATTGTCCTGGTGTAGCTACATGTTTTCTATTGACAGCTTGTATAAATGGAAACTCCTTTCCTCAACACTCTTGTAACAACATCATTTCGGGGTTATATAAGTGCCTGTGGTCTCATACCATGCGATGTGAATCATTAAGTATGGAATATGTTTGGTGCGGAATGATTACCAGAGCACAATGCTTAGATGTTAATATCAATGATGACGCTGATTCTTGTGATCGCAATTTGAAACTATTCATGCAGTAAGATTTATCCCCAGTAAAGATGTGAATAGCCAAATGGCGCTTCACCTAACAATATTATTTTACTTTTGGGCTCGGACCCGGGGCATATAAAGTAATGTATAAAAACAAACCAAATACACAGCATTACAATTAGAGAAATGGTTTAATAATGTATTCATGTGATTGAATGTTGCAACTTCTAGATAGGAGCTTTTTAATGTGGGTATTTTATGGTGTAATTTTCCATGTATTTATTTATGTATGTACACATGTTGTTTCAATGTATCTTACACTGGTTTTTTGTTTGTTTGTTTGTCCTTCTTCCTTATGACTTACAGCCCTGAAGAAGTTCCGCTTGACGGAACGAAACGCGTTGGCTGGTTTCTTAAATGGACTATTAAAAGAACCTTGAACTTTTTTGCAATTAAGATTCAGCGTCTTTTCATTTGGGACATTCTTTGATTGCGTATTCTACCATCCATATTCGGTGGAGATTTAAACTTTGAAGCGGTGCTTTTTCAAGTTTGAAAAATAAGTCAGAATATCCACCTACAGAAATATCGATGCAAGAATATCGAAGTCAAGAATATCGATGTCCAAAATATTGTTTGTTAAAAATATCGTTTTTTTGTTAAGTTAAAAAAATGTGTAAAATAAAGTAAATAATACATATAATTAAAATAAACATAATTCCAAATATTTCAAAATGTTTAAAAATTTTAGGTAATATATATATATATTGTGAAATTAAATTAAACATATACATATAATATATAATATATATACTTACTTATTAATATGTTTTAATACATATTTTAATAACTTATACATTGTTAACAAATATCTTATAAATACATCTATACACATAAAACAATAATATAAAAAAATTATGTATAACAAATTAAAATATGTAAATAATGTTTAATCTTTTTTAAATTAATTATGTACTACACTAACTAAACTAATACAAAAAATATTAGATAGCGGAGGGAATAAAATTGCTATTCCAATTCCAAACAGTGCAACAGTAGGTAAAGTGTTGGATAGCGTAGGGATAAAAATTACTGTTCCAACTCCAAACAGTGGAACAGTAGGAAAAGTGTTGGATAGCGTAAGGGTAAAAATTACTATTCCCACTCCAGAGATTGCAACAGTAGGGAAAGTGTTGGATAGCGTAGGGGTTAAAATTACCATTCACACTTCACTTAGTGCAATAGTAGGGCAAGTATTGGATAGAGGAGGGGTAAACATTACTATTCCAACTTCAGACAGTGGAATAGTAGAGAAAGTGTTGAATAGCGTAGGGGTAAAAATTACTATTCCCACTCAAAAGAGTGCAACAGTAGAGAAAGTGTTGGATAGCGGAGGGGTAAAAATGTCTATTCCCACTCCAGAAAGTATAACTGTAGTGAAAGCGTTGGATAGCAGAGGGTTTAAATTAAAATACTTATTAATTATGTTTTTGTTTTAAAATGAGTAAAAAATTATAATTACCCATAAAAAAATAACAAATAATTACTTAACTAACAATAAATTACTTCCCACCCTATTCCCCTATAAACACACAATATGCTCATAAAATAATTTAACACAATTAATAAAATATATCAATTAATCAAATATTTAAAAAAGTATTACCAATTAATACTGAATTACATTTTTTTTAAATAGATTCCAATACATTTAAATTAATAAGTTCTTATTTATAAAGAATTACTTCCCACCCTATACGACTATAAACACAAAACCCACTTCATAAAAATATTTAAACAATTAACATAATTATCAATTAATACAAATGTATTACCAATTAATAGCTATTTTAAAATAAATTAATTATAAATACCATTCAGTAAAAAATAATGATTATTAATTTATAATTAAATTACTTCCAACACTATTCCCCTCTAAATCCACAACACACTCTAAATAAAACATAACACAATTAATATAATTATTTATTAATTAATTATACAAAATAATTTCCAAATAATAAATAATTAACAATAAATAAAAAACGTAATACCAATAAATAAAAAACTAATAATACATTAATTATAATTAATTACTTCCCACCCTATTCCAATATAAACCCACAACCCACTCCGTGAAAATATTTACACTATTAATATAATGATCTATTAATCAATTAATAATAATTAATTAGCAATTAATAATTAATTAAACATAAATAATTACCAATACCAATAAATAAAAAATATTAATTACTTAATTATAATTAAATTACTCCCCACCCTATTCCCCTATAAACCCACAACCCACTACAGAACTAAAATGCAAAATTTGATTTAAAATAATTAATCATTTAAAAAAATATATAAATTATTTGACTATAATTAAATTACTTCCCACCATATTCCCTTATAAACCCACAACCCGCTACAATACTAAAACACAAAATTAACTTTACAAAACATTAATAACTTCTACACATTAAATACATATATTTAAAAATATATAAAAAACATAATACAAAAGGTTAAATACATGCATATAAAATACTTACTAAAATACATAACACTGATATAAATGTCAATATTATTGACATCTGTATTATTGAAAACGATATTACTAACCTTAAGGTCGATATTCTGGTCACCGATATTCTTGCTGTCGATATTATGTCCCTCCGATATTTGAAACTTGATAAAAATGTAGGTCGATATAAAAAAAGTTGATATTTTGACTGTGCACCTTTATACAAGTGTGTGGCAAAGGGATTTTCCCTAAAAAGGACTGAAGCCCTCACCTTCTGTGGTGACATGCTTCATCATTGGGCCCATCCGAATTGCAAATCCGCAATTGGCAAGTGAGGTGCTTTCCACCTGAAGCTTTTTAAGAGGTTGTAGTATTTTTCTAGTTTGAACAGCTTTCAATAGCGCAGGTGAACTGGGACTACACTAAGGGCCTCATTTTGATGTTGGTGGGACTGCCACAAACAGGCCATTGGTGGTAGTCCCACCGACATCCAGGCCATCGGTTCGACCACTGTATTAAGATGCGGATGGTTGGACTGCAGTGAGGTGGTGGACAGACAGCTGTTTCCAACAGGCGCAAGGAGTTCTTCGTGGCTTGGTCGGACACTAATCCCTGCAACGGAGGCAGTGCCTGAGCAGGCACCACCATAGGGATTAAGATGTCCATTTTCAACATCCTTTTCATGGCGATCGCACTGCCATGAAACGGCTGTCGGGAAGGGACTTTGGGGACCCCAAGCAGGACCACTGCTAAGGGGCCAGGGGAGCACATGTGGTGCCCCTTATAACGCCATGCACTATTTGCCAGGCACCACATGGTGCCTAGCACAAGGTGCATGAATGTTTTAAAACATGCCTTTCTCTACTGCTGCTTGTGCTGCGGCCCTTTTCAGGCTCACAGCACAAGACGCAGTAGAAAAAGGCAGTTTCCTACCACCTACATGGTGGTCTTATCAAAATATGGTGGGTGGGACCACTGACTACTTGTCAGATGGTCTCAATCCCACTGCAATGGCGGTCAGATGATTGTTCGACCGCCATCGTAATGACGCCCTAAGTTAAAAAGTGTCCAGGGAGGCTAATTAATTTTAGTGGTGCTTTCCAGTCTCATCAATAAGCCAAGGATACACAAAGTTCATGTATGGTGCAGATCCTTGGTATATTTTGGTGTCAATATTTTTCTGCCCTTGTTACTGGCATGTGTGGGTCCCGAACATTCATTAGGACCGTGTCCCTAATAATGAGCAATCTACTGATACCTATTTTTCCCTAAAGTCCTTAGTCAGGTTGACTGTCACAGTCAGGGAAAGGATGGAAAAAGTATTCTAACAATGTTTTTTATACGCAATAATACCTAAATTAGTTTGTGACAGAGTCAACTGGACCACTTGGGTTTTGGGTCAAGTATTTCTCAGTTGGGTACCGCTAGCTTGTGGTGAGCGAGTCTAGCCACACTCAGCTTGACTTAAAAAAGGGTCACAGCATTGTACTTTTCCAAAGTTAGTCAAATGAATGAATAATCTTGATTTTATTATCACATAAGGGTTAGACACTTACATTGGTAGATTGGCTACATAGCGATTAGTTCCTTGATTCTTTCCAAAAAGCCAGGGCTAAAAGGCACCTCTCTTCCTGCAGAATTTGTCACACTTGGAAGACAATTCACAGGATACACTCGAATGATAGTAAAGTGAGCATATTTAATATACCCAGATGGTACAGCCTTTTTTTAACAGGCTGCGACTACTATTTGTATTACCTTGTGAACCCGGGCTGTGGACAAGAGATCAGTGAAAATCTTGATCTGTGCATCAGCTTTGAGTTCAGGAGCAACAGGAAAAAGCCATTTTAGTTAAGGTTAACAGAAGTTGCAAACATTTGCTTCTGCAAACTTTGTGCAGTTTTTTTTAATACACTTTGCAAGCTTTGCGACCTTTCTAAAGGGTAAAAAGTTTACATTGCGAACAAAGTTCTGATAAAGTAGCTTTATGGCAAAAGTTTCAGACAAAGTCACTTTTAATGGAAAATAGTGGGAGAAATCTTCTGCAAAAGCTCTTTTTGCAAGATGTACCAACAAGGAAAATTTTGCTAAGATAATGAAAGTATGTAATATGTATTAAGTGCATCGTTTCTAAACAAGGTAACATTTTATAGGCAAAATGGAAAGGTTGTCCAGCCACTATACTTCTGATAAGATTACGTGTGTGGGCATCTGACATAATTATTCTGTTGCGCTAACGTCAAAGAACCATAACATGACATTAATATTAATAAGGAAAGTGGTGTTCAGTTATCCCTCACTAAGGATCCTCCTTCCCTGTAGGAAATCTGCCTTTTCTGGGTGGTCACACCAGGCGTTTTGTCTTTTGCTGGGCTCTATAAGTTTGCTGGTACTAGAGCTCTGTGCACTTTACCCCTGCTAACTAGTGATACAGTTCTTGCGCTCCTCCTCTCAACATGGTAAAATTGGGATATTCCTTATCGGCAAATTTAACATCACCTATAAGTACTTAGTATGAAGTACAAAGTTTACCCAGGGCCTGTAAGTTAAATGTCACCAGTTAACTGCAGCACCTATTGTGCCACCAACTACAGTGACAGTGTAAGCATGACTGCAGGTCTACCCTCTGTAGCCTAGCTGTGCAGTCTTAAACTGCAATTTTGACCTGTCATAATAACACCTTATGACAGTCCTAAATCTTCTTTTTAAATATTTAGAAGTCACCCCTAAATAGGCCCTATTGCCCATAAGACAGGGGGCATTGATATTTAAAAGCGGAACATAAAAAAGTTAAATGTTGCATACGTCCTTACAGTGAAAAGGTCCCAAAAGCTATTTTGAATGTAGCCTCACCTGGCTGTTCTATAGGAAAACATGGTTGCAATATTAAATGCTAAGAATATATCTCAGGAATGAGACCAGCTAGAAAAATAATTAAACAGCTATTTGAATAGTTTTTCAAATAGCTATTAAAATCCAATTCAATAGGAAAATTGAAATTTTACTAAATATTTACTAAATATTTTGAAAAAGGTACTTGTATAAAGCTACATTTTCCCTGTCTAAAGTCTCTGGAAGCCCATTTCCATGTTTTCTCCCTCTGCTGCTAGTCAGTAGTTTTCATTTGCATAGGTGTGAATTAGTGTGAAATGCCTCCCTGGAGCACACAATAGGCTATCCTGAATTGGTAGAGATGACCGGTCTGAACCTGACAGAAAATGCAGGAAGTGGCTGTGAGCTTACCTTTTGATCTTAAAGTGTCAAATCCTGCTTGAGTGACATTCTGCTTGACAAGTCAGCTAGGTCTTTTATTTGACAATTGGGTGCACTTCAAAAAGGCCTCCCCTGTCACAGCCAAATGTTAGCAGACACTTGGGCGGGGCCCTTCTTTTGCCCAATCCAGTCAGGCTGGCTCTAATCACAGTGGACCTCTTTGATATTACAGTGTCCGATGGGAAGGGTTAGCCCTGGAAACCTTTATCCAATTGGTTAGGTTGTCCCCAAGGGTCACTCCAACCCACTAGCTTATGCCATTCATAAATGAGACATCTCCAGACACCCACTTCTGTACCCTATTGGACCTGCAGATGATCAGAAGAGGTTTGATTCTGCTGACTGAGACACCAGAAGAGTTTAGATGACTGGACAGTCTCTCCCTCCTAAACCCAGGAGAAAGAAGTGTACTCCAAGGTTCATAAGACTGACCTCTTGGTAAAACGTTAAAACTGTTACAACTTCAGGGACACAACAAGCTACAAAACGCCTTTTCCTGCAACTGCCCAGCTGACCAATGGCAACTGGACCTGGATTGGACCCTCCTGTGGGCCTCTGAGTGCCACCTGTGTGTCTCTAAGTGACTCCCCTGAGGTCCTAGCAGCCTTTGGAAGTGTACTCCTGCAGTGGATTGGGAAGTAAAGGACTAAAATCAGAAGGTTACATATTTATACCAGGATGAACCTTGTTAGTGTTTCCGAACTGCACTCGATGATGGTCAGCATCAAATTGCTCTTAGATCCTGCTCTACAGTGATAATGTACTATCATTGGCACTTTGTAATTTTTGCTGCTACTTATAACTTTAAAAATGAATATCTCCAGTTCACCCTATTCGATTTTTGTCATTTTGGTGTCATTTTGATTATTACATTTTACCATATGCTAATCTGTTTTGGCTTTTATGTTTTTATGCTTTGACTGTATCACTTTTTTAGTACTGCATAAATATTTCACACATTGCCTCTTAGTTACTCCTGTCAGCTCTGTTCCATAGCTACCAGGGGGTTGACCTCAGGTTAATTTAGTGACTTTAGTGATTCACCCTAGCAAGGATTGGAATTATTACTTGAGCTGGGTACTTATCCTCCTCAACTAATAATTCAATATCTTACACACCCTACCACACTGTCACTTCATAGGAAAGAAGTAAAATTCCTGAGAGGAGGTGAGCATGTTAATGGGATGAAACATAATAAACCAGGGTGGGGAATCTCCAAACCTTCCCATTAGTCAGAGTATTATCATATAAACAATATAACATGCGAACAGGAAAAACACTGGCTTAGTTTCACTTGAGTTGAATAAAGCCCCAACTTTATTTATTGATAAAGAATTAAAAGGGCCTGCTGTAGATAGTCTAACTGGAACCGCTCCCAAAAAAGAACCACGTCTGTATCTCGACAGCATCTCTACTCCTTGACCAGATTGCTACAGCAGACCACTCTGGCATGCAAACTACCTTCGGCTTGTTTTCTGACCTTATTTAACATCGAAAGAGAGCATTTGTAGACACTCATTCATGCCAATAGAGTCTGTGTGACTAGATAACTAATGTAGTGACACCAAAGAAAAATACACCTTGAGGGAAAAAATGGGCAACTTGTGATAAAATCACACATAGGTGTCTAGCATTCTTCTATAATGTCCGCACCATGATCATGCACACAAACTTCCCTGGGATGAAAAAATAAAATGATAATTCCTCTTGACTTCATTAGCAGTGACCTTTTGGCCAAGGATTTAGTTGCTCTTTAAAAACTTGCCTGAGAATGTATTGTCTACAAAAATATCACCTTGTTGAAGTTAATAGTAGAAGAAGTACTCTCAAAGGAATGATATTTCTGTGAACAATTTTAAAATATTTTTTATATTGCCAATAATTCTTTATAAATAGTCAGTGTATAAGTGTTGGGAAGTAGCCCGTCCACAGAACAGCTTTAAACATTTGTCAACAGGGTCACCGAAAGTTTGTAACACAGTTTACAAACGTCTATCAGCGCACGACCTGTGGACTCTCGCACAAATATACATAATACAGGTAATTGTCCTGAAAGGAACATACATTTCAGGTATTATGCATAATGCAAAGTAGCCAAATTTGGAAAAATTTGCATTATGTGAATTTCTCAAACAACATGAAATTAAATCTGCATACCTACAATTTTGAATGGACTTGGTTGCAACACAATTTGTGCATTGGGCTGTGAGGAAGCCTCTCTCTTTGTTGTACGAATGATGCTCAAACCACTTGCACTGCAAAGGGACAGTCCAAACAAGCATTTGCAATGCAATCAGTCTCTCCTTTTGGACCTTATATGTATTTAGTTATGCAACACATTAGCCTGGGTGCTGAAACATCTACTGAGAAATATTGCGTTTCAGCTGAAAATGGTATAGTTCAAAGATCTGTTTTTAATATAAAATCACGGCTTTCGGTGGTCATATCACTGAAAATACAAGATTTGATTAAAAATATTGTCTACAGGTGCTCGTGGAAGACAATTTCTATGGACTGAAATCTAGAGAATGCTAAAGTAATTCTGGTATTTTACTGACCTCTGCTGACTTCTGCTGGTCGTTTTCTATTAAGACAGTTAAATAGAGGCAGTTGAACACAAAAAAGTCCCTATGCAGAAGGAAGCAAACGAGTCCTAGGGCTGATCTCCAGAGCCCACAAAGTACGTACACATATAAGTATATACTAAAGTATATACAAGAGGTCTCGAATGCTCGACTTAAAAATGCTCACAAACCATTCTCCTCAATATTAATGGAGAATCAGCTTGACATCCTTTGTGACTGATTGTGAATTCTGGAATAGAGGCCTGTGTGAGGCATGAGACCTCTATCCCAGCATCCCATGTCTCCAGGGGCCAAAGGAAGTGACATACTGTGATACTGGTCATAGGGGGAGCATGCAGCATTCACTGCAAGTACATTTTAAGCTGTCAAGCTTTGACAGTTTAAGCTTTTCAAAAGGTTACAGCCATTTACATTTTTGCGTTCTGCTACTGAATCACTGTTGTGGCACAGAGCCCACTTCTGCAATAGTTGCTGACCCTTGCAGTGGACATTTCCCTCTTCCCCGAAGTATCTTCTGCCTGCATAGTCAGAGCTGCATCGTAGGAAAAATATGATGGAATGGCAGAAATGCTGTCTGTAAGCTGTTGAAATCGATCCCCTAACTAGGGAACACTTTCAGGATCCACATAACAAGTGCTCTTGATGCGCTGGGAGTTTTTTTCCTAGGGTGGGGGAGACTGGTGGGGGAAAGGTTATCCTGTTTGGGACTACAATAGTTTCGTTGCTGTCCCTGGACAGAGAGGATGCCATACTTGTCTGTGGAAGGTCTGTTAAAATGGCGTCCAGGTTGATGGAGCTGGTAGCTGCTTAGCCATTGGGAACACTGCCTCCTACTGCACGTTAATGGAGGTGGAGGAATGAAAACATGGGTGCATATGCAGGTGAGCCCTTACTGCGCAGCTGTAAATGAGGCCATTATTACTCCTTAGTTCATCTTCATGCTCAGGTTCCGGAATATAACAGGAGCACATCGTTGACATTTCAAATGTCAAAATAGGTTAAACAGGGCTTAAAGATCACAACAAACCCAGATGCCAGACTAAACAACCCATTTACAAAATGTATATGCTACAGTTTAGTATCTGTACTAATACCAAAGGTGGTTGTTACGAACTGGCACCCTCTCTATTTGCTGTACAGTTATACAGCTACTCAGCACTGGGTTTAACGGAGTTTTATTTTGATGACAGATTACTGGTAATGGTGAAATCGTTTCACATGAGCAATGAAAGGTTGTTGTTCCCACTCAAATGCTAGAACCTTCTTCCTTTCACTAAAATAGGACATAACTTTTCAAGGCTCAAAAGCGCACGTCCAACGAAGCTCAAGATTGCTGAAATATTCCTGTCAACCAGCTTGGTGGGTCATGAGTCTTAGATATCTTCACAAGCCTTGCAACAAATCTAGGTAACTATCTTTTATGGTGCATGAAGGATTAAATAGTTTTCCTATCATCCATCTGCACACAAAGGACAGCTCTGCATTTTCCATCATCCATCTGTGGAGGAAGTGACAACAGGCAGTTTCCATTGAAAACTGCCTTTAAGAGGAGCCAAACAAGAGGACTTTATTTTCTAACATCAAGTGACATCAAATCCTGCCTGGTCCCTACTTCAATCAATTCTTCAGAGCATCTCATCACCCGAGTGACCCAGCAAAGGGTGGATACAGACAAGTGTTTTTCCTGTTTGGGCCTGTTAAGGCCAGACAAAGATAAGAGCATGGGCCTGTTAGGGCCGGAAGCCCTGTTCGATTGCAACTTACAAGGTAAGTTAAAATTATGTATATCACCCAGCATGCCATACTGCCAATTCCCATAAATACATCCAGCTGTAGACATCTTACCCACTTAGCATTCACAAAACACATAGATCCAATCTCGTACACATGACACGAACTGCCACACACCCTCAAACTACAAAAGACACATTCCAACTCATACTCATTAACACCCACTCTGCAGTGCTCCACATACTAGCCATCTCAGACATCATCATCTCTTTTCATCACTGGATCATGGCTGACACCCACATCTTTGCACATCCTAGACATCCTTCTTCCCACGGTCTACATCATCTATTGTGAGGACAGCATGCATAAACAAAGAGAAAACCTTGCTGTCATCTATAAGTCTTCCTGGTCCTGCTCTCTAACCAAGCAACACTTAGCTCCATGGCACTCCCAACATGCCATTTCCCAATCTCTGCAACTCAGACCGCCATCTTCAATGTCATCCACAGGTCGCCGAGGAAGAACTAGGGTTGGGTGTAACTTGCGTAATTTGCTGTGGGTTAATTACTGGAAATTACAGCAATATTATGCATGAATACACTGAATTATGAGCGGAGTGTAACCCTGTGTTTAGCCTCTTTCTTACCGCTAAATGCTCCCTTGCATCCAAAATGCACCCAAGGATGCATTTTGCTTTAAGTAAATAGCGCTAAATGGAACAGAGCAGGATCAGCAGCAACCAGCAGCCATTCACGCTCTGTTCCTGTGATCCTGGGTAGGCATTTTTGCCTGAACTGGATAATTGCATAATATTCTGTAATTTCACAACACAAGAGTAAAGCACAATTACAGAAATTACTCTAATTACTGTGGAGTCATTAAATTTGTGCCCGGGCCTAGGCAGAAGGACCTCATTGGTGAATTCTCAGATCTCCGTACCGCCTTGTCCATCCGACATCCCCACACCAACCTCTTAGGTGACTTCAACCTCCCAGATAAGAGAAGCTCAAAAAAATTGAAACCTCATTGATGTACTGAACATGGAACAGCATGTCACACAACCAACACGCTCCAATGCCTCATCCTCAACTTTGTCTTCTCAAAATCACCAACAATCTGGGGGTGTGGCTTAGCGTCCAAACATGGCGGTCGCTCTTTGAGTGCTCCCCCGACCCACTTCAGAAATCCATCGTAGCGCCAGCTCCCGGGGGCACGTTTGCCTGGGGTGAGCTGCTACAAGTGGCCGTACACCAGCACAGCACCCCCACCGTTTTCCAGTCTGCGGAGTGTGGTGAGGGAGTATTGGAGACCGGGCTTATTTGCCTACAGTCGGCGATGGTGACCTATGGAGCAGGCCCAATTGGGGCTGGAGCTATGTCAGACTCAAGGCTGTGGCCGGTGACCCCCCAACCACCTGGAGCTGCTTCCCACTGATTCTCCTGGGCTGGGGCTCCAGGCAGAGACTCCATCAGCCGGCAGAGTCATCTGTGGCAGCTGCTCTGAAGACGTGGACCTTACAGGGCCAAGGGCTACTTGTTGGAGTGCTGAGGGTTAAACTCTGTGGAGCGCCAGTCCACTGACGAACGCAGCAAGATGGGCTGCACCAGTGGAGCCTCAGAGCAGCTTGTGCACGGCTGGTGGGCCCGCGTTGCGGAGGCATGATATTCTTTTCCTGTCTGCTGTTCAGTGCGCTGCCTGATTGTGGAAAAGGAGGGGGAGCAGAGGGGGCACCTCTTCTTCCACTTTTTTTTTTACAGCAGAGGGATTCTTTGAAGTGGATTGCAGGCCTGGCATAACACTGGCCTGGAAGGTACTGCTCGAGGTCCACATTTACTGGCTGCACACCTGACTTTTTTCCTTTTGGACCTCGAAGCAGGAGGGGCTGTGTGTGGCCTGGCACACTGGTGGTCGCACTCTGAAACACTGGAGCTGTTGGGTGTCTTTGTCTGCAGCCTCAAATTTCAGGGAGTGCTGGGCGAGTGCGAGTGGCCTTGAAAGCCGGGGCCCCTGCTTTGCTCTTGGTTGAGCTGGCCAATGAGGCTGCAGTACAGTCCCTGGTTGTGGGGTGCTCCTCCCCATTGAGGCGCAGGTTAACGCACGTGGATCACCTGTGCGAGCTTCACGTAGGCCAGTGGGGCTTGCCTTGCTCCATGTTTATCTGAGAAGAAGCAAAAGGAATCTAAGAGGAACTGGGGAGTTGGCTGTGGAGTGTCCAGGGGCCTAGCACTGGGGGGACGAGCGCAGCCCCTTGACCTGCATTGGGGGGCGACAATTGAGCCTCAAGGATGTGGTGATGGGGGTTTGTTGTACTGGAACTCGAGCCCTCTCAGAACTAATAAGGTAATAACCTGGGGCACACAGCAAAGGAGACCAGCTATAGTATTCGCCCCCTCAGTGGCTGGTGACTGCGATCCTGTGGGTACTGTGTCCATCTTTTCAAGCCATGGAGAAGGATAAACCGGTGACCACTGCCTCCCAACAAAAGATTGACACATTCAATAAGTAGACTGCCTATGTGGGAGAGTAGGGGTGGCCGGTGGAAATTCCGCAGCAGACGAGCGGTCACAAACATCCACCATATTGAACGCAATTCAAGATCTTAAAGTCACTTGGGAGGGGAAAATTGGTTAACTAAAGGTCAATCCGGCCCTTATCTGACATGACTTATGGACTACCACTCACAGGATCATGGAAGGAGAGAGCAGGGTGTCTGAAATGGAAGATACAGCCAAATCGGATGAAACTCACCTTGTAAACCTGCAACGCTTAGTGGGACAATTGGAGGCCTGTGTCGAAGTTGCGGAAGGCAGCTCACAGCACTACAACCTGCCCGTTGGTGGCATCCCGGAGTGCGTGAAGGGCCCACAGGGTGTTGATCGTCAAGCCCCTGGTGGGGGCGCATCCCGACCATTCATTGTGAGAGTGCTAAACTACGCTGACTGTGATGCTGTCCTAAGGGTGGCCTGCAAGATAGGATCTCTGTTGCTTACTTCTCTACTGTGATGACCTTCCCAGATTATATGTTAAAGGTCCAACAGCAATGGAGATTCTTTTAGAAAGCCAAACAAAAACTGAAAGCCTTGGGAATCACTTATTCGCTTCTTTTCCCGGCCTGCCTGAAGGTAATTTTCTATGGCAATACATTCTTTTTTGAGACTCTTGAAGTGGTTTGGGAATGGGTGGAAGAACGTCCCACATTAAACACCGGAGGGACTTCACTACGAAAAGACAGGAGGAAGGTGGGGGTCCTCCCAGGGAATGACATACTGCCTTGAGGAAGCAGCCACGCTACTGGGACAAGAGAACCCGGTCCTGGGGTACAGAACGTTCCCTCCGGCAAGTTGACTCTCAAGCAGCAGCAGAGGACTCAGCTGGGCTTACTGCCACTGGCGAATCCTCACGGGCTTCCCCAGATGATCCGTGATGTAACTTTGGATGCAGAGTGTTGGTGTTGTTGTTGCATTTGCTGAAGACGTGGGGTGGTTGGTACAATTTAAGGGCTCGCCCTCTCTCTTTCGCTCTCTTTTTCTTTCCTTACTTTTCTCCTATTCTCTTCTACTTTTCATTTCTGCTACAGGGGTTGAGGTTGATTTGGGTGGGGAGGGGGTTTGTGCGGCAGGAGAGATGTACATCTCAAGTCACCCTGCTGGCTGAGGTCCCTAGCTGCACCATGACAGGTACTTCCAGAAGTATGGAGAGGGGGTTGTGGGAGGGGTGGGTGGTTGGGAATGATTTTGAGGTTTTTTTCTCATTTGCTGTTCTTAGTCATTGGTATGAGAGGGGAGGGGGTTTAGGGTTATTGTTTTTGTTTTTATCCTTGACGGTGGCGGCGAGAGCGGAGGCTTGGCGGGCACACACAACACTTCAGATCATTCTACAGATACAGTTGGATAATGGCTGACTCATCTGCCCACACAGTCCTGAAGCACACAAGAGTCCGCCCAGGTACTCTTAAAGCCCTCTCTTGGAACATAAATGGGATGCTGGACAAAACTAAGAGATGAGCAGTCCTAAAAGCATCCTTATAGATTGATGTCAATATAGTGATGCTCCAGGAAACTCATCTACTGGGCAATAGGTGTCCCTTTCTAGTTCGCGGAAGCTATGCAAAGGTATACCATTCTGGATTTCATTGGGGCCCCTAGAGTACTGCCATTCTTGTCAGGCGATGCATGCCCCTGATGGTTTCTAGGGTATGGTACGAAGGGTTGGGATGGTATGTGGTGGTAAAGGGCATTTTAAATGGCTTACCACTCTCATTGTTATATGCCTATGTCCCCCTCCCCTGACGTCCAGTTTTTGGCATATACTAGGGGACCTCATCCAGAAGTTTCCAGAGGCCTCATGCATATTTGGGGTTGATCTTAATGGGGTGTTTGACATGAGCCTCGATCGTTCCTCGACCTTCACCACTGCAGGTTATAGCTCAACGCAGCTTTCCAGCTTTCTTTATAACTTAAACCTGATTGGCATGTGAAGAACATATCAACCAGGTGTAAAGGGATACATGTTTTACTCAGGGGCCCCCGTTCTTTTCCCCGGCTAGATTATTTTCTTCTGCATTGACGCACGGGTCACCGTGTTCTGGATGCAAGATTACTATCTCGGGCCTCTCCAATCACTCATCAGTGATGAACGATTTAGCATGAAATCGGGGCAGGGCGGTGGCAGGTTGGCACCTGAACAGGTGGCACCTTAAAAATGAAGAATTTTAGGGAAATGTGTCAACAAGCCTGCCAGCGATTCCTTAATAAAAAAGAAGGGCCAGTGACTTCCCAGGGTACATTATGGGAGGTTCAGAATGCTATTGCCCAGGGAGTTATCATTATGTATCCAAATGCCAAGAAGTCCATGAAGGTCACAGACCTTGAAAAACGCATACTCGATCTCAAGGGCCGCTATGTGGTGTTGATGCAAGAGGTCCTTCTACGGAACTCATTGTACACAAAGTCGCTTCTTAAGCAGGAGCTCACTCATGAGGCCACGGGAGGCATGAATGGCCATTTGTGGCAGAGTTTATCAATGGGGTGACAAGCCCAGTAAGAATCTCCTCTGGTTGTGTGCCCCTAGAGAGCTGTGGGCCCCAATAGCCTACTTAGAGGATGAGGAGGGCTCGAGGCTGACCGGGAGTGACCCCATCGCATAGGCCTTCGCCTCCTACTACCGAGAGTTATATAGCGCCGACCCCCTTAAACCTCGAGCAGATTTAAAGACATTTGTGCTTGATCTGCTGAAGCCTCTGTTGACCCCACAGGAACGTGACTTGCTGGAGGCAGACTTTACGTTGACAAACTATGCGCTGCTTTTGGCACAATTGCAGGCGGGTAAAGCGGCAGGACTTAATGGTTTTCCGGCAGAGTTGCGGCACCTGGTGTCACCCCAGAAAGGTCCTCTGCTCTTGGGGGTCTTAAAGGAGGTCCTAAAGAGGGGAGAGCTGCTCATGGACTCCTGAAATCATCATGATACTGAAGCCCGTTATGGTGGGCATGCATTGCAAAGACTTTTGGCTAAATTTGCTAGTGAAATCTGAGTTGAAGATTTGAGCTAAGATGCTGGCCACCCGTTTAGTGAAAGGTATCACCTGCCTGATCCACCCGAACCAGTCCAGACTTATTCCCCATTAAGCCACTTGACAAAACCTACGTTGATTGCAGAACGTGATCGAGATGAGTAAACCCTACCGGGGAAATAGACTTTTGGAAGGTTTTCGATTCTGTGGACTGGGAATACTTATTCGGTCTTCTGCCTCGCGAGGTTTGGACTACGGTTCATGGGCTACGTGCACCTTCTTCATATTAACCATACAGCTAGAGTGAGCGTGGAAGGGCAACCTTGGAGTGCTTCCTGAAGGCACGTGGCATCTGTCAGGGTTGCCCTTTAACACCCTTGCTGTTTGCTATAGTGATTGAGCCCCTGGCAGCCTGGGTGTGAGTTGATGCACAGAGCCGAGGTGTTCAATGGACTTCCGAGTTGATAGACAGAATCTCACTTTACCAGACAATGTCCTCCTGATCCATGATCCAGATTCGTCGGGACCCAGAGCTCTCCATACAGTGTGAATATTTGGGTCTTACTCTGGGCTTCATGTGAACATCAATAAGTCTTAGATATACCCCATAGCTTCCTGCCCGGTGGACATGTTGTGGCTGTCAGGGATTCTAATACTCCCTTACAGTTTAAATATGAAGGGGTCTACATCATGGATGATGCTCAGAGGTCCTATGACTGTAATCTGAGGCCACAGCAGGATGGTCTGGTTCTAGTCCAGTCACCCCCAGTCCCTGTTGGAGCGCTCTGCATTTTTTAAATGGCCTCCCAGCCGCACCTTCTCTACCAACTACAGAATAACCCCTTCCAGTTAGATAAGACCTTCTTCACTAAGGTGGACTGACAAAAAGAAAGTTGCAATGGGGAGGGGGCTACCTCACATAGTCCTGGGCAAATACTGTCAATCGGTCTAGAAAGGGGGGATAGTCACCCAAGATCTGCTTTTATATTACTGAGCGGTGCACCTGTTTGCTTAGTGGATTCTCCGACCTGGCATATGCAGTGGAGGGATGGGTTATTTGGGTCTCTCACATCTGCTCTATGCTATGGTACTGTCGAGGACCCTCCCATCAGCCACAAGCGTGATGCTTGGGGTCTCGACATTGGCCATGAAATCCACTGTGTGAACTGGTAGGTTGACGCTTGAGACTCCACTGTGGCAGGGCACTTTGCTCCTGCAGGTTGTGGCCTTACGTGGCTTCTCAACTTGGGACACAATCATATTTCCACACTTAGGGATGTGCTTCAAGAGGCGACGTTGAAGTCCTTTCAGAACTTACAGGCGGAATAAGAGCTACATCGAACACAATTCTTTGGTTACTTACAGCTTTGCCATGCACTCTCACCACTCATACGGTCTGTGGAGGCCTGTGTACAATGGGGCATGCACCACTTACTTTAGATATAGGTGCACTATATCTAAAGGGTTACGGCACTTAAAACCTATGTCACCCCTATAGCAGGTCTTACCAATCCTGAATGCCGGGTGCTAGGCTCTAAGTGAGTGGGTGTCCTAGCATGAACTGGACACCCCTGCTGCCAACGGAGTCCATTCCCCTAGGTTGTCAGTCATACAGCCATATACGACATATAGAGTGGCATTATGCAACCGCGTACTGACTAACTCTAAAGTGGTTGAATCAAACCCTATTGTGTTTGGTATCAAACATGTTGGAATCATACCCCCACAATGGTAACCAGTATGAGAGGTATGATTCCACCCCTCAGAAGCGAGCTTCATGGGGTCCCTGGTGTTCCCGGTACCAGCCTTCTAGTCCCGGACAGCACAAAGTTGTTGCTGCTGACCAGAGACAGATTTCTGCCCTGCTGCTGCTGAGCCAAGCTCAAGCAAGGGAAGGCAGAACAAAGAGCATCCTGTCATAGGGAGGTGTGACCACCTCCCAGACAGGATTTAGTGTATTTGGCCTGGGAAGGTGCGCTTGCCAGCTTCTGAAAGTCTGCATGAGGGGTGCTTTTGGTGTCCCTGTGCATAGTCCAGTTCAAACCAGTCCTGGGGGCCGTTGGCTCCCGCTCTGGTGCAAAACTAACCTTCCCACTGTCCAGACCGTCCCCCGGGAGGGTTTCCTGAATCTGTGCAACCCTCTCCCGTGGGTACAAAAAGGCTTACCTGGCTGTAGGACCCTAAATGTGACATGGACAAGATTCTGAACCAGGAACCACTGGCCTTTAACCATCTGGACACTCTGGACTTCACTGGACTTTGTTTGGGCCTGACTTCTTCTCCCTCTCAGTCCAAAGCATTGTCTGTGCCCGTGCACCATACAGGCTCTGTTCTTGACATCTGGAGCATCAAGGACAATGACAACATCTCGCTTGGGGTGAAGGAGCCACTCCCCTGCATCTGCAGGCACTACATCATGACTGACTGGTCTGCGGCTCCTGAGCTCCTACAAACTCCAACAGCTCTAGCAACATAGGAGGTAGGTCCCTACATCCCTCACGGTCTGAGTTGTCCTCTTACAAAGTTTGAGGCCAGAGTCCCTCATGGGGGCTGCAATGCCCGTATCCCTGTGCACCTCCTTCATATGCAAGTGTATATGCTTGTTGGCATTTCCAGAATAAGTGCACTGGGCTCCAAGTAGCCCCAACCTCTGGCACCATTTCCTACAAAGAACTTTGGCCTCTGCACACCGAATGCTCTGTGGGTTGCTGTTTGGTGAAATTGCTTGAGGTCCTCTTGCGACTCCTGTGCCTCCGGCCTATGAGTCCATTTGAGGGTCAACTTTGCTTTTCTTGGGCTCCCCTGGTTCCTCCAGGCCCGCCCTGACTCTCCTAGCTTTAGTTCGTCTCCTGGACCTTGCTGGTCCGAACTGTAACCTTCTTTGCGTGGATTGCTGTTTCCAAGGCTTGTTGGTACTTCCGTCAGACACCAACCCCTCAGCACTTGACATCCTTTGTGGGACAACTCATGTACAGCTCCTGGTTGTCCTCGATGTCTCCTGGTCCCCGTGGCTGCAGAGTCAAGGACCCCCTCAATGCACCTGAAGAACCCAACATCGGTGGGCATTTGTCTACCAAGCCCCTGGTCACTCTTGAGTGACCCAGACTCTGTCCCCTCTGCTTTTAGGTACTCTTCGACCAGAATCCACCTTTTGATTCCAACTGACACTTTTCTTTCTTCAAGCAGTGGCTCTTCTTCGAAGTCCTCCATTGAGATTGAGGGTAGTTTCTGACGCCACTTCAGACGTAGGCACCTGGCTTCCCTGGGATAGGTAATTCTGGTGCTATGGATTCCGCAGATGGGGTGGCTCTCCAACCTCCTAACTTCTACTGGGTTTCTTTGAAGTCCACTGGGAAGGGTCCTTAAACTCTAAAACTTCAACCTCGACTTTCCCGTAGAATTGTATGGAGCATGCGGTCGTGTTCCCACACTTCAACCGTCCTCCATGGGGTTCCTACTTACTCACCTTGGGTGGTTCCTTGGGGTCCCAGTGATTCTACGTCCTCTAGACACTGTCTTGACTTGAGTTGTGGTTCTTATACCACTATTTTAGTATATGGTTTGGTCCCCCCCCCGGGCCTACTGTGTAGTAGTGCTATTTACTATCGTTTCTGTGCTTAAGTATTGTGTGTTTTGTGATTATCTCCATGTAGGAGATATTGTGTCATACTAGATAGTGTTATATGAATAAATAGATATTTTTATAACTACTGAGTGGTTCTCCTGTCAATTAACCAATACTATAAGGTAGCATTCTGATAAAACAAGCTGTTTAACATTCCTTCAAGACTAAGCCTGAAGGCTGATCTCCACAGCTACCACTTGGATAGCTTTCTAAGGTTATCTTTGACCTCTTAAATCACCATAAGGGTTTTTTGGACTGGTGCAAGGGGCCCACTTTAATTAGTGGACAGCATTTACCAGGCTAAATTCTCACATGAACCAGCTGTCTGAGATTTATAAAATGTTTTCACACAACTTGCCGGATCCAATGGTGGCAGTGAGAGTGGCGTGGGAGGGGGATTTGGGTCAGTTGGATGACGAGTATTGGGGACGGCATTGGCGTCTCTAGGGAGTTGGTGATAGAGTCCCAGTATAGACTAATACAGTTGAAACTGCTCCATTGTGTCTATATCACAAGAGCATGACTACATTGCATAGGCCTGAGGTGTAATGATCCACAGGTAGATCTCTATCATACATTCTGCCACTGCTCCCCACTCTCTCACTTCTGGATTGGTATTTTGGAGTGGAAGGAGGAGACGCTGTGCTGGGCTATCCCTAGGGACCCTAAGATGATCCTTTTACATATTACTGACGACCTCAGGGGTATTAGATATCAAGGGGCAGTGCTTTGGTTTGGATTGATCATTGCCAAGAGAGATATTGCAAGGGCCTCAAAGGATGCTATGGCCCTCTCCATTGAGGCATGGGCTAAGGGTATGGATTACTGTATGGGGCTTGAGCGCCCAATACATCTGGTGAGGGAAAGCCCCCAGAAACACTATAATATTTGGAATAAGTGCTGCTCGGCATACAGTTGGAACAGTGTGTGGATCGACCTTGGTCCATTTGGGATGTCCATGCCTTGATAGCCTTGACACAGTTGCAGTACATATGGGTTGTGGGGCTTGGGTCCTTGTTGCATGGCTCAAAGTTATTATGCAGTTTCTTTGTAAACTATTGTCTCTACGCTCTGTTTTTGTGATATTTATGTTGTTGTGTCTTGGGTCTCTGCCGCCTGAGTGGCACCACTACTCCCTTTCTTTGTAAAACCAATGAATTGTTTTTCAAAAACAAAATCACCAACAATTTAATGAAAACCTCCAACACCCCTGGTCTGAACTGACCACTTTCCCCTTCCTGTCTCCCTGCTCAGCGTTCTACCAACAAACCAAGCTCAAAGTAAAAGAGAAGACTAAACCTTCAGATGCTTCACAGAAGTATCCTTAGACAACCTAAAGCTTGAACTAATCTCTCACCCTACTAACTCCATGCAGACCACTAGAAGCTGTTTTTGGCATGCAGTGGTTGTGTTTTGTGGCTGCTCAGACAAGATAATTATGCCAGGCCTCCTGGTGCTCTTGGTATAGTAGTGGCTACACTGTAGTGAAACAGCCTCTTGTGGGGTTTCCACTCTCTGCTCTTGTGCGTAGGTGTGAGGGCTCTTTCTTTATGCTGTCTCCCACTCCCTTCCTGGCTTACTCATCCCTCTGTCAGGATTCAACTGCATTGTCCGCTGTCAGTGTATATAATGTATTCTTTATCACTCGTGAATTTGTCTCTTTACTTCATCACCAATTGTTGTGTCTTAGTTGCTGTATAAATGTTAACTGTGAGAAACGTTAGTGATTTATTTCAATGTCCCTGCCTATCGCATTTGTTCCTCTTCAGCTGGGAGCTAATCTCCACCCATGCTATCCCTTTGATATCGCTGCCTGAAATCCCTTTTGCCCCCTTCACATTCTGTATTTTTCCCATGTTTTATAAGAAGTATTGTTCAGTGTACTGCTGCCTTGACCGCTGCAAGAGCTTGGGCCCACCTAAACATTTATTTCCAGACTGATGGCCTTGGTAGCAGCTTGAGAGCTAAAAGGGATAAAACAATCACAGTTAAATCGCAGTACAAGGTAACCAAGTAGGTCACACAATAATCCACTCAACAACTTAATCTTAGTTTAGTAGGGTTTAATTTGTATTCATTTAGAAACAAATCGGCATAGACCAGCCTCAACATTATGATATAGAACAACAAAACTAAGTCTAAATCTCCTGAAGAGATTTAGCCTATAATACAAAACAGACAACTAACTCTATGATGATAATGCAAATGATTAGGAACAAAATTGAATATTACACCACATCAAATGATTCTGCAAGGTAAGCATGAGGAAGCTATCCCTCCCTACACCACCTTAAAGGGGCAACCCTAAACTAAGGAACATTTAGTAAAGGTAAAATTTGAAAGGTGTCAGCTGTCGGAATCTCAGTAGAAGGCACTCTAACCCTGGGTCATGTAGCACAAAGCCACACAAGCAGATCCATAGATCTTCTCCTAGTAAAGCCTGTCTGTCTCTCACTAAGTTACAGCATAAAATGTCAATTGTATTCAAGGTAGACAATCCAACATGACTTGTACTAGTACTTTTCAAGGACTCCAGCACATCTGGACACTTGAACCACCTTTTCCACATCAATAAGCTGCAACTTAATTCGTCCCTGGTCATTCTTCTCCTCCATGAGTACTCATCTCTTTGCTCGTTACCGCGCTTCTCCTTGCCACACTTCATCTTCTCCTACCTTGCTATGTAATGAAAACAAAACGCTTCTATGCTAACTAATGATGTTTTGTCCACACTCACAGTGGAAAAGTTGAAGGTTAACTACGAATTACATGTTAGACTTTAAATGTGAGCTTGAACTGAATGGGTTTCTGGAGGCCCACTTAGTACATGAATAAATTGTAAAAAATTACAAAGATGTAATTCAAAATGTACCACCATGGAAATAATTCTTGTTACATGTATACATGTTGAAACATTAGTCTACACATACATATTCTATTTTATTAACCTCACAATGGAACACATTTTATGTCAACTTCTTCTTTCACATTAAATGTAAATGTTAAATAGACTTTTATTAGTCAAGTTCCATACACACAATTCTTCACGTGGAGTACTTTAAATATGCAATACTCCATGTTCCATAGTAACATTGATCACACAAAATATATATGAGTGCTAACTATGCATGATTATGATGCACTCCTACAGTATCTCAGGTTGGGATCCAAATTACACTTCTCCACTGCCAGTGTCCTCCTGACATGACATCATGACAGTGTTCTTAATGCATTGTTTTTTGTCTTTCAGGAACATCAGTGAGTGTTGACTGGGACAGAAAATAGGCCCGAGCAATAAAATAAAAGTGCCTCCATTTAGTGAATCAAATAGTCAGTCTTGCAAAGTATGGGTGACTACGTGCATTTGTGTATGCTGCAGACAATATTTGTGGTAATATCAGGGAAATTTATAGCAAAAATATGCCCACCAGAAAATAAAACAGGCCGACAAACAGCCATAAAACCCACTCTCACACTGACCTGTCAGATTAGCCCATAAGGCACTGTGTGATTGCCCGATAGGCCAGTCCCTCCCTGGCTTCAGCTGGTAGCTGAATGTCCTGGGCTTTACACAAGTGTGGCATGGCGCCTGCACAACACAATATTGTCCACAATGAAGGATGCCACACAACAAACATGAACTTAATACATAGCAAGAAATGCTGTGGTAATTCAAAAGTGGTAGATAAAAACTCAAAGTCCTTGAAATGATGTGCCTCTGAACTTCCCAGTGAGATTTATGTGAGGTGTTGATATGCCACCAAGTTCAGGTCTGAAAGTATCATTTTCAAATTTCATTTCAGGTGCACACTCATAAACCTATTGATTACAATAAAATAATCTGACTGTAATTTAGGTTAATTATAATACGTCTATTTGCAATGTGTAGAAGACCTGCATGGTATGATTGCGGTCGGTAGCTACATTTATCTACCTCACCAGATTTGTCAATCAGGATAAGTCCAAATGAACCAGCAGGATACCAATTCTCTTGTATTGGTTCAGGCAATCTTTGAGAAACATGAGACAGGTGCCTGTTTTCCCATTACACACAGCTCCAGGAAAACAGTCAACAGCTCAGTTGTTGAGAGCTTTGGTCAGACCCCTCAAGATATTGTGGTATAGATTTGCAAATTTTGCGGCACAAACATGGAAATTTTGTGGTACAAAAATAGACATTTTGTGGCATTATTGCAGCACTTTACTTTACTTGTAAGCATTCCTTTTCAGCCTTAACACCTTCCACACGGGGCTCATGTCCCCGCGGTGCGGAGGGAGGGGAGCCGCGCGCAGCGCCGCGGTGCTCGTGACGAGCTCAGCTCGTCATGCTTCACAGTGGAGCTTTGCTCATGATGAGCTGAGCTTGTCACGACTCCGCCCACTCAATGGAACGCCCCGCACAGGAGGGGAATTAGCCACGCGTGGGCGTTCCGCGGCTGTTATGACGAGCTCAGCTCGTCATGATCACAGCTCCACTGTGCCGAGCATCGAACGGGTTAAATCAATGGAAACTGTTTCAGTATATTTTATGTTTTATAATATTTAAATCCCTACTTCCTGATGAAAGCAAAGGAAGAAGCCAGCTCTTCTTTCGATGATGGTGAATGATCTGTTTTTTTGGCAGGCTCTTCCTTGCATGCAAATATGACTGGTCTATGCTGTAGCTAGGTTTCCATGTACAGTTTGAGAGGAAACCTCTTCCAAAAACCATTTTTTTTAAAGATTGCAAGCATAACGTTTGGATGCAAGTTATTGTACTCAGATTTTGGTTGTGGCACTGAGGCCGCTGGCAGCTCTCGCTCGCTCTCTCTCTCTTGTCTATCTCTCTCTCTCGCGCTCTCTCTTTCTGTCTCCTTCTCTCTCTGTCTCTTCCTCTCTTTCTCTGTCTCTCTAGCTCTCCTTCCCCCTCTTTTGTTCACACTCTCTCTGTCTCTATCTCTCCCACTCGCTCTTTCTCTCTGCCTCTCTTTGTATCTCTGTCTCGCTCTTGTCTGTGTTTCTTTGTTTGTCTCCCTCTCTCTTCCTCTCTATATCTCTGTCTCTCTCGCTGTTTCTCTGTCTCTGTCTGTCTCTCACTGTCTCTGTTTCTATATCTTCCCCTCTCACTCGTTTTCTGTCCCTCTCTTTGTCTCTCTGTCTCCCTCTGTCTCATTCTCTCTCTTTCTCCCTCTCTGTCCCTCTTGCCTCTCTCGCTCTGTTTCTCTCTCTCACACTGTTTCTCTGTCTCTCTCTCTGTCTGTCTCTCTCTCTCTCTCTCTCTCTCTCTGTCTCCTCTCTCTCTCACTGTTTCTCTGTCTCTCTCTCTGTCTGTCTCTCTCTCTCTCTCTGTCTCCTCTCTCTCTCACTGTTTCTCTGTCTCTCTCTCTGTCTGTCTCTCTCTCTCTCTCTCTCTCTCTGTCTCCCTCTCTCTGTCTCTCTCTTTCTAGGCGGCTAGCTACAGGTCAGAAATGAAGTGCTCCAGCAGTGCTGTGTGGGACTGAATGCGATTGCAGACCTGCTACAGGTGCTCGCTCCCATTTTACAGTTCCATTTAGAACCCCGCCATCTTCTTTACCAGGGGGTGGTGGATGGGCTGGATGAGGAGACGGCCCGAAGGGGGGGAGGGCACAGCCGTTGGGAAAGGATTCTGGTCCCTTTAGAGCTGGTGTCCGCTCAGAGTAGAATGCAGAAAAGGGGAAGAGCCAGCTGAGGTGAGGGGATCAGATATGGGGTGTAAGAAAAAGGCCTGTCCAGGATCCCCAAAACATGGGTTGGTTTGCTTGCTTGTCTGGGCAGTTTCTTTTAGCCATACACAGGAGTCGTTCGGTTGTTTTCCTCAGACACCCTGCCAAGGCCCCTTGCATATCAGGTGCTTTGCCTGGGCTGGCCAGGGCCACATAGCCATGGTAGGCAGTTGAATTGGTTCCATCAGTGTGGAGGCACGATGCAGAGTGGCGCATCTACCTGTAAAGCTCTCGCTGTGGCACTGCAGGGACATTTTTATGGCAGCCCTGGGGGCACATTTATCTAACCTTATGTGAGGTGTTAGGCAAAGATCGACGGAGCGGTCGAAGTCCATATAAAACAACATTTCACGGGTACTTTTGTAAAAAGCGCGGCCTTTATACAAAAGTGCTGGAGAGTCTGTTTGGTGTGAACCTTCGACCAAAATTTCAGTGATCACTTGATCAGCCTGCTGGATAAGCTGTGATTGTCCTGTCATGAGAATCAGACTGTTTTATATTAGAGTGGAAATTAAATATCACTACATGCTTTCATTTTCTCTCTTGATGGATTTTAATCAAATGCACAAACCGTGCACTTTACAAGGTTCATACAGCTGAGAGGAGATGGTTTCCACACAGAACACAGGTGGCACATAAAAACAATTCGTTCGTTGTGCCAAGACTTTCACAGCAGACCTGGTGAAGACAATGAGATCAGCCAGTCCCTTCCAAGCCTTAATAGTGCATGTGCGCCACAATTTGTCACACATTCTGAAAGTAGTGACAAAACCAATTCAAATTTGTGGTGTCATTGTAATCATTTCTAATGCCAGTGGGCTTTGCTGGGAACGGAGATTAACTACTTCTGTTAGTAGATTTCCCTCTAAGCAAATGTATGCTGAGCACTGCGACTCCAATCCTGCGCCGCGCGGCATCATCATTTCAGTAACAACATAAAAAGGCTCCTCTTCACCACTGCGGCTTGAAATTGAATTATATGTCTCATCGTGTGCATTTATGTATGGCAGCAAATGATTTCCCATGAGGTGAGCGCAGCTCGCTCTGCTGTGTATGAGTGATTGTAGAGCACGTACACCTGAGAGAATTCCGTAAATCTCCTAATAGTGCGGCACAGCATATGTTCTCAACTTTTCCCGCCTGCATGCGCCATACATGGTGGCAGGGCCGGCGCTAGGCATGGGCAGAGTGGGCGGCTGCCCAGGGCCTCGCGGCTGTCTAACTGTGATGGGGCCCCCTACCGAGCCCATCAACCTTTGAAACTGTGTCATTGTAAGAGTGACAGGGGGGGAGCCGCTTCCCTTGGCGTTTGCTGCCATAGTGTAGTGTGCGAGGCCAACGGCGGGGGGCCCCCCTCACCTCGCCCGGCTGCCATGGAATGAAAAAGCAATATGACACCCCATCCTTTCAGATGCTGCAGAGTGGGCAAGGCGGGTTTGTGTTTGTGGCCGTGATCAGCCTAATCGCTGCATCTCCATAACAGCAGTTAGGCAGCTACTTGAACTGTGAGGTGTGAAGTGAGCCCTGCCCCTGCATGAATGAAACGCAGAGCATCCTGCAGGGCTCACAACACAAAAACAGAGTGATCTCACATCACAAAAGGCGCTGCTCCTTCCATGGAAGGGAGAAGACAGAAAATGGATAAAACGCTTATTATTCTATTCTCTTTTTTGCAACTGTTTTTTTTTCTCAAACAAGCATGTTCATACAAAACAAACATAAAAGGAGTTAAACATAAATAATAAACTCCAGTTATAAGCACTTGGTGTTTTTTATTTGCATGTAATTGATGTGAATTGAAGGAAGAATGAGCAATTTGGTCTTTAAAAGTTTAGTGGAGATGCTAACATTCAGTTAGGGGGAGGGATGGGGGATGATCCCACACTCATCCTTATCACCCCAAGGGGAGTGTAATGAACCCTCCAAGATACACCCAAGTAATATACCCCTCAAGCCACTCACCATCCATTGCTTTACGCATCTGAAAAGTAACACAAGAGCAGTTGTGTAACACAAAATGATGGGGTCCCCATTCTGCAGAATGTGATAATGGGCCCCAGAGTCTCCAAGATCTCACAGATATTCATTGGCCCAAGGCTGAATGGGAGCCCCCTGGTGAGATGGGGCCCTCAGAATTGTTGTGGGCCCATCTGTGCTGCAGGGGCCTCTATTGCGTCCTGGCACAAGAGGTGAAGCAAGGTAAGAGGCCGGAGAGAAGAGTGGTGAATAGCAAGGCATGTAGGGGAGAGGTGGAAGCTTGAGAGGCAGAAACAGCGAATGGAGGGTAGAGGTGAGAGAGAGATAAAACATGAAGGGGGAGATTTTCGAACCTTTTGCGCTGGTTTTGCATCACAAGAGTGACGCTAACCGGCGCAATTTATTTTTGCTGTTATTTTCTTTTCAGCGAAAACTTGTTTTGCGCTGGAAAGCACCCTTCAAGTAGTGCAAAGCAGCACAAAGCACTGCTTTGCGTTACTTTGCGCCGAGGGAGTGGTACATGGGCGTTCCCATGTAACCACACATACCCTTTGACGCAAAACCATATTTACAAAAATTTTTGAAGATGGTTTTGCGACAAAAGTTAACGCCCCTTCAAAGGAGGCGCTAACAAGAGAAATGCTTATATTTCTCCATGCTTTTACGACTTTGCATGCGCGCTACACTGTGCAGCACGTATGCAAAGTGGCAAAAGCTTTGTATCGTATCCAGCATAGTATTTTGCACAAGAAGGGTACCCTTCTGTACAAAACCTATGCTACACTCATGCACACACCCTAGCGCTTCAGCGCTAAGGTGTGTGCATGGCGCACAGTACTAAAACCAGTGATGGTACAAATTAAATGCATCTGAGAGAGAGTGTAGTTATGGAGACTTGAGGGGCACTGTTAATGGGTGGTAGTGATGGAATCCGTGGCAGAGCAAGTTATTGGGGGCACCAACATTGTCGCACAGGGCTCCACCAGCCCTAAAGCTGGCCACTTCTACTTCCTACAGTTCTACCACCAAATCAAAAACGTTGATTTGACGACCCCTTGAATCTGTAGCATACATTCAAGTCAATGTATTATTTAGCAGTGGTCTAGGTTGTTCTAAGTCTTTTTTCGTTTATGTACAATTCTGGCGAGTAAAGAGCACACACTCAAAAAAGATTGTCCTACGTCTCTTAGCATGGGAGTGTGGGTTTCTGGTGAGAGGACTTACGTTAAAACAAATTACGAAGTATTAATGTCATCCTAAGGTAGCACAATAATGGCACAGAAAGATAAGGGAGCCTTTTGAAATGTGCAATTATATCCATGGTGTGAGAGGTTTTTTCTTGTGTAATTTTATATTTTGAATGATCCCGCCCCTCATTACCTCAACAGGATCTCTCCCCTTTATGAGGCAGAATTGGAAAGTGTATCATGCACTCATCTGGAAACAATCATTTAACGAGGAGTAAATAATATATATCTTTGTGAGACCTGCACCTATCTTTTCCATCTAATGAGACAAATGTAATCCATTTAACAGTTTTAAAACATATGGACTTATTTCATTTGTATATTTAGCTTTTTGTCCATGTTACTGATATCCACGTTAGGTCTCTTCAGTGATGCCAAATAAGATCAACAGTCCTGCGATGTCACTTTCTGAGATGTCACTTCTTGTGATGTTACCAATGGCGGGACCTCCACTAGGGCGGAGGAGCGTCGGCCCACTACTTTCTCGCAAAAGCAGAAACACAAAATGCTAAAATGACCGTTTTATGTTTCTACTTCTAGCACTGCGAGGAAGCATAAGTGTTTGGTTGGGGGCGCGCGGGTCTGCTTTAGGGCAGGAGAGGAGTGCCTTGCCAACTGCTAAGGGCGCTGACTGTTCGACCTAACCAGTCATGCACACTCTGGCCTTTCTCTATGTAGGCTGCAATGCCATTGCAACATTGGGATTGGCTTAGGGGAGGGGAGGGAGGCTGCCTGCTTCCTGTTCCCCACCTCCTGAACTCCCGCGAGACCCTCCACACGCGAGTCATGCCGGCTGCGACTGGAAGTTACATGCAAATTAGAGGGGCCTCACATTTTCCCTTTCGCCCGGGGCCCCAGGAGTTCTAGGACCGGCCCTGCATGGTGGTATTGTATACCCCATAAATATTGTGCATGCGTAGAAAGGATGCCATAGAACCTAATTCAAGCAAGGAAAATGGGCCTCCCTTCCCTCGTGTTGGGTAGCAGAAGAGAATCGTAATTGGAGGACAAGGGACCAATCTCACGCTTGAGCACTGGTGCCTGGCCTGAAATGCATCAATCCACCTGCATAAAGCGCTAAAATGATTAACAAAAATACTGTATTTGCCAAGTACACGATTGTTGAAAGTTAGCTGCTTATCACCCTCTGTTTTAAACTACATTTCAAATGTTGGGCTATTCTAATTTATACAGAAGTCCTGTGATCACACAAAAGATAACTGGTCGGGCGGACCCTGCACATCACGGAGGGACGCTATTAGTCATGCCACTGGCAGCAGCTAAGCATGATGTGTCCGGTGGTTGAGGACTCTCGGAAGCACAGAGTGACATCATCAGTGGGCGCCATAGCTATGGCATTTAAACAGCAACGAGGCGAGTGGTCGGCCTTTCCCTTATTCGACCGCACACTTCAGAGGTACTTTTCATGGACCAGGGAACCTGCGGCCGGGGTCGCATTTCAGAAAAGACAGGCACCCACCCGCCCCTAGAGAAATGGTGGATTTTGAAGCAGAAGAGAACGGGGCTACCTGGAAAGAAATTGGACTGGTGTGCTGGTTCTATCCCCTTGTTGGGGTGTTGATTTTCAGGGCACAGGGCCGACAGGAGAGGGGCCTGATCTGCTGGTAGTCCTGGGCCTTTCTGCTCTACTCTGAATTGCCTGGATTGGATGATGAAAGGGGGCTTTGCCTGGTGATCAGTGCCCCTGCAGGGACAGAGCGTTGTTTGGTGTCCTGGTGTTGTGTATTTAAGATCAGACTGCGTGTATTCCACTCCTCTGGGAGACAGAGGGGAAGCTTGTATTCGTTGGATGCTGATGACATGATGTCCTCAGGTATCCTTGGGGGGCGGACGTTTTTTGTTGGTATCACGTGCTTGACCCTGTGGTGGGTGTATATTTGACATGTTTGCATTTATGGGATGGATGCACTGCAATGAGGAACCTTGGTAAAGCTGCCTTGTTCAGTGTACAATTCAAGAAACAATTGCTGTACAATCAGTGAGGTGCTTTGCCTTATCTTACTTCCTTTTATTCTCACATCTAACATCTATGTTGTTGCTGTTTCATTAATTCCTGGGATTTTGAGAATTAAAGAGCTATCACCTAGATTCATCAAAGTCCCGTTTTACGAGTCTGTAATAGCGATTATTAAGGAATCGCTATTACAGACTCGCAAAACGGGATTCATGTCCAAATCGCACTTTATTTTGCGATTCCTACAGCTTCCTAATTTACGATTAGCTAATTGCTAATCGCAAATAAGGAATAACTCCACATTCATTCCTATGGGCCTAGAGGCCATAGGAATGAATGGGAAGACATATCAATGTGCGAATCGCTATTAGCGATTCGCATTTTGAGTTTGCGATTCCAAGGGTGCAGGGGTGTCCAAAGGACACCCTGTTGCACCCCTGAAATGATATTGGACGCTGGTGTTACGCGCACACATGTCCCAAGGACATGTGTGTGTGTGTGTAACATACAACTTAGAAAAATGCACTTGAGTGCATTTTTCTAAGTTTCCGCTATTTACCACGAGGTTTGACTTCGCGGTAAATAGCGGCCCAAATTTGCGAATTCGCAATTTTTAAATGTTTCATGAATCGCTTTTAAGGAATCTCAAATAGAGATTCCTTAAATGCAATTCCTCGCAAAATTGCGAATTCTATAATAGCGATTTTTGCTTTTGTGATGATGAATCCCAAATGCAAAAATTGCGCTCGCAAAGGGCCAGATTCTCAGAATCTGGCCCTTTGCAAGCCAATTTTACGTTGATGAATCTGGCCGTATGTCTTGGTAGAACCACATAAGGGTGTTTGTCTCTCTCTCCCACTTGGGGAATAACAAAGGAGAGTTGATGCAGCAGTTTTGTTTTGGTTGTACAGTGACTTGTACGTTGTGAGTGCACTATTGTAGAGTTTGTTCCAATCTTGTCGGAAATCCAGATCTTTATTCTCTTCTTCCAAATAAGCTAGCCAACACGTTTTATCCGGCATCATCTCCTGCACTTGATGAGGGCTCTGGCATCAATTCTCTATTGCTGTACGCTAGTTCTGAATGTCATCACACTTGTGAACAGTTAGAAATATGTTTTTTGACAGCCGTCTCCTTTCTTTTAATCTCCAAATCAAGTCACCAAAAAATGTCCCAATACTGACCTGTAAAAGCAGCCCATTGGGCTCTGTCTGGTTGCCCTGTAGGCTAGTGCAACACTGGCACTTGTAAACAGTGAACAGTGGTTGTCTCTCTCGGTTTACAAGCTGTGCTGTCTGCAGCTTATCACTGGTTCTGAGAAATTCTGAGTTAAATGTACATGCTTCAAACATAACAATTAAATAAAAAAAGCTATATAGCTGTGTACCCATTAAGTACACACACTCAGGACACTGTCACTGGTTATACAATGCCCCCACTTTGAAGCAACACACAGCTAAACGTAGATCTTCATGAAACAGTAACTTGTAAAAGGTAATTACTCCATGGTCAATCACACTAAACATTTGACTGTCTTTGGACACGGACCAAAGGCTGCAAGAGAAAACCGCTTAAAACGTCTCATCATTTCCCGTTTTTTTAATGAAATCTCTCTGGGTCATCTGGGGGCTTTGAAATACTTTCCTATACCAGGACCAAAATACTGGCCTCACAGACTTTGACTCGTCCCTTGGCTGAAAGTCAATCAAACAAAAAATGAAGTTATATGTCTCTACTCCCAAAACACAATAATTTCCGTTATCTAGACAATTACCTCAAACTACAGAAAATTCTGGAAGTCAGCAATGACATATACTGATCACGGTAAATGGTCAAAATATCGATTCCAAAATATAGACAAACCTAAATATCGACTCCAAAATATAGAATGGACAAAATATTGAATAGACAGAATATAGACATCAAAAATATCGTTTTGAAGGTAAGTAATGTAATATCGATTTTAAAAATATAGACAGTCAAAATATCGAAGTATATAATATAGTTTATTAAAAATATCGAATTTTTAATAATATTGAATTTTTTAAAGTGTTTTGTATGTTAATATATGTGTGAAAAGTGTATATATTTTTGTAATTTATTTTAAGTAATTAATTTTATGTTATTTAATTTTTGCGTAATTTAATTCTATAGTGGGTTGTGGGTTTATAGGGGAATAGGGTGGGAAGTAGTTTAATTATAATTTATTAAATATGTTAATTAATTAATTGGTATTTATTTAAAATAAATTGTTAATTCATTTTTAATTGGTAATTACTTCATTCTTAATTGATAATTATTTTTTATTAATTGATAATTATGTGAATTAAATTAATTTATTTTCTGTAGCGGGTTGTGGGTTTATAGGGGAATAGGGTGGGAAGTAATTTAATTATAATTAATTAAATATGTTAATCAATTTATTGGTATTTATTTTGAATAAATTGTTAATTAATTTTTAATTGATAATTAATTAATTCTTAATTGATAATTAATGTTTATTAATTGATTAATTGATAATTATGTGAATTATATTAATTTATTTTCACTAGAGTGGGAATAGGAAAATTTACCCCTACGCTATCCAACGCTTTCCCTACTGTTGCACTCTCTGGAGTGGGAATAGTAATTTTTACCCCTACGCTATCCAACGCTTTCCCTACTGTTGCACTCTCTGGAGTGGGAATAGTAATTTTTACCCCTACGCTATCCAATGCTTTCCCTACTGTTGCACTCTCTGGAGTGGGAATAGTAATTTTTACCCTTACGCTATCCATCGCTTTCCCTACTGTTGCACTCTCTGGAGTGGGAATAGTAATTTTTACCCCTACGCTATCCAACGCTTTCCCTACTGTTGCCCCCTCTGGAGTGGGAATAGTAATGTTTACCCCTACGCTATCCAATGTTTTCCCTACTGTTGCACTTACTGGAGTGGGAATATTTTTTTTTTTACCCCTACGTTATCCAACGTTTTCCCTACTGTTGCACTCTCTGGAGTGGGAATAATAATTTTTACCCCTACGCTATCCAACGCTTTCCCTACTGTTGCACTCTCTGGAGTGGGAATAGTAATTTTTACCCCTACGCTATCCAACGCTTTCCCTACTGTTGCACTCTCTGGAGTGGGACTAGTAATTTTTACCCCTGCGCTATTCAACGCTATTCCTACTGTTGCCCCCTCTGGAGTTGGAATAGTAATTTTTACCCCTAAGCTATCCAGCGCTTTCCCTACTGTTGCACTCTCTGGAGTGGGAATAGTAATTTTTACCCCTACGCTATCCAACGCTTTCCCTACTGTTGCACTCTCTGGAGTGGGAATAGTAATTTTTACCCCTACGCTATCCAACGCTTTCCCTACTGTTGCACTCTTTGGAGTGGGAATAGTCATTTTTATCCCTATGCTATCCAACTCTTTCCCTACTGTTGCACTCTCTGGAGTGGGAATAGTAATTTTTACCCTTACGCTATCCATCGCTTTCCCTACTGTTGCACTCTCTGGAGTGGGAATAGTAATTTTTACCCCTACGCTATCCAACGCTTTCCCTACTGTTGCCCCCTCTGGAGTGGGAATAGTAATGTTTACCCCTACGCTATCCAATGTTTTCCCTACTGTTGCACTTACTGGAGTGGGAATATTTTTTTTTTTACCCCTACGTTATCCAACGTTTTCCCTACTGTTGCACTCTCTGGAGTGGGAATAATAATTTTTACCCCTACGCTATCCAACGCTTTCCCTACTGTTGCACTCTCTGGAGTGGGAATAGTAATTTTTACCCCTACGCTATCCAACGCTTTCCCTACTGTTGCACTCTCTGGAGTGGGACTAGTAATTTTTACCCCTGCGCTATTCAACGCTATTCCTACTGTTGCCCCCTCTGGAGTTGGAATAGTAATTTTTACCCCTAAGCTATCCAGCGCTTTCCCTACTGTTGCACTCTCTGGAGTGGGAATAGTAATTTTTACCCCTACGCTATCCAACGCTTTCCCTACTGTTGCACTCTCTGGAGTGGGAATAGTAATTTTTACCCCTACGCTATCCAACGCTTTCCCTACTGTTGCACTCTTTGGAGTGGGAATAGTCATTTTTATCCCTATGCTATCCAACTCTTTCCCTACTGTTGCACTCTCTGGAGTGGGAATAGTAATTTTTACCCCTACGCTATCCTACGGTAATAATATTGTGTATTTTTTACTAATATTACGTTAATATATATATATGTTTTAACAGATATGACTGTATTTTTTTTATCAGTTAAATTAGTTATTTAATACTTTTAAGGTAATTTAAGTATTTTTAAGTATATTTTAGCTATTTATTTTTATTATTTTTTTATTTTACATTATTTTTAAGAAATTCCATATTTTTACAAAGTATATATATATATAAACGATATTTTGGGTTCGATATTTTGGTACTTACCTGTTTGTAGATAGGAATTGGATATTTTGTCTGTCGATATTTTGGAATCTATATTTTGGGTAGTCTATATTTTGTCCCTCGATATTTAGTCAGTGATCCAATGATCACAGATCTTTCCTGTGCTAGAACATTCCACCACTGCCTTGGCCAGTTCAGAAACACCTTTCTTTTCATCCTTAGTAAAACTGCACAGTGTGGGTGCCACCATAAAACCCAAAAGTGACTATCTATTTCTACATCAGTTTGCCAAACATCATATATCGCAGCTCCAAGTGGTCTAGAATGCCGAAGCAGATCTGTAAGCGAGGAAGGAACCTAATGACTCAACTTCCCAGGCACTTAAATCATTAGCTCTCAAACAAGTCCCTTGACATGGAATATGCCTCATTTTATCATCTCCAATCAAACCAATCACTTAGCCTCCAGAATAAAAGTTCTACACCAGTCATTTGTAATCTGTCGGTTACCCTACCTCATTTTCCAGGAAGTCCCTTAAGTTGGCTCGTCGCAGAGAGCACTCCTAAACAAGTCTTTTCTTAAATCAATCCATTCATTCGGTGACAGCGGGTTCAAAGACTGGGATGCAAGACAGCAATTAGAGCTGCATGCAAGACATGGCCAGCCAGCGTTGTTTGTGTCAGTCTGTCGGACATGTTTAGCTTTCCTTTTCCCCCGATTTCCAATGAAAGCTTAACATTTTAAGCAGATTGGGGAGCCGCATAGGCCTTCAAAGTTAATATCATTTCAGTTAAACAGTGATGTGCTTTCATTGTATGCATTGTGGCCTGTAGCTCGAGTACACAAGAGGTTTGTGCTAATATTAATAACTTAATTGGGACAGTGACAATGCCCCTGAAAAAGATATGATTCTCACCAATGTATTACAATAAAAACAATCTAAAACTACCTGCATGCATTATAATATGGAATTCTTATCTAAATTGTCGACTGGGATTGCTTTAGTGGAGTATCTCTGTGTAGGTACTGTCATAGTGCAATCAATTTACTGAGAAAAAGTCAGAGATAAGTGGTTTGTGTCAGTAAACAAGAGGCAACTCCTAAATGTGGTAACTTGCAAGAATTAATTTAAAGAGCTCCCTAATCCTCAGCCCTGTGACATACTTTTTAGGTCTCGCCTGAGCTAGCGCATGTGCTGATCTGGCGAGAAATTTAGTAAGCTGCTTTTCAAAGTGCTAACAAAGCGTCCACCAGCTTGCAGTCACACGCACAAGCGCTCAAAGTTCGCAGATGCGTTCCTACGCCCAATAATACAATCCACCACTACTTACTTGATGGACACTAAAACAACACTATGCCTACTGTAAAACCTCAGTTTTGACCCTGGAAAACACATCTTGATAGGGTTAGATGTGGAACGCCTATATAACAGCCTGCCCCACAAAGAGACTCTAGATATCCTTGAAGAAATTTTGTACAGTACAAACTGGCCCTACTACACGCCTCAACACGTGGTACTAGAATGCTGCAATTGGGCGCTGACAGAAAATATCTTTTAATTTGAGGATCATCTGTTTAAACAACAACATGGTACGAGCATGGGAAGTACCTTCACGCCGAGTGTGGCAGGACTCTATGTCCACCACCTAGAGGAGCGAAAATTTTTATCACAACAAAACCCCCACCGCCAAAGAATTTTAGAATAGAAGCGATACATCGATGACATTCTGGTAATATGGGAGGGAGATGAAACAGAGGCAGACAATTTCATCAAATGGTTAAACCTACAAGATCCATTTCTCAAATTTACTCACACTATGAGCAGGTCAGAGCTAGTATTTTTAGACCTGAATATTCTTGCCAATGAAGGCTCTCTTAAAACAACTACGCACTTCAAGCCTACTGCAAAATACTGCCTACTGTTATATGACAGTTTCCATCCCCGCCACCTCAAATAAAACCTCCCTTTTGGCCAGTTCCTAAGATTAAGGAGGAACTGCTCAGACACTGCTGATTATGGCACACAAGCCAAGGAGCTTGCTGACAAACTAAAAGTGCGAAAATACCCTGCAAAAACAATTGCAAAAGCAAAGAAACGGGCGAGAAACAATCACAGGGACGCATGAGAAAAATGAGTCCGAGAAAGAGAAAAGACCAATATGCATAACAACATTCAGCGCTGCATCAGACCAAGTAGAAAAATTTGTAAAAAAACATTGCCAGATTGTTAACAGCGGAAGTTTGAACTTACCAATGCCAATGTTCTCACACAAGCGGGCTAAAAATCTTAAAGACATACTGGTACATACCCGCCCGAGACTACAGGACAAAAACACGCAACAGGTCATCAGTACCTTACCTACAGGCCACCATCCCTGTGGCAACTGCAGTGTGTGCCATCTCACAAGCACATTAAAAAAGCTGTTTTTCAACACAGGACACTCGTGGGAGCTGCGCAAATTCACTAACTGCAACACAGTGGGTGTGGTGTACCTAGTCACATGTGTGTGTGAATTACACTATGTAGGTATGACCACCAAAAAAATAAGTACTAGAATTTGCGAACACTGAAGCAACATTAGATGTCATAGGGCAAGTACCAGAATGACAGCACATTTCAATGAGATGCAACATACCCCAAATGATTTGAATTGGGTCATTCTGGAGCATGTTAAACAATGTGACAACTTTGAACAATCCTTGTTAGAAAAAGAACAGAGATGGGTGTTCAAACTCTGCACTGACGTCAGAGGCTTGAAGGAGAACATACCATGGGGGCAGTTCTTGAAATAGGTTCCAGCACCATGAACCCTACTACCCATGAAGTGACTGCTGCAATTGCAATTTTAATATTGGAGGGCAACCTAAACACTACCTTAACCTCCTAATTTCGTTTTGTCTTTTGGTATCTTTATCATGGTATCTATAACTCTTAATTTTAATTTTAATCTGTACAATCATAAATTCCCAAACAATTGAACTACCGCAGTCTAATCGCTGTCCTAGGATCTGCAAAAATGGGTACCAAATATGATCAATCTCTGTCCCAACCAAACATGGCCGCTGCGATTATCATTGTGGTGGGTTCGATCCCCAATGTCGGTAGACACGATAGTCCTGAGTATTCTAATATCACATTTTGACTTGCAGTGGTTCCATATAAAGGAGGTTTTTTAATTAGAAAAATCCACATAGAAAAATACGGGGACCGTGTGGGATCACCCGTAGGAATAGTAATGGCAAACACTATGCGCCATACAAAAACTTCAATAGACACGCTCTAGCCTTCCGCTGCACGCGGCGAGGCACTGATGGAAAACTTTCATTTCTTAAATACGGCCACGGGCTATGACACGCTAAGATGCGGTCGAGCTGGGACCATTAGGTTGCATAGACGGAGGGAAGCCAAGACAAAGTTGACAGGCCCCTCCACACGGGCAGACCATGGGGCATAATAGTGCTTACTAAAAAGTATGTTTTTCCATTCGATCATCCTTTCCTCCCAACAAACGTTATATGTCATGCATGTGAATGAGTGTGTCCAAGGAAACGAGTGTTTTTACAAATATGTTTGTGAAAAGGTTAATGTATACAGGAACATCCACAACAGCCACAGATGGAACACGAGAGGCTGTTGAAAGTTGCAAATTTATATGTATCTTTATTTTTAGGAGCACTAATACACGCACCAGTGTTTTATAGTTTGATATTTTTCACAGGCACTAAAAAACACATTTATATAAAGTGAACTTGAGAAAGACCTGCCCATCAAGGTAGGTAATGTTTGTATTAACCTACAAGTTTGTGTTTTTTCTCCTACAAATGCAGATACTGCGGGTACATCGCTAAACTGTATGCATGTAATGTAAAACACGAATATAAGGTGTGTTTTTCCTGTAATATTTTTGTCATTACCTGAATTTAGGTTATTTACAGGAGTGGTACACATGAGTCTAGACCTCATGTTGTCCTGAAGAAAAGGTGTAGGGGACACCATGAAACGTGTCGACAGGATGGTAGGGATCTTGACTACATAACAGTTACTTTTCCTCTATCTACCCCCTCTTTTAACATACCAGCTAGGAGCATTAATAAAGTTTTTAAGCTCACGAGCTAGGTATTTTTAATTAGCACAATCACCACTCCACCATACACTGCACCACACACAGATTCACAAATCAGATGCTTGGGATGGCCCCAATGATGAAGCATGTCACCTAGGGGCAACCCTGGGTGAGTGAGGGGACTCAAGGAAAGAAAAATGTTCTTTTCTTTTCTAAATAGGTATACCCAAAGTCTGGATAAGCCTATGAGGCTTTTTCTGGCTAGGTTCCCACGATTCATTACCTATGGATTTTTGTGCTGTAGTTTAAACTAAGGAGGTTGAACCTAGCCGTATCCTCCTTCTCCCTCCCTTTTGAAACATTGCTTAAATGTGGCATCTGTGACCTTCAGCTCACACAGTAACACTGCGGATGTCAGCATTCATTTTGTTTAGCACTGCTTTAAAACGGTATTAATGAGAATTGCAGGTTAATAGCTATTGCAATTAGTTGTTTTTACTTAATGTGTCAGGGGGCTGGAATGCATTTTTCTTGCATAAGTTGGCCACGCAGGCCTCCCAGCACCACTGCTGAGAAAGGGGGGATAGCGCCGCTCCAGACTCCCGCCCCCTAACCTCTCCCCCATGCGCTCTTCCATCTGATGTGCACTGCGCCAGGCTCCAGTGGCAAGCAACTAATACTGAACCCTTCCCGTGCAGGGGCGCATGAGATTTCATAATCAACTTTAATGGAAGCATGGTGCACCACGTGTTCAGAGGCCAGAGACGTACTCCTTGAGGTCTCCCCTGTGGAATCAGCGCTCTAGCTGACGCACGCTGCGTGACGACGCGACGTGCCTCCGGCCATGTTGTGGATGCGCGCGCAGCCACATTGAAAAGGCGCGAGTGCCGGAGACCGGACGCTTTACCGGCTCGGCGCTCTCTTAAGCAATAAGTTTAAATAAATAGCGCATTACCCTCATGCTGTGTCCTGTCTTGCTTAGGAAGCAATCAGCATCTTTACAATGGCGACGAGTTCGGGATCAGAATAGACAACAAAACGAAAAAAAAACCGAACATAACTTTGGGAGAAAAAAAAGAAGCTGAGAGCCTCGAACCCAGGCAGGAGCAACAAGCAAACAGCTCGATGAGCCTGTAAGTAACGCAGCTGAACAGCGACAGAGGGACATCAGAGAGCGTGGCAGAGCCCCCCCATTCCCATAGGAGCCACACTGAGCACCGGGAAGGAATAAAAGGGCGCAGAGGGGTAGACTGCACAGGGCACCCCATTGCACAGCACAAACCATGGGAAGGAGCACTGGCGACCTCAGGTAAGAGCGAAGGGGCAGAGACAGAAAGCCCCCAGCTGCAATCTGGGAAGCAAGAGGAGAACAGCGCACCAGGCAGCCCCAGAAGCCACAGTGGGACTCCACCCCCGGGAAGGCGGGAAACCATGTGCGCACAGGCATCGTCCGCGACAGCGCCCGTACAATTCTTACCCAAGCCAGGGGAACCCCTTATGAGATGGGAAGACTGGAGAGACTACATCGACAACTTCATTGAAGTACTTGAGGATGAAAATGAGGTGAAATTTACCAGCAAGAGGAAAAAACGGATACTGTTACATAATCTAGGCCCGGAGGGGCTCAGGATTTTCAAAAACCTAGTGCCCAAACAACGTGGGAGTACAGATGACGACGTATATGCTCACGCAATTGAAGAATTGAATGAACACTACAGACCCGCGGTTTGTGTCTCAATTGATAGATACAATTTTCAACAAAGGAAGCAACAGGCGGGGGAATTGGTGGAAGAATATGTGGCGGCATTGAGGAAGCTGGCGTCCACATGCAGATACGATACATTCCAAGATGAATTTATTATGGATCAAATCGTAATGCATACTACAAGTACTGCCGTGCAAGACAAGCTGTGGGCCAGTGGGGATGCCATGCTGAAGGAAGTAATGGTAATAGTCAAAAAGCAGAATTGGTGCGATGATGCGCGGAAGCGGCAAAGAGAGAGAAGTTGGCCAGTCCGATGGTGAACAGGATAGAAGAAGAGGAGCCCCGCAGAGACAGTAGAATCAAAGGGACCACACAGAAGGGACCGAACAGGTGGCAAGGAAATCCAGGACCACCGGGAAAACAGATGGGAAACAACAAGAAGGCTTGCTATCGATGCGGAAGTTGGGCACATGAAGCCCACGACAGGAAATGTCCGGCGTTTCGCGCCAAATGCATGTTCTGTGGGATCGTAGGGCACTCCGAGAAAGTGTGCCGCAGGAAGTCCGCCAGGAGTACAGTTAAATACATTGAGCAAGGACAAGAGGACCCGGAGGAGAATAACCAGGAAAAGACGACACCATACTCTGCATCTATGACCAGGTGTTAAGTGTGGATACCAAGAGATCGACTAAGCCGGTGCTGGACAGGACGATTGGTGGAGTGCCAATAAGCATAGTGGCAGATACAGGTTCGCCCTATACCATAGTCCAGAGGGCGGTGTGGAATGAAACATTTAAACCACATTTGGGCCCAGAACTTGAGCGACTGGACATAAGACCCGTCCCGTACAATGGAGATCGCATACCCATGGTAGGGTTCAGGCCATTAAAGTTCGAATTCAGAGGACGCAGTGCCAATTGCAAACTGTACATATCTGAAAAAGGACCATCGGTGCTGGGATGGCTGGACCAGGGTGACCTGGGCATCAAACTGGACCCGGGAGGTAAAGTCCAGATCCTGCTCACTGAACCTGAAGGTTGGCCAGACCTGGACAAGTGGAAGAGAGAGTACCCCAAGGTATTTGGAGGCACAGTGGGAAGACTCGAGAAGTTCGTGCACAAAATTGTACTCAAGGCAGGAGCAGTGCCAGTGTCTCACAAGGTGAGAAATGTGCCCCTCGCAGTGAGAGAGGCGGTGCAGGAAGAATTGCAAGAGTTGGAGAGAAGGGGCATAATCAAACCAATCACGTGCGCTGAATGGTTGGCACCATTAGTAGTGGTAATGAAACCCAGCGGGAAGGTCAGGCTATGCGTAGACCTACACGAACTGAATAAAAACATTGTGGTGGAGAAGTTCCCCTTACCAAGGATCGAAGAGATGTTGGCTAAAAGAAGAGGAATTAAGTGGTACTCCACCATTGACTTAACCTCAACATATCACCAGATCGCGTTGCACCCGGAGAGCAGGAGGTTGACGTCATTCATCACCCCCTTCGGATGTTACCAGTTCGGTCGCATGCCGTTTGGACTGGCATCGGCGGCGGCGGTGTTCCAGAAACTGATGCACCAGCTGTTCAAGAATATGGACGGCATCCAGTACTCCAAGGATGGTATCCTAGTGATGGGTCGCGACAGGTTGGACCACGACGCAAAACTAACCAAAGTACTGAGGGTGTTGGAAGAAAAAGGCCTCACTGCAGAGTGGAAAAAGTGCCACCTAGGTATGGGATCAGTGACCTACTTAGGGCATGAAATAGGAGTGCAAGGAATCACACCTAAGACTGAGAATGTAAAGGCGATTAGTGATGCACCACCACCCACCAGCAAGGAAGATGTCATGTCCTTCTTAGGAATGGCAGAATTCTATAGCAAATTCGTGCAGCATTTTGCAACAAAGACGCACCACATGAGACAATTGACGAGAGAAATGACAGTGTTCTGCTGGACGGAAGAGGCACAAAGGGAGTTCGAAAGCATAAAGAAAGACGTCGCGAGTGCCATACCCCTGCAAGGATACGATCCCCAAGGCAATACTGTACTCACGACAGATGCCAGCGATAAAGGATTGGGCGCTGTGTTAATTCAGGACCGAGGACAAGGAGTGGTGGAGACACTGAGTTTCACGTCTCGCACCCTGAGTGACACGGAAAGAAAGTTCAGTGTTATTGAAAAAGAAATGTTGGCTGTAGTGTAGTGTGGGCGACGAAAAGGTTCCGACAATTTCTGTGGGGTACACGGTTTCAATTGAAGACGGATCATAAACCATTGGTGAAGGTACTTACCTCCAGTGGGCACGCCAGCGCCACCCCCAGGATCTCGAAAATGACTTTGAAGCTGCTGGAATTTAGATATGACGTTGAATATATTCCGATACAAAAGGGGATGATGGACGGAGCGTTTGAACAAATCAAACACTCACCCCCAGTCAACTGATCTGGGTTTAATCCATCACCATTCTTTAGTTCACTCAGCCACCCCAGTTCAGACATGGCTATATGCAAATCAGTCTGACCCTGTGCCTCATGGGAACAGTCCAGCCCGAACTGCCAAGCCATGTCTTCCCTGGACCGGAAACAAGCATCCTGGAATGGTGAGGGATTAAACCCAGATCAGTTGACTGGGGGTGAGTGTTTGATTTGTTCAAACGCTCCGTCCATCATCCCCTTTTGTATCGCTTTGTTCGCCCTAAGTGTGGCAGGGTATGCTCAGACGTGAGTCTCTTGTTCACTTGGCCACTGGATTCAAGATAGCCTGGCTGATGAGGATTATGAATCCGAAACCGGTCCCAGGATGCTTGTTTCCGGTCCAGGGAAGACATGGCTTGGCAGTTCGGGCTGGGCTGTTCCCATGAGGCACAGGGTCAGACTGATTTGCATATAGCCATGTCTGAACTGGGGTGGCTGAGTGAACTAAAGAATGGTGATGGATTAAACCCAGATCAGTTGACTGGGGGTGAGTGTTTGATTTGTTCAAATGCTCCGTCCATCATCCCCTTTCGTATCGCTTTGTTCGCCCTAAGTGTGGCAGGGTATGCTCAGACGTGAGGCCCTTGTTCACTTGGCCACTGGATTCAAGATAGCCTGGCTGATGAGGATTATGAATCCGAAACCGGTCCCAGGATGCTTGTTTCCGGTCCAGGGAAGACATGGCTTGGCAGTTCGGGCTGGGCTGTTCCCATGAGGCACAGGGTCAGACTGATTTGCATATAGCCATGTCTGAACTGGGGTGGCTGAGTGAACTAAAGAATGGTGATGGATTAAACCCAGATCAGATGACTGGGGGTGAATGTTTGATTTGTTCAAACGCTCCGTCCATCATCCCCTTTTGTATCGCTTTGTTCGCCCTAAGAGTGGCAGGGTATGCTCAGACATGAGTCCCTTGTTCACTTGGCCACTGGATTCAAGATAGCCTGGCTGATGAGGATTATGAATCCGAAACCGGTCCCAGGATGCTTGTTTCCGGTCCAGGGAAGACATGGCTTGGCAGTTCGGGCTGGGCTGTTCCCATGAGGCACAGGGTCAGACTGATTTGCATATAGCCATGTCTGAACTGGGGTGGCTGAGTGAACTAAAGAATGGTGATGGATTAAACCCAGATCAGTTGACTGGGGGTCAGTGTTTGATTTGTTCAAATGCTACGTCCATCATCCCTTTTTGTATCACTTTGTTCACCCTAAGTGTGGCAGGGTATGCTCAGACGTGAGTCCCTTGTTCACTTGGCCACTGGATTCAAGATAGCCTGGCTGATGAGGATTATGAATCCGAAACCGGTCCCAGGATGCTTGTTTCCGGTCCAGGGAAGACATGGCTTGGCAGTTCGGGCTGGGCTGTTCCCATGAGGCACAGGGTCAGACTGATTTGCATATAGCCATGTCTGAACAGGGGTGGCTGAGTGAACTAAAGAATGGTGATGGATTAAACCCAGATCAGTTGACTGGGGGTGAGTGTTTGATTTGTTCAAACGCTCTGTCCATCATCCCCTTTTGTATCCCTTTGTTCGCCCTAAGTGTGGCAGGGTATGCTCAGACGTGAGTCCCTTGTTCACTTGGCCACTGGATTCAAGATAGCCTTGCTGATGAGGATTATGAATCCGAAACCGGTCCCAGGATGCTTGTTTCCGGTCCAGGGAAGACATGGCTTGGAAGTTCGGGCTGGGCTGTTCCCATGAGGCACAGGGTCAGACTGATTTGCATATAGCCATGTCTCATCTGGGGTGGCTGAGTGAACTAAAGAATGGTGATGGATTAAACCCAGATCAGTTGACTGGGGGTGAGTGTTTGATTTGTTCAAACGCTCCGTCCATCATCCCCTTTTGTATCGCTTTGTTCGCCCTAAGTGTGGCAGGGTATGCTCAGAAGTGAGTCCCTTGTTCACTTGGCCACTGGATTCAAGATAGCCTGGTTGATGAGGATTATGAATCCGAAACCGGTCCCAGGATGCTTGTTTCCGGTCCAGGGAAGACATGGCTTGGCAGTTCGGGCTGGGCTGTTCCCATGAGGCACAGGGTCAGACTGATTTGCATATAGCCATGTCTGAACTGGGGTGGCTGAGTGAACTAAAGAATGGTGATGGATTAAACCCAGATCAGTTGACTGGGGTGAGTGTTTGATTTGTTCAAACGCTCCGTCCATCATCCCCTTTTGTATCGCTTTGTTCGCCCTAAGTGTGGCAGGGTATGCTCAGACGTGAGTCCCTTGTTCACTTGGCCACTGGATTCAAGATAGCCTGGCTGATGAGGATTATGAATCCGAAACCGGTCCCAGGATGCGTGTTTCCGGTCCAGGGAAGACATGGCTTGGCAGTTCAGGCTGGACTGTTCCCATGAGGCACAGGGTCAGACTGATTTGCATATAGCCATGTCTGAACTGGGGTGGCTGAGTGAACTAAAGAATGGTGATGGATTAAACCCAGAACAGTTGACTGGGGGTGAGTGTTTGATTTGTTCAAACGCTCCGTCCATCATCCCCTTTTGTATCGCCTTGTTCGCCCTAAGTGTGACAGGGTATACTCAGACGTGAGTCCCTTGTTCACTTGGCCACTGGATTCAAGATAGCCTGGCTGATGAGGATTATGAATCCGAAACCGGTCCCAGGATGCTTGTTTCCGGTCCAGGGAAGACATGGCTTGGCAGTTCGGGCTGGACTGTTCCCATAAGGCACAGGGTCAGACTGATTTGCATATAGCCATGTCTGAACTGGGGTGGCTGAGTGAACTAAAGAATGGTGATGGATTAAACCCAGATCAGTTGACTGGGGGTGAGTGTTTGATTTGTTCAAACGCTCCGTCCATCATCCCCTTTTGTATCGCTTTGTTCGCCCTAAGTGTGGCAGGGTATGCTCAGACGTGAGTCCCTTGTTCACTTGGCCACTGGATTCAAGATAGCCTTGCTGATGAGGATTATGAATCCGAAACCGGTCCCAGGATGCTTGTTTCCGGTCCAGGGAAGACATGGCTTGGAAGTTCGGGCTGGGCTGTTCCCATGAGGCACAGGGTCAGACTGATTTGCATATAGCCATGTCTCATCTGGGGTGGCTGAGTGAACTAAAGAATGGTGATGGATTAAACCCAGATCAGTTGACTGGGGGTGAGTGTTTGATTTGTTCAAATGCTCCGTCCATCATCCCCTTTTGTATCGCTTTGTTCGCCCTAAGTGTGGCAGGGTATGCTCAGACGTGAGTCCCTTGTTCACTTGGCCACTGGATTCAAGATAGCCTGGCTGATGAGGATTATGAATCCGAAACCGGTCCCAGGATGCTTGTTTCCGGTCCAGGGAAGACATGGCTTGGCAGTTCGGGCTGGGCTGTTCCCATGAGGCACAGGGTGAGACTGCTTTGCATATAGCCATGTCTGAACTGGGGTGGCTGAGTGAACTAAAGAATGGTGATGGATTAAACCCAGATCAGTTGACTGGGGGTGAGTGTTTGATTTGTTCAAACGCTCCGTCCATCATCCCCTTTTGTATCGCTTTGTTCGCCCTAAGTGTGGCAGGGTATGCTCAGACGTGAGTCCCTTGTTCACTTGGCCACTGGATTCAAGATAGCCTGGCTGATGAGGATTATGAATCCGAAACCGGTCCCAGGATGCTTGTTTCCGGTCCAGGGAAGACATGGCTTGGCAGTTCGGGCTGGGCTGTTCCCATGAGGCACAGGGTCAGACTGATTTGCATATAGCCATGTCTGAACTGGGGTGGCTGAGTGAACTAAAGAATGGTGATGGATTAAACCCAGATCAGTTGACTGGGGTGAGTGTTTGATTTGTTCAAACGCTCCGTCCATCATCCCCTTTTGTATCGCTTTGTTCGCCCTAAGTGTGGCAGGGTATGCTCAGACGTGAGTCCCTTGTTCACTTGGCCACTGGATTCAAGATAGCCTGGCTGATGAGGATTATGAATCCGAAACCGGTCCCAGGATGCTTGTTTCCGGTCCAGGGAAGACATGGCTTGGCAGTTCGGGCTGGACTGTTCCCATAAGGCACAGGGTCAGACTGATTTGCATATAGCCATGTCTGAACTTGGGTGGCTGAGTGAACTAAAGAATGGTGATGGATTAAACCCAGATCAGTTGACTGGGGGTGAGTGTTTGATTTGTTCAAACGCTCCGTCCATCATCCCCTTTTGTATCGCTTTGTTCGCCCTAAGTGTGGCAGGGTATGCTCAGACGTGAGTCCCTTGTTCACTTGGTCACTGGATTCAAGATAGCCTTGCTGATGAGGATTATGAATCCGAAACCGGTCCCAGGATGCTTGTTTCCGGTCCAGGGAAGACATGGCTTGGAAGTTCGGGCTGGGCTGTTCCCATGAGGCACAGGGTCAGACTGATTTGCATATAGCCATGTCTCATCTGGGGTGGCTGAGTGAACTAAAGAATGGTGATGGATTAAACCCAGATCAGTTGACTGGGGGTGAGTGTTTGATTTGTTCAAACGCTCCGTCCATCATCCCCTTTTGTATCGCTTTGTTCGCCCTAAGTGTGGCAGGGTATGCTCAGACGTGAGTCCCTTGTTCACTTGGCCACTGGATTCAAGATAGCCTGGCTGATGAGGATTATGAATCCGAAACCGGTCCCAGGATGCTTGTTTCCGGTCCAGGGAAGACATGGCTTGGCAGTTCGGGCTGGGCTGTTCCCATGAGGCACAGGGTCAGACTGCTTTGCATATAGCCATGTCTGAACTGGGGTGGCTGAGTGAACTAAAGAATGGTGATGGATTAAACCCAGATCAGTTGACTGGGGGTGAGTGTTTGATTTGTTCAAACGCTCCGTCCATCATCCCCTTTTGTATCGCTTTGTTCGCCCTAAGTGTGGCAGGGTATGCTCAGACGTGAGTCCCTTGTTCACTTGGCCACTGGATTCAAGATAGCCTGGCTGATGAGGATTATGAATCCGAAACCGGTCCCAGGATGCGTGTTTCCGGTCCAGGGAAGACATGGCTTGGCAGTTCAGGCTGGACTGTTCCCATGAGGCACAGGGTCAGACTGATTTGCATATAGCCATGTCTGAACTGGGGTAGCTGAGTGAACTAAAGAATGGTGATGGATTAAACCCAGAACAGTTGACTGGGGGTGAGTGTTTGATTTGTTCAAACGCTCCGTCCATCATCCCCTTTTGTATCGCTTTGTTCGCCCTAAGTGTGGCAGGGTATGCTCAGACGTGAGTCCCTTGTTCACTTGGCCACTGGATTCAAGATAGCCTGGCTGATGAGGATTATGAATCCGAAATCGGTCCCAGGATGCTTGTTTCCGGTCCAGGGAAGACATGGCTTGGCAGTTCGGGCTGGGCTGTTCCCATGGGGCACAGGGTCAGACTGATTTGCATATAGCCATGTCTGAACTGGGGTGGCCGAGTGAACTAAAGAATGGTGATGGATTAAACCCAGATCAGTTGACTGGGGGTGAGTGTTTGATTTGTTCAAACGCTCTGTCTATTATCCCCTTTTGTATCGCTTTGTTCGCGCCTAAGTGTGGCAGGGTATGCTCAGACGTGAGTCCCTTGTTCACTTGGCCACTGGATTCAAGATAGCCTGGCTGACGAGGATTATGAATCCGAAACCGGTCCCAGGATGCTTGTTTCTGGTTCAGGGAAGACATGGCTTGGCAGTTCGGGCTGGGCTGTTCCCATGAGGCACAAGGTCAGACTGATTTGCATATAGCCATGTCTGAACTGGGATGGCTGAGTGAACTAAAGAATGGTGATGGATTAAACCCAGATCAATTGACTGGGGTTGAGTGTTTGATTTGTTCAAACGCTCCGTCCATCATCCCCTTTTGTATCGCTTTGTTCGCCCTAAGTGTGGCAGGGTATGCTCAGACGTGAGTCCCTTGTTCACTTGGCCACTGGATTCAAGATAGCCTGGCTGATGAGGATTATGAATCCGAAACCGGTCCCAGGGTGCTTGTTTACGGTCCAGGGAAGACATGGCTTGGCAGTACGGGCTGGGCTGTTCCCATGAGGCACAGGGTCAGACTGATTTGCATATAGCCATGTCTGAACTGGGGTGGCTGAGTGAACTAAAGAATGGTGATGGATTAAACCCAGATCAGTTGACTGGGGGTGAGTGTTTGATTTGTTCAAACGCTCCGTCCATCATCCCCTTTTGTATCGCTTTGTTCGCCCTAATTGTGGCAGGGTATGCTCAGACGTGAGTCCCTTGTTCACTTGGCCACTGGATTCAAGATAGCCTGGCTGATGAGGATTATGAATCCGAAACCGGTCCCAGGATGCTTGTTTCCGGTCCAGGGAAGACATGGCTTGGCAGTTCGGGCTGGGCTGTTCCCATGAGGCACAGGGTCAGACTGATTTGCATATAGCCATGTCTGAACTGGGGTGGCTGAGTGAACTAAAGAATGGTGATGGATTAAACCCAGATCAGTTGACTGGGGGTGAGTGTTTGATTTGTTCAAACGCTCCGTCCATCATCCCCTTTTGTATCGCGTTGAATATATTCCGGGCAGTCGGAACAAAGTGGCAGACTATTTGAGTAGGGCGACAGCCATGGAACCAGGAGAAGAAGACAAAGCAGGCGGTGAGGAAATGGTAGCCCTGATGGACGATCAGGAGAAGGTCATCAGCAACCAGGAGTGGAATGGAGCCTATAAAGAAGATCAGACCTTGCAGGAGGTGAAGGAATACATAGTAAAAGGCTGGCCAGAAAAGAAACTCCTCAGTGAAAACCTAAGGAAGTACTACGAAGTCAGGGAAGAATTGTCAATGGACGATCAAGGGGTGTTTGTATTCAGGGGGGACAAGGTCATTCCCCCAGCAGGTATAATACCAAAACTATTGGCTATACTCCATGAAGGTCACTTTGGGATCGGGAAGACAAAACTGCTGACTAAACAAGGATACTGGTAGCCAAGCATGGACCTGCAAGCTGAACGCTATGTCAGGGAATGCATACAGTGCCAAGGAGCGGACAAAACGCTCAAGCCATTAAGACCGGCACTGGGAAAATTCGACTCCCCAAAGAACCCGTGGGAAGAATTATCCATCGACATACTACGCCCGATCTTGGACGGGCACGGGACCCAAAAGTACGTGTGCGTCCTTATAGACAGGTACTCAAAATGGCCTGAAGTGAAAGTGGACGAAGTAATGGACACAGAGACAATTCTAAAAAATTTAAGCGACACGTTTGTGAGAGAGGGCATACCCAAATCCATCCTGAGTGACAACGGCCCTCAGTTTTCTTTGCAAAAGTGGACCAAATTCATGGATAGAAATGGCATCCTCTCCAAACACACCTCAATCTATCACCCGGCAGGAAATGGACTAGTAGAACGCTTCAACCGGGTGGTGATGGGGTCCGTGCAAGCGGCGATAACGAGTAACAAGGACTGGGAGAAAGAAATATGGCAAATGATATGGGCGCACCGGAACAGGGTATAGCCCCTTCTAAATTCTGAGGGGCCGTGACCCCTTCACGAAGGACAACCGAGCATGGAAGGAGAAAACAATAACCAGCAAATGGTCCCCAGCAGTGGTTCAGGCGAACTTAGAGAAAGCACAAGCTGTCTATGCAAAATACTACAACATGCGTAGGAATGTGAAGGACACTGGATTAGAAGAAGGAGAATGGGTGCGAGTTAAGTTGGCGGTAATGCAAAGGAAAGGGGATAGTAAATACAGTAGACCCCTGCAAGTCAAGGAGGTGTATGGTAGAGCTGCCTTGTTAAGCGATGGCAACGTATGGTCTCAGGACCGCATGGCGAGATGCAACAAAGTACTACAGTGGAGCCAAGGTGAGCTGGAGCCAGAAGGGACGGTGGAGCCCAATGTAGGAAATGAACTATTCGACTTGGAGATGGACATGGGGAGAGGAGAAGTTAACGAGGAGCATAGCGACGAAGGTAGCCCTGGAAAGGAGAAGGAGATGAGTACTAGGGGGTCAATGGAGAGCCCAGCTGACTGAACAATAGAGGAGGTGGCGCAGAGACTCATGAGAGGGAAGCCACGGCTACCCCGGTAAGACAGACCCGAAGTGGGAGAGTGGTGGTGTGACCGTCCAGGTTCCAGGACTATGATATGAGCAGCGGACTGTAAGTTTTATGTTGTTCAATTGTTTGGAAAAAAGGGAGATATGTAGAGTCAGCGCTCTAGCTGACGCACGCCGCGTGACGACGCGACGTGCCTCTGGCCATGTTGTGGATGCGCGCGCAGCCACATTGAAAAGGCGCGAGTGCCGGAGACCAGACGCTTTACCGGCTCGGTGCTCTCTTAAGCAATAAGTTTAAATAAATAGCGCATTACCCTCATGCTGTGTCCTGTCTTGCTTAGGAAGCAATCAGCATCTTTACATCCCCTGCCTCTCCCTCTGAGCACAGGACACCTCGCCACTCAACAGAAAATAAACGTGGAGATCGCGTGAACGGGAGCAGTCATGCACCGCTAGGTGAGCACTGCACATGCCGCCATATGTGCTCCGGTGCACTCACTGAGCCCACCCTGTCCATAATCAGTAAAATAACATGCAGCCTGTGTGAACGGGAGCAATTCCCCGTTCTGTGAGCGCTGTACATGATAACATGTGTGCTCCAGTGCATGTACACCATGTCCATAAGCAGTAAAAGAATGCACAGCCATTGTGAACAGGAGCACTTGTGTACTGCTCTATGAGCGGCATACCGCTGCCATCTGTGCTCTGGTACACGCACTGAACCCACCCTGCCCATAAACATTAAAATTACGTGCAGTCCCTATGAACGGGATGAAAACTAGGAATAGCCTAACCTTTTCTTACTGCCCTTCTTCTGTACTGCCTCCTTCCCTTCTGTTACTTTCAACAACCATATGATTCTCCCCTCTCCTGTCTCTTCCCCCAACATTCTGTTTTTCCTATAACCTTCTCTCCCCATACCCTTGTCGCCTCAATGCCCATCGGTCGCTTTCCTTGCCTGTCTGTTTCTTCCCAGGGTTTCTGTCTTTAATACGGCTCCTGTTTCTCCCCTGCACTTCTTTCACTCCACTTGCCCTTCTGCTTTTCCCCTTGCCCTTCTGTTTCTCCCCCTGCCTTCCTAGCTTAACCCGTGTTTCTGTCTGTACCCCTGCCCTTCTGTTTCTCCCCTTGACCTGCTGTTTCTCCCCTGCCTTCCTGTCTTTCCTGTGCTTCTGTCTCTACCTCTGCCACTCGGTTTCTCCCCGGCCTTTGTATCTCTACCCATGCTTCTTTTTCACCCCTGCACATTTGTCTGTTCCCCTCCTGTTCTGTTTCTCTCCCTGCCTTAGTCTTTATCAATGCTTCTGTCTCCACCCCATACCTTCTGTTGCCGCGCCCTACTTCTTTTGTCATGCCGGTCTATCACCCCCCTGACCTCCTGTCCTAACAAGCATTTGCAATGCAATAGGTCTCGCATTAACCAAGTTTACGCTATTGGCTTTGTAAATCACAATGCCTTTTATTTATGTTTTAAAAACTAAAACAAAAATAAAAGGCATTGTCATTTGCAATGTCAATAGCTCAAACTCGAGACCTATTGCATAGCCAATAGGTCTCGCTTTTGGGACCTTATAAGTATTTAGTTATGCAGCAGAATATCCTTGGTGCTGCAACATCAACTGTTGCATGGCTAAACACGTATAAGGTCCCAAAAGAGAGACCTATTGGCTATGCCAATGCTTGTTAATTATTGCTTGAGTGATGCCCACCACAGATGTGTTTATGAAACGGATATATGCAGAGGGAAATTAGCCAGTTGCATGCCATGTGATACTGTAATACCTTGAACAATCATTCTGTAACACCAAAACCGATTGACTGTTATAGTTTACTTTGCTCACAGTTATCCACTTTCAATCACCACAGTACATGACCTCTAGGATTAGAAGATTGAATTTGACATATCTTAGTGTTTTGCTGCTTACAGTGAATCTATCATGCTTTAACTGATTCATGGACACAAGGACGTTGAGGCAGTATTTTTCTGTAGGGCATGCTGGTGCACATTCAGGGGTCGATTGCGATACCGTAAAAAGCACTCCGAATCGTCGTACGGAGCATTTTTTTCCGTACGAATCGTACCCGTAACCGTCCCCGTATGCACGACGTAGTACGATCCACACCCGTTGCAGCTATCCGTCCGAATCGTAACAGGGACTGTACGTATGAAATTCCCGTACGAATCGCTCTCGGAAGCCGCTGTACACGACGTTCATACGTTTCGCGGCTGCTTTTTTCGACCCGGCAAGTACGATCCGTGTTGTGTACACTCCGCACGACCCTTTTTCTACGGGAGCTGGAAACTGTCGTACAGTCAGAGTTCGCCCTGAAACAGGTACGGAACGACCCCCCGGGTACGGCGCATACCCCCCATGATCGCAGAGGTACGCGCCGTACCCCTGCGATCATGGGGGTACGTGCCGTACACCCAGCGTACATGGTGTACGTGCCATACCCCATGTACGCTGGGTGTACGGCACGTACCCCCCATGTACGCTGGGAGTACGACACGTACCCTCATGATCGCAGGAGTACGCGCCGTACCCCTGCGATCATGGGGGGTACGCGCTGTACGGTGTGTAGGTGATCGTGCGCTTTTCCGTACGAATCGACGTGGACCGTACGAATCGCGTCCAGGTCACCCGATCGGGATCGGAATCGTCCAGTCGTACGGCGTCCGTACAAGTCGTACGGAGACGGCTCCGGATGCGAGTCGTACGGACGGTGATTTTAACGGATCGGAATCGAGCCCTCAATGTCAATGTTGAGCCTGGCTGAAATAGTAATTTTGGGTCATGATTTTAAGAGCTCGGATTTACATTGCCCTTTTAGTCCCATTGACATAGCTTGGCTCTCTTCCACTTGTATTATGTCAGAGAATATCAAGGAGGAAGAAAGATTGTGGCTCCTGCCAAGTGTTTCGCTTGAACTGTTGAAATTGGAAATGCAAGACAGGAGTTACATTGAAAAACATAAAATGACTGGATAATTCTGGGATGTTGCCTTGTGGGCCAGAAAAGTTGCTAGAAAGAAAATGATGAGAATGAAAATTGTGGCCATGGTAAATAATGCCTGCCAATTGCATGTAAAAACCACAGGTGCAGAAATACATGACCAGCGGTAGGTTTGCCGCCACCTGATATATACTGCGCATTTTTAATGATATTTTCTGCACTTTCTGTCGCTTTTACTTACTTTTAACTTGGACAGCTTTTAAAACCAAAAGTCAATTTCGCAGCGCTTACCAGCCCCAGTCTCTTGGTCTTTCCTAGGCATTCAGGCAGCTCCCTTGGGAGTTCCGGTCCTAGCCCCGTTGCACCACAGCTTGTGCTGATTGCGCGGAGGGCATTTTCGGACCGGAAAAACTTTCTTTGTTCTTCTGGGGCATTAGGGGCATCCGGTGCTAGCGCGAGTTCTGGCTTTTAATCAGGAGACCGGAGCGGATGTGCTGCGAGCGGTTGCAGGCGTGCCAAAAGCGTGTCAAAGGAAAGCCCGTCTGCGGACATCTGCGCCAGGACCGGGCCCAGGGCCACAACTCCTGTCCATTCCATCTCAAGTAAGGGGCCCACTGTCTGATATTTTAGGAGCTTACTAATAAGCCGTAATAGGTCAGACAAGCACCACAACTGCCCTCTGTTGGACCTACCTAGCGGGCCTAAAGCATGCAATGAATGCCTATTAAATTTGCAGTTTACCAAAACAAGAGCCTACACCAGTGTCAATCAGGAAAGTCCTGGACTGATACCCTCACCTAAGATTTTCTTGGGTATGCTCATCAACACAAGGTCTATCATTAAATATAATCTAGAGTTTGCAGAAATGAGGACTTCTCACAAGATAGACATGGCTTTTGTCTCTAAAACCTGGGCGGATAGTACTTCCGACCGGATTTGATTTTAGCAATTCCTACAGGTTACACGATCATCAGAGGTGATTGTCAAGACTAAAGAGGCGTGGGCAAGCTATCATCCTCAAAGGCACTTTGACAAGAAATGGTTCCCCCACAAGAAGTAGTCCAGACTTGAACTGCTATCTTTCAGAATCACCCTAAGTGAAAGTTATAGTTTCAAAGGACTGTTGCTTTACAGACCTGTGGGCCCAAAAAACGTTTTTCGGAAGCCATCATCCCGTTAATTTCCAGTATTGATACAGAGGACTTCTCGATCTTGGGGGATTTTAACTAAAACGTTGAAAAATTAGAGGATCATAATACAGCCTTGGTAATGGACATGATGGCTAGTGTCTACTTATGACAAGTTGCCAAGCACTCCACACACGATGCTGAACACACATTAGACAGCATATTTACATCCAATTCCGGTCTGAAAATTCTAGAGGTTCTGCCAATCACCTGGTCAGACCATACAGCTATATTGTTCAAAGTAACAACCACACATCATTTACTGCCTACCCACAATCTGCTCAGCGCATTAAAAGGGCATGATTGGAGGAACATCGACCCTCAGTTACTGCAATCAGCATTGTCAAACTCAAAGCTTATTTGACAACAGGGGCGAATCTGGCAGCCAGTAGGTTCACTGACTGGATCAAAGCAGTATCAGATACATTAGCCCCGGAAAAAACCTTCTCCACCAGGCGGAAAAAATCTTCTGAACCATGGTTCTGTGATGCATTGAGAGTACAGAAACAACTATGCAGAAAGTCCGCGAGACGGTGGAGAAGGCAGAACAGTGCATCAGAAAAAACATTATATGCACAGACTCTAAACGACTACAACAAAATGATAATTGCAAAACAAAACAAATATTACTCAGAAAAAAATATGCAGGCTAGCAAAGTGCTCTTTGCAACATTAAAAAGTCTAGATAAAATACCAGAAACAGCCAACATGGACAGAAGCGATGAATTTTTTAATTCACTAGCACAATTCTTCAAGGAGAAGGTGGAGACCATGTGCAGATCTCTTATAGACAAGGTCACTGATAAGATTGGCAATTCATCAGCCGGTATACTTCTCACATCCGACAACGTATTGCTGTCCTTTGATCGAACATTGAGCAGATATCACAGGTGGTCAGATCAACAAAGTCTGGAGCACCATCAGACCCTAGCCCCCCAGAAATATTTCAGCTGGCACCTGACCTCATGAGCGAGCAACTCAGTATAATTTTGAAAGAGATCACCATCTCTGGTATCTTTACCGACTCTTGGAAGACAGTCTCAATCCTACCTCTCTTAAAGAAATTTGATTTGCATCCTAATGACACCAGTAGTTACAGACCAATTTCCAGGATATCGTTCCCTGCTAAGGTTCTGGAAAAAATTCTAAACATCCAATTTACAGCCTTCATATCATCTGCAGATCAGCTAGATCCTTCGCAATACGGTTTCCGGAAAGGACGTAGAACGGAAACAGCCTTAGTCATTGCAGCAGAAGAGCTCAGAGCAATCTTGGACTCTGGTGCCAAGGCCGCTCTGATTCTTTTGGATTTATCTGCGGCCTTTGACACCGACATACTGATCAGAAGGCTTTCAGAGGCAGAGGTTAAGGACTCTTCCCTCAAACTGATTAAATCCTTTTTGAACAATAGGCTTCAGTATGGTGAGCTCTGAACATCCTTATCAGAACATTTCATGCTTCCATGTGGGGTACCACAGGGCTCTTCATTGAGCCCCACAATATTGACCATATACGTGACCCCTTGGCTGATATAATTAGGCAGTTTGGCTTCTCCGTGATTTCCTATGCGGACGATACTCGGTGGTGTCCATCTCCAGTAATTTGGATGAAACAGCTGACCAATTTAACCGATGTATGTACCGTGTGAATCAGTGGATGAACTCGAACAACCTAAAGCTGAAAGGGGGAAAAACTGAGGTACTCCTGCTGGGTGCCGACACATCCTTTTGGTCGCATAGCTGGTGGCCAGTCGGGCTGGGTGATTCCCCAGTGAGGAAGTTGAAGAATATGGGCCTTATCTTTGATGATAGCCTGACGTTTCAACATCAGATTACCAAGCTTTCATCTATGGTCTTCTTTACTCTGAAGACAATTAGGAAAGCTTGGTCCTTTATTCCACCAAAATCAGTAAAAACACTGGTGACAGTGCTAGCCCTGGCCAGACTCGATTATGGCAAAGGCCTTAATATGGGCTTGCAAAACAGCATCTGCTTAAACTGCAATGATTGCAGAATGCAGCTGCCAGATTGCTGCTGGACATTCTGAAATTCCAGTCAATCTCCCATAGACTGATAAAGCTACACTGGCTCCCATTGAAGAAAAGGATAGAATTTAAATTCTTATGTCCAGCTTTCAAGGCATTAAACAGGTATGGTCCTCAGCACCTAAAACAACACTAAGGGCCAGATGTAGGTAAAGTACATTTACCTATTCTAGAATACCGAATTATACCGATTCGGTATTCTAGAATCGGTAAATGCTATGTAGCTAAATATTCGGAAAGTAGTACCGAATCGGTAAGATTCGGTATTTACCGAATCGGTATTTACTGATTCGCTAAAATGGGGAAAACATTCAAGGGTGCCAGGGTGTCACTTTGACACCCTGTTGCACCCCTGAATCGTGCTTGTGTGCACATGTGACACACATACATGTATGTCTGCCACATGGCATTGAATAAAAAGCACAAAATTGCTTTTTATAAGGTATTCTGTATTTACCACCAACTATTAGTTGCTGGTAAATAACGAATCCTTAAATGGAAAAAGCACTCACCTGAGTTCTCTCTACATTTGAGATTCGGTAATTTACGGATTCAGTATTTTAAGGAATCGGTAATTTACCGATTCCTTAAATTACCGATTCTGTACATTACCGAATCTGAAATGTGGCCACCTACATCTGAAAAGCATAATTCCGGTCGATAACGGCTGAAATCCAGTAATTTCGCCCGTTACCAACCGGAATTAGGCCTCCTAACTCTGGCCCTTTATCTTGTACTCTTAGCCTGGAATCTAAGATCAGCGCAGAGCAAACTCCTAAAACCCCCAGATTCAACAAGTCACGTTGGGGTGGAAGAGGCTTTGTTCTGCGGACAGTGAAATTGTGGAACTCTCAATATAAAGAATAGCCCAACTTTGCTTTCCTTCAGAAAGGCACAAAAAACTTGGCTGTTCACTAACTCATTTTTCCATTCTCTTTCCTGCACCTCCCAGTGCAGCGCCTAGACACTTTAGGGCAATCGTGCGCTTTACAACTTTCCAAATCAAATCAAATCACAATGTATATTATAAAGAATACAGGTGGGTTTCCGAAAGACGCAGCAACATAGTACAATACGGTGGCATTGATTGCCCCCAACCAAAATCTAAAACTGGAAAAAAGACTCTCAACATTTTCATCAGTTTCAATCCTCTTCACCAAGCGCCTTAACATGGATGCTTGGACTTATAAAATGTTACTAGGGATCTTAAGTCACTCTAGGAAAAACAATAGGTTTGTAATCATTCAGCATATACATTATGATTAAGTGAAAGAACTGGCTCCTACGGCGTAGGAAATTTACTTTTAACATATCTTTGAGATTTTATATCTGAGGCTTAATGATAGTATCGAGGTCATGAGGGTAAAATAGCAAAACATTTAGTGGCTGATACGACCGTCATCATCTCTAAACAAGAGGATGATTACACTACAACTCAACAAAAGACCTCTTTCACTGTTGAGCTACGACTACCTGGGTCAAGTAAAACCGAAATCTGAAACTAGTATCCAAAATGGTTCACTCAAGTTACATTGTATCCCTTCACGAATGTAACAGCACAAGAGTATTCAGTGATTCAATCAAAGTCCAGATCCATATGCCTCAGCTACCTTACATGGAATTGCCTTTATGAAATCTCTGTCTCTTGGCTGTCTCTTGGGGAGGAACCTGATTAACTTTGTACTTCGTCAAAATAATTAAATTATGTACCAAAATGCTGATAGTGTCCGTCCCGATTAAATATTTGGCATATTTTGACTTAACAGATTCCAACTGGAGAGACTTCTTAATTCTCAACTCGTTTTTAGATCTGACTTGGCACCACAGTTGTCTGAAGGCTTAGATTTACCAATTCCTTAAAATATAGATAGGGTGTGGTTCTGCCAGAATGATTATGCTCTCTCACCTCATGCTGTTGAATATATGGTGTATCATTTCACCTCTTAAGGAGTGCTTGTATTGCAATGTTTGGTACTCTATTTTACATCACAAAATATGACTCCTCACACTTTAATTAATTTATTTCTTAGATGCATTGCATGCAGACAGCATTTTTTTTCTTTTCTTCCAATAGCAGTATTTTTGCAGGAAGCAAAATGCAAGCTAGACCATTTGGCTTTGCCAATGCTTGTTTTACATGCGTTTTGATTAAAGTTAAGAAAAGCAGTTTAACTTAAATGTATGTGCCTGCGAGGGGCTTCTTAAAAACCTATATGATGGTCTTTTCACTTCGATTTTCAAGAAAAGCATATAGATTGATGTTCTGACTATAATGGGAAAGCTCAGACGTCGCACCTTACAATCGTCTCCTATATACCTTACTAGATGGGGCAGTATAGAAACCACTAAGATGATGCTCGGACGTATTTTCATTAACTAATTAGGGGAATATTCACAAAGGTAAAGTATTAGTAACATTGAACTTGTATTTTGTAAATGCAAAACAAATAGTAAGTAAACGTACACAATAGTGTGACTTTTCCTTTGTGAGTCAGGCCCATGTTGAGGCAATGGCGACTACCCCTGAAGGGATACGAACTCTCGCAGGGGTGCTTTTCATTTGCGAAGTAGAAGCTGTCTGTCAGAGACATTGCCAACCTTGAAAATGTGGGCTGTGGACATCAAGGTGTGGGGGTACCCTGCTTCCCTATATTCTCTCGCATCATGGCAAGTTATTATTTTGATTGCAGCCATAATTTCATTTGTGAGTGCTGTGACAGCGATCTGCTGCCCCTCGCAGGCCTACATCACTGCATTTGCAGCTATTTTGGAATATCAGAGGGAGAATCCTGCCTGTTTACTGAAGGTATGTAAGGCAGGACTTCAGAAAATTCTATCAAATGGGCATTTTGCACTTTGGAGGATAAATACAACCGTCCTAGCAAAAAATTATCCTCGAGTCATACAAAAAATGTTGCATAAAACAGTCCTCTGACAAAACCTGACAAAAGGCACTGTGATAAGTGAGACCCTGTAAACTTTACTATATTACGATTGTCAATGGACCCCGCTGAATGTTAACTCCATGCAGTCTTTTCTAAATCATTAAATATAGTAACATTATTTCAAAGAATGTCAATGTCTAAATGGTACAGTAAATGTGGTGGGGGCGCATCATCTGAATATCCCTTCTCCTTGCCAAAACACTGTACAGACCTGATTCACAAAGGTAAACTTACACTTTTGTGTGTGTTTACAATTTTTTGATTCGCAAAGTAATTTCACGAGTAGTGTATCACATCTGCAGAGTCTCCTCACTTGAGATGGATCCTCAACACATAAAATGATAGGATAGGCAGTCATAAATACACTACCCGTAAATTTGCTTTGTAAATTACAAAAAATTGTAAGCTTTCAAAAAAGTGTAAGTTTACCCTCGTGAATCAAGCACAGTTGTGTGGAGTCTCCACAACCTGTGTGGAGACTTTGCAGTCGTAAAGATACTACTCGTAAAATTACTTTGTGAATTGAACAAAATCGTGAACACACAAAAGTGTACGTTTACCTTTGTGGAGACTTCGCAGTCGTAAAGATACTACTCGTAAAATTATTTTGTGAATTGAAAAAAAATCGCAAACACACAAAAGTGCAAGTTTACCTTTGTGAATCAACCTGTGTGGAGACTTCGCAATCGTAAAGATACTACTCGTAAAATTATTTTGTGAATTGAAAAAATTCGCAAACACACAAAAGTGCAAGTTTACCTTTGTGAATCGGACCCAATCTATTTCTTACAGGGTTCCTGCCACCTTAAATATATGTTTACATATTCGCGTTTTATCCCAAATTGTCTCATTTTACCAGCCTCGAAAAGGCGGGTTCCTGCATTGTAGTTCGGCCACCTGAAGCCTGACATTCCTTTCAGCAGATTATTATAATGTCACTGTCTGTTAAAACACTGGAGACATCAGCAAGCTGTCAGAATCAAAGGCACTGTGTTTCTTGCTGAGGACACTTCCCATGAATAATTCATTAGGAGGGCTCGTCAGTGCCTTGCATTTCCAGGAGCAGGAGCAATTCTGCTGTCACACTCAATAGCTCTGGCAGAACTAAGTGCTGAGCTTTGTACAGGCTGCTGTGTGATTCAAGGGTGCATCGGGGGGCGGGCAGCTCAGATACCCAGCTGTGTTAATCCCCATTTGATTCTTTTCCTTTTGTTGTGGGGAATTCGCATTCAGGGCCTGTTCCTGTGTTAGACTAGGAAGAAAGTGCTGGTGAAGTCCATTATTACAGCTGGGTTTGCTTTTAGACTAAGTTGAAAAAGCCTTATGTGTTCTACGCCTATGAATGGAAGAGAGATTTCACCTCAAGCCTTGCGATGCATGCAGTATTCATACTCTGGTGGAAGCACGGCAGAGATAGCCCCCAAAAAGACCCCTGCCTAATTTATAGATACTTAGTTGGCTTTTCTTCATTGACAATTTATTCACAAGTTGGAAATACCATGGCACTCATATGCCCATCGCTGGGAAAGAAAAACGCCTTCCATTGGTTGTATAACAAATATACCACTAGAAAATCTACTGATTAACAGCTGAATCCGTTCTCACTACTAGCATTCTAGTCATATCATATCGTATACATTTTATTAGATTTTTAGGTAAAAATCATAAAAGGGTACACACCAAACACAATTCGTGGATATCGTGGAGAAATACATCATACAAAACAGTGCAACGTAATACATAAGATAAAACAAACAGTAGAATTATTACACAACAACCCGAAAAAAAAGAATAGCAGCACCACAAGGAATACATATTCGCATAGCACACAAAAAAATCATGCACAGAAACTGCAAAAGGTGCCTCTTACCAGTAATTAAGGGAAGTACACTAGTCATCAATATTCTGAACTGACTGTGTCTCGTTATATACGTGTAATATAAGGTGTGGCATGCCACTGTTACCATAACTCATAAGTGGAAACTAAGGGCCATATTATCAAGCAAGGTTGATACATTATCGCCGCTTTTATCGGCAGGAAACTGCTGCTAAAGCGGCGATAATGGGCTTGATAATATAATCTTGTGAATTCCCATAGAAGCCCAGGTTCTGGTGTTAACCTGGGCTTCTATGGGAATTCACATGGGCATATTATCAAGCCCATTATCGCCGCTTTAGCGGCAGTTTCGTGCCGATAAAACCGGCGATAATGTATCGCCCTTTCTTGATAATATGGCCCGAAGGGTTCAGCTGGGCAGTGGTCGCGGGATTGCACTATCAGCAGTCTTGGTTCTCCCAAACTACTCGTTGCAACACTCTGGAATGGTGAGTTGGGCTCCGAGCTGAATAGAGCGGCATTCTTGATGCAGGGCACTCTATCTGTTCTTCGTTCTCAAATCTCAATTCCAGCAACATGTAGCCTTTAACCCTCTAGCGGAGACAACCAACCATTTTGTCTTTTGTCCTATCCTTTACATAAACAGCAGGAGAGGGGCAACACTGTGTAAACAGCTTAACAAGCCAGACTCTCTCCATGCAGAGTAAATTTGGGGGTGGCACATGGGAGTGGTTAGAAAATGGGAAATGTATACTGAAAAGTGGGAGAAGAAAAGGAGAAATTAAGGAGGGGCACAGCCACTAAAAAACCTACCAAGGGGTAAGTCAACCCGAATTCAGTAAAGTTACACTCATATCTACTTAGACACAACTGCATCTCAAACAGGCTCAAATCCACTCCAGGCTTTGGAGGATGTCCCATACAGGTACTGCATGTAAATCAAACACAAAACAATAGAAGCAGGACATAACCTTACCTGAGCAAAAGGGAACAAGAAAATACATAACATAAGTGCTGAAACCTAAACTCAGCACACCCATGATATGTATACACCTATAAAAGCAGCAATTATTAGCAACCTTTTCAGGAGTCACGGGGCAGAGCTTACTGGTCTCTGCTCTTATGAAATAGAGCCAGTTACCACTGATGTCCCAGGACTTGATCCCACTATTTGACCCAAACTCAGCATTCAATAAACATTGAACAACAGTCAATAAATCACTGTCCAACCAGTTCTTTAAATTAAAAATATTATGGTATAATTCAAAGTGGGCCACTCTAAGGGGTCAAATGGAAGCAATGTCCATGTACATTACTGAGACAGATTAAAAGTAACCATAGTTTGGCTCAATACCCTGGTGCAAGAATCTCTGGGGTGCTCTAGATGCTTGTTAGCAGGTCAAAATGTGCTCCACAGTTATGCATGAGTCCCACCTTCTCTTGTGTCTGGGGTCAGTTGGTTGATTTTGATGGGGAAGGGCACACCTAATGTCGCTGTCAGTGAGGGTAATCTACAAAAGTAGTCTGATCCCAACACATCAGATCAAGTGGAGTAGGAGTTAGTGTTGCTACAGCAGCCGAGCCAACATATACGTGCTCTCATGCTGAGTGCACCGTAACCCACCTCTGGATTAAAGATGGCAGCACCGGCACAAGTAAAGAGGATCGAAGAAAGCAGTGCCCCTACCAAAAAGATGGAGTCTGTGTTGTGGTGTTCGCAGTTGGGGAAGTCTTGCAGTTTGGGCTCAGTATCCAACCCCTACCCAAGTATGCTAGGTGTCCACCTTCGGTTGCATTGGTGATGTCTTCCATCAGATGCAATCTCTGTGGTTTGACCACAAAGGAGGTCAGCTCTTCCTAATGTTGACATGCTTCTTGGCACTAGGGGTGGTTTTCTTCAGAATTTGCTTGGCCAGTCCCCTTCCTGACCTTTTCTGACTTAGGTGTTAGTGTACCTGCCTCTGCTGGAGATGTGCGCAGGACTCTAAGCCTCACTCATGGCAAAGTGGGGCAGGTATCTCCCATTATCTTGGCAACAGCCTCGAGTCACCTCACTGGGCTTCTTCACAGCCCCACTCTTTTGCAGCAGCATGTTCCTCTTACAAGGGCACCTTCAGCATGCCTCCTAAGCAGCTGATCGGTTCTGTCCTTTAGAAGGGACCAGTCTGGGGGCGTGGCTTGGACGCCGCGACAACATGGCGGACCTGGCGTGAGCTCCGTGAAACGGCGGAACGTTTCTTTTCCGAAATGCCGTTTCTGCACCGCTGCTTCTGCTTTCTCTGGTGGTACCGCTATCGGAACATGCGGTGATCTGAAGGACAGCATTTTCTTGACGTTTCTCCTGCTGGCGAGACAGTTCGTGATGCTTGCGTTTCCACCTCAGCGCGAGTGAGAACAGCCACCATTTTAGGCTGCCTCTGCCTGTCGGTAAGCCTGCTGCTCGCTCGCTTTTAGCGTACATCCGCTGCCTAACGTCATATGCCCTCTCAGCAGCGCTATGATAGACTTTCTTCACCTACCATTCTTTTTTTTTTCTGTTTCATTTTATTTTTCTTAAAAGGTGCGCACCTCGTATGTTTTCAATGAGGTATTTGATGTTCTTGGTTTTTCGCGCCCTTTTTATCCTTCTCTTCCCGCCTGAATCTACTGAAGTACTATAACTATTTTTGGTGTCTCCTACGTCGTCGATGGTCTCCTCCTATGCTGTTTCACGCTTATGACTCCTCTCCACAGTGGATGTTGGATGTGGGGATCATCGCCATCTACAATTCACATGTCTCATTGACTGGATCTGTGTAGGTCCGCGTTTTCTTCAACCGCTGAGTGCATAGTCTCTTCATGCTGGCAATGCTCCTATATTGACGGATTACTTCATTTTTCTGTGTGGATTCTCTTCAGCTACTGCAATTTTTTCTCTGCATTGAGAGTTTCTTGGCTAGCGCTTGCAATGGCTAATGATGCCCACTCAGCCCGCTCCTCTGTCACTGGCACCAAACCCAAGAGACTGAAAAATGACCCTCCTTCACCTATACATGCCTCACCAAACCCTGTTCTAGACTCCATTTTGGAGGAGGTTCGTGGTCTGCAACCATTTATGTCTTCAACTAATGAGAAGTTGAAGCAGATGGAGGAGCGTTGGATCACTATGGAGAGCAAGGTCCTGGATCTAGAACAACGTGTCGGCTCTCTTCAGGATGTTACTACTAAAATTCCATTACTTGAACAGGAAATTCATAAGCTCAAATTACACACTGAGGACCTTGAAAATAGGAATCGTAGAAACAACCTACGCCTTTTTGGCCTGCCGGAAAATGTTGAGGGGCCTAACATGGTTGTCTTTCTACAAAAATTTCTACCAGAGCTCCTAGGACTTCCGCCATCTCCTAATCTCCTAAACATTCAAAGAGCACATCGTTTGGGCCGCATTGCCTCTAACTCTGCTAGGCCCAGAGGCGTCACCATGCTCTTTTTGGAGTTTACCGAGCTTATGTCTGTCCTTAAAGCTGCAAAACTCAAACGACGTCTTACTTGGTCGGGACATAACATTTTCATTTCTCAGGACGTCTCCAATGCAACGAATGCTAGACATAAGGAATTCCTGGAGCTTCGTCCTCTCATGAGACACCTTCATCTTCAATATGGAATCCTCCATCCTTGCCTTTGCAAGATTACCCATGATGGTTGCTCCCGTACTTTCGACGATCCAGTGAAGCTGAAGACATTCTTACACAGTTTTCCCTCTACAGGAATGGATACTTCAGTTTAACTGTTACTTTCCTGTTTCGTTTTTTTTTCTTATGATTCCTTACACTGTCTCCTCCTTGAATTGTTTTCTATCTTTTCTTTAGTCTTCACTTATTGTTCATTATGTCCTTTTGCTGTCTCCTATCGTATATAGCCTAATATTTTGGCAAATTCATCCTTGAATCATTCTTTTCTCTTTTCTGTCTACCCTACGCTAATCATTTATCGTTCTTCACTGCCTGTGCTCTGCCTTGTCGCTTGTCACCATGCTCCACCTTCATTGCTTTTGTGCTTTCTTACAGATCTGGCTTTGTTGCCATGATTTGTTTCTGTTTCTGTACTTTCTTACTCTCTTTTTGTTTCTCTCCTCTCTCTCTTTCTTTCTTTCTTTTTGTTCTCCTTCTCTCCGGTCTTTTTCGTCTTTTGAGTATTTCTTTTTGATATTGATGATGCTGTCGCAGTTTGCTTGTTCTTCTCATGTATTTCCTTATGTGGTTTTACCCGTTTCCAATACTCATGATCACTGTGTTTTTATTTGTGTCCCCTTGCCTGCAGTGTTTACCCTTCATTCGTCTCCCGTTCCTCATCTCCCTCATCATGTGTAATTTCGTGTCGTGGAATGTCCGTGGTCTTGGAAATCCTGTTAAACGTCAAAAGGTACTGTCCCATTTGTCTAAACTTCAATCTCAAATTGCATTTTTACAAGAAACTCATTGTTCTGAGGTGGAATCGTTAAAGCTGAAACGTCTTTGGGTGGGTCAAGTTGTCTTTTCACCTGCTCCTGATAAGAAAGGTGGTGTTGCTATATTATTTCATAAGGCTTTGTCAGTTCAAATTGTATCCACTGAACATGATGCTGATGGACGATGGGTAATGGCGAAAATTATAGTTCAGAACAAGACGTTAGTCCTGTTGAATATTTATGGCCCTGTTCGCCCTGACCCCAAGTTTTGGTCTGATATTAAAATTCTCTTGTCCTCTACTGATTGTCCTAACCTTACTCTGACAGACTTTCCAAATGTAAATTTTAACCTGACAAAACTCACAAAGCTTTTCAATCAGCCATTGCCTGTCGTCCATTCTATGATGTATGGAAAACTTGTAACCCTGACTCCTTTGAATATACTTTTTTTTCTAACATGCATCAGACTCGTTCTAGGATAGATTACATTTTGGTCAGTAAATCCTTGCTCCCCTCTATACTGAAATCGGAAATTGGCTCCATTTTTATTTCTGACCATGCCCCTGTGTTTGCCACACTTGATTTGTCACTCACCTCCTCATCTTTTAGTCGATGGAAATGTAATACCTTTCTTTTATCCGACCCTCTTTTTATCAAAAATGTAACTGCCTTCATTAATGAATTCTTTACCTTTAATGATCCCTCGGATACCTCCATTCCCAACACGTGGGGTGCTTTTAAAGCTGCCCTGCGTGCTTTTGTTGTATCCTTTGTCTCACAAAAGAAGAGAGTTGCTAAAGCTAAATATGAGGCTCAATTTCGTGATCTCAAACACTTGGAACACACGTATTTTACATCTAAGGACTCCGCTGCCCTTACTGCCCTTATTGCGGCAAAGACAGAACTCAATAAGTTAGCCACTGTTGAAGCCTGTAACGTTCTACTTAAAATCAAATCCAAATACCATGGTGGTCAAAACAAAGCGGGTAAGATGTTGGCCAATTACCTGAAAATTAAAGCAGAGCGTAAAACCATCGGACCCATTCTTAATGATTCCACTAACAAACTGGTATCCTCTGATGAAGATATTGCTGAGGTCTTCCATAATTACTATCAATCCCTTTACTCAGATGATACTTTACCCTCCACTCAGAACCTTGACTCTTTTTTCTCAGGCCTCCCTTCCCCTCCCAATCTCTCAGATGAGTTTGCCTCTTTAGAGAAGGATATTACCCTCCAGGAAGTAATCTCTGCCATCCATGCACTGAAACGCTCTAAAGCCCCTGGCCCAGATGGCCTCCCAGTCGAATTTTATTCCACGTTCTCCTCGATTTTTGCCCCTAAGTTGTTACAACTTTTTAATTCCTTTATCGCTCAAGCCAGGGCCTCCGGCTCCTTCATGGATGCGTTAATTATTATTATTCCCAAGCCAGATAAAGACCACTCCCAATGTAAAAATTTCCGCCCTATATCCCTGATTAACTATGATTGTAAAATTTTTGCCAAACTCATCGCCACACGTCTTGATAATATTATTCCCCTTTTGATTAAAACAGATCAAGTTGGATTTGTTAAAGGTAGGCTTGCTTCAGATAATGCCCGTATGTTTGCTAATATTATTTCTATGAGTAAAAAATATAAGGACCCCCTTGCCGCCCTTTCTCTAGACGCGGAAAAGGCCTTTGACTGCATCAATTGGCAATTTATGTTTAAGACTCTCCAATGGTTTGGTTTTGGGCCTTCGTTTATTTCTTATGTGAAATTGTTATATTCTTGTCCCCGTGCCAGCATTTTTGTAAATAATCAATTTTCTAAATATTTCCCCTTATCCCGTGGAACGAGACAAGGTTGCCCATTGTCTCCCCTATTATTTATTCTCTGCCTTGAACCTTTCCTTGAGCGTATTCGTAATAACGTTTTGATTACAGGTTTTAAGTTCTCCTCTGTTCATACCAAACTCTCTGCTTATGCGGATGATATCCTAGTCTACATGTCTAACCCTGTTGCTTCACTACCCCATTTTATGTCCGAAGTCCATTTATACTCATCTGTTTCTGGCTATAAACTAAATTTATCCAAGACTGAAGTCCTGCCCTTAAATCCTGATTGTTCCCAATACATGTTTAGTGATACTGAATTTACATGGTGTCCCACTAAACTTAAATATCTAGGTATTTGGTTTTCGTCTTCTCTAAAAGACACCCTTAAATATACCTTTCATAATTTGGTCCAGAAATTACAAGCTCTGCTTCTCCTATGGTCCCCGCTATTTCTTTCCTGGTGGGGTAGGCTTGACACTATTAAAATGATGGTTACTCCTCATGTCTTATATACAGTCTCTATGCTACCTTTCAGAATTCCTAATTTATACTTCTCACGTATAAACTCTCTATGCACAAAATTCCTATGGAATAATAAACACCCTCGTATTGGATTACTCAAACTTACCAGACCAAAGAATGAAGGGGGTGTCCGTTTCCCTCTGTTTAAATCTTACCATTCTGCTTTTCTACTTAAACAATCATTTTCCTTAGCTTATGATTTTCAAGCAAGACCAGTTCCCAAATGGGTTATTTTTGAACGTTCGCTTTTGAAGGATTTTCCTTTTGCTCATATTGCTTTTATGTCCAATTGCTCATTTATATCCAAATACCCCATTTTGAAGTACTCGCAAACTCTTATTAATGACACTTTTTCTAAAGATGTTAACCCCCTGCATTGTTTTTTGTCTTCTCTTGTTTGGTACAATCAATTTCTCAAATATAAGGGTAAATCCTTTTACTACAAATATTGGAAAGAGAAGAATGTTTCCTTTGTATATCAATTTCTTCACGACTTTAATATTGTCCCTTTTCAAGAGTTGCAACTGCGATATCATTTACCTGATACCCTTTTATGTGAATATACCATTATTGTTACTGCTATTTCATCACATCTAGCTACTTTTACACTCCCAACTGAATTTCCCGTTCTTACCCCACCATCTCCTTTATATCCCTTGTTCTCTACCCACATCCCCAAAGCTGCCCTGGTTTACAGCATGTTGTTATCTAATACCCAACCCCGTCCTAAAAACCCTGTTGAACTTTCTTGGGAAAATGACTTATCTGTCTCTTTTCCCATTAATTTATGGGAGAAAGTTTGGGCAAAGTTATTTAAAGTCTCCGCAGGGGCCCGTGTGACTCAATCTCTATATTTTGTATATTGTAGAGTGGTTATTACTCCTGTTAGCATTTGTAAATTTTCTCCCACTTCCTCTTCCCTATGTTGGTCTTGTTCTAGTACCCCAGGTACATTAATACACTTGTTATTTGAATGCCCTGAGGTTTATTCCTTTTGGAGTTCAGTTTGGAAGGTTTGCATCCCATACAAGACAAGGCACGCAGGGGGTCCAAGGAGGTGACACCTAGCCACCCCAAACTGCCGCTGCCAACTCCCCAAAACCCTGCAAAAGGAGGGCGCTGAAGAAGCAGAGAACAGGCCAGCCCCCAGTGCCATGGCAGCAGCCAAGCAGAGCGGCCAAGACGAAGCCCAAACAGCACAATGGGAGGAAAGGGGTGAAACGCCCCCCAGAAGCAAAGCCGCCAGAGGAAGAGAGGGAGCCACAGCACAGAAGTGATATCCCCTGACATAAACTGAGGGTACAGAGAAACCTGAAACCATTCAGGACCAACACCATGCAGAAGGAATATAGAGGGCTGAGGCGAGAACGCACACGGCAGGCTCCACAGGCAACCGAAAAGCAACTGTCAGCTGGGCATTATCACAGTGGATAAAGCCACATGCACAATGCACACAAAAGTGGATACAGCAGAAACACAACAAGTATGAGCCACGCTCGTCACTCCCACAGCACCAACCCCCCACACCAGGACCAAGGGCAAGCCCAACTGGGAGGGCCGGGAACAGCAAGGAACGAAACCCACAGTCCCCACCCAGCAGGAAAGTGGGAAACCCAGCCGACCAGAACAGGAGTCCAGCGACCCACGTCCCGAACGCCCACCACCCTGCAGCCATCCGCAGCGTCTGAGGCGGGAGAAGGATCCACAACAGCCAAGAACCCAGAAGGGAACTAGTCACCCAAAGGAAGTGCCGGATGAGGAGGGGGCATAGAAGGCACCAACTGAACCCAGAGCACAGGACAGAGCAGCCTCAATCAAGTCTAGCATCATCCCAGACATGAGAGGCAGAACACCCCCCACAGAGCCCAGGCAACCAGGGCGCCCCAGGGGAACCGGAGACCCAGACGCAGAGGAAGAGGTCAACAGCACGCCCCCAACAACCCCATGCGACCCAGTGGTAGACAACCGCCAAGGCCACCACCAAAGGAATAATGGAGCATAGGCAGGAAACGAGCCCCAATCAGCAAAACACAGTGTCACCAAAGGAACCAGAATATCCGCCGAGGTACAGCACCAAGGCTGGTACCACAGGGCAAGACAACCGCTTAAGCAGGAAGGGGAAGACAAACAAAAAATGGGCACAAACCCGTCCTACCTGGCCTTCGGGAAGACAGCATACCGGGAGGAGGCAGGCAGAGTTTTTATGCTGGGATGGACCTGGGTGGGAGGCAGGCCCTCAATTGTACTGAAGGAAGGCGAGTGAGGGACGGGAGGTAATGACACTCAGTATATGTGGTGAGGTAATCAACAATTATGATTTTATCACTCCTATCAACAGCTCAGACACTATATGCCAATCACACACACACCCTCACAGTACCAGAAGGGACACTACTGTCAATTCAATTGTAGCACCACATCAATTAGAGTGTTTTTCACTTTATATTACATGAGGGGTTAGAAGACAATCCACAATATCTTGTAAATCACCAAGGGATTACACAAATACAATTTTAAACACATTACGTTTCACAATTTTTAGGCACATGGAGATGACATACTCCTTAGATGGAGTACGGGTCATTGGAGTTTTGGTCAACAGACCACCTGTTCAGTTAACAGAGGGCAGTTGAACTTCCAGTTTTCACTGCCCTTCCCTGCCGTGAAAAATCTGGTAGTAAGGGATAGTGAAAAAGTTTAAATGACCCCCACACGACAGGAGACAACTCCATGGTGTAGGGGTTATTCGTTTACGTTTTTGGGAAAAACTAAAACAAATTAAAAGTTTGATAGGGGGTCATCATGTTTGATGGCGCCATCCGTCAAACTTTTAGCACATGCCAATGTTAAGAGGGGCCCACAGGGCTGACAGACATCTCTAAAATCGGAGGACCGGTACTTTGTCAGTCCGAGGGAGTATTTTACTCTGTCACCCTTACTAAGTAAAGCCTGTCTTCCGCCATTTAAATCAGGCCCTTAATTATATGTCTGAGGTACTTCTTCCTTTTATCTTGTTAATTAGTGCAGACTTTTTTCGGACTTTTTTGATATTTTCCTGCCACTTTCAAATTGATATTACCCTTCCGCTTATTGAGATTCACATTTTCAGATCTCTCCTACTCTGTGTCTTTGCTTTATTATTGACCTCAGGGGAGATAGTTCTCTATTCTTGTTACATCCCCAGCATGCTTCTGAGCCCGGAGTACTTTATTATTCTCCAGAACCCACAAACAAGGGAGTGATATATATTATTCTCTTCAGAACAGATATGTCCTCTTGCTCTACACTAAAGGTATACATTCTACACATGGTACATGGGGCCTCATTTATGAGAAAAGATGCATCACTGCATGAAAGCAGCGATGTGTCACTTCTCAGTGCGCACTCCTTGCGACATACCTGATGCGTCATATTTACTGTATGACGCATCATGTCGCAAGGAGTTACAGATACGTCAGTATTTCTGACGTATCTGTATGGCGCAAAAGTGACGCATTGCTGAAGTGTGTCACATAAGTGACGCAACACCAGCAATGTGTCCTTTCACATGGGGCAAGCCCCATGTGAAAGGGCCTGCGTCAGTCGCACGCCTGCTGTGAGGCAGGCGTAAGAAATTGACGCATTTGAGTCCTAGAAGTGGCGCAATGAAATCTGGTAGATTTCACTGCGTCACTTCTATTACCCTTTCTTGCGTGGGAACACCCCCCCCGCATACATTATACCTGGCGCAGGTATAATGTAGCGCAGGGGTTTACAAAGTGACGCATCTACCTAGATGCGTCACTTTGTAAATGTGGCGCAACAAGGTGCATTTTCTTTACACTGCTGGTGCGTCACAAAAAGTGACGCACCAGTGGTGCAAAAGTGACGCAAGGGCTCATAAATGAGCCCCATGATGTCTTGTTTATTTCTGCACCTCCCACAATATTTCTTGATTGTTTTTACTGTGACCCTGTGTCCACTTAATCTCTTGAAAACTTTTAAAGACTCAATCGAATTTTCTTATAAAATTTTATACCCATGGAACCTCTCAAAAAAAGCTGTGAAACATTTTTTAAATATGTGTCTTAGATCAAAACCATAGCGCTAGAAATACAAGTTTAAAAACTGATTGTATGCTTTTCTCTCACAATACATATCACTGGAGTGATATCCTCTCAAAAAAATGTAAATCTCACGCTTTTATCATATCCCTCATGGACACAGGTTGTCTACTATACCATTGTTTTCAATCACAGTCAACCTTTTGACCTCCATATTTAAGACCGCCTGATTAATTTGACCTCCACTTCACAAGTCTTGTTAGATCCATGAAGAATTTTTCTTCTTTGAAATTCAGAGCAACAAGCCTATTGCCAAGGAAGGGTAGTACATAGACCCCTGAGATTTTAAAAATAAGGAGATTACCAATAAGTTGAGAAAAGGCTCTGAACAATACTTTACTGAAAACCAGTGCACAGTTGACACTCTGGGTGGCTTATGAGACTGTGGTGAGTGACCAAGTGATGTCTCTTGTGACAGGTGTTCGAAAAAAGAAGAGAGCACAAATGTATACCATTGAATATGAATTCTTTGAGTTGGAAAACGTATTGCATGCTAGCGAGGATGAAATAATGTCTCACCGTCTTCGACTGAAGCAGCAAGAGTACCGAGGTGTGGTCGAGGATAGAGCACGTATGGCCTTTCTGGCCTCCCTCTATAGGCAACAAAGCTGAGAAGTTATTGGCCAGGTGAGAGAGAACCAGAAGCTGGATACTGGAACTATAGTCCACTCAGGGACAAAAAATAAAAAGAGATACAGATATAGCGGAAGAATTGTCAAATTACTACTACCATGGCCTCTGCTGCTAAGAAGCCAGAGGATGTAGATAATTTCCTTGAAGATAACCCACTCCCCACACTCACGTTCAAAGACGAGCAAAGCCTAATAGCAGAACTAGTGGCGGATGAAATAGCTAAGGGCATAAGTGGCAAGGAGGGCAGTCCTAATGACATTCCAATAGAATTGTATGAGACCATGGGCAGAAAACTGGCACCTTACTTGCTGACAATGTACAAGATAGCTTGGAAGCAGAACAGGCTTCTGTTCGATCAGTGGCTGGCTGCCATAGTCACAATACTAACGGATGGTAATTTGTAAGCTAGCTGTGCCTCCTACAGGCCTATTGTTCTGCTTAATGTTGAATTCAAAATCCTTGCTAAACTGTGACTAGGCTTGGGAGAGTTATGACTACTCTAATGCCTCCAGATCAATCTGCTTCACGCCTAATAGAGGGACAAGTCTAAACTTAAAGAGACTGTATGGATTTATGGGGTACATGGACATGGTCCATGAACCGGCACTTTTGATGACGCTGTACAATGGATTTTGGTAACTTAGAACGGACATACATGTTTGCAGTACTAGTTAAAATGGGATTTGGGCCTAAGTTCAGTGGGTTAAACTCCTATCTGAACAGCCGATGGCTGGAGTGAAAGTAAATAGAGTCTGGTCGTGCCCCTCTTAGTTGGGAAGAGGAACCAGACAGGGCTGCCCCTTTGACCCTATGATCTTCACACTGGCATTGGAACCACTGGCAATATGGGTAAGGGAAGATTCCCTCATGGTAGGGGACTAAGCTGGGACTGTACATGGGAGTAGCGACCATTGTTTTATGCAGATGACGTATTGTTGTATGTGGCTGAGCCCAATCAAACTATTGCTAGGCTGCTGCAAACATTCAAGAACTTTCAGAAATATTCTGGATGCTAAATAAACCGATAAAGGTTGTACACATATGCACTAAATTGGTTGACACCACAATTACATCGATGACCTGTAAACTGCCAGTTACAGTCATAACTCTACAAGCAGGGCTTTCACTATCTGGGAATGTATGTAATGAAAGACAAAGATGTGTTGCTAAATAAAAAGCTGCATAACTTGCTGGAAGGATTTAAGAGCGATGTGGAGCACTGGAGCCAAGTTTAGTATCAAAAAAGGTCAATTGTTTTTTGTCAGTACCGTGACCCTAAACCCCATAACACGTAACTAATTGTGTGCAAATGGTATGTTTCTGCACTCTTTGTGCTACAAAGCAATGTCCTGACGAAGGCCAATTGACCTTTCTTGGCACTGAACTTAGGTGAAACATGTAGACCTATGAGATGTCGGAGTCCTAATTATCACTCCTAAGCATCACTTTCTTTGCTTTTAATCTTGCCACAGGATACCATAATAAATTAGTTTATTGGTTGTATCTCTGGAGACAATTTTATTGAATACATTTCCCTTTCCGACCACAATCGAAAGATTGCAACTAATGTTTTCAACTTTCTGGACCGTTCCATAAATCTTTATGAGAGCCTTGTATCATGCATGAACCACTTTACATGGTGCAAAAGTGATGCAGGTCTCTCATAAATAAGACTCTACGGGTGCACATCTCTCCGAACATGGACTCATAAATAAGACTCTACGGGTGCACATCTCTCCGAACATGAAGTTCCCTGAACACTGTCCAGTAGAGGCCAGGCTATTGATGGATGTGTTTCCAAAGGGGGGATCTCCTAAATCTACTGCTCTCTGGTCTTTAACGCCCAGACAAGTTTATTTCGCTGTGTACCAAGTGGGAGAATTGGCTCAGAACCTTGGAGGAGGAGGAGGACTGGTGGGATGCTAGGATGGCCCCTTGCACCATAACAATCTCAAATAAATTTAGATTAGATTAGTGCAAGTATACCAACTCCACTGCGCCTATCTAACTCAATCACCTATTTTGGACACGTCTCCTCCCCAGTCCCTCATGCTTTAGGTGTCCCCATGAATTTATTTATTTATTTATTTATAAAATTTCTATAGCGCACAAATACCTTCCGGTGTCTCGGTGCTGGAGTTCACAGAATTGCAAGGGGTTCCTGTTAAGTTTTACTGGTCAAAAAGCCAAGTTTTAAGGTGTTTCCGAAATATTAGTAAAGATGAACTGAATTTGATATGGGGGGGAAGTATGTTCCATAATTTCGAGGCAGCAACCACGAAGCGTTTGTCTCCCCATGTTGCTTTCATAGTACGTGGGATGTTAAGCAGTTGGGATGCCGATGAACGTAAGGATCGATTGGGTTTGTAAACACTGATAGATTTTTTTTAAAAATCTGGTCCAGTATTGTTCAGTGCCTTATATATAATGCACAAGGCCTTAAACTTTGTGCGGCATCTAACTGCAACCAGTGTAGTTGACGAATGATGGGAGAGATAGATGAATATTTAGGTGTGCCGGTTAGCATCCTTGCAGCAGCGTTTTGCACAAGCTGTAATTTGTTCAAAACTTGCTCCTGTGCATTCAACAATAGGCTGTTGCAATAATCCACCTTGGATAAAACCAGAGTGGACATTAAGGTTTTGCCTGCGTTTGGGGGTAGAAAAGGGAGTAATTTCTTTACCATTCTTAGGGTATCGAAGGACGCTGAGACCACTGCGTTAGCGTGTCTGACAAAGGTTAGCCTATTGTCAAATAAGACTCCCAGATTTCTGACTTTTGATACCGGTAGGGGTGGAGCTCCTAGCTCCGATGGCCACCACACTGGGGACCAAGACGGGGTCAGCTCACCAAATAGCATGACCTCCGTGTTGTCAGAATTTAGTTTTAGACAATTCTGATCCATCCAGGTGCTAATTGCTCTCATACCCTCCTGGAAGTTAGCGGCCACTGCTGCTCCATTTTTGTGGATCGCCAGGCCTAACTGGGTGTCATCGGCATATGATGTTAATCCAATGCCAAATGACTTAATCACCCTCGCCAAGTCCGACACATAGATATTAAAAAGTGTCGGACTTAGTGTGATGTATTCCTATAGGTTCTGTATCGATCCCCCTATTCCTGACCCTATTCTGGTTAACAAACTAACAAGTTAAACTAGCAGCCATCCCATGAGGCAGAAAACCCCCATGATGCAGGAACCGTTATCTGATAAAGCCACACTACGGCACAGGAGCGTGTTATCTGATTAGGTCATAACGCTTGCCATCTAATTAGACAAGCGATATTCCTCCAGCCCCTGATAAGGCATACGGAGTTCTCATAACAAATCAAACCTATGACACCTTGGGAAAAACCCTGAGGCCATTGGTTTGATTTCACCGAGAACTTCAGCAAAAGAATGTGCTAACGACCTGGTCGTATGACATCCTTATTGACGTATCTATGTCCATCCTTACGTCAATCTTGGCACCTTAAAGGTATAAATATTACTGATATTGCCCTATGCAAAGACACGCGGTGGTGACGAGGACGGAGCAGCCAGACTTGCCGAAGCCCAGAGCAGAGCAGACCCCGCTGGCGCAGCCCCGCCTTCCTGACGCGCTGAGAACGAGAAGCCGTTTTTCTCCTGCCGAGAAATCCAGCTCCGGCGCTTCCGGGTAGCCCTCGCAGGCAGCCTGGAATATCGAGACCAGAGACGAGAGATACCATCCCTCATCCATCCTAGATTCCAGGTACAGAACTGAATAACCCCTCGCAGAGAATTCTTTAGTCAGTCACTTGGCAAAACAAACTTAACTTAAACTGTAACTTTCTATTCCCGCCCACGTATTAGGCTTAGGTCAGGTACACGGGGTAGGCGTAGCTAGAAACACCAGTTGAGTACGATTAGTCAAATGTATATGTGTATGTAATATATTTTATTCATTTTAAACCTTCATATGGCTTAGAAACCATATCAATGTTTTTACAGTATTATTTTATACTTCTGCTTTTAATGTATGCACTTTACTTAATCATAAGTATTGCAATAATATCGATCCATTTCTCTTGTACGAGAAAAGAGACTGATCAATAAATAACATCTTTTATTGAACACGCCCGTCTCTTCCTTTTCTCTACAATCTGATGAGACTAAGAATGCACGTACTGACTGAGTAAAATAAATTGCCTTTTGTTTTCACACGACTCTCGAGATACACTCTTGATTAGGGGAGAGCAAAGTTGTCATGTTCTATGGTTGTCAGAAACTAAATCCCTTCTTGTCTATCCAGGGAGGTTCAACTCCTCCTTGCCTATTCGAGAAAGTTTCTAGTGAACTCTGAGCTAGCTGGCAAACCCAAAACTTTAAGTCTAATATCGACAGTAGTAGACCTAGTTAACGTCTGGTCTAGGCCTATACTATTGAAGGTATTATTCCAATGCGCAGAGCCTATTGGGATAATAGGAACTACACTACATGGCGCCCAACGTGTTTGGAAGGGCGATAAAATTAACGTAAGACATTTAGAGTAACTCAGTCGTGCTTTCTCACTCAGACCCCTTTTCCCATAATACTCCAAAGACGTCTGGAGTGGGCGAAAGGTAATATCCGCCAAACCTCGCAGGAGGAAACTCCTATGTATGGTACTTGGTTTAGTCAACGTTGAAGGATAAACCGTTCCAAAATATTGTGCATCTAATCTTTGTTTCCATAAGAAACCTGATCTGCAAACAAACAAAGTAACCATCCTGTCGGTAAAATGGTAGACAGTGATGATGAAAGAGAGGCAGTTAGATTAGCAACTGAACTCGCAGCAGATGATACTGCCCTGCAAGAAGCAGACCAGGATATAATACTCATCCCGGTCATCAAAAGGAAATCTATAACTTTAAAACTTATAGAAAATGGACTGACACCTAGAGGTGGTACAGTCATATTCGTAATTGAGGCACACGAATATCGGCAGACAGAGGTATACTATTCATGGATACATTTTCCAGCAGCAAATGCTGTAACAAAGTACTTCCACTATTACAAAGTAGAGGAACCTCCTGGAGAGTACACTCCTTTCGAGGAGGTGGAAGTACCACTTAAATTTCAAGAGCACCTGCTCTTATTTAATGGCGCCCTAAAACATAATAATGACATCATCAGGCTCAGTCCCTTAGGGAGTCCAGGAGCAACGTGGCCGGTCCTAGCCGGATACACACCACATCCAGAGTTCGAAAGAATGCCTGCAGCAAATCTTTTAGTACAACTAAAACAATTAATAAAGATACATAGACAATTAGTCCAATATGTGATGCGGACTTCAACAATTCAACCAGCAATTAAAATTCCACAGCTGACCCCTCACCAGGGGAACACAAATAAAATTACACCACAGAACATACAATCCTGCCTAGGTAAAGTACCAGCTAAACGGGAACAAATACCATTCTGGTTAGCACAATAAATCACCCAAATAGAAGCTGTGTTTCCAGACACCACCCCGTTAGAAAAACACAGGATTCTGACTATCTGTCTTCCAATGGGAATCGCACCACACATTGAGGACTGTGACACTTGGGGTACAGTCTTTGCTTCCATCTACACAAAAACGCACGGTGTTCCATCCATTTCGGTAATACCAGATGTGCTAAAACAAATTCAAGACGAATATGGTCCAGAGCCCGCTTTAACTCTTGGTATGAAATTACTAAAAGACTTCAAGCAGGTCTCGGCTATATTATTAGCCAACATAAAGGGAGAAGCAGCAAACGTGGCGATCCGCCAGAGGTTAAAAGAGACAGATATAGCAGACCAACCAGCTGAAATTGCCAGAATCATAGAAAAATCCTATGAGGAACTAGGTAGAGATAGTTTAGATGGAATACCAGTAAAACCACAACTGATTGAAAGTCCTGAAAAAATATTTTTTAATAATAATTCAACATCACAAAAAAAGAGCTGGGATGGAAACAAACAATCCAATCCTAAAGAAAAGAAATTCCAGTCCAGAGGAAGGTCTCCTAGGCGGAGAGAAAAATCTCCGAACCAAAGACACAGGTCACCCCAAAGTGACCCCTCTGGGAAAAGATATAACCTTAGAAATAGGGATAATATAAAGAAGCCTGATAGATATCAAGACATTGATACACGTCCCTCTCAATCTTTTCAGACTTCCTCGCAGAAATCAGAAAGAAGAGGACGATCAGAACAAAGAGAAGAGCACGCCAAGTCCAAAGACAAGGAACCTGCTCAGCTACAAAAGAAATTACAATTTCCAAAAAAGAAGGTAGCTAGTATCAAGGTAGTCAACAATGCCGAGAATACTGAGGACACAACTGAAAAACCGAGAATGGGCTCAGACAATGCTAGACAGCGCAGCAGAAGTGAGCATAGCTCGCAAAGTCCTTATGAATCATCTGGAGACAGTGGACACGAATGAATATCTTCAAGTGGAAACTGCAGACACCAGAGTTAGCAAACCTCACAAAATATATGAAATAACTTTACGTATAGAGGGGGATAAGACTAGAAAAATAAGGGGACTATTTTGGGATAATCTCTCCAAGGGCTATGACATCCTTCTAGCTGAAAAAGACTGGCCACCAGAGTTTGTCAGGGAGTGCCCTCATGGCGAAGAAATAATAATGCCTGCCTTCTCAAATCACATCCCAATTCATAAAAAATACACACTTGCTAGCTCCTGCTTTATATAAAAATCACGTAGGATGGGATGAGGACTCTCCTCATCACAAAATCCAGTTAAAATCTCAACCTACTGCACAAAGGCAGTACCCAATTAAGCAAGAAGCTAAAAAACAGGTAAAAGAAATCCTAGATCAGCTAGAATACCAGGGGGTGATTGAAACTTGCACCTCACAAATGAACAACCCTTTGTTTCCGGTCTCCAAACCAGACAATTCATATCGTCTAGTTTTGGATTACCGACACCTTAACTCATGTTGCAAAACTTTTGCAGTGCAAAACTCGCATAGTGCTGCACTAATGAATAACATAGTGCGCAAAAAATACAAAACAACATTAGACATCTCTAATGGATTCTTTTGTCAAAACATAGCACCAGAGAGCAGATATTTGTCTGCATTCTCAATAAATGGCACTCAAAAACAATTCTGTCGGTTAGCCCAGGGGTACAAGAACAGCCCGGGAGTATTCTCAGCGAGAGTAACAGAATTACTACAAACATATGACGACGAAGCATTATCTTATGTCGACGACATATACTTAACAGATGATGACTTGGAGACTCACTTGAAGAGAGTGAACACCATAATACTTGGGTTCACAGCAGAGGGTTACAAATTCAACTTTAAAAAATCCAGAATTGCCCATCTGACAGTCCTGCTCTTAGGATATGAATTATCAAGTGAAGGCAAAAGCCTGGCTGACAATTTCCTAGAGAAATGTGCCGTACTCCAAGCACCTAGAACACTAAAAAACCTACAGTCAATTCTAGGCTTCCTAAATTTCGGAAGAACATACATTGCAAATTACGCAGAAAGGGTCAAACCCCTTTATGATCTAATAAAACCAGATTTTAAAAGAACCAATTGGACTCAAATACACACAGAAATTTTGAGATCCTTACAAACAGACATGCTAATTAAAACAAAATTAGAAACACGTGATAACACACGTAATCTTGTGATTCGAGTCATCCCAGGAAGATGCGGATTCACATACCTGACCTCTAATGAGGGAGAAAAGGTACCAATTGCATTCAAATCACACTTGTACACAGAAGCTGAAAAGAAATTCAGCATTAAAGAAAACATTGTTCATGCAGTTCAAACCGCAATAGCTAGAGAAAAAGATCAAGCGGACGGTAGACATATCACAGTCAGAACAGCAGAATCGGCCTTTGAGGCATTAACAACACCGGGTAATTTACCAACAACAACATTGAATCCGGAATGGATACAATGGGTGAATTCAATTACAACGGACAAAGTATACTACTACTTTGATCCAGAACTAAAGGAATTGGAAAATCTAAAATATGAAAGAACATTCCCTCTGCCTATCGACATTCTGCCCTTACGACAATACGCTTGTGTAATCTATACAGACGGACATGCTCAACCCTCCGTTTGGGGAGAACAAGCATACAACCCCACATGTGAGATTACAAAAGAAGTGTGGCGCGGAGGTAAGCTAAGACCTCTATTAACAAAAACACACTCGGTAGAAACTAATTCAGAACAACAGACTGAAATAATAGCATTGAAAATGGCGCTAGATAATGCGGATCGCGAATTCCCGACACTTATAGTGTCCGATTCATATTACTGCGTCAAATCATATAACAAGGATTTGCAGACATGGATTCAAAACGGTTACAAAGATGACACAGGTGCAACAATAAAGCAGAAACTGCTCTGGGAACAAATAGCTCTTTTACAAAAAGAACTACCAAAGACTCACGTGACACACTCACTGAGTCATCAGCGTGATGGCGTTCACGTTGCAGGGAATTCATTGGCTGAAACAGCCACAGCGGTAGCAAATAAATCGGCTTCCGTAGTTCGAAAAAAGCGTACAGTGAAGTATATTGACTGTGAAACAGTGCTGGCAGTGAAAACGTCATCAAAAGGCGACTGCTCAGCGCTACCGATCAACTATCCACTCAATTATACATACATAATCGATGCAAACTCCGTCCCTTTTGCTCGAATCCCTGGAGTGGGGGATAGAGTGATTCCAAACATGGACAGGAGAAACTTGTTAATCGCAGACGCACATATGGGCGAGGGTCTCAGACACCTCAAACTAAAAGATTCTCTGGAAGAATTACAATCAAGGTACTGGTGGCCAGGCATGAGCCTGCATCATACCATGTTTGTAAAAAAGTGCCCAAACTGCAACAGGAATCGCAGTGGTGAGAGAAACGGTGCAATACCGTGTCGCTTCACTCCAGAAAAGATCAACAGTAAAAAGCAAAGCGTCCGATTAACATATACAGGCTAGTTTCCACTTATAATGTAGATCACCAGCACTCGGCTGACGTCTGGACTGTTATACAAAGATTTGCGAGTCTAAATGGCATATACGCTAAGAGCATGCTACGTTTGACCATTGTTTTCACTCGAGCCCTCCAGCCTGAGGAAAAACATGGCCAAATGAGCATAGCACAGCGGGAATCTTCTCACTTACTTCCTGAGGGATACGGGATGGTGTAAAGAAAAAACCAAGGCATAAAGCAATCTATAACGGAAAGGATATTAGGTTCGGGAGCTGGGTGGGTCAAACATCTAATAAGTGTCCAACGTAGTCTAAATCAATCATGGACATTTATATAGCGCACTACTTACCCGGAGGGTCTCAAGGCGCTTGGGGGGGGGTGCTGCTACTGCTCGAAAAGCCAGGTCTTGAGCTTCTTCCTGAAGGAAAGGTGGTCTTGGGTCAGGCGCAGGTCGGTCGGGAGGGAGTTCCAGGTCTTGGCGGCCAGGTGGGAGAAGGACCTTCCTCCTGTTGTCGATCTTCGGATGCGGGGGACGGCGGCGAGGGCGTGACTGGCTGATCGGAGGTGGCGTTTGGGAGCGTAGAAGTTGATGCGGTTGTTGAGGTAGCTCGGGCCTTGGTCGTGTAGGGCTTTGTGTGCGTGGGTGAGGAGACGGAAGGTGATTCTCTTGCCAAGAAATTCTCTGAAGGGATTCAGTCCGTACGAATTATTATTTGGAACTAGGATGTTAATCTCTGACCTTGACAGTCAGACTTCAGTGGTAAAGGAAAAAAGCTTTGATATCAAAGATCGTTTGGCTATTTTACAGGACTTAAACGAAACAAGAAAAGACCTGAGCAACATAAAGTTGAAACAACAGCCAACAACCACTGAAGAACCACCACCTGTCCCAGCAAGACCTGTCTGGATTCCAAAAGTCGGGGATCTAGTCAGAGAAAAGATCGCGGTAAAGAAGGAATTTGGGCCTTCTTACAGAAAAGCAGTGCCTGTCTTGTCTATCAACGGGACAAGATCAGTTGTACTACCGCCGCTTGCTGGTAAAAAGGAGAACCGAGTTGTATCCATCGACCTGGTAAAACCACAATCATGTGGCCGATAACAAACAGTAGGCCAAGTGGACTCCCCATGAGTAGCAGAACACCGAGGTTTGCTACCAGTACAGAGGTCCTAACAAAGAGGCTAATCACATTCGAAACGCCTACAGAAGAACAACAAGGACGCTGCAACAATGCAATGGAACTTAGACCTCTGAAAACCCAAATAAAAACATTTAGTAGAGACACACCAATCTATAATGAAGTAACAAACGACTATGCAAGAAACAGTAATCCTGAAACAATTGGAACAATAGACAGAACTGCATCCGGCTACTTCATAAACTTCGATGATTCCTCTGAAGGCTTCACTGAATCAAAGACACAGACATCAACAAAAAACTTTAAAGATAAAGTTAAAGTACTTTTGAAACAACTGAAAGAAACATACCTAATTTCTCCATGGATTGAATTTTGGGTGGGTTTTGGTGCATTTATCCTCATACTTTGGCTCATCATGATACTAACATTGGGACGCTTCATTGAGGGAAAATATGCTAAAATGGACACAGCAAGTCAGAAAATCAACTTGATCCTCAAACCACACACATCTTCACACGTCGAGAAAAGAGAACTTTCTTCAGTCAACTTCACAGCCAATCCTATACCGGGTGGGGTAGCATGGGACAACACTGACTACGAAATCTATGGTCCGGTTGAAATCCTGAAATATCCACACCAAATTAAAATCTCATTAAGTGACTTCGTAAAACCAAGCACATTTGCTGATGATTGGGACTTTGAAAGTATAAACAATATGATGTCTGACTTAGTGATGTCTGCTAAATTTACCAAACATGATTATTTGCAGGGTTCGACAAATTATGATAGTATGTACTGTTATAACCACTATGGTAACCATTTTCTACATAGATCTGCACAACCTAGAAATGTTTTAAATTATAATCAATGGGAACATTGTGCAACCCCTCCAAAAGGAAGCTCAAGAACCGTTTATGACAAATATTCATACTTTTCAGGTTTTAACACAAGTAATGCTGAAACATTTTATTTCAAATTGTCAAATAAGACAGGGACAAAGACCATGATAACAAACACGAAATTGATATATTCAGACTCATTCTTTGAACAAATGAATACTTTTGGTTTTGATTATTGGGACAAAAATGTTGAAGTAAAGAGTGTTTGGGGTACAAAAGAATGGCAAGTACAGGGTATAGAATCTTTGTTTAGAGCCTGCATGATCCCAGAACAAATTATATTTTTAAATGACACTGTTCAACAAACTACCTGTCTCGGCCTAGCCAATATCAAAGACTTAAATAAGCCGTCTATTCCAAAACCAACAATGAACAGCAATAGCTCTACAGATGAAGAGATAGACGTAAATTATGTATTAAACCAAAACAGAACACATCCTGATTGGAAAAAGTGGTTGATCTGGCCCACAGATACTAATAACTGTCAAAACAGATTCCTGAACAGAACACAGGGGTTCAAAATGACCAGGCCAGACCCTAGATATTCCCAAAGACAACACCCAGGAATAATAACCACCTACAGTGTGGGCAAATTATGCCTTTAGTGGCTACAAACTTCCACACTGGCAGAAATTAAGCAACACCTAACTTTACTTACTGATGGTGCTGACTTGCGTGATTTCATTATGGGACCGCGCAAACAGCGTCAGAAACGTTTCATAGCAGCCTCTGTATATGCAGCATACAACGAGGCCTGGAAGGTTACTCAAATTGAGACAGCAGAAAGAATACGGGAAATTGACCGTATTAATTTGGAAAAATCACTTTCTGTAGTGGACAATGGGTTAATGACTCTGTCCTCCAGAATTTTTTCTTTGGACAGCATTGTGTCTTCAGCAATCGACATAATATCGCAAGACTTACTGTTGTTACAACACGGTCAGTCTCAATTGCGTTCTATTGTACAGCTTGGCTGGACGTTACAAAATCTGCGTTCAGGCTATGTGCCTTGGCGTTTAATCAACACAACGTCACTTTTCAATATCTTTAACCTTACTGATAAACAAATCAGTATGGCCCAGAAGGGTGCTGATTATACAATCCTGAGCATTGAGAAACTCGAAAGATTACCAGTGACAATGTCAGAACGACCTGTCAGTGAATGGATAATACATGGGATAATTAATATTCCAATCTCAACCTTCAGGTTTCAATACTGCCAGAAATATATACAGGCTGGCATGTACGAAAAATTGGGAAAAGGGTACATTAAAACAACATGGAACCTGCCCTATTCACATGCATGTGTCAGTAATAAAGGACAGAAAGTGTTTCTTAGTGGCAATAATTGTGCGATGTCACTAAGCGGTACACTTCTGTGTAACGGAATTAGTTTGCATGGAGCCTGTGAAGGGAACTCAAATAACCTTTCATGTCACCAGCTAGGCACACCTGCTACAGAGATAGAACCATTCTTTCAAAGACTCTACAATGGGAGTTACATTCTAATTGTGGACCACAGATGCTGTAGTCTTATGCCCGGGACTCCTTATCTCGTAACTACGACTGCGAAGGTCAAGTGCTGTGGACGCTTATTGTTCCCCAGCTCCTTTCCAGACAGGGAGGCAAGGGCATGGCCCAACTTGAAAATTACTTCTATTCGAATAGATACTTTAAGCAGAATGAAAACAGTGCTTCTTCAGACGCCGACAAGGCTCACGTCATCAAAAGAAACGTATGATCTCCTAGTCGCAAGGACGACTGCAGAGATACATTCATTGTTATCGACTAATTCCCCCATACATTTCGCAGAAATCCTGAATGAAATCTTAAATATTTCTGATACCAGTGGAGTCTCAAAAGTATTTAAGACAGTATTTTCGATGGCATTAACACCATTCAAAGCCATACTGGGTATTTTTCCAGATTTCGTCCACTCGATTTTTGGCGGACTTCCCCTCATTTTGGGACTAATTGCAGGAATCCTATTCTTAGTCCTCATATTTCGTTATGGCAAACCATGTCACAGACAAAACACCTGCGACAAGGGAAGAAACAATCCTAGCCATTGGATACCGGGACCGGATATCAAAAATCCTGGGACTATCCCGGCTTAGAGACCTGAACATGACTTGGTTTCTATCATTTCGACCAATGTGGCAACGATGTGTTTTACCTGTATTAAGGTGCCTGCTATGCAGAGAAGAATGCGTGTTAGACACCTGTCTGACGCTACAATCGGATGCGCCAATGGATGCAGAAACATTGTTGAGTCCAACAAAGGCTCATGCTTTGTGCTGCCCTCAACGGCTACCAATCCTGATGACGGCATTCGTGGAAGCTTCACCACTACGATTAAGGGGTAGTGAGGTTCAAAATGAAAGCAGCATCGATCAGGTACGACCTTCTGTCAGCAATCCAAATCAAAATGTCAATGGAGACAATCATGCGCACGAATGCATGGTTACACCTATTTCCGAGTTAGTGGAACTCTCCCAGGAAGCTGTTGACAACTTTTTCGAGAGTCTAAATGATATGATGTTCTCACCAGAGCAGAAATAGAGACTTTTGAGCAAGCTCATACACGGCGTTCCCTGAATTTGACCTTCAACTAGAATAGCAAAATACCATGAACAATTTTCCCTCCAGTTCACGGACAGCAAATTTTTTCAGCAGCCCCAAAATATTTTTGCATATTTTTCGGGACACTATCTTCTGCTTAAAGTAAGGGCTATTCTTAGAGAACTAACATTTCTACTTTTAGATAGCTTATAGACATTAGCTGCCCGCTGATATGTTCATAATTATTTTATTCTGTGATGGAATGGTCTCGAAACTTTTTTCTGTATTAAGAGCCATTTCATGTGTAAATTCTCATATACCATTTAGCAATAATGTATACAAATGCGTGATTACTTTAGCATTATTTTACAGCTTGAGTGCATACAATACATGTAAATGCTTTTTTTTCCCGTATATTTGATAAATTCAAAATGCATTTATGTATTTTGGGGTAGTAAGGTATACACGATACTCTACAGTATGTTTTACTATGCATAGATTAGTAAATATGTCCATAGTTAGCGTGGAGTGGGTGTGATGTATTCCTATAGGTTCTGTATCGATCCCCCTATTCCTGACCCTATTCTGGTTAACAAACTAACAAGTTAAACTAGCAGCCATCCCATGAGGCAGAAAACCCCCATGATGCAGGAACCGTTATCTGATAAAGCCACACTACGGCACAGGAGCGTGTTATCTGATTAGGTCATAACGCTTGCCATCTAATTAGACAAGCGATATTCCTCCATCCCCTGATAAGGCATACGGAGTTCTCATAACAAATCAAACCTATGACACCTTGGGAAAAACCCTGCGGCCATTGTTTTGATTTCACCGAGAACTTCAGCAAAAGAATGTGCTAACGACCTGGTCGTATGACATCCTTATTGACGTATCTATGTCCATCCTTACGTCAATCTCGGCACCTTAAAGGTATAAATATTACTGATATTGCCCTATGCAAAGACACGCGGTGGTGACGAGGACGGAGCAGCCAGACTTGCCGAAGCCCAGAGCAGAGCAGACCCCGCTGGCGCAGCCCCGCCTTCCTGACGCGCTGAGAACGAGAAGCCGTTTTTCTCCTGCCGAGAAATCCAGCTCCGGCGCTTCCGGGTAGCCCTCGCAGGCAGCCTGGAATATCGAGACCAGAGACGAGAGATACCATCCCTCATCCATCCTAGATTCCAGGTACAGAACTGAATAACCCCTCGCAGAGAATTCTTTAGTCAGTCACTTGGCAAAACAAACTTAACTTAAACTGTAACTTTCTATTCCCGCCCACGTATTAGGCTTAGGTCAGGTACACGGGGTAGGCGTAGCTAGAAACACCAGTTGAGTACGATTAGTCAAATGTATATGTGTATTTAATATATTTTATTCATTTTAAACCTTCATATGGCTTAGAAACCATATCAATGTTTTTACAGTATTATTTTATACTTCTGCTTTTAATGTATGCACTTTACTTAATCATAAGTATTGCAATAATATTGATCCATTTCTCTTGTACGAGAAAAGAGACTGATCAATAAATAACATCTTTTATTGAACACGCCCGTCTCTTCCTTTTCTCTACAATCTGATGAGACTAAGAATGCACGTACTGACTGAGTAAAATAAATTGCCTTTTGTTTTCACATGACTCTCGAGATACACTCTTGATTAGGGGAGAGCAAAGTTGTCATGTTCTATGGTTGTCAGAAACGAAATCCCTTCTTGTCTATCCAGGGAGGTTCAACTCCTCCTTGCCTATTCGAGAAAGTTTCTAGTGAACTCTGAGCTAGCTGGCAAACCCAAAACTTTAAGTCTAATATCGACAGTAGTAGACCTAGTTAACGTCTGGTCTAGGCCTATACTATTGAAGGTATTATTCCAATGCGCAGAGCCTATTGGGATAATAGGAACTACACTAGGAGCCCTGGGGAACTCCACAAGGCAAGTGAAATCAGGCGAGTAATAACTCCCCATTTTCACAGACTGCTCTCTGTCCGATAAAAAGGATGCCAGGAGAGCCTTAGCTTTGCCCTGAATGCCAATAGCAGCGACACGGTCGATCAGGATGTTATGACCGACCGTGTCGAAAGCTGCGGACAGATCCAGGAGTATTAAGACCGCTGCACCACCCTGGTCCATGATTATCCTGACCTCCTCTGCTGCTTTTATCAGAGCGGTCTCGGTCCCATGGCCCTTTCTGAACCCAAATTGGGTATCATCTAGCAGCTCATTTTTGTCAATAAAGCTCGACAGTTGTAGATTCATTGCCTTTTCGAAGATTTTTGATGGATAGGGAAGCGAGGCAATAGGTCGATAGCTTTTTAACTCTGCTGGGTTTAGTGTCGTTTTTTTTAAGAGGGGTTTCAAAATGACTTTCTTCCAGATTGAAGGGTAGTCACCTGTCCGGAACATGGCATTGCAAATATTAGTGAGCACCGGGGCTATCAAATTAGATACTGGTTTAAGAATAAGTGGGGGGCATGGGTCCATAGGTGATCCTGACTTGACAGTGTTCATAATCTCTTCCATGGACGCCTGAGAGAGTGAGGAGAAAGCCTCCAAGATTGGCTTTACTGATATATGGGGGTTATCCAAACAAGTTGAAGCAGTAGTAGTTATTTTAGTGAAATTATTAAAAATATCTTTGACCTTAACTTAAAAAAATTCCGCAACGTCATTACAAAAAGTTTGAGATGGTTCTATGGAGGCGGGGGCCGGAGGATTGGCAAATTTTTTAACCACCTGGAATAGCTGTTTGCTCGAGTTTTGAGCTGATTCTATTTGTGTACTAAAAAAATTGCATTTTTCCTTAATGATGAGTTTTTTATAGCTAAGCAGAGCTTTCTTATATATCTCTCTATCATTGTTGTCGTAATTCCTATGCCAGCGCCTCTCTAGGTTCTATCATATGGTATGGGTGTACCCCATAATTACCAGTTACTGGGATGAGGTAGGTCGAATGCTCTCACAGGTTCTAGTCTGGGAAGTGGAGTTGTTCCCAAAGATTTCTCTGCTGGTTATTTTTGAGGGGATGGGGGAAACGAGAGCCGACTAGGCATTGATTGGTGTAGCTACAATGGTTGCAAAGTGGGATATAGCCCGGAAATGGAAAATGCCCACACTGCATTCATTGGTTCAATTATACCGAGGCATAGACTGGTCCTTAGGTTCAGCTCCAAGTGCTCTGATCCCTTTACCCCAGCACTCGAGATTTGTACAGACTTCCTATCCTTTCTCTGACTGAACCTCCTTGAGAGACCTTGGACCTAAGATCTTAAGTTCTTAATGGAGACTCTCATAGAGGCCACATTCAAGTCAACCCTCAAGAGCATTTGAGAATTTAGAGATTGGGACATGGATCTTGATATTTGAGTTATGAGGTTACAGCCTCTCCCTTTCCCCATCTCTGAAACCTATCCCTGCTTCCCCTTATCCTTTTCATCCCCAGCATTCTGAAACTCCCCCCTATTTTTAAACATACTTTGGTGTGCTCAGGTCATTGCACTTTGCAAAGCACTTGAATACCTATTGGCGACTTGGCACTATATAAAGCTACTAAATAAATAAATGTACATCAAAGGGGCCACTCTAGATGTTATCACTAAGAACAACAGCTAACTTGTTGATGATTCTATACAAGTGGATTATCCCATCCATTTTCACAGGTTGGGTCACCACAAAATTCCGTTGTTGATGTCCATCTCTCAACCCATGATGTTTGGACAGCCTAGAAGACCAAATACATGGTCTTGTTAGACCAAGAATGTTATTCTTAATATCATTACTGCATGCCTTTCAGCCATTCTCCTATGTTTTTCACAAGGTTAGGCTATGAATGATACAACTGTGTCTTCAAATGGAATATTGACCAAATTTATAAATGATTTCTTTCTTTCGATGGAGATAAGAATATAGAGAAAACCGTTTGTTCCCCGGTTTTCCAAGGAACTCAATGAGGTAAAGATAGGTTTTAGAGTGACAGAATGCTCCTACTGCCACAGTCCTTCTGTAGCCAATATAGAACACCTTTGTGCTATTAGAACAGCTTATAAGAAACAAATGTTCACAGCAAAGTCCTTGTCCATTAGGTTCCAAATCCACTTGGCAAAAAAACAGACTCAGACAATACTTGAGATAGTAGAAGCAATCACCAATCCCCCTCTCATATACATGGATGAAACCCTGAAAAGAAATGTGAGGAATTGACCAGTTATTTTGACAACAAATTTAAAGTAGTTGAGCCCTCAATTAAGATACCTACTAATATTCCCCACCAATCCTTATGTAGAAAATCATCTAATAACTGGTCTCCTTTTTCAAGAGTTTATGCCTGATAGAACAATCTTAATAGTATTTCCAAACTCAATTCCTCGAGCTATTTCATAGGTCCCATACCTGTCAATCTAGCTAAAGAAATGAGTATACACCTTGTGATACACTCCTCCAACTGTATCAATTTCTCACTCACACACAGATGGTTAAAGTTTGGACCAGTGTACCGTATATGTAAAAAAAATAACTACAAATCTGGTGCAGCTAACAAATTATAGCTAGTCTCTGGTCTACTTTTCCTCACTAAAATTCCTAAAATATTAGTCTTCACTTAAATAAAATAGTTTGTCAATGTTCATAACTTTCTAGGAGTTCGGCAATCTGGCTTCAGATCAGGATATTGTACTCCTGCACATCACTGATGTGCATCCCTATCAATTAAAAGGCCTGCCTGTTGATACTGCTCAATTGGCTGCCTTCTACATTCTCATTTATACTGGAAATGATTTCATGGGCTTTAACGACAGGATATTGGATTGGTTCAAATCCCATTTTAGTAATCATTTGCAACAGATTAAAACAATCAGGTAAATCTTTAATCCTTTTCTGTACCTCAAAATGTTTCTCAAGGATTTGCTCTAGCATTTCCACTCTTCAACCTTTAGATTATATCATTACAGTTTCCGGAATATTATATCTCCAATATTGAGATGGGATCTCACTGTATTTGAGGGATGCAATCCAAATAAGACTAAAGGGGATAGTTAGAGAGTACCCTGGCCCCCAAACGGTTGGCTTATTTGCTTTATTTAGAGTTGCACCACCCATCATGATTCCGCCAGTGGAGAGCCTGCTGGCTCCATCAGCAAAACCCTCGGACTGACGGCCCACGGACATTAGACCATCGGTCTAAGTACTTCAGATCATTCACCCTCTTTAGGGAAGATGTTGTGGAGGTCTATGTTTTCTGTTTTGGACCACCAGGAATAGTGTTATGGTCCCAAAGAGAAAAAATTAAAATGATCCTCAGAGATAACACCCAGGGTGTCAGGTTTATATTTTTTTATTTTCTCTTTCTAAAACACACTCCCAATTTGGAAGATTCTTTCTGAAGAACAAAATGTTTGTTGTGTGGCTGCAAACAAACATGGTAGTTACTTGGTAAACCTACAGTGCCTTCAAAGGGACTGCTGTGTGGACCGGGGGGGATTCCTCCTACAATCACAGAGATCTCTGTCAGGCAGTAGAGAGATCTAAAAATGACAGGTGGTAATACACCACGATTGCAGACATTATGATGTTCACCACCCTGGCATAATGACAGACTGATGCCAAACACTGAAAAAATAACCTGAGTTCATACTTACTTCTCTTCAATTTTCATTCACACTAGTTCCAGACTGGTTGGGCATAACTAATAGTCTGGACTGCACACCATCCATTATTGAAAGTGACAAATCAATTGTATTCACTCTTGATAATCTAATGAATCTCCACAATCACATCATCTATATGGCCAGAAATGACAATCACCAGGTCATACATGCTTTAAATCTTTATACTAGACAAAGACGTAAGAAAGTGGTCAAAGCTCTTGTTCTTCAAGATTAAACTACCATAATTCCATTCTCTATTGTGAGCCAGACATCCCCCCACTCCCTTAAATGTACACTTCATGCTGCTACTGACTGACTGGTTCAACCACATTACCCACAGATTGATCCGCTTGAGCTGGCTTCCCATTGAAGAGAGATCTTCATTCAAACTGCATGCTTAACTCATAAACTCGTACATTTGACCACACTCACAAGCTGGCAAAATAGGTTAAGATATTGAGGGTTCCCTTCAATTCTGCATTTTGAAACGCGCCTACCAGAGATCTCCATCTTCAACAAACACGCACTCTGAATCAATGATCTCTGCCTGTGAAACAAAAGTTTGGAACTGCATTCCACCTTCTCTTGCCACTATCCTTCTTTATAATCCTTTAAAAAATAAATGAAACAATTACTTCTCAATCACTAAATTCTTATTTATTCTCTCTAAATTCCTATTTTTCTACTAAGTCAGTACCCCGGTAATTTCCAGGGGTACATACTAGGCCTAGACAGTAAACTACGCTCCCCTTGCGGATTTTGTGGGATTCAGATGCTCTGTGGCAGAGTATGGGGTTCCTGAATTCCGCCTTCCCGGGTCTGAAGCAAAGTTTTTTTCTGTTTGTGCGCTTTAGATTTTGTCTTGGCACTCACGAGCGCCACAAGAACCCCTGGCTGCTAGCGAGCTTGAGTGATACTTCATGCTCGCTTGAACTGCTTTCAGCCCCGACGGCGCCAATGTAGTGCTGTTCACGAACACACCGCTTGAGCAGCTTTTGTGTTCGAGAAACAGCTGAGAGGCTTTTTGACTGGATTTTCTTCTCCAATGAGCCATTGGAGTTGTTTTTTGTGTGAGAAGCCTTTTGTTTCCAATAGGGAGGAAGTACCCAGAGGCACTAACTTTCTGTTCTTGTCCAGCAGGTTCCTCCCATGTGTTTGTTTTCCATGTCTCCTGCTTGGTATTTGACTATGTGGCTAGTGGCCATTTTGTCTAGGCAGCCAGTGTGTTTTTGTCATAGGCCTGCCTGCATGTGTTCTTGGGTTTCCTTACCTCCTTCTTGTTGTTTGACCATGTGGCTGGTGGCCATTTTGTCTAGGCAGCCAGTGTGCATTTGCCATAGGCCTGCATGTGTTCTTTGTTTTGGCCGTGCCTCCTTGCTAGTTGTTGTTGTGACCATGTGGATGGCGGCCATTTTGTGTAGGCAGCAAGTGTGCTTCTGCCTTAGGCCTGTACGTGTTATTTGTTGTGGCCATACATCCTTGCTGGTTGTTGTTGATGTGACCATGTAGCTGGCGGCGATTTTGTGCAGGCGGCCAGTGTGCTTTAGCCACATGGCTGCATGTGTTCTTTGTTGTTGAAATGCCTATTTGCTGGTTGTTTTTGTTGAAACCCTGTGGCTGGTGGTCACTTTGTGTAGGCAGCCAATGTGCTTTTGCCTTAGGCCTGTACGTGTTATTTGTTGTGTGTAAATTTCGCGTATCACAAGATAATTGATTGTTTCTTGTTTGAGAATTAAAAGTAGATTGATCCCTTCAATACCTTTTTGTTGCTATTTTTTCATCCTTGGATGTCTCCTGCTCAGGTACGGGAGGGTAAGGTGGGCAGAACCCCTAATCATTTTTTTCTAATCTTTGCTTAACACTTTGTCAAGTGTGAGGGTTTCATATTTCTTGCAACTTGTATTATGCATTTTTGTTTCTCTTTGTATGACTAAATGGTTTCACGTATGTGGGTCCATAGCTAGGGAGGGTTTGTTTTCATTTATTGTATTGTTTGTGTTTGTTGACACCTTATGCTTTGAACGGAGTCCCTTGTAAAAATTTAAGGAAGATTGGATTTTTTCCAAGGCACACCAACACAAATGTGGGCTGGGTTGATAAGTTACCCCCTGGTGTTTTTTGTGTTTGGGACGACTGCTTTGTTGTATACTCCACCCTAAATTGAGAGGAGGTACATATGTAAATTGGTGTATATATTCTTTTTTCTCAAGGGTACAGAAAAGTGTGTTTAGTATTGTATAGTGTTTTGTGTATTTGTATATATTGTAGATGTGATGTGTTGTATATAGATTGTATAATTCTTTGATATGGTGCCTCTCTGGCTGTTTGCTCATATATGTGTATATGTATTTATATATACCTTGCTGCGTACATTTCGCGTATCACAAGATAATTGATTGTTTCTTGTTTGAGAATTAAAAGTAGATTGATCCCTTCAATACCTTTTTGTTGCTATTTTTTCATCCTTGGATGTCTCCTGCTCAGGTACGGGAGGGTAAGGTGGGCAGAACCCCTAATCATTTTTTCTAATCTTTGCTTTACACTTTGTCAAGTGTGAGGGTTTCATATTTCTTGCAACTTGTATAATGCATTTTTGTTGCTCTTTGTATGACTAAATGGTTTCACGTATGTGGGTCCATAGCTAGGGAGGGTTTGTTTTCATTTATTGTATTGTATGTGTTTGTTGACACCTTATGCTTTGAACGGAGTCCCTTGTAAAAATTGAAGGAAGATTGGATTTTTTTCCAAGGCACACCAACACAAATGTAGGCTGGGTTGATAAGTTACCCCCTGGTGTTTTTTGTGTTTGGGACGACCGCTTTGTTGTATACTCCACCCTAAATTGAGAGGAGGTACATATGTAAATTGGTGTATATATTCTTTTTTTCTCAAGGGTACAGAGAAGTGTGTTTAGTATTGTATAGTGTTTTGTGTATTTGTATATATTGTAGATGTGATGTGTTGTGTATAGATTGTATAATTCTTTGATATGGTGGCTCCATGGCTGTTTGCTCATATATGTGTATATGTATTTATATATACCTATGCTGCGTACATTTCGCGAATCACAAGATAATTGATTGTTTCTTGTTTGAGAATTAAAAGTAGATTGATCCCTTCAATACCTTTTTGTTGCTATTTTTTCATCCTTGGATGTCTCCTGCTCAGGTACGGGAGGGTAAGGTGGGCAGAACCCCTAATAATTTTTTCTAATCCGTGTTATTTGTTGTGGCCATCATCCACCGCAGGCGCTCAACAGCATGACTGCAAAAGGTGGCCTAGTAGTTACACATGTGATGGGGATGTGTTTTCCAATTTTAAGACAAAGAAGTTTTGGGATCTGAAACAAGAGACTGCAGAGAAAATCCTAGAATTTCTACATGCATACTAGAATTTTTGGGGCCTGAGATGAGAGAGGCAGCTAGCCAATCGCTCACCTAATAATCAGTGGCTAAATATAAAAAAGATCTCAATGACTATAGAAATTGGAACAAATGTTCTATGAAAGGAAAACATTTGTTGTCAGAACAGTGCATGTCTGATGTTCTAGAGAAGGAAAAGGCACAAGGGAAGATAGTCTTGGGCTTATCAGATCTCAGAATGAGCCTTTATCACCAATGCAAGAAATGTGATTGAAACACTACTGGGTTTCTTGACAGAGGATGTTGTTTGGTTGGGTCAAAGAGCAAACATATGACCAGATAAGAGGAAAGCCATTACAGTTCCAGTCTTGGGTGCACTGATACTGACAATAGTAGACACATGTATGGGAAGTATGAGCGTGTATTTTTTCAATACTCATGCTCACTGATGTACTCGGGGCCATATGGATGTTTGAGTTGATGTTGATCACAAAAGACTAGGATAACAGCAATATAGTGTAGGTGAAATCATCATGGTTGGAGGAGGACACTATTTATTAGAATTTCCATATCAAAAGCAAACCAGTTAGGCACAGAAAGTTGGGTGATAGCAAGGGGAGGCTTTGGCCAGTAAACACTGTAAGGTCCTTTCTTCAGGTTCGGGTGCAGGAGGATGAAGCTTTGTTGCCTTTTGCGGATTTCTCCAGCATGACAGTTTACCACCTGAACACAGTCATGAAGAAAGTGTTGCAGAAAGGAAGCTTGGGCTACATGCAGTATATTAAGATTTTCTTTGGAACCAGTTATGCAGCTGAAGCAGCAGCTGTGTATTTCATGGGAAGACATCATGAAGATGTGGCACTGGAGTTCTGATTAGTACATAAGATTCCTTGTACAAACCTGCTACAGGAACTTGGGGAGTTCCAAAGGGCAGTCGTTTATTAATTGTAGCAGCGATGCTCATCAGTAGCAGGAAATCTTTGCCTTGGCCGCACTACCTTGGTTCTGTGACTGGGTAGTCCACCTTGCGGGGTTCAGCAGGATTCATCATGAGAGACTGGCGGACACATAGGTCAATTTGCCTACGTCAGTGCATGAGAGGAAAACATTGTAGTCTCAAGCACTGGATGTGGATCTTTAATACCAATTCCTAGGGTTGCATTCCTATTTATTTCCGCTTGGGCCTCATTGCCACTGGTTCTTCGTTTATTCCAAAGGGAGATACCGGAGCTTGAATTATTTTTTCCAGCTGGTATCTCCCAATAATTTAACTAGGATAAAGAGTTGTACTCCCAAGAAGAGGGAATCACCTGCCACACCCAGAATTACCCATTACATGAAGGAATTTCATGTACAGAGATGTTATCTGTTATAAATATTAGGCCCGATTCACAGAACTAACAAAATCCTAAACTTATTACTTTTGGTATTCCCAGAAGGTATTTAGTATTAGTGAAGTTAGGATTTTGTCTTAAGTCTGTCTTGTCTGTCTTAAGTCTGTCCTATGTCTGTCTTAAGTCTGTCTTAAGTCTGTCCTAAGTTTGTCTTAAGTTTGTCTTAAGACTCTCTTAAGTCTGTCTTAAGTCTGTTTTAAGTCTGTCTTATGTCAAACTTAAGACAAAATCCTAACTTTACTACTACTAAATGCCTTCTGTGAATACCAAAAGTAGTAGGACAGACTTAAGACAGATTTAAGACAAACTTAGGACAGAGTTAAGACAGACTTAAGACAGACTTAAGACAAAATCTTAACTTTACTACTACTAAATGCCTTCTGTGAATACCAAAAGTAGTAAGTTTAGGATTTTGTCTAACATTAGCTCTGTAAATCTGGCACATTGTGTCCTAAATATGTGTAACAGAAATATTGTCACATTGGGTGTTGATTTTCTATAATTTTACTCCATTAGTGCGATATTTAAAATTAAAAATCTATTTAGGATATTCCTATAAAATAAAAATCGGAGAACGATATTCCAGTGGCTTTCCCTCATTCCAGAGAGATTTGCTTTGCCATTTACCACCTTCTCTGAGCAGGTACTTAATGACAATGGTGGGCCAGTGCGGTCAGGAAGTAGGTGCCTGGGGGCAAGGAAGTCATCTCTGTACATGCCAGGGTGGTACCTGGCTCTGGCAAGAGTTTGCTCTTCCCCTCGTAACGGTTTAAGGGGATAGATGGGGGCCACCTCTACCTGCAATTCGTTCTCTTCTCCAGCTGTAATTTTATTGGGTGCAATGCTGCACCTACTAAAACCGGGTATGGCATTTCCCGACCTAGGGACAGATTTATAATTATTTCATGCAGTGCAGCAAGCCACCTTGCTGTCCTGTGTGAAAGGGACAGGGCAGGAATGTGCAGTATTTAACATGATACAGTGCATTCCTGTCCTTTATTTGCACTGGCCCACAATGTGCTGCATAGCGCCAACACAGGCATCCTTGTCCAGAGGTTCAATGGGGCCTGTGTTGTAAACAGGATTGTTTTGTTGTAGGAAGGGACACTTTCCTGCTCAAAATCAATTCTCTGAGGCATTTTCCTCTTCTATGTGTGCTGCGGAATGCAACACACATAGAAATAGATAAATTCAAGGAGAAATAAAGATATATTTTTTTGTTACACTTCACCAGGGGCCTTATTTATGAGGCCGTGCATCACTTTTACGCCGCCGGTGCATCACTTTTTGTGACGCACCAGCAGCGTAAAAAAATGTGCCTTGTTGCACCATATTTACAAAGTGACGCATCTAGGTAGATGCGTCACTTTGTAAACCCCTGCGCTACATTTTACCTACGCCAGGTATAATGTATGCAAGGGGGGCGTTCTGACGCAAGAAAGGGTCATAGAAGTGACGCAGTGAAATCTTATAGATTTCACTGCGTCACTTCTATGACCCATCCACTTCTAGGACACAAATGCGTCAATTTCTTACACCGGCTCACAGCAGGTGTAAGACTGACGCAGGCCCTTTCACATGGGGCTTGCCCCATGTGAAAGGACACATTGCTGGAGTTGCGTCACTTTTGTGACACACTCCATCAATGCGTCACTTTTGCGCCATACAGATACGTCAGAAATACTGACGTATCTGTAACTCCTTGCGCCATGATGCGTCATACTGAAAATATGACGCACCATTGGTGTCGCAAGGAGGGCGCAGTGAAAAGTGACGCATCGCTGTTTTCATGCAGCGATGCGTCACTTTTCATAAATGAGGCCCCTGGGGTCTACCAGTAACGGTAAATCTGGAAATGCGCCAAAATTCATGGATGGATGCATGGGAACACTCACGCTCCACCCATAGAACACTTCCTGGGGCAGGGTAATGCAATGCAGCGATTTGCGCTGCGGTGCATCACTCTAGATTTATCAAGCTAATCAAGTTGACCTTGCGTGGCTTGATATATCGGCCTTAGTGGTTGCGGAGTCTTTGCGCCCCCTTTGTCTGGGACAAGAACGATGCAACTCAATGACAAAACTGTCCCCTGGTATTATTGTGCCTGGAAACAAAAGACCACTTGTAATTTCCCAGGGGGAATTCTTCTATGGGATTTTACTTCGGGCACCCTGAAATGAAGGTCTCAGTAGACGGACTCATATGCAGAGTACACAACTGCTGGGGTTTTCGCGAGTATGAAAACTAAGAAAGTGGTAAAACTGTGAAAGCGGTGGCGAGTGAAGGAATGCCAGGTACATATCATGCAGTCATTCTCCATTCCAATAAAAATTAGAATTCCCAACACGTCTGAATAATTGTAAATGCATTTTGATACAAAGGAAATACTTTCTGTGCCCCGTTATGAAATTTGACCTTTTCAAATATGTGTCCTCAAATGCTATAACAACTGGAAATCTGATCAGCTAATGTTCTCTAATCTTAAATTGAGAAACATGATTGAAATGTGCATTCCAGGTCCTCACACTTTGCCGTGGAGCTGTCAGAAAATCCAGCTTGCAGTGAAGATGGAAGCATTTCACATAATAGTTTATGAATCATTCCTACACCTCGAGAGGAAGGAACAAAAAGCATTGGGCAATGAGTTTTGTTTTGCCTACGGCATGTTCTTTCCAACAGGCTCCAATATTCTGCTCTCTGATATCCTATTTCACTATTAAGCATTTTTTAATAAGCCCTTCAAACAATAATAAAGAGGCCTACATCCGCTGCGATCCGTATTGGCTTTAATAAATGATGCAGCTTTACAGCCTCATTTATTTGGCCCTGTGCACTACTGCAATAGCTTCTGTGGAAATTGTGCTCACTCAAGCCATTTTATTAAGCCCCAGTTGCATTATCAAAGTGGCGTCTCTGCTCGGGGCAGCGATGTGCTCCTGAATATTATTAGCATGTCGTCCTTCTGGCTAATACATGCAGTGGGTGTGTGGTGTGAGGCAATATGCGAAGATAACCTGCCTATCAATATATGTTCTTTTAACCTAAAAGGCCATATATTTGAAAAAAATAAAAGGGACTCAGGGAAATACTGAAGATACAATACCCTACCTCAATTGCATAGAGAGAGCTAACAAAGCAAAAGAAACAGCGAAGTATGGATTTCGATTTACCAAAATGCCAGGGGCAGCAGAAGAGACATTGCATGTCCATTGACCTATCGATGACATCACAGGGAATGTCAGCACAGGACATTTGACCCAATGAAATAATAGAAAATGACATTGCATAACATCTGACTTGCTGTCGCTTTGGTTCAGAAAGCAACCTTTTTTTTTTTAAATGGTGTAAATCCGTTCAGTAGTTTTTGAGAAATTCAAAAAATAAGAGTCAAAAAATCAATTTCCCATAGGAAACTTTGGGCAAGGCTACAGCCGAAACTACTGAACGAAATTACCCCAAATTTGGGTAAAAGGTAGTGCTTGGATCAGAAATGGTGTAAATCCGTTCAGTAGTTGCTGAGAAATAAAAAAAAATAAAAAAAATTGATACCTAGGGATGCAGTTCAGTCGCGACCCCTCCCGACCACGAGCTTCATTCTAATTTTTTTTTTTAATTTATTTTGAAAGTTTTATAGATCGCGAACAAGAGCCTCACGGATATCAGAGCACTTTATACACAAATGGGATATAAAGACAAAAGAATAATTAACAAGGCATTTTGTGCAAAGAAGAGCGAATGGTTATCCATAGAGTCAAGGCAAGGTAGCAAAGGTGCATAGGTAGTCTGGCCATTCATTGTCATAAAACGAAAAATAATGAGTCTCGAGAATTCCTTAGCCTATATTCATGTGAATCTAGCCAAGAGGATCGATTTTACTTCTTTTTTGAAGGATGCAGTGGATGAGATAAGTCTGGTTTCTGGCGGGAGGGCATTCCAGATCCTGGGCGCCACCCCTGAGGAGCGTTAATATGTTTTTTTCTTGTGGAAACTTTGTGGTTTCAAAAGAAGATTTTCTGCGCATCTTGTGGCTCTTGAGCCACCCGAGATTGTCAATTTCTGAGCGAGGTAACTGGGCGAGTTGTGGTGTATAGCCATGTGTGTCTTGCACGCGATTTTCAGGTGTATTCTAGATTTGTATGGCAGCCAATTCAAGGATTTGAAGTCAGGAGAGATGTGTGAGCGTTTTTTTGAGCCAGTGATGAGTCTCGCTGCAGCATTAATAGAGGCTCTTAGGGGTGCGGTTGTGGATATGCGGAGGCCACAGAGGGTGACACTTCCATAATCTACTCGAGGGATAACGAGGGCTTGGACTGCAGTCCTGAAGTCATTGGCTTGGAGGAAGGGTTTCAGCTTCCTCAAAGTATTGATTTGGAAATTAGTTCCCATTGCTGATATGATGCTGCATATTGAGATTCCAGTCGAGGGTAATGCCTAAATATTTCGCTGAGTGCACGATGGTAGGTTGAACGTTGAGTGCAGTGAGATGTTTAAGCCAAGCCTGAGTGATGGGGGCTTTGGCGGGAGTTGCTATTAGGAGGAATTCCGTTTCTAGAGCGTTAAGTTTGAGATGATTCTCAGCCAGCCATGTCTGTGTGTTCCTAAGCGTTGTGTTGAGTAGTTTGATGTCTTCAGGGGTTTGTATTTTAAGGTAGATTGGGTATCGTCTGCGTACTTGTGAGATTTCACAATAGATGCTTGAAGCAGTGCGGTGAGTGTTTCCATGACTAGATTGAACAATGTTGGGGATAGGGAAGATCCTTGTGGGACACCTAGTGTTACTGGAACAGGTGTGGACATAGTATTGTTAATCTTGAATTTCTGAGTCTGATTATGAAGAAAGGAGGTAAACCACTTGAGTACTGTCCCTGATAGACCCATTCTGAGATTCAACAGATCGAGTAAGTTCTCGTGTTTGACCGTATCAAAGGCTGATGAGAGTTCAAGTAGGATGAGGAGGCAAGTACCGTTCTGATCAAGAATTTGAAGCGCGTCATCAATTATGTGTGTCATGGCTGATTCCGTGCTGTGGCCTGCTCGGAAGCCTGATTGGTGCGAGTTGAGGAGGTCAAAGTGCTCGATGTGTTTTGTCAGTTGGAGGTGTACACATTTTTCTAACAATTTGGCCAAGGTAGGGATATTGGAGATAGGGCGATAGTTGTTTAGGTCGGTGGGGTTTGCTGTGGGTTTCTTTAGTATGGGCGATACTTGTCCCACTTTGAGGGAGTCTGGGATGCATCCTTGTTGAAGTGAGCTGTTAATGATTTTGGTCCAAAGCGGGAGAAGCAATGGGATAAAGTCCTTTACAGCGTTTGCGGGTAGAGGGTCAGTGAGGTGATTGGAGGGCTTCAGGGCACTGAGAATCTTGCCTATAGTTTCTTCCATGTTGAAGTATTGAAGGACGACCATGTAGCCTTGTTTTTTTAGATCAAGGGGTGTTTTGCTGAGGGGGCTAGAGTATAGGCTTAGATCAGTGAGGAGATCTTTCCTTATGTTATCTGTCTTTAGATTAAAGAAAGTAGAGAATTCTTCACAGGTCGGTAGTGTACTAGTTGTGTTTTGTAGTGTTTGAGGTTCTTCCTTGGATTCAGTTTTGATTAAATCGTACAGTTTTTTGGGCCGGTTTCTTGCTTGGTCTAGCTGGTGGCTAAAGAAATCTGTTTTCGAGCGTTTGATTTTTCTAAAGTAAGCGTTTCTTTTTTTCTTTAGTGTTTTAAGGTGCATAGCCGAAGGGACTGATCTCCAATTGCGTTCCACCAGTCTCATAGCTCGTCTATCTTCGTTAAGCAGCACGTTGTACCATGAATTTGAGTTTTTAGATGAAACTCTCTTTAACTGAAGGGGGGCAACCTCGTTGATTATCGAGGTCATCGACTTGAGGTAGTGGTCGGTGGTGCCGGTAGCGGGTAGGAGAAGATTGTAACTGGGAGAAGGTAATGAATTGGGATTGAGTTTCTTCAGGTCTCTTTTCCAGACCTTTGGTTTGGTGGATTGAGCCGGGTTGAGTTTCACGTTTTCATTGATGAAGAATGTGATAATGTGGTGGTCAGACCAGTCACAAGGTTGGATTGACTCGAGTTGGATGGAGTCACCTTTGGAGATGATTAGATCCAGAATGGAGCCTTTGTCGTGAGTAGGGCTGTAGCAAATTTGGGTGAGTCTAGAGCGCTGAGGAAGTTTTTGAGACTATTGTCCACTGAGTCGTTGTGATCGTTCCAGTGGAAGTTGAAATCACCAAGGAATATTTGTGTGTTTTATCGTCCAGAGTTCGTTGTGACCATGTCCATGAAATGTTCAGTGAAGGTGAGGTTGTCCCCTGGTGGGTGGTGGATAATATGTAGAAAGCATACTGGATTGCCCTCGCTGTTGATGTTGAGGCAGATGTGTTCACAGGAGGAGAATAAAGGGGAAATTGCTCTAATTACTGAGAGGTTGCTCCGGTGAATACATGCGATTCCACCCCCTGTCTTGCCAGTCCTATCCAATCTGATGCTGTGATAATTGGTGGGTACTAGAATGTCAATGAGTGGCGAGGAAGATTCAGTTAACCAGGTTTCGGTTAATATGTCCAGGTCAAGGTCAAGAGCGATAATGAGGTCGGCTATGTCTGATGCGTGTCTAGGGGCAGATCTACAGTTTAGGAGTGTGCATTTAAGTGGGGGAGTGATGAGGGAGGAGGAGGTGTCCAGAGTGAGTGTGACCTTTTAAAGATTATTGGAAACGATACCTCTATTGTTTTGTATGGAGGACCTGTGAGGGTTGGGGTGGATAGTAGGGATGGGAAGGTGAGTGGTGCCTATGTGGGTCGTGAGAGCGGGATCATAAGAGTGTAGGAGGGAGCGTATGTCGTACTCCGAAAGCCGATTGATGCTTCACATAGGGCAGATGGCAGAATTACGAGAGGGAATTGAGGTCCAGTAAGGAGGATTATGTTTGTGTGAGTGTAGAGGTTGTGTGGGGAGCTTGCTATGTGAAAGGGTACTGGGGGGTGTGGGGTGCCTGGGTTGATTCAAAATCAACTCTTTGAAAGTATTAAGTTCCTCTTTAATTTGGAGAAGAGTGGACATAATCTTGTCCAAAGTGGTGTTTGGAACGCTAGTGGTGTGGGTGGTAGACCGTGGTATGAGTTGAGGAGATTTGGCTCGGTTCGATGTGAAATCTGATGAAGGCGTGGGAAGAGTAGGGAAACCAGGAAGTGTTGGCAGCCATCTTGTGACTCGGTACAAGCGAGTCACCAGAAAACAGAGACACAAAGATATAAAACAAGAGAAGTGGGCAGGGTAGAAACACCCTGACCCCCTAGGCCTACTCAGGGTATCCCAGAAGTACCCTCAGGGCTAAAAAAGCATTTTTTTTAATGACGTCGCAATCCACGCTGGGGTCGCAAATCCCGCCGTAATCATTTAAAAACAAAGAAGCGCGGGTTCCCGCATTTTATTTTAATGGGGCCCCCAGGTGGGCAAGGTCCCGGGGCGTTTCTTAAAAAATAATAGCAGCCTCGGGGACCACCACCTCCCCGGGGCTTCACTCATGTTGGGGGGAGCGTGCGGCCCCCGTCCTGGAGCCCGTGATGGCCCTGGGGTACTGCCAACCCCCAGGGCCGGCTCCTGCAGTGTCCTGGGGTGCCCACTCCTGGAACACTGCTGTTTGCTATGAAAGGGCGGGAGCCGCGTGGCTCCCGCCCTGTCATAGCAAAACGCTTTGTATTTTAGAAGCAGGAGCTGGGAAACCTGCTCTTGCTTACAAAATCCAAAGCTGATTGCTTTTCCACAGGGGGAGCTGCATGTCAGCAGCTCCCCGTGTGGAAAAGAAATGTCGGCTCCCGCTGGACGCGGGGACCTGGCTGGACTGTAGGGGCATTGGGGCTCCCCCACGGTCCCCAACTGTGAGGCCAGGCCCTGGGGGATGGGGTCCTCGAGCCAGAATTACCCACGGGAGGGAGGCTGATGGGACCCTCTTCTTGTTTAAAAAAAAAAATAATTAACATTTCACATGCTTCGGGGGATGGGGTCCCCAAGGCGAATGTAAGTAAGTGAAAGAGGACTTGAAAATGGAGTTGCAGCACTCGCATGGCTCTCAGCGTGCCCCCGTGTGAAAGCGATGGGTGCACGGCGCTCAGCGCTGCACTCAAGTCTTTCTTAAGTCTTCCAAACACCGAGGGGTATATTCTCAAGAACACTTCGCCGAGTTAACAGCACTTTATTGCAACCAAAATGGTGATAAATTTACCGCACCATTCACAAGATGGAGCAAACAGCCCATATCACCAGTTTACCAGCAATAGCAGCCTCAAAAAGCATTGTCACGGATGACCCCGGCAAATATTACTACTGAGATGTAGAGTAGGCGTTCCCGTGCAAAAAGCAGCAAACACATCACTTCGCAAGTTTCTCAACCACCAGCAAGATCGTCGAAGAGAGAACAAAACAGGCAATAAGGTGCGTTAGTAGCAGGAAGTTTACACCTGCTCTGAGCTAGTTTAAAATTTCGGACTACAACCTGCAACATGAAAGGGAGCCCAGCCCAGAGCCACACCTGAACGACAACAGATGCAATGGAGCCAACGATCATGCAGCTCAGACACCCAACACTGCTCCGACACCCCCCGCCACCAGCCCCTTGTCCGCCATCCCCCCTCACCCCCCACAAACAAATGTGACAGCAACCGTAGGAAATCTGGAATATATCAAATTGGCTGATGTCACACAATTATAATTAAGAAGATGCATGTGAGGTTGGACAAATAAGAACCTCAGTCATCAATGGATTTACATATAAAACATTTATTAAAATTAGGGGTGGGCGGAATTTGCATAATCTCATTATGCAAATCTCCGCGAAATGGTAAAAAATCTCAGCGAACACGCAGAAATTCCGTGAACATGCAGAATTGCTTGTTCGTGACACTTTTTTACTGTTCGCAATTACTGTTTGCGTGCTCGGGGAGTAATATCTCGCGAACACGCATTTGAGAACACGAACAAGCAAAAAATTTTGCAAACTCGCGGAACGCACAATGTTGGGCAATTTCACGTTCTCCCCAATTACCCAAATTCCGCAAACGGAATGGAATTTACCGCCCAGGCCTAATTTTAACAAAATAACAAAATGAGAGTAGATACAGGCATGGTATGTCATCCCTCAACAATTTTTGAATCACAACCTGCGAAACAAAAATAAAGATAAGATTGTGCGTCATGCATCCATCAAAGGAGAGAGAGAAAAAGAGAGAAAGAGTGAGAGAGAGAGGAAGAGAGAGAAAGAAAGAGTGAGAGAGGAAAACAGAGAAAGAGAAAAAGAGTGAGAGGGAAGAGAGAGAGAAAGAGTGAGATACAAAGAAGAGAGAGAGAGAAAGAGAGAAAGAGTGTGAGGGAGAGGAAGAGAGAGAAAGAGTGAGACAGAGAGGAAGAGAGAGAGAAAGAGAAAGACTGAGAGAGAGAGGAAGAAACAGAGAAAGGGAGAAAGAGTGTGAGAGAGAGAAAGGAAGAGATAGAGAGTGAGAGGGAGAGAAAGAGTGTGAGTAACAGAAAGGAAGAGATGGAGAGGGAGAGTGAGTGTTGCCACTGTGGAGAAAATCCTCACAGCTCACCTTTTTGCCACCGGTGTGTCTCCAACCACATGCCGGGACTTAGTGCAGCCCTTAAATTGAGTCATCCAAAAACATAGTATAGAATCAGTAATAAAACAAAAGTTAATCAAAAGCACAGGTGCACCATAAGACAAGCAGTTTTCAATAGACACTTAGTAAATATAAATGTCCAGCAAATCCGTTTTGTTTAAGATGATTTATTTTTCAATAAAGTGATAATAGAACAGCCGACGCGTTTTGTCCCAGCCGGGACTTCTTCAGGGCTGTGTTTACAAAAAGACAAGAGAAATAAACATACAATTAAAAGATGGTACATTGCAACACCCAGCCGAGTATACAATGGTCCCATGCATTAAAAACAAAGTGCATCTACACTATACAGTAAATCTGTACTAATCAGGCGAGAACCTTTACATTGCTGCATTTCTAGAGTCTAGCCAGTCATTGATACCCCAAGTTAACAGTGTATAAACAAAAAACATATATTGTTATTGTGTTTTTAATATTATATAAAGAAGTATATACATCCATAGGGAATTCTTAGTTTAAAGGTGAGAATATACATTAACAATATATGATGTGCAATTTGTTTATGGATACGACATGAACCTCTCTTCATATTAAAAGGAAATGCAAAAATCTAATAACATAGGTGCCTCTAGGTACCCCAAGATTATGGGGCCCAAGGACGGAGAAATGCACCTACCAATAGGAAATTCAATGTCCAGAATATGATGTCAAAACCAGAAAGTGTTGTCGGAACCAGCTGTGTGGCAGACCGCTCTGTCAATCCCTATTTACAATACTGCAACCAAAATCAATAAGAAAGATACGTATTAATAAAGACTCTGAATCTGGTGAAAACACCACCTATGCGAGCATCAGACGCGGATAAATATGCAAACTGGGGATTAAAGGTGGAAGGAATCGAACAAGCGTATGAATTATTCTATCCTCCCAGAGAAATCCATGAAACTAAATCAACATCAATACAGAATAACATGCCACTTACAAAATGGTCAGTATCCATATGGATGTTCAAGAGATGTTTCAATCATGTAGGGTCAAGAATACACGGGGTCTTGGTACCAAATACTATGATGAAGGATAAAAGAAAAGAAAAGACTTGTTACAAAAAAAAAATTCTGTTATTTGATCAAGAAAGTCTGATAGGTGGAGTCCTGTAAGGATTCAATTTATGGATAATAAACGGTCCATGAACCAATATGTGATTTAATCTAGGATTGATGATCTTGGCACAAGTGAGGCAACAGAGAAGAGGTAAAGAGGAATGTATGCCCAACTTGCCTATAAATATACTATCCAAGTCTTGAGGGTAAAATAAGTAAACATCCAATTCTTCATACGTAAATAAATATCCGGTGCACCAAACTTTAGATGTGCACTATAATCTGGGAAGAGAAAAAACAGAAACCTATTTAATATAAATCCTATTATATGACATTGAAGTAACACTAGAAGTTAACGTCAAATAACAAAAAAGTACCTATGGATGACCAAGTGCCCCCTATAGCGGATATCCTGCCATCAAAAGAAGTGTTTTCGTGGTTCCACCTCCGTAGTTCTAAAATATCCAAGCACATCCAATGAGAAGAGGAAGGATATGGCAACAGGCTATCTATTGTGTAATCAACATACAACTACATGCACCCAAGACCAAATGTATTCAAAGTGTAGTCAAACAGTCCCAGATGTTCATGATGGATGGGAATTTTTATTGACTGCCCTCTATCCATCAGGTAGGAACTAGTACCAAAGTGGTAGCTCAACCATTTCTCTATGCTAGAAAGCATGCTACCTAAATAAAGAAAGAATAGAGAGAAAGAGAATAGCCCCCCAAGGTACAATGAGCCCTGAACCAAAATTTAACTTAACCAAAATTTAACTAATCCTCAACCAAAAGTATGAAAGGAAGGAAAACTAGAAGAACTAAAGACAAACGATATAAACATGCACTTACCTCGGAGAAGAGAAATAAAGCGGAAGATAGCCGCCCAACCGAAAGGTCCCCTCAGTGTGAATAACGCCTGATGGTAACCCGCCATAACAACACTGGTATATATACCTGCCTTGATTAGTTGATGGGAATCACCTGCGTGAAAAAAGACCGAAGGAAGTCGACATAACACGGCCGCCATTTTGAACTGGTGAAAAAACTACTAGTCTAATGGTACTATTAATGGAAAAAGCTAGTTAAAGATTGAAAAAACTATACAATGCTATATGAATAACATCATAAGGCACAAAAGACGGTATAGCTACCCGTTCGTTGTGCATGAAAAGTGGTCCGCTAGAATGTATCCGATGACCGCCGTGTTAAATCAGTCACCGGATGTCCAATAAGGTGCGGCCATCTTTGAGCGGTGTAAACATACCGCGAAAGCTAATAGGGACCATTAATATAGGCTGTATGATTGTCCGGAGCCTAATAGAACCAGAAGGAATAAATAAAACTACGCCCAATGTGTGCTTTGTATTTCGAAATGTAAACTAAAGTAGCGGGACCGGCGCTATGCATGTAACCGCCTATGAAGCCTACACGAATGTTACAGAAAGTGGCGGCCATGATGGAACGGTCCAGGTCCATACCCTCGGTGGCGGCCATTTCGGAGCAGTAAATCATGCCTCGGAATCTATCAGGTAACTCATGTGCCAAATACCACCTAACGCAGACTGCGATGAAAAGGGAGCATAAACCGAGGACTATTCATGAAGTAAAAAGGCAGCCCGACGGTTCCCTGCGGTACTAAAAAGGCCATAGTTGTGGGGACATACCTTGAAAAACATGAACGTGTCGGCCATGTTTAAAAGGTCTACATTTATCGATATAACACGGAATAAGGAACTCGAACAGTAATTCCAGAGTAACAAATCGGGGTAGTATCCACAATATAAACAAAGAGTATCAAAAATACACCCTTGTTAATAATACTAACAACCTGTATGCATATACAACAAAATAATTTTAAATAAGCAGCCGTGTTTAGCCAGACAAAAACAGTCTCTATTTGGCACAGGTATCCTACCTGTAAAGATTTATCAGAAGCCAGTGGGGGTGTATAATAATTATTCACATGGGCTCTTAGAAAAATGTTCTAATTAAATAGACCAGAGCTATATAACCCGAAGGGAGGATCTAACACACACCAATATGGTGTGTTTAATAGTAACTCACCTGTGCTTTCAAGAATAAAGAATATGGTGTGAGAAATATAAGCTGTATGGGAGATTCCAACTATCACGGTGCATAAAAATAACTGTACAAAATAAGGAAATGAAATATGAGGTACACATAGAAAGAAACAGAGCGCAATGTCACTCAACCGGACTCAAGCAACAACTGGTTGAAACATGAAGGAGGTGTAAGAGGAAATCATAATAAGAAGAGAGTAATATTCTAACATATATTACTGTGAATTAACATGGTACACATTCTCATGATAACCATAACGTATAATGTAACAGTATTGTACATTTGAGGTGTTACAAAATTGCCCCATTGCTGGTAATAGTTCGTAACACAGAAAATCCAGCAATGGAACTACAAACATATCGAAGAGAGCCTTACCAACATATGGGCAGTCATTATAACAGAGCGACAACTTCAAGAAAGGTGAGTGTTACAGGCATTTCTAGTCAGAGCATGTGGTCAACTTATGATAGAAAATGATGTAATTCATCGTCGAAATTGTGGCCAAATTCCAGGGTCCTCAATCTACATATCCACATTGCTTCCTTCTTGCGTAATGCTAATAGTCTATCCCCTCCCCTGGGGTTGATCGGGATATGATCTATACCCATAAACCAGATAGTCTCACTGGGTAGATGTTTTTCTAGCATATGATGTGTCATTGCATATTTGAAGTCACCATTCCTATGTGCCCTGACATGTTCCTGTACTCTGATTTTGAGTGCCCTCTTTGTGCTGCCCACATAAATTTGATTACATGGACATCCCAAAACGTAGACTACGTAGGGAGTATTGCAATTGATGTAATGATTGATTTTATGCCTATGTGAGGTATTGAAACAGAAGTCTTTTGTTTTATCCTTACCAAGGCCACACATATTGCAACCTCTACAAGTATAAAAGCCTTTTGGCTTGCTACTGAGCCAATCCACCCCTTTTTCTCGGGTGATATAGCTAGGACAGAGGATGTTTCTTAAATTGGGACTCCGTTTGTAAGTGATCTTAGGTTTATCTGGTATGATCCCCTGTAGGCTAGGTATGGAAGTCAGCAAATGCCAATGTTTGCGCAAGGTGTTATAGATTCTTGTGCTCTCTTCTGTGTAGGGGGTGATGAGTGCAACACCAGGAAAATTGTCCTTACTTTTTTTAGATGAAGTTAAGGTAGACTCTCTAGGGACATTGTTAATTCTTTTCAAAGCCTTGTTAAGTATCTGTGGGGGATATCCCCTATTCTGAAATCGATTAGTTGTTTCCTTAATATTTACTGAGAATGCATCGGGAGTACTGCAGTTTCGGCGCATCCTGACCATTTCCCCATAGGGGATGTTATTCACAATATGTCGAGGGTGCGCACTAGTAAAGTGCAGTGTACTGTTGCAGCTGGTGGCTTTCCTGTAGGTTTTGCTGTTAACCTTATTGTTCTCCACAAAGAATGTAATGTCAAGAAAATTGATTTCACTAGCACTATACTCCATAGTGAACTAGGGATTATTGTTCAAATATTCAAAATAAGTCAGTAGCGCTGGGACAGGTCCATTCCATAACATAATCACGTCATCAATGTACCTGCCCCAGAAAATAACATGCTCTGACCATTCTGCTGCATGGCGACTCCAGGCATGCTCCCGCTCATACCACCCCATGAAGAGGCCGGCATAGGCTGGAGCAAATCTTGAGCCCATTGCTGTGCCCTGGATTTGTTGGTACCACATGGAATCATGCAAAAAGAAGTTCTTGGAGAGAATGATATTAGTCATCTCCAAAAGAACCTCATTGTGATCCATGTAACCTGCCGCCCTTTGTCCAAGATAGAACTCCAATGCTCTGATGCCAAACTCTTTTCTGATACAAGTGTAAAGACTCGTGACATCTAATGTCACGAAAATCATGTTTTCAGCCCATGTCAGTTCTTCAAATTTGGCTAGAATATCCTGAGTGTCCTTAATATAGGACGGGAGATTCTGTACAAAAGGTTGAATGAAGGTGTCGACATATTCCGAGAGGCGTTCAGTCGGAGAGTTGACCCCTGAAATGATAGGGCGGCCCGGTGGAAAAACGCCGCCCTTATGTATTTTGGGTAGTATATAAATACATGGAAATGTGGGCTCAGACACCATGAGGTATCTGCATTCTTCAGGACTAATTAGTCCCTCTTCTCGCCAATCTACAAGTCGCATATTAATATGGGCACTCAGGGCAGTAATGGGGTTAGTAGAAATTCTAGTGTAGCAAGAGATATCGGAGAGTTGTCGTTCGATTTCAGAAAAATAATCTGCTTTTTTCATCAGAACCACATTCCCCCCTTTATCCGCTTCGCGGATGACTATGTTTTTGTCTTTTTTAAGGTTGTTGAGGGCAATGCGTTCCTCTGATGAAAGGTTGTAATGGCGTGCATTGGGACGAATAGGATAATCGAGGAGATGATACAGACCTTGTGTGACCTTCTGTCTGAAAATGTCAATGTTGGCATGTGTCCCTACAGGAATAAATTTGGACATGGGTTTTAAGCCACTATCAGATGTCAAATTATCCACCACCCCCAATTCTGCACAGACCTCATCACCTTCAAAGGATGTATCAAGTTCTACTGACATCATGGATTGTATAACTTTTATTTCTGTTGCTGTATATACAAAAGGGGTATCAACATTACAATCAGTGGACACAATAGTAGGGTTTCTTACAAAATGATCTTTCAATTTCAAAACACGTATGAATTTAAACAAATCAACAAAAATATCAGTATCTACTCCCATGTTGTTAGGACAAAAACCCAAACCCTTATTTAAGACTGTTACTTCCACTTCAGTGAGCACTCTTTCTGAAAGGTTAACAACAATGTTTTCGTCGGTTTCAATCATGTTATCAAAACCATCACTCATTGCTTCTTTGTCCTGTTCGACCTCGTTCGCCCTGCCACTGCCTCCCCACTTTGACCTCTGCCTCTGTTTTCGTTCCTGCCACTTCCTGCCCCCCCTTCTGGTCTTTGTTCCTTTGGTCTTGCACCTAGTCTCAATCTTTCCATTTCCAATAAAAAATTATTGGTAGTGGGTCTTGCTTCTCCCTCATTGGTTTCAGGAATGATGTCTATGGAAGCTGTACTGGCGACTGATGACAGGGAAGTGATGCTACTAGCGGAAGTTAACTCTAAGGTTTCTTCCCTACCTCTCTTGGCCTCCCTTGTTGTTTGGACATTATCATACTTATGGGCGAAGGTGTAAATTCTGCCTTCTTTGTAGTCCTTATCATCTCGTTTGATCTTTTTTATTTTTTTGTCCCTGAGATAAAGTTGGTGTGCTTCCAGAATTTTTTCAAGGGTAGTGTAGTTCTTCTTAATCACTTCCTTGAGAGGTGAAGCATCAATTTCCTTTTCTAAATCCTCAATTTCCTTCCTTAACTTCTCACCCTTTTTTTCAGCATTGAGGATTAGAATCTTCATCATATTATAGGAGGCATTTCTCAAATTACCCTCCCAATCGTTCAATTGTTCAGGATCCAAATCCTCAAACGTTGGAAATATAAGGATTCTCAATCCACGAGGGATTTTTTCATTCTCAATGTATTTCTCTAGGGTGGTCCCATCCCACCACCTAGACATCTCACTGTTTTGAGACGCTCAAGTCTTTGAAATTTCATTTTCAAGCCCTCCGTTTTGGGACCTTGAATTGTACCTGGCTTGGGGTTCGCTGCAAAGAGGTCCTGAGCCAATTCCTGACGTCTATCTTTAAACTCAGGCATGTTTGAGAAACCTGGCAAAAATGTGCCCACGGTTTTAATTAAATAACAGTCAAAATCCAAGGCTGATCAGTGCAAACAAGGTGAACAGAAATTTTAAAGCATGATGGATGGCGGAACCTTGAAACTAATGCACCTGATACAAAATTATGCCACTTATGTGAGAAGATTCCCCTTATTTTAACCCTAAGGGATGCATTAGTTTCAAGGTTCCGCCATCCATCATGCTTTAAAATATAGAATCAGTAATGGCAGAGTATATACAACTGCACATGCCTAATTCTCTGTTTTGCCCATGCGCACCCAGGCTGCGGCACCCCATCGAGTCCCACCGCCCAGAGGTGTCTGCCCGCGTCTGCGCACCTAGGCTGTGGAACCCATCCACTCCCACTGCCCAGCGGTGTCTGCCCACTGCTGTGCACCCAGGCTGCTGCACCCCATCTACTCCCACTGCCCAGAGGTGACTGCCCGTTCCTGCACACCCAGCCTGCTGCACCCCATCAACTCCCACTGCCTAGAGGTGTCTGTGGTACAGAATTCCTTTTTCTGTAATTGCTAACATGATAATTGTTAGCCTGATGTAGCTGCATACACGTTTATTCATAGTTATGTACCATTTAATGATAATAACGGAAAGTAGCCTTTGTTTCTTTTCATAAGTTAAGTTGCACAGTAGTAAGAGAAACCACAGTAACGCCATTTTTGGTTTGCCTGTTACCGAGTAAGTCCCAATTAGTTGAGTTACAAGACAGCTCTATCCGTGATGTTTTCTCTGCTCCAAGGTTGCATCTGGCTTTAGAGGTGATAAGCACATTCTTGCAGGCGCCAGGCTGTTACTCCCATGTACCGAGACGAAAGGGAGTTACCCTTTCTGACCTTCCCCATAATAGCAGAAACAGACTTCTGACTTCTTGTGTGCCATATATGGTCCTTCCTTAAGATCCTCTACCTATAGGTAGGCTGCCAAATATGGTTATTTCATGTAATGTAACTATGGTATAAATGACTTGTCTCATGTGTAAATCGTCAGTCTTCTCAGCGCACCGACTTGGTGTGGACGGGGAGGCTCCTCTGCACAGAGTCTTTTTGTTAATAAACGATTGCCTTTTCTTCACTGCCAACTGACTGGTTATTTGATAATAGTTATTGGGCTATTGGTAAGTGTGGCCCTTCTCAATATTTTTCCAGTACTACAGTTGGCAACTCCGCTGGGACTTGTTTGGGGTCATCCTCCCGTAATACGGGGTGAAATAAGGACATTAGGGGGATTGCTCTGGTCAAGGGGGTGGACGGAGTAACGATTTTGGCTGAACTCCGCTCTTGCGATCAGAGAGCCCCAGCTGCTAGTGACCCCTCGCCGGAGTCCTACGGGTGTAACCCAGGAACTGATCCGAGTTTATCTTCAGGAGGGGGCTGTGGAGAACTCGCAATCCTACTTGAGTGCACCAGGTGAGTGTATTAGTTCGTTGTTTATGGATTGTGCTGATGGGCGAAGTTTTGGAAACAGTTAACTGATTTTGGTGGTTTGGTGGTCGGCGTACCACGAGGTGTTTTGGCGATCTGACGGGGCAGCATTGAGGCTGCACGGGCAGATGCTCTGCGGACTTGTTTGGTGAATAATAGAGGTTTTAATCTGACGCCTCGGTGTGGCATTTCTAGTGCACAGCCGGACGGACTGTCCTCGTAAAAGCCTGTGGTTGTACCTGGGTGACTTCTGGACACATCTGAAGCAGCGCTAAGGTAGCGGGCTTTGTCAGAATAGTCCTGAAGGTGGACCAGGAAGATTGCGGGATGGTCTGTAGGCCGGTCTGTGGATAACCTCTTGGTAGTCTCCGGACTGCCTGTTTTCTTTGTTTCTGTGTGGTCCGGTGGCTGGAGGTTCACAACTTCTCTATGAACGGGAGTCGACGGGCTCCGTTCTTTGGTAGTTTCATATTGATTGAGAATTGAAAAGAAAAATGTTTTCCCTTTTGATGTGAAAGGTTGTGTGTTTAAATTTGTGTGTATGGTTGGTATGGAGTCAATGAAAATAGAGAGTGAATGAAACATGGCCATGTTTTGACTGTTTGTGACGAAGTGTGAAGAGTGATCACTTTAAAATGTCGTGTTTTAGTAAAATATGTTTTGGATGTTGTTGTTGGTGGAAAATTACACGATTAGATGAAAGTCAGCCTGCCTCACCAGAAGGCAGTCCAAATTTTGATATGTATGTAAAACATGGCCTTACGCCCATTTTATTTTTTAATATATGGCTTACATATACCAGGGATAACGAAGAATTACAATGGCCTGTGACTGGGTCTTTTGATGAGAAGAAAATACAGTATTTACAGAATCGTTTATTCTCTAAAAGAAGTCAACAGGGAATGTTTGATTCTTTGCGATTATGGCAGAAGGAGGCAAAACGTCGCCGAATTAGAGAAGAAAAGTTGTTAAAAATACAGAATGGTCAGACCATAACTCAAAAGGGTATAGCATATGATAAAGAACAAACTGAAAAAAAGATAGAATGTTTGGACAGACAGTTCCGATTGCAGGCAGATAAAACGTACATAGCACAACCTGAGGCGGATGACGAAATAGAGGACTTATTAGATACGCGCCCTCCACCCCCTTACGCTCCGCAACGAGTGTATCCTGCGATACCTCTGGCTAGTGCCCCCGGTGCACCTGTCGCGTTAGCTACGGCCCCTGTGACTCCTGCCACTACTATGTCAACGGGAACTATTTTTACTCCTTTCTCTACGATACCTGCTATGGCTACTTTATTGACAGCTGATTCATTGACCCCTGACACGTCCCCAATGACATTGATCTCGCCTTGTTCTTCTGCGGCTTGGCCTTCCCAGTCAGCCACTTCAACTCCTGCTCAGATAGATTCGATCCCCTCCCATGCTCCCGGAATGGGGGGCGTTTGACGATTATATACACCTGCTGTTGTAGGGTATAAGGAGAAGCAGATGGTGATAGATCAGGAGTTCCAGTGGGTGTGGAATGCTATTTACACTATTGAGGACAATTGGGGAACTATGAAGGATTACGAACTGGTTATGCAGCAATATGCCTTAGAAACTTTGGCTAATCAGTTGATTTCTTTATGGGAACAATGTTTTGAGGACGGGAGAGCCCTGCAGGTCCTATACAATATTGTGGGCCGGGCCCATAAGTTTGAACTAGGACAGGAACATGTATATGGAAATTTGGTAACCATTATGCGATTTCAGCAAAGATTATTTGCAAAGTGTCCAACATAGGATTCCCAGCATCCCATGCGAGAAGTCCATCCCATTTAACATCCCAAAATTCCGGAACTTAAGGATAATTCCAAACAGGTCATTCAGGCCCGTGTTGAAGCACGATTTCAAGAGCAGTGGGTATATACTCCTTGGAAAAGGAGCAAAGTCCTCTCCCTAAAATCCCATTTACCTGATCCATGTAAAAATTCCACTGCCTATTATAAGGAGCTTACTGAAGCGGCTTTTTCAGTTGTGATGACTTTGGCTGACATAGAACTATTTTTTGGACTGTTGGTTCCAAATGATGTGTGGCACCAGGTACACGACCGACCTCACGATAATGAGTTAGGGGGAATGTGGGAGCAATTTAAGGCTTGGGATGGGGAACGGAAACCTGGAGATAAACCTAGGGCCGACATTTTGGCCCTGGCAGGTCGAATTATTACATATATGCACACTTTAATCCCACCCCGAAAAATGAATGGGATAAACTGACTGCTTGTAAACAGAAAAAGGATGAAAGTGTATCAGATTTTTTTGCTCGATTCGAAGGTGTGTTTATTGATTTCAGTGGAAAGGATTTATCGGTAGAACGGGGAATAAGATTGTTTGTTAATCGTTTTGTGACTAATCTATTGTCAGAAATATCAGCACGGCTCCAGGCTGCCGAAAGTACTTGGACCACCTCTACTCCCTCAGTTATATTAAGTATGGCTCAATATTATGAGCATAGTGAGAATGAGTGTAAAGACAAGTCCGATAAAAAGACTAAGGATCTTAAAACCCATGTATTATTACAACAAGTGGCCCCGGGAGGAGGAGGAAGGGGGTTTGTTCCAAGAGGGGCAGGGACAGGACGAGGAGGAGGAGGTCCGGCCATTGCTTTGGGCAAAAATCAGTGTGCTTATTGTAAGCAGGAAGGGCACTGGCGAGCTCAGTGTCCTTTCCTTTTAGCACAGAACGGAACTGTGAGAGGCAGAGGCAGAGGTAGAGGAAGAGGGCGGGGTGGTGTCGATCGTGGTGACATGAAAAGAGACGAAGTAATACGAGGTGAGTCCAGAGGGAATTATTTTTATAATACCAATGGGAAGCAGTATTCAAATGAAGATTATGGAATGGACATATCAGATGGATGTTTTTATGCATAGGACAGCCACAGACAGAGAAGGGGCCAAGTGTCAGTACCCGTTGACCAAAAGGGGCCTTATGTTAAAGGACAAATAATGGGAGTTTCTGAAAACTTCTTAGTGGACACAGGTGCAGTGAATAGTTCAATTGCTCGTTCATTGGTCCCAGGGGCTGCTCTGTCCGGGCATAATAATGTTTCAGTCGGATTTTCTGGTATTCCAGTAGTAAGCCCCATTTCGAAGCCAATCTCATTTACGATAGGTCCAGTTATAGTAGATTCTCCATTATAGTTGACGTCGCAATGCGGGGAAAACTTATTGGGATTGGATCTGTTAAAAAAGATGCATGCTAAAATGCATTGGTCTCCGGATGGAGTATATCGGACGGTTCAATCACCAGAACAATGTACTAAACAGAATTTCATGAAAAACGACCAACTCCCTCCGGAGCTGGCGGCCATTCCTTCTACGTTGTGGGAAACTGGTGATACTGATGTAGGCTTATTGAATATTCCACCAGTTTCCATTACGTTAAAATCGAATGCCCAGTTGCCTCGTGTTCCACAGTATAAAATCTCCCCAGCAGGTGAAAAAGCATTAATGTCGATAATACAGGATTTGATAGACAAGGGCATAGTGGAGGAGACAGCTTCTATCATATGTAACAGCCCCATATTACCGATTTTGAAGAAGGCTCCTATAGGGAGCAGTCCTGATTATGCTGATACATATCGCTTTGTAATTGACCTCCAAGAGGTTAATAAGGTGGTAGTACCACAATATCCAGTGGTCTCGGATATTACAGCGATACTTACTATGATTCCCCCTACTGCTAAATTTTTCTCAGTTATTGATTTAAAGAATGCTTTCTTTAGCATTCCTATACACCCTGAGAGCAGACATATTTTTGGCTTCTCGTTATCAGGCCATAGCTTTAGATTTTGCCGTGCTCCTCAGGGCTATACAGAGAACCCTAGTATTTATAGTCAGGCTTTGAAGGTCATTTTGGATGAATTGACCCTACCCCCAGGAAATGACCTTCTCCAGTATGTTGATGACCTATTGGTGGCGTCTGATACGGAGGAGGGCTGCAAAGAGGCTACTGTTAAACGATTGTCCCATCTAGAAGCCCATGGAAATAAAGTATCTCTTTCTAAATTTCAATATTGTCGACAGGAGGTGACTTATCTTGGTCATCTACTGTCGAAAGAGGGGAGGAAGTTGACTCCCGAGCGTGAGTCTGCTATTTTTAACATGCCTGTTCCTCGTACTCAAAGAGACGTTTGTGCATTTCTTGGCATAACCTCTTACTGTCGCCAGTGGATACCTAATTTTTCTCTTCTTACTAAACCATTGTTATACTTGATTACGAAAGAGGTGCATGAACCTTTACCTTGGACGGATGAGTGTCAGAAAGCTTTTGACTCTTTGAAAACTGCTCTTTGTTCTGCACCTGTCTTAGGAACTCCTGACTACCGAAAACCTTTTGTACTTTACGTGCATGAGGTGGACAGTTGTTCGCTTTCAGTGTTAACGCAAGGATTTGGTGGTATTTGGTGCTTATTTTTCGGCAGTATTGGACCACGTCGCTAGAGCACTTCCTAGCTGTCTGAGGGCTACAGCCGCAGTGGCGGTGGCCATTAGGCAGTCGGAAGGACTCGTGCTAAATTCTGACCTCACAGTGATGGTACCGCACGCTGTGGACACACTCTTGAATGAAACGAAGACACAGCATCTTACTAGTGCAGTCTTACTGGATACGAATTGACTTTGTTTGCCCCTCATATTACTATAAAAAGGTGTGCCACTCTGAATCCAGCCACGTTACTACCCCTCCCTTCGGATGAACCAAATAATGCCATACATGACTGTATATTTCAGACAGTAGACGAAACGAAGGGATGGGTGGACCTCATAGACACACCCCTATCTGACCCCCAAGGAGAGTTGAATGTGGATGGCTCTTGTCATTCTGCAGAGGCAGCTGAGCTAATAGCCCTGTTACGAGCATGTGAGCTAAGTGAGGGACTGGAGGTAAACATTTATACTGATAGCCAGTATGCCTTTGGCATGACTCATAGTTTTGGGAAGCTGTGGGCGGAAAGGGGATTCTTTACTTCTCATGGCCAACGAATACAACATGGCCCTTTGATATTAAGGTTGTTAACTGCGCTGACATTGCCCTGGAAGGTAGCAATTGTTAAATGTAGTGCCCATAAAACCATAGTGGATACTGTGGGAGAAGGAAATGCTTTCGCTGACCAAATTGCAAAGGACATTGCTAATTCTAAAATGTCCCGATGTATGTAAATTCAGCTAGGTGGGTGGAGGAGTCTGATATGTTTGATAATACCATGGAGAGTGTCCGAGAGATGCAGAAGGAAGCTACCCCTGCTGAATTGGCCCGATGGGAGAATGAAGTAGGGAGGTTGGACGATAATGGTTGCTCGGTTGATTTAAGTGAGAAGCAGTGATGGATGCTTCCTTTTTTTTTAGTTTATTTTTATTACCACAGTTGGGTCATTTGACAAATAATACATTCATAACATCAAGAAAAAGAAATAAAATATAGATATCCATAACCTTCTTTTACAAAATTGTCTGAGTCAAACAGGGAGGACAAGCTTACGAAATTCATATACACAATACGTAGAACCATGAACTATTCCTCTAGGTACTCTTTAAGAGCCCCCCAAATCGATATACCTAGTCGTTTTTTCCTAACACCCTTTAGAGCATACAGATTCCATTCCAATTCATATACATTAAACAATTTCCTTTGCCAAAACTCAAACGTCGGTGCTTCGGGTTGTAACCATTCCGTGGCTATGCATAACCGGGCAATGGTCATTGCTACAAATAAGAAGTTCTTGAATTTACATAGATTCACATTATTATTGACACATTGCCCCCCCCTACTAACATAAGTGCAGGGGATATTTTAATAGGATAATGAAGAACTAAGAATATAAACCTTTCTATACTGGAAATAAAAGACGATAATTTGGAGCAGTTGTAGAAGACATGATGACGTCTGCATCTTCCCCTCCACATCGAAAGCATTTTCCGTCATACATAGGCCCCCATGTTGCCATTCGTTTAGGCGTGTAGTATAATCTGAATATAGTCTTATATACCTGCACTTTCAAGTTAGCTGACAAACACATATCCTTAGCCATCAGAATAGTATCAACAACATTTAAATCAGTTTCCTCCAGTTGATTCTGCCAGTATACGTTATATTTATTCAAGTCTTCCGGTTTATATTCCGTCAGCAACCGATATATCATACCAATCCTTTTTTTTATCGAATTGCCTCTATTAAATTATTGGGAGTGGGTGTGTTTAATTTCTTTAAACAAAAGTCCCTAACTTGTAAATATTTAAAAAAAGATGAATGAGGTAGCTGATATTTACTTCCCATATTTGAAAAAGATCTAAATATTCCGTGTGCTTCAAATAGATCACCTATTCTAACCACCCCTTTCTTACTCCTATCCTTAGCAACGCTATCCCAAAATATCAATGGAAGTATTTTCTACGCTGAAAAAGGAGTATAGTATGTAATTCTCTCTAACTTCATAATTCTCGCAACTTTTCTCCAGACTTTAAATGGAGACATAACCCTCTTAAAGCGGGTGTGTTTGTAGTAGTTCCCCTCCAACTCTTTTAACAAACATCCCTTTGCATGCTCCCCCAATAATATAAAAAATATCGACGGGGACTCCGCCGGGTCTTCAATTTGTTCTCCGGTCAGCAAAATTCTCATTCTTTGTAAAAAACAAACATAATAATGAAACACAAAATCCGGAATCCCACGCCCACCTCTCTCTATTGGCAAGGTCAGCCATTTCATTGCTCGCCTAGTTTTACTAGGTGCCCAGAAGAATTTTATGCATAAAGTTTGCAGCTTATAAATATAATTTAAGGGTATCTCTAAAGGAATACTGCGGTATAAATACAGTATCTTGGGTAGCACATTCATCTTAATGATGTTACCTCTCCCAATTATAGATATTTGGAGTCTCCCCCATCTGTCTAAAGATTGTTTAATTTGTTGCAATATCTTATCCCAGTTAGCGTCCACTATCTCTTGTGTATGGGATTTAATTGTAATACCTAAATATGTCACTTCCTGAAGGACCCTATGATCGTTAAATTGAACGCTATCTGAGCAAAGCACCTGCGTTTTTGCAGCATTTAGTTTATAACCGGAGCTATTTCCAAAGTCAGTGGCCAAACGTTCAATCTCTATCATTGCCTGCCAGGATCAGTAGTAATAATAGCTATATCATCCGCATATGCGAATACTGAGTGAGGTATGTTTGAGGCGTAAAATGGTTTAATATGTGGTGACTCTAACAAGTTATTTATAAATGGATTAATAAATAGCGCGAAGAGAAGTGGAGAGCAGGGACATCCCTGGCGTGTACCTCTTGTAATATCTATCGTTTACGACTGTCGGCCCATAGCTACCACTCTCACATTAGGTGAGCTGTACAATGCCTTAATAGCTCTCAGGAAGTTTCTACCAAATCCCCTTTTATTCATTACTGCCCATAAATATGTCCACTGTACGCGATCAAACGCTTTCTCAGCATCGAGTAGTATCAACGCCAAGTCTCTTCTCTCAATTTCAGCTATATCTATCAGAGTAATCACCTTGTTGACATGTGCTACAGTTCCTCTATTAGGGATAAACCCATGTTGAGTCAATGATACTAGAGGTGTTATGACCTTAGACAGGCGATTTGCGAGCATTTTCGAGTAAATCTTGCTGTCGCAATTTAGTAGAGATATGGGCCGATATGAGGCGGGTTGCTCTGGAGGTTTCCCTTTCTTTGCGAAAACTACAATTGAGGCATCATCCCATGACTGTGGAGCTCTCCCCAGTTGTGCCATTCTAAAGGTCTCCAACATAAGAATTTTTAAAGGTTCAAAAAACATTTATACACCTCCCCTGGGATAAAATCAGGGCCAGCTGCCTTCCCATTCGGAATATTTTTGACTGCTCTTTCCAGTTCTTCCATTGAGAAAGGCTGATCTAACGCCTCTTTCTCGGAGTCTGTTATTTTAGTAAAGTTGATCTCATGCAAGAAAACATCAGGTGATAAAATAAATTGATGAGTATATAACTCAGTATAAAACTGATATAGTATTTCCAATATTTTCTCTGGGTCTTCATACATGACACCACTTTTATCTTGCATTTTTGCAAATTGACAAGCAGACTCCTTCATTTTTAATTTCAGAGCTAGTGCCCTTCCTATAGTCTCCCCATACTCATGAGTATACCTTCTATATATTAAATATTTCCGAGCTATCTCCTCAGACCAAACTCCTGTGATATTAGCGCAGCATTTAGCAATTAAAGCTTCATACTCCTGGATTTTAGTCGTATAATCCCTCTTCTCTATTTCTTTGATCAAATATTCCTCAGCCTTACACAACTGACCATACAATTCCCGCATTTTTCCACGTTGCTGCTTTTGATGATAAAGTCCGTAGCTCACCGCTTCCCCTCTAAAACAAGCTTTCCAGGTATCCCAAATTATCTCAATATTAGTGGAGTTCCTGTTGTTCTGTATGAATTCTACAATCCATATACCCATATGTTCTCTGTATTGTTCGTCCAGGCAAAGCTTCCTGTCAAACAAAAAGCTCCTGCTTTGTTTCATTTCTCCAACATGGGCAATCTCAATTATCAGTGGGGAGTGGTCCGATGTTACCCTTGGGTATAACTGAATCTTTATATTGGATTGAATACTAGTTGAAGTAAAAAAATAATCCAAGCGGACAAACTTCCTATGTGGTGAGGAATAGTAAGTATACCCTGGTAATGTTGGATAATTTTTGCTCCAGGCGTCAACCAGCGCGTAGTCCTTAGCTAGATTGTATAATGCCTTAAAACTCGTGGTTTTCGCCTCTTATAATTTTCTGCTCCAGCCTCTAACTCCCCAACCGCTAAGTTAATGTTCAAGTCCCCACACACAACCAAGGGAGAGCTCCAATTAAACAACTCAGAGTTTAAATACTCAAAAACACCCCCCCTCATCCAAATTGGATCCATAGATTGAACATAATGTTATATGTGTACCTCCTATATTTAATGTCGCAATCACCCATCTACCCCACTTATCTGTCAAGCTACGTACAAGCATGCCTAAACGCGGTCTAATCAAAATCATTACCCCTGTGATCAAACTTGTTTGCTGAGATGCTACTAGCACTATGTATCCTAAATCAGCAGCTAGTCCCCTTTTCTCCCAAGGGAGGTGGGTCTCCTGTAAGCACAAGATATTCGGTTCAAAAAACGAATTTCAGAAGCAATCCTCTTCCTTTTATTTATATTATTGAGACCCGAAACGTTAAAAGAACACATTTTGATATTCCTAATCATCATATTTCTTTCCCACCATCTTTACCTACTCCACTTACAAGATTTGTTATTGTTTTAGTTAATCCAATCTTATCCCCAGCTAGTACTGTAATAGTAAATCTGTGACCTTTTTATCAATTCTATACAGTCATTTGACCCCAACGTGTTTTTTTCCCCTTTAACCCCTGTGCCGCCCTCCACCAGCAACCCCCTAACCCCCCAATCGCCATCCCCCCTCCCCCCTTCCATTACTAAGTCTTTCGGACTCATGGTCCTGGTGATGGTAATGAGCTTTCCAGCCCCCCTGTCATCACCCCACAGGTTTCTTTCCATTCAACCTTTATCTTAAATACAAACTGCTAGTTTTTTATTATCAAATCATCCTATCCATACCTTCCAGTTCTGACTGTCCTAGACCAAAAGAAAACAATACAACTCCTAAATGCAGAACCCTTCTTTTTGAAAAAACTGAGAAAAGCGAATTTCCAGCAGCCATTCTATATTATACATCCTGCTGGATGTAAGGCTATTATCTAAATCAATAACTGGTACCTTAAACTCATACATAGATATTATTCATTTAGCTAATTTTCATGTTAATAGATAAACACATTAATCCAATCACTCTAATTCTATATGATAAATCTAAATATCTAAGAGTCCTTCATAAAATGCAAATATTCCTTTTTTGGCTGGGACATTAGTGAAGAACTTAGTATTCTCTTTATAAGTCACTTTGAGTTTCGCCGGGTTCATAATATAGGCTTGTGCACCCTTTGTTTGAAATTGATTGACCAACTGCCGTAGCTGCCAACGGGTGTCCATTGTACATTTACTATAGTCTGGTGTTGCAAAAAAAGTAAACCCTTCACCCATGCTCTTACTGTTTGGACGGGTGTGCGTATATATGTCTGCTCTGGCACGGAAATTGTTAAACGCCACGAGGAAAGGTCTAGGTTTAATGGCATTTTGTCCAGCTCGAAGTTCGATGTTAAAAGGATATCTATGGGCACACTCGATCTCTCGCTCCCAATCCCATTTATTCAAATCCGGGAATGCCTTTTGGAACAATTCAATTATAAACTTGCGTGAGTCCTGCCCTTCTTTACCTTCCGGAATTTGCATGAGTCTAAGATTGTTGCGCCGAGCGCGGTTTTCAAAATCGGCCATTTTCCATAATAAGTCCTCTTTGTTGGCACTTAAGGTTTCAGTGGCCGATTTCTGTTTAACCAGTTCATCTTCAATATTAGATATTCGTGCTTCAACCTCAGTAAACCTTTCCCCGAACTCAGACTGTGATTTTGCCAATCTCCGAATAGAGCTTTGAAGCTTCCAACAAGAATTTTGAATTTTATGGCTTTCCTGCTCAGTTTTGTCCATATGGCTTAGAATTGTCTGATAAATCGTGGCTAAAGTTATATTATCCATCTGATCTTCTTGAAACCCTCCAACAGCGCCCTCTGTTATAGACGCATCCCCTACAACCCTCACAGTGATGGGGCTTTCTTCTGTATATTCATCGGCTTCGTCGTCTGCCTCACTTTCAACTTCCTCCATACGCATTTGTTTGGAATACTGTGTGGCCAAATCTTCACATGAAGAGGCTGAGTTTTCTGACACTGAGTAGAAATCCAAAGATTCTGAGTCATTAGTTACAACTGTATCCACCCTTACAGCCGAGCCTTTCTCTGTCATAATCGTGCCTTCAAGAGGTTCTGTAGCATTTCCCTCTAATGATCCCAAACTAGGCTGTCCGTCTATCATAGTGCCATCAGCGCTTTCATTTATAGATGAAGTGCCAAGTAATATATTAGCGTTTTGTGACACCATAATTGGTATTTGCTCTGACGATTTATCATTCTGCATCACTTCTTTCACTGCCAGCGTAATAGGTTCTCAAGCACAGTTCTTTAATTGTGATGCTGACTGTGGAATACACGCCGCTTCCTTTCGTTTTTTCTCCTCTACCGCCAAAAACAGGGTGGAGATCATTTGCTTAGCTGCCCCAGAATTTTCAGAAATTAACCCTGCCCCAGTTTTTTTTGCCGCAGCCCCACTTAAGGCATTCTCACCTCCACTTGTAGTCAGAGTGGTATTAGCCTCCGGTTCTCGTTTTTTCCGTGTACCTTTCGGGGCCATAGCGTTGAGAATTCTTGCAGCTCCTCTTTCCACACCACCTCCAGTGAGGCGGTGTTCACAGCGTTCGTAGCGGAGTCAAGCAGCAGCACCTGTGAGAGTTACCGCCCACCAGGCTCGGCGGAGTCTCGTCAGCGCTGTAACCACCTTCAGCATCGGCGTCGACGTCAGCGCTCTCGTCTGCGTCGCGTTGCACTGTTCTCCACAAGGTAAGAAAAAAGAAAGGGCTGCACACGTTTCTTTTCCGTTTCTTCCCGTATTTAGATTTATGTCATTGCGGCACTGTTTTCTCCCGGTCCATCCCAGATCACCAACGGCTGCTCCACGCGATAAACCTGTGGGTCAGGGAGAGATCAGCTCACACGTCCAGCACGTCCACGTCCAGCCGTGCGGGCGCCATCTTGCCTCCTGCGGCGATAATGACAGTCTCTTCACGATGGATGCTTCCTAATGCTTTTGTTAATGCGGTAGTAACCATGGCCAATGGGACTGCACATATAGGAGCAAAGGGAATTTGTCATTTATTGGACCCAGTTTGGAATAATCCCAATATTTCTAAAATCGCCGCCCATCTGGTTCACCACTGTATGATTTGTTTACGATACAATCCTGGAGGAGGAGAACCTGTTCTTAGTGGGAATTTTGCACCACCCTCTTTACCTTTTGAGGTGCTCCAAATGGATTATATCCAACTGGAGAGAGTGAACAACCTGAAGTACGTCTTGGTGGTGGTTTGTGCGTTCAGCAAGTGGGTAGAAGCTTACCCTACCAAGGAAAATACTGCACTAGCAACTGCTAAAGCTCTAATCAAGGTATATTTCCCGAGATACGGGGTCCCTCGGGTCATATAGTCGGACAACGGGACCCATTTTAATGCTGATCTTATCAGGCATATCTGTAATGGATTACACATAAAACAGAAATTTCATGCTGCACGACATCCTCAGTCTGCTGAGTTGGTTGAAAAATATAATGGGATTTTGAAGTTGAAGATGGCTAAAATTCAGGAGAGTACCGGGTTACTGTGGCCGGACACGTTGCCTTTGGCTCTGACGTCTTTACGCATGACCCCCCATTCCCGTTCAGGTCTGTCCCCGTATGAGGTTATTTTTGGACGACCAGCTAATGTATGGGGCGTTCCCCGTCTGAGAAGTTTTAGAGAGATAGATTACCCAATGATGACAGATTATTTGTATGCATTGACTAAAGACCTAGCAAGCACTGGAATGCCCTCCCTCTGAACCTTCGGATGGAGCCATCCGAAACAAGATTCAGACAAAACCTAAAAACTCACCTCCTTCCCAAGTAATGTACCCTGACACTTCTGGGAGTTAGTGCATCTTGGTTTTAGCTTCAGCTGGGAGCAGTAGTTTTTCAGCGCGGGGACACACCGTCATAGGTGTAACCAGGCGCTTAATAAATGGTCTTATTATTATTATTATTAGAAGGCTTTGTGTGCCATATATGGTCCTTCCTTAAGATCCTGTACCTATTGGAAGGCTGCCAAATATGGTTATTCATGTAATGTAACTATGGTATAAATGACTTGTCTCATGTGTAAATCGTCAGTCACAGGAAAGAAGCACCCTCTGGCAGGACGGACTGCACTTGTTTAGAATAGTTTGGACTTTAGTTAGAATGTACTCTTTTGGTCGATTTATTCCTGAAGAGGAGCGTCCCCTTGCTCCTCAATATATGCCCATTTATGTACCTATGTTTTCATCATGGACAACCCGAGTAAAGGTCGCCTTCGTGATAACTATTGCAATGTTGTTAATCATAATAATGAGTGTATTTTTATATTTAGAATTTCATCACCCCCTGCATACCGTGATAGGGATTCCTACCCCGCCAATAGAGCATCATTTCTTTACATTAGCACCTCATAAGAAAAGACATCATCAGACATATGTTAAAAATGTATTTGTGGAAATGCTGCATCAGACTCACAGTGCTACTAATACGACAAATTGTTGGGTTTGCGGTCTTTTACCCTCCGTAATGCATCGACACGATTTCTTTATCTCATTACCATTATCCTATTTAGGAAGTTGTGAAGCCTGGTTCAAATTGCTGAGTATGATGTATTTGCATTATACCGTGGATACCTCTCGATATACCGAGAGGGATTATGAAATGATTTTGACTTATATAGAAGTACACCAAGGTTTTGATCCGCAGGGGAATAATGGGGAGGGGTCCCTGGACCCCAACGCTTGCATGAATATGTATACTGAATATGAGAATGTCACATGGTTGAAAACAGAGATATTGGATTTTGTTGAATTTAATTTTACCCAGTATTTCCAACACTTCCAGGATCGAAATGTTACTGATGATAAGCCACTCCCGGTGCCCATATTAAACAGTACCTCTGCATTTTGTGTACAAGGAACAGGACATATCCCTGTAGGAGACTACCGGTGCAATTACACCTATTGATTACGTACCTTTAGTAGTCCGCCATTAATAACACCCCGAATGTTTATTTTGTTTGTGGAGAGAACGCATACTTGGCTTCCTCGGGGGTGGATGGGTCGTTGGTATTTATCCTTCCTGTATCCACCTGTGTATATAGCTCCCTCAAATTATCATAAGGATCATCGGTTAGATGGACAAGGGTCACTAATAAAACACGATAGAAGAGAATTGGACATGTCTGAAGTAGATCAAACTGATACTCCGGAGCAGCATTTCGTTGATATAGTAAAGGGAGTGTTTCCTATTTGGGGACCCATAATAACCAGTAAAGAGGTGAGACGATTATCCAGAGTAGTTGAAAGACTCATTAATACCACTGCCGGCATATTGACCAATTTGACTGTAGAGCTTCAAGCTACAAGACTCGTCTCTCTTCAGAATCGTATGGTGTTAGACGTCATCTTAGCAGATCGAGGAGGAGCTTGCCTGGTCATTGGTAGCTCCTGTTGTGTATATGTTCCTGACTCCGCCCCCTCTGTCCATTTAGCCATTCAGAAATTACACCGGTTAGCAGCAGAAATACATGCTGATACAGGAAGTTGGTCCCTCTCCGGCTGGTTTTGGGCCTACTGTCAGCCTGGGGATGGAAGATCTTAATGGTACTAGTAGGTATAGTTGGTGTCCTTTTCACTTGTTGCTTATGTATACATTGTGGGCCTGCCTGTTGTTCCTATTGCATCAGGAGAGTATCCTCTGCTCTGGTACCGTCACCCTCGATGAAGGAAAAATCTCAGATGGTACAGCAGGAAATTCGAGATTTGATTCAGATAGATGAGGGCATCTTTGAGGATTAATTTAGCTACATCATGCTAAAAGGGCGGTTCTGTGGTACAGAATTCCTTCTTCTGTAATTGCTAACATGATAATTGTTAGCCTGATGTAGCTGCATACGCGTTTATTCATAGTTATGTACCATTTAATGTTAACAACGGAAAGTAGCCTTTGTTTCTTTTCATAAGTTAAGTTGCACAGTAGTTAGAGAAACCACACAAACGCCATTTTAGATTTGTCGAATCGGGCCTGCGTAGTAATCACGTGTTGTTTCCCTGTTACCGAGTAAGTCCCAATTAGTTGAGTTACAAGACAGCTGAATCTGTGATGTTTTCTCTGCTCCAAGGCCCAAGGTTGCACCTGGCTTTAGAAGTGATAAGCACATTCTTGCGGCGCGGGGCTGTTACTCCCATGTACCGAGACAAAAGGGAGTTACCCTTTCTGACCTTCCCCATAATAGCAGAAACAGATTTCTGAGCAGGCTTTGTGTGCCATATATGGTCCTTCATTAAGATCCTGTACCTATTGGAAGGCTGCCAAATATGGTTATTTCATGTAATGTAACTATGGTATAAATGACTTGTCTCATGTGTAAATCGTCAGTCTTCTCGGCGCACTGACTTAGTGTGGACGGGGAGGCTCCTCTGCGCAGAGTCTTTTTGTTAATAAATGATTGCCTTTTCTTCACTGCCAACTGACTGGTTATTTGGTAATAGTTATTGGGCTATTGGTAAGTGTGGCCCTTCTTGATATTTTTCCAGTACCACATGTCTGCCTGCTCCTGTGCAACCAGGCTGCTGCACCCCATCCACTCACACCGCCCAGAGGTGACTTCACGCACCTGTGGAAACAAGCCTTTCTGCCCTCCTTCCACCACCGGCGTGTGTCTAAGAGGATCCACCACGTGCCGGAGCAACCTCCTCAGCTGTTGCGTACACGCAGTCAAGCCGAGCACACAATTCAAAGTGGGTGTTGATTGCCAGGATGGCCACACATCATCGCAGGCTGCACACGCACTCAGCTCTGGTGGCACTAAGTCAGTGGAACTGAAGTCATCGACTCATGGGGGAGGTCTGTGTCGGGGGGGTCGTCAATCTGTGAATCACAGCCTGCTAGACAAAAGAGCAAGATAAGATTGTGCGTCATGCATCCATCAAAGGAGAGAGAGAGGAAGAGAGGATGAGAGAGAGAAAGAAAGAAAGAAAGAAAGAAAGAAAGAAAGAAAGAAAGAAAGAAAGAAAGAAAGAAAGAAAGAAAGAAAGAAAGAAAGAAAGAGAGGAAGAATGAGAGAGAGAGGAAGAGAGAGAGGAACAGTGAGAGAGAGGAATAGAGAGAGAAAGAGAAATAGTGTGAGAAAGATGAAGAAAGAAAAGAGGAAGAGTGAGAGTGAGAGAGAGGGAGAGAGAGAAAGAGTGAGAGGGAGAGAAATAGAGAACCAGTGTGAGAGAGAGGAAGAGATAGAGTGAGAAAGAGAGGAAGAGTGAGAGAAAGAGTGTGAGGGAGAGAAAGGAAGAGATGGAGAGGGACAATGAGTGACCACAATGTGACTGTTTGCCGCTACGCACCCAGGCTGATGCACCCCATCCATTCCCACTGCCCAGAGGTGACTCCTATTGGCAGGGTTACGAGTCCTGTGATGCCTGTGCTGGATGGGTGTGGAGTTGGTGTATATCAGCCATGAGGGAATGGCTGTGGCGTACTGACAACTAGGCTGTGACCAACAGATCACTGCAATGAAAATTTGGGCCACGTAGCGTTGGCCAACATGGAACGTATGTGGAATCACTGACTTTACATTCATCAATACTTCCACACATGAAAGATGGTCGACATGACACATCTGTGTGGATATGAATGTTTATTGCACATTCAGTGGAGTGTTGCAGCTGTAGCAACACCGGGCCATGCAAAGTTCAAGTTTCTGTTTTTGGCACATGGAGGGCAGCCAATTAGAGCCAGGCTCGTGTTCGGGGTTAGGCTGCACCAACATATGTACTTATACAATCACTCCGTCGATCCCCAAGTACTCACAAATTCACTATTCACTCTCCTTGCAGTACTCTAATGATCCAGTCTCTACATACGTACTTTTACAATGACCGAGACAAAGTTACATAACCAAAGTTTTCCCCACTGCCAGAGGTAACATGGTTGCATACGCTGTCCACAGCACAATGTAATGTGGTAGGGCCCTGGGGCAGCTTCTTGCATACATAATGACCACACGGACACAGATAGATAGTGGAACTCGGTACGGGCACTTGCGCTCGACTCCTTTTTATTACCAGGGTCACATGTTCAGTGACGTCTGTGCTGGATGCTTGTGGGGTGAGTGTAAGCCAGCCCTCCGGGAATGGTTGGTGCTGGCAACAAGTACAACAGTAATCATTGGATCAGACACAGAGATTCAATCATAAAGGGTCAATGATTTGTCCTGCACTAAGGTAGGGGCAGCAGATGTGAAATAATACACAAAAGATTCTATCATAAAAAGGGTCCATGTCTTGTGGTACACTGAGGTAGGGGCAGCAGATGTGAAATTATACACAAAACATTGTATCATAAAGGGTCCATGAGTTGTGCTGCACTGAGATAGGGGCATCAGAAGCATTCAGCGTGTGTGCAGCCAGCGATGATGTGTGGTGCGGGTGAGCTGCACTGGGAGCAATGTCTCTTGCCTACTGTACTGCGTCATCTACAATTGCGACTCAATGTGAATTGTGAGCCCTCCTATCTGCAGTGTAGATCGAAGGCTTTAGTCAGCACAGACATTGAGGAATGCTTTTAGTCACTTCCTCTTGACAAAATGCGAGGACATAGAGTACAATTCTCTCTGCAATAAATAAATCTTGTCTCAATTTAAATTGTGAGCTCTGCTGACCGCAGTGTAGGTGTATGCAACAAAAGATGAAACATTTATGGAATACACTGTCGAAATATGTAGGTTTCAGGGACATTATAGTTAGTTGCCCACTGGACTAATGAATGAAGACTGAATTTGAATTGTGAGTCCTGCCGAGCACAGTGGTGGCCGGAGGCAGTGGTCAGGAACGGCCCACAGCCACGTGGCATTGACTTGAACTGCGCAGAGTTAGTGGTCAGTGTGGCACTCAGCGTGTGCGCAGCCAGCGATGATGCAATGTCTCTTGCCTACTGGACTGCTTCATCTGCAATCGTGACTCAATCTGAATTGTGAGCCCTGCTGTCCGCAGTGTAGATCAAAGGCAGTAGTCAGCACAGACATCAAGGAATTCTTTTTGTCACTTCCTCTTGACAAAGTCCGAGGACAGAGTACAATTCTGTCTGTAAGTAATAAATCAAGACTTAATTCAAATTGTGAGCTCTGCTGTCTGCAGTGTCATTCAGTGTTCCTTTGGACTTGCAAGATGAATTTGGTCATCATAGTAAAGCTATAGCTAATATAAAACAAGTTCTTGAAGCAAGGATACTAAAAGGATATTATCTAGGTTTTAGGGATGTTATACTTAGTTGCCTACTGGACTGGCAATTAATGAATCAAGGGACTCAATTTTAAATGTGAGCCCTGATGACCACAATGTAGGCCAGAGCCAGCGGTGAGCAAATGTCCACTGCCACATGGCGTTGAGTTATGCTGCACAGTTAGTGTCACCTTAAGCAACTAGCGTGTGTGGAGCCTGGGATGATGCGTGGTCCGGGCGGGCAGCACTGGGAGCAATGTCTCTTGCCTACTGGACTGCGTCATCTGCAATCGCGACTCAATCTGAATTGTTAACCCTGCTGTCCGCAGTGTAGATTGAAGGCAGCAGTCTGTAGTCTCTGGTTCTGTGCTGCTGGGTTTGCAGGGGGCCTGTGTCGAGGAGTCTGGTGGTCACAGCGGAGGCCTCGTGGCAGGGTGAGGGCTGCCACCCTGGCAAACACTTTGGCCTTCCCGCAAGTGAACCAAGCCCAGAGCCCCAGCCTATTTATTCATACTCTTACGCTGGAGTGGCGTATGTTGGACCAACCCACTCCGCTTCCCCTTCCAGGGGGGGACAACACTGCTACATGACCGAGATCTTCCCCACCATCTGAGGTAACATGGTTGTGTCTATTGTCACCAACACTACAAGCACCAGCAGTATATGTCCACATGGAGAGGTTTGTGGTCTGCATAGTGAGGCCTGTCCAGCACATCACTGCTACACTTGGTATTGTGTGCATTTTTATAGATGGGGGACTTGCGTCCTTCACACATACTTGGTTGCCACATCTCCCAACATTCAGCTATTGTGTGGCGGAGGAACCATGCCGTTTTTGGAAGGTCAGCTGGCCTGCGCTGCCTCAGTGGTAGTAGGGAGGAGGGTGGTCTGGGGGGAGGTACTGAAGGTGGTGGCAGTGAGTGTTGTGTCCTTCTTGGGTGTCGGAGCTGCATGATCAGTAACTCTATGACATGTGTTGGTCTTTAGATGTGATTCTGGGCTGGGCTCCCTTTCACACTGTAGGTTGTCGTCCTGCTTTGCACCAGTAAAAGGCAGATGTTAAATTCCTACTGCTAACGCAGATTATCACCTGTTTTTGCATTGCACACCAGATTTGGCTGCTCATTGAAAATATCGGGAAGTGGTACTTTTGTCGTATTTTTCACGGGAACGCCTACTCTGCATATTATTAGCGTTAGTTGTCACTCTCATTTGTGGCAAATTTTTTTGCGGAATCTATTGCTGGAAAACTGGCGATATAGGCTATTTTCACTAGGTTGAGAATGGAATGATAATTTAAAATCACTGAAAAAACCATAGGCTTAATGAACATTATAATTAGAAATCAACATTTAAAAAACATTTGCAATTCACTGAAAAAAACATAGGTTTCAGGCACGTTATAGTTAGAAATTAGCATTTAAAAAACCTTAGAAATTCACAGAAAAAAACATAGGTTTCTGGGACGTTATAATTAGAAATTAGCATTTGAAAAACCTTAGACATTCACTGAAAAACCATAGGTTTCAGGGACGTTATAGTTCGTTGGACATTTTACTCATACAAAACCATGGAAATTCCCCCGTTATAGTTAGTTGAGCTAACTATAACTCGCGCCCCCACAATTCACTGCTGATGATGTCACATATTACATCATTCATGACATGGTCAGTGACATCACTGATGACATCACTGATGACATCTCAAATGACATCACTGATGCCATCATACACATTATCTCTGATGCTCCCACTCATACTCCAATATATCCTTTCATACACCCACTGCAACTTCCACACTACCATTCTCAAAACCATTAACAGACCACACCAGAACTTACACGCCCACTCACAAATGTTTTGGGGGAGTTTTATATAGCGCAAACTTGACTCAAGACATTGCGTATCAGAGGCTTTACTTAAGCACCAGTTATGTTACAGATGAACGCATTCATTTTTCATTAGGCACGGGGAGATTAAGTGATTTACCCAGAATCACAGGATGTTGAGTGTCGTTACCGAGACTCAAACCCGGTTCCCCAGCTTCAAGGTTGACCGTTTTAACCGTAAGGCTACATACTCTTCCATAACTCAAAGGTCTACACACACATCCACTCGGTCATCCATACAGCCCGCCTATACCAACTCACTCACTGTCAGTCATTCATAGAGCTACTAACATACCTACTCACTCACCTATAGAGTCAGGTCAGGTCAAATAACTTTATTTGATTCATTCAAATCATAAACGTTTGACATACATACATAAAATAATTAAGTATTAATAAGATAACTTATACAAAGATTAGACACACAATACATACATTGATTTAAGGTTTAAAATTTTAAAAGTTACAATTTGCCTAACTAAAAGCATATCCTCCTCCATGGCTCTTACTCCTCCAGCACAAATTCTATATTAATAAAATTAAATCATCCTATCATTCTACAATACATTAATACAAGATATGTAAAACTGTAAAACCACTTAAAACTTAATTTCCTTTTACAATTCATACAATTTCTTAATAAAGCAGTTATGTAAGTTTGGTAATGAAGTTAAGCACATTGCTGCAAATAGCAGCAGTAGATAATGATCGTAAATAATTAAAACCCTCCAGGTAAGAACAGGGACAGAGTTCCATCAAAACAGGCTTGAGAAAATGTGCCCTCAGATCTTTGAAAAGTGTGTAAAACAACATAAAGTGCATAGTGCTTTGTTGGGCTGAAATATTACAAGGACAGGGAGTCAGTCTCTCACACCAACTTGCCTGTTTGGGAAAAGCCACAAGAAAGTGCAGCGTGCAAACCCGAAATCTGGTCATGAGGAAACACGATTGTACATGCCTGGTAAAAGACAAGTAAAATTGCTGATGGTTTAGGGACCCATCTACACAATGTAGTATTCCGTGATCCTGATTAGACATACTTAATTCAGCATAATATGCGTTTTTTTATAATCAATTTCACGTTAGGGTGAATGTTATTGCGATTATCATAATAGTGCCCTAAGTCAATCTTGTTAAAAGTATCTTTGACGTAATAAAGCCAGGGGATAGCCAGAGTCTTTTCAAGGTTCATACAGTCTCTGAGAATACTCCTAGAGAATAATAGGTCCTCTGAGGTCCAAACTTTTCCCCATAGAATCAGTGGGGCGATATTTATTCTATCTTCTACATAATCCAGCCCCACCTCTGAGAGACAAAAATGTGTAGGAGAACTGATAGGAATCATCAATAGTCTTTTAAAAAATGTATTTTCCAAAATTTGTATCTGGCTACTTTTATGATGTCCCCATACTTCTGCCCTGTAAGTAGCTACTGGGCATTTTGATTTGTATAGGGTTATCATTTCTGCTACCGGCTTGTGTCCCAGATTGCAGGCAAAGCGGAACAGCCCCTCTACTATTCTGCTAGTGTGTTGGACCCTACCCACAATCAGATGGTCCCAATACCATTTGTTATTAAAAACATTCCCCAAATAAGTCAAATTGGTCACCTTTATCAATGATCTTTTCCTTCACTACAAATGTTCTTCTTTTGGTTTGGTTAGGACCACATACCATAATAAAAGATTTACTAAAATGTACTTTTAGGTCCAATGCCATCATAAAGTCAGTAAAAGCTTTCAAGGCTTTTTGGAGGCGATTGGCCGTTAAAGCCATCAGAACCGTGTCATTAGCATATGACAACAAGGGAACCAATTTGCCTCCTATGCTTGGAAAATCTAGTTGCTGCTATAACAAAAATGACTCCAAACCATTTGTATATAAAAGGAATAAAAAGGGGCGAGGATACAGCCCTGGTGAACCCCCTCTGTAGAAACAATGGGCCTAGTCGACTCTAACCCAGGACCATAGCGGATAGCAACAGTGGTAGACGCATGCAACCTGCGCAGCAATGTAATAGGAGCTTCCTCAAAGCCCGCTTTTTTTCCATTAGTGTCCACAACTTCCCCGATTTACTGTATCAAAAGCCTGGATCAGTCCATGAATGCCAGTTGGATTGACCCCCTCCTGGCCTTCATGTACTTACCCATAATCAGGGACAAGTTGAGGCACTGTTCATTTGTTCCCATCCCCGTCCTGAAGCCATATTGTATATTAGATATGAGTCCAGAGGCATTAGCTCATGACTCCAGGCGTGAAGAATTACCCTCCAGGACTTTGCATGTGGCGTCAATTAAAGAAATAGGCCTGCAGCATACAGGGTCATTCCTGTTGCCTTTTTGTAGATCAGTGCCACTAATGCCTCTTTCCATGATGAAGGAATATTACCCACTATTACTGCTTTAAAGACGTTAGCCATCAAGGGTGCCCATATTTGGGGTTTGCTTTTAAACAAATCCAAGGGCACCCCATCTGGACCTGGGGCTTTTGAGGAAATACCCTTTACCAAAGCATCCTCAACCTCACATAAAGAAACGGATGAGCTAAGTTGATATGCCGTTTGTAAATTAATTACTATTTCATCTCTTTGCTCTTGTGGTGAAAAACCATTTGGGTTAAATATGTTTAAGAAATGGGATTCCCAAACTTCCCCCGATATTGTTTAATCCATACTCCTTGCACCATTTGAAAATAGGGGGCGATTTATGACTTCCTAAAAACTCTTGGAGTCCTTAAGAATACTAGCTCTTTCAAGGTCTTCCCAGGCTAGTCTTCTCAGTTCATCCTTCCATTGCTCAATTACACATTTGTAGGTCTGTCTCACATTTTTAATAAATATTTTGGCATAGGGGATTGAGTGCAAAGCTTTCTTAAGATCTTTTTGTGCCCTGGAACACTCAGCATTGAACCATCTTGTTTCCTGAGGTTCCCTTCTTCCCACTGATTTTGACAGGTTTTTGGCAACATCTTTACAAATTCATTCAAAGCACTGTATGACCACATCTGGAGGAGAGTCATGGGAAAAGCATGTTATAACTTGGCTTAGATTAGCTTTAACAATATTCTCCTCAAATTGTGAGGGATTTATTTTACTCCATTTTAATCTCACCCCCTGATTATGATTATACCTAAATGGGCAGTCGTCACCCTTACCCACCTGTGCTGTTATGTGCAAGGAGACAGTAAGGGGGTTGTGGACACTAACAGAGTTAGGTTTAACAGCAGAGCTATCTACAAGGCAGGCACATTTCTAGATATCAACATAAAATCAATTGTGCTTGCCCTGCCTCCACCCAGATACATATGATCACTGGGAATACTGCTGCTCACAGACCGAGCCAGCAGTAGGTTACGCATACTACACTATAAGTACCTACACAGATTGTATTACAAGCCAGTCAAAATGCACAGATATCATTTATGAAATACGGACAGGTGCAATCAGTGCCAGGTGCCAGGGGCAGACTTTTTGCATCTGGCCTGGGAATGCCCAGGAGTAAGTGTATTTTGGGGACAGGTCTTCAAGGCCTTAGACCTGATGACAAAAACACACACATTACACCCACACCACTGATGGCCCTGCTGGGGTATGTTAAACAGGTACAATTGACGCATCGAAAATATGTTTCTCTTGTATTACTCATGGCTAAGAGGCGAGTGGCCTGTCGGTGGGGTAGAGGGAGGGTGCCTAAATTCAAGGTTTGGCTAGACGACATGGTCTATTGCCAGGAACAACTTGCCAACTATGCCGAGCTGTTGCCTAGTACCTCCAGGCCCAGAGATATCTGGTCACCCCTAACATGTTACTTGCTGGCAAAACCGCCAGAGAGCCCACCAGCGGAGTCGCAGGGACCGGTATCATAGAACACTTCAGATATGTACGTAAAGGTCTTGGAAACTCTATTGTGAGGACTTGCAGATGTCTATCTCGAATTGCATGGATTATATTTTGATGTAGTTGAACTTAACTTCATGTATATAGCCGCAAGCCAAGGAAATAGCTGGGAGGCCAGCTAATATAATTGTGAGTTGTATTGTGGATCTCCGCCGTGGGTGCCCCTTGACCCCCTGCTGCAACTGCAGACAATGTGTTGTGCCTTGATATGTACCATGCTGTGATCTGAACTGTATACATGCATGATCCTGTTAATAATCATATATTGAGTGCTGTAAGGATTGATACTCAATTTTTGTTGTTGTATGAAAACAATAAAGAAAGTTAAAAAAAACTTCAAATTGGATCCATGACAACAAAGATCACCAGAAGCTTTCAAAATTAGAATTTTCCAGGCAGTTGTATTAAATATAAGAATAGGAGCCAATTCAAAGATAGAACATACAACTGAGCACCAACATAAATAGTTTCACAGAGAGGGCAGGTAAACAGTAAAGTATGTTGCTGGAAATGAGCGCCTATATTAGTAGGTTGACAGAGAGAGCAGGTAAACAATAAAGTATGCTGCTGGAACTGATAGGAAGTTGTCTACTAACGGTAATGAAGAAGATATATCAAAGCTAGTTAGCATCTTAGATGGAAAAGTGCAATATAACATGTTATTTAATAAGTATACAGATTCATAGTACAAGTGAAGGCATGCTCCTGACAAGAGGGATTGTTCAGTGTCAACATTCTAACTGACCCATTTGTTTGAAAGTTTTTTCCAACTCATTCAATTCATTGTCAACTGTGTCCAAAAAGTGTATCTACCTACAATTTTTGAAGTTCAGTGATGTCGCAATTGCACCACCTCTGGTGTGCAAGCGTACTTTCTCCAACACCTACCATCTAAGACTTTCGGGTGAGTGACCCTTGTTACTGAAGTGTTCAACAAATTGAGCACCTTGCACTTTACATTTCATCCTGCTGATGTGTTGCAGTATTCTAGCCTTCACCTTCTGTGTGGTCTGCCCTACATATAACTTGTCACAGGGACGTTTGATTGCTTATATAACATTTGTCCTGTTGCAATTCATGTTTAGTGGAAGGTTTTATGTCCTGTTTTGGTAAGTAAATGAGGTGCCTTCAACAGTCTGAGGGCAAGCCTTGCAGTGGCCGCACTTATGATGCCCAGTCAGGGGTGGTAGATTCAGCTGACTTCTGATATCAGGTGGTCTCGGTGGCTCTAGATTTACCACAAAATACTTTATGTTCTTTCCTCTCTTAAACGCGAAGATTGGATCCTCAGTTGTGCCCAATTCACTGTCCACCAAATTCCAATATTTTTTCACAATCTTCCTTATTTCATTGCTTCTGGGATTAAATGTGGTAACACACACAATGCTGTCTTTTCCTGAGGCTTTAGGTCTCACTTGCAAGAGGGAATCGCAAGGACAATACCAGGCTCATTTTCTTGCCCGTTTCAGCAATCCCATTGGGTATACTCTCTCCTTGAGTCGTTTTGTGAGAATCTCTGTTTCTTAAAGAAGTCGGCCCTGCTGGTACAGTTTCCCCTGAGCCTGAGAAATTGCCCTTAGGGCAAGTTGTCCATGAGACGTCTCGGGTGGTGTGAGTTGTATTTAAGAAATGTATTGATTTCCATTGATTTCCTGTATAAGTCCGTGAAAAGTAATCCCTCCTCAACTTTGAAGGTTAGATCCAGAAAGTTGATCGTCTCATTGCTGTGCGTCACTGTGAACTGAATATCAGTGGATTTGTTGTTAAGCCAGTTTTTAAAGTCAATCAGACTTGTTTCAGTGCCAGACCAAATCATTATCACATCATCAATATACCGCTTCCATACGGCGATGTTGTTTATGAAAGGGTTATTGAGATTGTAGAGGTGTTCTTCCCCATACAAATCCATTAAGAGGTTTGCCAGGCGTGGCGTGAATACGGCCCTCATTGCAACGCCCTTGCATTGGTAAAAATACTGGTTGTGGAAGATGAAATAGTTCCTAGTCATACCAATGTCCAAAAGAGACTCAGTGGGTATCCAGTGTGGTTTGGGGCATTTCTCTAACGTTTCTCTGGTCACTTCTAAGGCCCTTCCTTGTGGAATGCTGGTATAAAGGGATGAGACGTCAAGGGAAACCATGAGTTGAGTAGTGATATCTAAGGTTTGGGCTTCCAGTAACTGGATGACATGCATAGTATCTCTTACAAATGATTTGGTTTCCATAACCCATGTTTGCAGGATGTTGCATATATATTGATTCAAGGGTTCCAAGATTGACCTACACCCTGAAACAACAGGCCTACCCGGTGGCTTATCAAGACACTTATGTGCTTTGGATAGCGTGCAGATGGTGGGGATTCTGGGCTCTTTTTTGTTGAGGAAGTCATGTTATGGTTGGTTCAGATAACCTTGAGTGAGACCTTCCTTGATGAGATCTTGAATCAGTTTCCTGATTTCTAGTGTAGGGTCCCTCGATATAGGGAGGTAACTCTTCCGTATGTCCAGTTGTTGTAGTATCTCTTCTACATAATCAGGTGTATTTTGCGCAACCACTGCTCCACCCTTATCTGCTGCCTTGATGATGATGGTTTAGTTGTCTCCCAGGGTATGTAAGGCCAATCTCTCTTCTTTAGTGACATTATAGTTGATATATCTCCAGTTGTACAGGAGATCAAAAGGTTCTTTGAGCACAATTTCTTTGTAAGCCAGAATTTTTTGGCTCATCAGATAGACTGACGGGGTAAATGTAGATGATGGGCTGAAAGAGGTGGCAGTGGTAGTCGGATTATATTCTTTGTTAGAAAAGTGGTACTTGAGTCTGATCTTCCTAAAAATTCTCGGCAATTCCAGTTTGATGTTGAAGGAATCGGGCGTTGTCGTGGGGACAAACGTCAGCCCCTTGGGAAGGATCTGTTTCTCTGCATCTGATAATATCTAGCTGGATAGATTTATAATTGGGTCCATGGTAGCCTTGGTCGTTGCACCAGTTGTCTCAATGGAAAAATTCAGGATCTGCTCTGGCTCTGAGGCTGTGCGTTCTACTTGTGAGTCACAGGAAAGCACGGATGAGGGAGGCATTGGTGGTGCGGTACCAATGAGCGGTAGTAATGAGCAGGAAGTTGTAAAGCCAGTCACTGTATCAAATAGTCTTCCTCTTTGTTGTTGGGTATTGATGGTCATGTTTGTTACCATCTGTATGTTTGGCGGTGTGTTAGAATCTCGCCATGTGATTCGGGTTGGCAGAATCTGACACGGGAATTGCCTCTCTGGTTGGGTCTGCCTCTGTTCCAACCCCGTTGTCTTCCCCAGTTCTGCTCTGTTCCGCCCCCTTGTTGGAGGTACGAGTGACTTCCCCTAAGAAATGCTGGGTATCTTGGTATCTGTGTCCCTGATTTCCTTGGCGGTTTGTAGAAGGTCTATCTGATTCAGTGTCTGAGCTGCTACCTATGAATGAGTCTGAGAAAGTCGCGAACCTCTTTGGCCCTGTCTGCTTCTATTTGTGAAAAAGCCCTGACTATCCTGATGATAATACTCATTAGCTAAATGAATATATGTCACCTTTTTGTCTTAAATTCGTATGTACTTTGTTAACTTGTCCAATTTCCTATTTAGTGTTACTATATTGTACTCATATTGTTGATAATTTTGGAAAGTATGTCAGAAAAAGATACCCTGTCCTACAGTGAAGAGTATATCAACAAACTGATTCAGGAACAAGGGGAGTTAAATTTCTTGGGGGCTACCGCAACATATGTGGAGCCCACCCTCAATGAGAAATTAGCTAAATTAGAGAGACTTGAAAAGAGACTGATTCATTCCCGTCTTCATGACCATGTATTACCAAAATATTTGCAAGCAAATATAATTCCGAAAGGCTTGCAGGTGAGGAATGAGCCCGCAATTTTTATAGACATCCCCAAGTTTAGAGAAGGATTTAGTTTTGTTGCAAACAACTGCTCCAAGCACTGGGTGGTGCTTGGAGTAGAGACTGGAATTGAATACGTCAAGAAGTTGACACAGGAAATAGCCAAAATTAAAAAGGAGATTCTTGAGGATAGGGCCTTAACCAATGCAAAGGAAGCCCTAGAACCCGCTGAGAAAACACTTGCGGAGCTGAACACAGTAACGCTAAATAGGAAATTGGACAAGTTAACAAAGGACATAAGAAATTACGACAAAAAGGTGATGAGTATGAGCTTTCATAAATCTTCCTGATTACCGTTAGTAGACAACTTCCTATTGGTTCCAGCAGCATACTTTGTTGTTTACCTGCTCTCTCTGTGAAACTATTAATATAGGCGCTCAGTTCCAGCAGCATACTTTACTGTTTACCTGCCCTCTCTGTGGAAGTATTAACATAGGCGCTCAGTTGTATGTTCTATCTTTGAATTTTGTCTTATTCCTATATTTAATACAACTGCATATACAGTTCTAATTTTGAAAGCTTCTGGCTATCTTTGTTGTCATGGGTCCAATTTGAAGTTTACCTTATCCACCATCACATAATTAATATAAACGTCTGAACAAGGCACTTCATACTATATTGCATTTAGTTATTGTATTGTTCAAAACCCAGCCATACTGGCAGAAGGACATTCCTTTGTTATGACACTAATGGTTGCAATAATGGACTCTGGTCAAGACCGTTTTAGATTAGACGATCTCACTGCGCTTTACTAATTTTGTTTTTTGCAAACCTCATTCACACCATAGGTTTGTAAGAACTCTACTAAGACCATGTACCACGACGGTGATGGTGAGGCTTTTACTGTGACTCCGCAGGCAGTTTTCATCTGCTGCATAGCATTGTGCATGACACGTTACCAACTTGCGTCAGCCCGACGTCAGCTGTTCCCGGTCCCTTCTTTAACTGGGAATCTGGCAGTTCTACTCAAGACTGCTTAGAGTGAATACGCACTCCATTGCCAGGTAAGGGGGAGAGTACTGTCACTTCTCGTCCATTGTATATTTATTCTCCCACGTCCCTCGTAACAGTTTCCGCAGGACTTGTTACCGGTCACATGGAACTCGATTGGGGGCCTTAATTCATTTTTGTTTCACCCAACTGCCAACTAATTCATAGCGGACCGCATCTGAGTCAACAACAGGTCTAGGTAAGCATTTTCTTATATGGTCTTCAATTATAATGCTTGTTTTCTCGTTAGTCATCATTCACACACATTGTTTTAAGTTTACACCATATGTTTACCCCCCATATTGAAACGACATCCAGAACCTCTTTAATTTCTTAGTTTTGAGTCTTCCTATAAACCTTAAGGTAAGACTCTCGAACTGCATCTTTGATTCACTGATCCCCTGATCCATTTTGAAGGGATGTTTGTAACACACATCTCCCTACATTTCTTTAGATTTCTGGCAGCCTTTACTCAGCAAGGCATTCTCAAGGGAATTACCCCCATGATGGGTGAGTAGCTTGTGATTGCAACCTCCTCTAATTTTACTCTAGCTAGTTGGAACCCTACACCTGATACATATAATGCATTTCTCATTTTCAGGCTGTCATCTCTCCCTTGTCCTGAAGATGACCCACCATGACACTTGTTAAATAAAGCTTTTGTCAGGGTCGAAACGTTGACGATAGTGTATGGTTCAGCCTCATCAACTCTCTTGGTTCCAAACTAACAAGCAATTGTGCAATTCACCAGATACATTGTCCCTTCCGTTATTCTGACCATTTTTAGCCTATTCTCTTTAGATAACTTGTACATAATTTATCTCACTACGTATATATGACACTCACTGCACCATTGTTACTGAGCACTTATTTCACTATATTATATGTCACCAGAATTTAGCATTTAATTCTTGACAGCCTTATAACAAAAATGCATATTAAGATTGCTTTATTCAACCAAGAGTAAATCCTTTGTTCTCGAACGCATAGTTGCCAGTGTTTCTGTGTTCCAACTTCACTGAATAGATGTTGTGGTCCAAAACTTATTGGATACTTTATGATTTATCTGTTATTTGTGAAGCAAATTACTCTTTCCCGATAGAACCATTGTAGCTTTTTATTCCTTTCTGCTGCAGTACATCTATATAGTGTTCCTACTGCACCAGAGATGTTATTTATGCTGCAACTTATTGAGTCAAAGCCATTATGCACAGTTTACTCTTATTTCTCCACCCAATGGGTTAGTTCACAAATGACGTTTTGATGTTCTTTCTGAACTCCTAAAACAATATTTTTAACTTTTGATATTGGTGTACCAATCCTGCTGGGTCTTCTCCTTGGTCTGCTGTTCCTGGTGGTTTTCTTATTTGTGGACTTGCAGTAGAGATTTGTCCTGTGAAACTAACTGTGGCATTTGGGGTCGTACAGTTGTTGCCAAAGTGATTGAAGTTGATATAGATGGTTCCACACCTCTGGTTTATGGTTTTCTGAGTCTGGTGTACTCACTCCACTTGTGTGGGGTTGTAGACTGTGAACTCTCTAGAGCGATACTTTATGTAGCTAGATTTGTGTTTAGCGGAAGTAGTCATGGTAAGTGGTACCATTTTCTAAAAGTGCATATGATGCCTTAATACTTAATAGCAGACATATAGGAAAAAACACTTTTCATATATTATGACTAGGATGTATATCAGAGGATAACTTGTAAGATGTCCAAGACTTATAAATATTGATTGTTAGGCATAAAATATTACTTTGTGTATGTTTTTTATTAGGAATTTATGTGGATGTTTGCACTACAAATTCCGTGATGCATGTCACTTGTGTTACATTACATGGCATTTGAGATGCATGTTTGTCAGCTTTGAGATGTAACTTGATGTTATTGAGAGTGAGTTATTGCATGAGTGAGTGATGATTTTTCATGTAGCCTACACTTTGTATTATATCCTTATTTACCACACGGACGTACTTCAATGGTATCTTACCTATTATGATGAACAATTGGGCTGATCTGATGCTGGGGCTGATTTGTCAATTTTAGAGATATCTGTGATCACATTTTGGTGAAATGTTGAAACAATTGTTTCTTTCATTAGTTTGGTTTTCGGGGGTACTTCATTACGAGGAGCATGTGTGAATATTTTGGAGTGAATAGTATGAATGGATGTGACTGTGTGTGTGTGAATGCATGAGTGTGAGTGAGTGTGTGTGGGTGCGTGTGTGGCTCCCGCCCCCACCTTGGTAAAAGTACAGGCCGCCACTGACTTTCTTATTTTTTTACTGATGTCTTGTTTGTCACTCCAACATCATTAATACCATCCCAGAACGTCCCTTTATAATTCTTTGTTGCTTTTGGTGCATTGAGAGATGACTTTCCAAAGAGCTTGTCACTCTCAGCAACAGTCTCCACCAGGTTTTTTAATTCAGCATAACACAAATTGTGCTCTTTTGTGTACCGCCAACCTCAAATCACTATTGTCATTTTTAAGGATTTCTGGTAGTTCATTGAAGAGCTTAGAATTGCTTTTCCTCTCCACCCTCCTCTAAGACTGCGCCCGGCTTGCTTCCTGATTCACTGATTGACTGCCAGTTCCAATATATTCAGGGCCAGATTCATCAAAGTGTTGCATTTCCCTTGCATCATGCAAGGTATCGCAGGGCAACACAACACTAAATTCAGATTTACCAAGCCATGGAGTAAAGCAAGGCAGCGAAAGTCACTGCCTTGCATTACTCTGTGCTGGAAAGGCATTCCATGGGTGGAGGGTGGCTGTTCCCACTCATCCATCCATGGATTTTGGTGAATTGCCAGATGCTGGCAATGTGTCGAAATGCTGCACCTTCCCAGGGGAGGCGCAATGAGAAGAATATCTTTATTTCTCCTAATTTTCTCCACTTTCTATGTTTGTTGCAGAATGCAGCACACATAGAAAGAAAGAAAAAAAACCTCTAAGAATTGTTTTTGTTGTGGAAGTTCTCCCTTCTTGCACAAAAACAATCCTGCCTGCAATCCAGGCACCCTTGCACGCAAGGGTGTCTGCGTTGGTGCTAGGCAGTCAAAAATGTGCCAGCACAAAGAGAGGACAAGAATGCGCTATATAATGTTAAATATAACACATCCCTGCCCTCTCCCATTCACGTAGCGCAGCAAGGTCACTTGCTTCACTGTGTTTTTTGAAATATTGATAAATCTGCATCTAAATATCGAATTGCAATTCGGTATTTCTTGATTGTGAATCATAACTAATCATTATTGCAGTACAGGCTACATAAGTACATCGTAATGATTCATATTTTGCATGTTGTTATATATATTGTTTATAATGTGTGTGTGTATGTGTGTGTGTGCATGTCTAGATGTAGCTAGCATGGCATAAGGTGTCAGATGGCCGAAAATGTGTGTCCTTCAGAAGAATTCATTAATATTTGCAGAACAGAGAGCACTATTGACAAATTGCATTATTATTTATTAAATTGTCTTTGATTTATTAATCATGAAGGGTTAAAAGATGAGTCTAGCAACTCAACATTTATTCCCTTTCGATTACACACGTCTCTGCATCCGGTTATCCCACTGCTCCATCAATTTCTATTGCAGGTTACATGTAATCCTTATTATTTCCTTCCCTCTCAATTAGACTCTAGTTTCCGGATGAAAACCACTTCGGCTTGTCAGATAATGCCCTTATTTTCATATGTAGGCTGGTGCATTTTCCGTGAGGTAAGTAGCTTGGTGACACTGATCCGCCCTGACAGTCAGGCTGATCAAAAATTACTCGGCGCACTGCTCCTCAGGTCGAAGAAACAATCTCGCGGGAACTTGAGCTGAACACTTCCATCCCCAGAGCTCCAATTAAAATCTATTGTATAGCATTTGCAAGAGCTCGGTACCCCTGCACGCAGCAATTATCACTTACCAAATGTTAGCTCAGGCAATGACAGGAAGTGGTTGGATCATTGTTTTTGTTTTTCTGTCTCACTCTCAGTCTTGAAGCTGTGCCGCTACACCATGGAAATGTTTCAATTGGCTTCATAATAGGAAATACATGGGTGAGACACTGCCAATTTATTTGACAATTTATCACTGAGAAATAATGATTTTAGAATTACTAAGGACACTCCTTTTATATTCGCCTGTCGATATAAATTCAGGTTCTCCTGAGTAGCTTTCTCCTTAGGTTAGTTTATGCTGCCATAGCCAGGAACGTCATAGAGTTTAATTTGCTCGATCGTGTAAGAAATCCTCCATCAGGCACATCAGTGAACTTTAACTGCATGAGGGTAAGAATATCACAAAGCCTCTGGCTGTTTGTCCACCATGCTGCTGGTGCAGTGGGCAGACCCAGGCTCAGTGGTGTAACACAAAATGGTTCCTCCTGCAAAATGTGATGAGGTGTCACATTGTCTCCCAGATCGCACAGAGATTTATTGGTCTTGGTATCAATAGGGTCTCCTGGAAGGGTTGGGGCCCCCCTGTGATGCAGATGGCTTGCTTGGGAATGCAGAGTGACTTTACTGAGCATTTACCTATTTCTTAGTCCATGCCATTACAAGCATTCTGCAAGGCATGCAATGGCGTGGCTTTGGGAGGTGCGGGGCTCCCTGCAAAATAAGGAACCCAGGGAGCCTACCACATTGCTAGGGATGTGGGGGCCTCCATTACATCCCTGCCCAGACTGAATCCACACAGTGGATGTGCACTGGCTCACAATATCTGAAGCATGCCCTGTCCCCACCTTTTTGTAAACATGAAGAGTGTCTGTCAAGCTCAACAAAGGTTAGCCTGACTGTCACTCATAATGTGCAAGTCAGGCACCTAGGTGGTGTACATTCTCTAAATGCAAAGGTGTCTAGCTGTCTGAGCTGAAGTATGCCAGGCTGAGGATTTCACAGCCCTGTGCGCGTGACCTCATCAGCCAGGCAAAGTGCTTGGGTGTCCCCACGTTCATTATGAGGGGGCACGTCACTGATCAACATGAACCTGGGCACTTCTGTTTTAAGCCCTGAAGAGCACAGTGCCGCATGTCCTTGAGAGACACTTGAGTGGGGTGTAGTCAGCAATTTCTACTGACCCCATCCCACTTTGTCAACCCATGAGAGAAGGTGGCAGTTCCAACCCTCTAGGAACCTCTGAGGCATCCCTCCTGCCACCCGTGATCACAGCTGCAGCACAGTATGTTTTTCATTTTTTAATGTTTGGTGCATGCATGTGTGCATTTATGTATAAATAAATGTATTTGAATGTGTGCAAGCGTGTGTATTTGCTTTTGAATGGTGGGTGTTTGTGTGCGTGTTTGTTAATGCATGGGTGTGAGTGAGTATGTATGTAGATGTGTGAGTAAGTATATGTGTGTGTGTGTGGCCCGCATGCTGCCCACCTACTCAAGCTTCTGGCAGCCACTGATTTAAAGATTTGCTGATAATACAGTGCCAAGGGCTTACCACAAGTCTGCATGCTGCCCTGCATTAATTTCCATGCAAGCAACCCCCCCAACTTTGCAATTTATTCCTGAGAAACAAAATAGTACTGGCCTTGGCAGGCTTCTCAAAGTGCTTGGGAGTCATTGGTGATTTTTCCTTCTCAAGACGTGGGTGAGAATAATCAGCCTAAGAAGCCTTGTACTAAATAGGGATCGCCTTCTGAAAGTTTCAATCTGGTGATCCAGAGAAGAGGCCTCATCACTGGGTTGTGTCTGATTGCAGAGCCGGCGAAGGCTGTGCAGTTGGATACAAAGCATTTACCCCATCTCTAAATGGGAGTGGAGATCCCATGTCCGGCAGAGGTGAGCATCTGCCTCTATAAGGGGGATGTTCTGCATACACTACACTCTAAATGGCCCCCTAAGTCTGCATTTAACCTAGCTCTGAAGCATTAATTTGCAACCTTGCCAGATTCTGAAATTTTCCTTATGAAATCTGGGGTGCATACAAAAGATCCATGGGCATAAATGCCACATCAATTATATAAAAGTTCTATATTAGAGTTGTGCACAGCTATCAACTTCCCCCTTGTTTACAATCAAAACTTCTGTGAGTTCTGTTATTTTTCAGTCAATAACAATAACACGCCCTCGCCGCCGTTCCACGCATTCGAAGAGCCACCATGGGAGGAAGATCCTTCTCCTACCTGGCAGCCAAGACCTGGAACTCCCTCCCCATCCACCTCCGTCGTACCCAAGACCACCTCTCCTTCAGGAATCAACTCAAGACCTGGCTGTTCGAGCAGTAGCAGACCCAAACATCTGGCAGCCCCTTATGAGTTGGGGCCAAGACTTGAGATTAATATAATTCTATTTTGCTTCCCCCTGTCCAATGATTACACCAAGCCTTCATCAAACGGGACTGGTCAGGCTGACCTAAGCAAGTGCAGTAAGCCGTAGGGCGCCCAGTTGATAACGACGGCTTTTTCAACAAGATCTGCAGAAGCTTATTGGTGAGATGAGGACAAAAACAAAAACACTTGAAAAATGTTGTGCCTTGTATGGCAAAGATAAGTGTACAGTGAGCAGGAGCATGGGGGTATCCTTCTGCGAAAGATGAGCATTTACAATGAGATGGAGTAAAGGCGAGTAACTCGTAAGGGCTTTTCTAGGATTCAGGGAAGTGTGGCTGCAGTAAATTGAGTAGTTAGTTGTGCAGGATGTGAGGCCTGCACAAGTAATAGGTCAGAAATTTCTCCTTACTGGGAACCAAGCACCCCATTATAGCGTTTGTCTCTCTTAGGGTAGTGAAGCCAAGGCCTACATAGGGGAAGTGGTGTGGACTAGTAATTACCATTTACTGGCACACAATACATAACACTCAATAAAGTGTTCTCCAATTAGTGCTTTTTCTTTAGGAGAAGGAAAAAATACATGTATTACCTACTCTAATTAATTTACAAATACAAATATTCGGTATATTGAAAATATCTTAGATGACGTGAAATCACATTTGACCTCAAGGGGTCATGACCCTCAAAACCACAGTGCCCCCTAACTATACCAGACAGCACATCACAATACAAGAGGTGTCACTTTATATAAAACAAGCCTATTGGCTTTATCAAGGGTTCACCATATTACAATAACAACAAACCACATGTTAAAAAACACCATTAAAACATTTTAAAGCTTTTTATAGACTTTCAGAACACATAAACTGTAACCGTAAAAACAGCCCCTAGGGGGTGCTACTTTCAAACCACAGGAAAATCAGCCATATATCCTGTCACTAGAGCATACTACACTACATGTGTCTTTTTTATAAACTTTCAAGCAACATAGAATGTAACAATAGAGTTAGCCCCTAGAGAGCACTGCACTCCCAGCTGTAGAACAAAAGATCCAGCGTTGGAAGTGTTTAAAAAAAATTTGCAAATCCTGGAGGTTCATGGATACCTTGATCCAGCAAACATATTGTCAGTTTTCAAAGATTACTTCTGGGGGGCTACTGTATCTCCTACAGCTACCCCACAACACTTTCTGAATTCATTGATGGCATCCATATCCCCGTGGGGCCACCAGAAGCCAAAGAAAATATGCAAATTGGCCTCTCTTGAGGCATTATGGGCCATGCCTCTGAGTAAGCAGTGAATTTGTTAGCAGCAGGTCTCCTCCTGTGCTGGGAGCCTGAATGCCTTTTTCTTATTTTTGTAAAATATTTTTCCTTTTTTAAACCCTGGTGTCTATGCCCACCAGACACCCTGCTGCTTCCTTGTTGGGGGCAGTCCAGAGAGCCCAGTCCCAGCTGGCCCAGCCAGTTCCCTATCAGCACTCCTTTTGTAGGACAGGAACCAGCAACTTTGCTCTCCTGTCCGCACCTTATGGGTGGGGCGTTGCTTTTCTGGTGGCTGCCCCCAGACATGGGCCGGAAGAGTGGGGCAAGCCCTCCATCACTGAGAAGCACAATGGCACTCCCCCTTCCTCCTTGGCTTAAAGAGGCAGGTATGGGTCATGGACGCCTTTCCAGTTTATACGGCCTAGGAGATTGAGCCCCAGGTTCAACAGTTTGGGGAGGGAGCACATGCATGCCCCCTCCCTGAAAAAATTAATTAACCAATTGCGCACCAACCACCAGACCTTCGCTCATTTTTAAAGATGTGGCAGAGCCCCACATGGTAATTTCTTGAAAAAGGTTATGAGTTAACTTAGGCCCAGTTGGGTTGACATGGACGATCGTGGGCTCATTTTACTCCTAGTGCTGAGCTCTTGCTATCATAAGTAGTTTCAACAGACCTCCTCCATGACCTCTAATTCAGTGTATTTAGCAAGAGGCTGGTCCCAATGGCTCCCTGCACTAGCTTTTCTCCTAGTCTTTGTCTCTGGGTGCAGTAGTCTAGACCTTTGCCCACAGCTGGTCCTCAGGGGTGTAAGGGGGGCTGCATTGCTAGCCCTTGGAGGGCTAGCAATGCAGCTGGTCCTGTGATCAACTGGGACACAGCCCATGGCCCATTTGGACATCAAGGGTTTCTCCATCCAGTGTCCATGGCTGTCACAATCCCAGGGTCAATCAGTAAAAAGCCCAAACAGCACTTTATCTTCCTTGTGCAAGGGTTTTCAAAAGAGGGTGGAAGGTTATAAAAGCCATTCACCCCTGGCCAATCCAAGGTTCCACCCTAGCTCTCCACCCATGTCCCAACCCTCCTGCACAGCATGCTGGGACAGTTTATGAAGGAGTCATCTAGGAGTCACTGGTCACATCTGCACTTGGGGTCTCTGCTCTGCCCTTCGTTGGCATCACTGCCAGGGCCTTTCCCACCAAAACTTAAAAGAGGAGCCCCGTCCTTTGGTGGCTCCAATGACTGAGCTTCCTCCTTTATTCAATGGGCCTGGGCTCTCCCTAGCTCTGGCTCAGTGTGACCGGTAATAACAGATGTCAGATTTTCATCCCCAACCTTTTCTCCTCAGAAGCTGAGGGAAGCACGGTTAATTACTTATTTTGTGTGGAGGTAGCTTTGTTTCTCTGCCGGGGAGAAATGTAATTAACTTGGCCCAGCAGGTGACAAAAGGCCTGGGCTCTCAACCATAGTTGAGCCAGAGAAATATGGCAATTCTGGGTGACCCATAGGATGAACTTGTATGGTCTTGGGGCCCGTGGATATGAACTGGGCACACCTTTTCCACCCTAGTTTCATACTTCACAGGAATTTGTAGGCCTACGAGAAGCAAAACTTCACTTTAGGGCGCTGCAGACAAAACAGTAAACCACACTGACTTTACCTATAACATCCCACTAATATTATAATGGCTATCCCAAGTCAATATCTAACCCCACAGATTCCCCTCTATGCCAGGCTACCTGCACACAGTTACCGGGCTGTGCACAACGGTAGTCTCACATGCACAGCCCCCACACGTGTGCACACGCATGTGTACATGTTCCTGTGTAACCAGCCATACGCCCTCACCATAGCTGTGTTGCTTCAGACTTATCTTAAAAGGTGGACTCTAGTGGTAAATATATACAGTCCATTTGCCCCTTTCGCATCCTGCATTCCTCTAATGAAGGTAGGTGTCCCTCAGGGATCCATTCTGAGTCCGTAAATGTTCAATCTCTATCTGGCTCCTCTCGCCCCACTGGCCGAGGCCCATGGTGCAACTAATATATCCTATGCTGATGATACGCAGCTGTTGTTCACCTGCAGAAGGGGGGAGAAGCCCGATGGAGAGAGGATTAACAAATGCTCAGTGAGGTTTTTACATGGTTCAGATTCAACCAACTGCAGTGTAACCCAGAGAAATCTTAGGTGACCTTGCAATTTGAAACCTTGTGATCCTATTTTAAACAATAGCGACATGTGTGCTCATGGGATGCAGTACCATTTTCTTTGGTATTATAATACCGGGTCAATAAAGGTTTGACAAAACCTGGCATTCTAGATAATAACAGATGTACTGGCAATTCGAAAAGGTAGCTGTGTTATAATAAACGGCCCTGAACGCCCTGTGTCTTTCACTGGACCTATGTATAGCGGAGAGTGTCCTATGGGTTTAATTAATAACAACGATTGTATTTTGACTTTGGAATTACGTTTTTTTACCCCATTCCAAGATGGCGCGGGTCATTTTCACACACGACTACACCAATGTGCGCATGCGCCTGAAATCACGTAATCGGAACCTCCCAAGCATAGCAAAATCTACACTCCTTTAAATAACGCCGGTAGTAAAGACGCGGCGTTCCTGGGATGATAGAAGGTCCTGGTTTCTTATATGTACGGTGAGGAGATTGTTTGGGGTGACACAGTGAGTGTGCTTGACGGCATATACAATGTGTGTGGGTTCTAACAGTAGGGTGTGTCGGACGAAGGTAAAATATGACAGTTTTACCCGGTGGGGACATACGACCGGGGAGTTATGTATGCCTCCTGCAAAAATGTCCTCGACCCGGTCTTCGGGCTCATTGGGTCCATACCCCCTCCCTCCCCCCTGGCTTTGATGTAAAGGATTTTGAGCCTGGATAAGGGTGGGGTGCGCCCAGGGTTTAATAGAAGTATTGACCACGCATAGAAATGATTGTACATTCGACATAGGGATGCAGAGCATATTTGCTATACCTAACTACATACCTTTATTTTTAGATTGATGTTACAATCGACAAAAGGGCGGATTTTTGCCTGATCAGCTGGTAGGAGAGGACATGGCTGATTGAGGGTAACATTTAACTCCCTGATGTCAATATTTTACAAAAGAAGGAATTGAGATTGGTTTGGTTTAGGTTATTAATGGGTGTTTCTTCAACTCGGCTGTGTCCTAAAAAGATGTCCGACAGTGGTGCGGTGGCCAAGTGGTAATACCCTGATGAATCTGCCATAAAGCAGTTGGGCAGTGAAACATGTCGGTGTCAGGTATTGGTATGCAATATTAAGCAACCAGCCTTTTTAACTCACCAGCTCACACTAGCACGATCAATAAAGTTGTATAGTGAGTGTGGCAGATGATGTTATATCACTTTTTATTTTTGGTCACGTCAGGGAGCTATTAATTTAGCTTCTTGTTGAGCACTTTCTTTTGCACGCACCTTCTTGCTTTGTACACTATGTTTCCTTGGAATAGGATGGGTAACCGATGATGAGAAAGGGGCAATGAATTGGTAACATCAGCCAAGTTCCCCGAGGGTTGTTCGCCCGTGAGGTGCCTTCCTTTCCACCACACATTTTTCCCATTTGTTTGAGTGTGGGTGGATGTACTGTCATACTTAGGCAGACATCAGTGGACTTGTCGAGTTGAATTTAACCTGGATCCTCCTGGTTCTAAGTACCAAACAGTGGTTTGTAGAGGACTGGCAGTCATAAGAGAATACATATCTCACCATAAGTGGAAATGGGGTGGGTCTGGAATTAAATAGTAAAAATATCCAGATTTATGTATACTTATGCTCTTCAGACGCATGCTAGCCATGGTCCACGGTACAGGGATTTTTTGTGATTGAATTTATGTGAGTGGAGGGCTATCCCTTGTGTGTGCCGTTGTTTTCCCTCTTGACTCCCTTTTGTTATTACCTCATAACATCAAGACTGGACTACGCAGACATCCTCTACTAGGCCTTCCGGATTGCCTACTGCATAAACTTCAAGTTATACGAAACATGGCTGCCAGAAAAATTCTTATGTTGGGTCCTAGAGAACGATTCTCACTCCATCTATAGAATTTACACTGGCTGCTGATCCGTAATAGAGCCCCTTAGCCACTTTAAGGCCCTTGTGTTGGCCTTTAAAGCTCTTCTTGGCACAGAAGCCCCATACATTAGGAAGTGGGCATATTTCTACACTCCTAGCAGAAATGTAAGTTCTTCTCAACTTCATTTGATGACGGTGCCTAGGTTTGCTCGCGCAAGTAGGGGCGGCTGCTCCTTCCAGGTACAAGCGGCCCGGCTCTGGAACGGGCTGCCCGCTACACTTAGACAACTGGATGACTTAGGGCTCTTCAGAAATCAACTGAAAACATGGTTATTCCTTGACCAATCTATCTGAAGAGTCTACCTCAAAATGGTTTTGTACGCTAAGCTCAGCGCCAGGACAATATAGTACAAAGTCCAAAACCGGGTGACGAAAAAAGCAAAACATCTGAGCGTATGAAATGGGAAGAACTCATTTTGCAACAATAGCATTAAGTGAGAGTAAGGACTCTGGAGTTGATAGGGTCAAAAAATTGGAAGATTTAAGAGGTATTTACGAGATTTTAGAGTTTAGAGAATGAAGGCATACAGTGTAGTACTTTTTACTTAGGATTCACGGAATGGTAGAATTAAGGAGTGGTTCAGTGACAGGTAGTGTTAACAGGTAGCAATGGGTTTTTAGTGTTAAATGAATGGCAGTGTTAAAGGGTGGCTTGCGATTTTAAGGATTCAGGGATGTAGCGCATTAAGGGACATTAAGGTGTTATTAGGGTCCAGTGAGATAAATTAAAGAATGCATAATATAAACATTTAAAATCCAACACTTGTGGCCCAGACCAGATGGGCGACCATGGGATACATGGTCGCAAAGCGGGACATTGCTCAACTCTGGGGCGCATCCAGACCTCCCGCAGTTTCGGTGTGGGAGGATAATATGGACTGGTCCATGTTCCGAGAGAAGACTGTCTATGTGGCTAGGGGCAGACCCAGGGCGTGGTTGAAGATCTGGGGTCAGTGGAATGCATATCGTGGAGATATTTGTACCCCTCCCTTGGTTGACACTCCCGATGTTACCCTGTCTCCCTAGGCTGACATTCCCGAATAATTTTTCATATTGTTTTAGGATTTTCCTGCCCTCCCCGCTGCCCCCCCCCCCCCCCCCCGGCTATGCCGGGTTTCATTGATCTGTTTTGTGTTTTCCTGATTAGTTGCTTTCCCCTCCGCCTTCTGGGCTGACTTGATTACTGTGCACTCGCCTTGTTTAGTGTTTGTTGTTTTTATGATTAGTATAAAATTGTTCTGTCCTGTCCTATGCTTCGAGCGATAATTGGTATATGTTCTGTGCCTAGCCACGGGAATGATCGTTTGCTATTTATGTTGTGCGTTGCAATTAGCGGCCAGCCCGTGTGGTTGTAGGCCCATCTTTGTAACTCTTATTTTATTGCTCAATAAAAGTCTTTAACCAAAAAAAAAAAAAAATCCAACACTTTTGGAATCATCATAGGTACTAATAGAGAAAACAGCATTAATACCTCGAAAAATTCAATTCGACTTTAATGCAGGTACAATTTTAAATGTTGACTTTATTACATACAACTGAAATTGTATAACGATCAGTGAAGACCTACTCTATTTTCAGTTTGATATTGCATAAAAAAACTCTTGTTTTCTGAATAGTGAAATGTGATTACTTCATCGGAATCATCAATTCTCCATTTCAAAAACTACAGGTTCTTTCTCTTTTTTATTTTTCAGAGTGTTTCTATGAACAATGGGGCACATGCATCAAGCAAAATAATCGGCCTGTTTGCGACCGGTAAAATGCTATTTGCGATGCATCAAGCCCAAAGGCATTCACAAAACAGGTAATCGCAGTTTTTGCAATTAGCTATTTTGCAAATGCAATTAGGGAATCGCAAATTGCCTTTCCCTAGTTGTGATGCAAAATGCAATCGCAAATTGCGTATTTTCAATTTGGAATCGCAAATTGCAATCAACTTCAAGTTGATGGTAATTTGCAATTCTTTAGAAAAATGCATAAAATTGCATTTTTCTAAGTGCCATGTGGCGCACACAAGGCAGGTGTGCATGCCACATGTGCACACATGCATGTTTTGGGGGTGCATCAGGGTGGTGTCAGACAAGACGCATTGGTGCTGAAAGGCTCAGCTCCTCAGGGACACTGGAGTGAAAGAGGGTTCTGTTGCTTGGAAACAGTCATTTGGGCATGATCTTTCATAACAGACTGACTACACCTACGATGGTTATGGATAAGGAGAGATCATGGGAAATCTTGTGTGGCTGTTCTAAAAGACTTTATGACATTGATACTAGTTCCATAACACTCCACTAGATCCTGGGAGGCACTGGGGAGGAGCAAGAGGAAAGAGCGCTGCATGCCTCGAGCATTCTATGACCTGCTTTGCAGGCTGGTCTCCTTTAGGTAGAATATCCTAGGGTTGGGAAGGACAGTCAGAGGGCTCAACATAATGGCTTGGACACAGCCACGGTCCGTGCAGGTAACAGCAGTGGGACCGTGGGGCCGTGTAAGGGGGAACTCGGAGGGACAATGCAGAGGGAAAATTAAATATTTATTTAATTTTCCCTCTGCATCGTCCCTCTGAATCCCCCCTTACACAGCCCCACCGCCCCACCGTCTCACCGCTGTTACCTGCATGGACCGCAGCTGCTTGGACACATACTGCCACTCACGTGGTCTATAATGGGATTACATTTCATGTAAACTCGGTATAGAAATGCAGTAACCCCTTGAAGGGTGCCATGATATATTTAGAGATTGTCACCTGATGAGAGGCTCTTAAAGAGAGGTATAGGTTGAATATATATAAGCAGTTGTATGATTTGTTAACAGCTCAAAATCACATCCCAAAGACCTCAAGGCTTGCATCATCCCCTACCAATGCTGCCACATCTATTGCTCATATGTTTAATGGATTTCATCATGAATGTCCTCTGTATGAATGACAGAGCAGTATCTGGACCTTGGTAAATCTTTAAATTAAGATGGCCGGTTTCATATCTTTACTAATTTTTCTTTTGCCCAACACATATTCCATGCACCTGAGTTTCCAGATGCAACTGTGACTTCTCAAAGAAACTCCTCTCTACATTCTTGAGATAGATCCACAAACCTTTGGGAATACAATTCAATATGCAATTTATCTGCTCATCATTCACAAAATGAAGGGCAATTGAAAAAACAGCAGTCAGACAATTGAGCAAAATGTCTTTTATGTTTGAACCCAATAGTGTATAGATTTGGCGTGATCAATTACTGTTGGATGAATTTGCCAAGTGGCTTCTGATTCCTGTATGACTGGAGGGCTAAGGGTGTGAGGTAGAACAGATTGAGCCTCGGAGGGGATGGAGGAGATGTGCATTGTGGAGCACGTCCTCACCTTGATTGGCATCCCATTTCCCTAAGAATGCCTGCAGCCAGGGACAGGTGTGGCCACCAAATGGGCCTTGCTTGTCCATTGATAGGCAATCAGAAACAATGAGAATACTGCATGAAGTATTTCAGCCTGCCCATTCGCTATGTGCATGTCTACGTATATGACCACTACAGTCTGTCATGTGCATGAGACAGCATGGTTCATCTCAGAGTACAAGTTCTACCTGGCCTTTAAGAACTCACAGCACAAGGACTTCATCACCAAAGAACCTTGGCACAACATGCTGCAGGCTTCCAGTGTTCATTAAGATTTGGGGCCTAGCCACACCAACTATGAGAGCTACATCCTTGCCAACTCCTTCATGCATGTGTAGGATTTCTTCAGCCCAGGAAGGTTAGGCTAAGTGGATGACGTCTTATTGTTTACCCATCACCATTCCATCGTGATTTCCATGGAAGCCTCCATGATATGCCAAAATCTCAATGAGAACAGCTAGACTGTCAATTTACTGCAACCATATCTATTTGTTCTTAGTATGAATTCAGCTGCCAGGTTGGAAATAAAAATGCCCCCCCTTTGCATCTTTTTACTTTTGGTATCTGGAGGTTGCAAAGACAATCAGGGGGGATGTGTCGTATTTTAGTATTCGGAAGACATCCCTATAGTCCCTGAGGCCCCTGGACTTGCATAGTTGGATGATCCATTTGGCTCTAGCCCTGGAGTACAGCGAGCAGAAGAGCAGAACGTGCAGATCTGTCTTTTCGCTGCTTTCGCACCCCGTGCCAGCACTTGGACCGCGGGGGGCGTTTGTCCACTTTTTTGTCATGGCCCTCACCGGGAGAACTTCATGTCTAAATTGGAGATATCATTTTTTTGCCAGTGGGTGCTGGATATTATCCAGGAATTTCTCGAAATGGTAATTGTCCTTGACAACCAGGAAGCTATTGGTTAGTCTACCCAAGGAAGGATTTGATAGTAAAAGGTGCATACAATATTGTTTAAGTTCAGCCCCCAGAGTCCTCTTATTAATCGTGGCACAGATAACCTCGGGAGCAAGCCACATATCACCCCTGCCCAATGCGATACAGAGCTGCTTGACGGACTTCAGCCAGGGAATTTTTCCCACACCCCTTATGGACAGGAGAGCCCCTAGGTCTTCCCTATGGCTCGAAAGCTCAGGGGTGGACCAGAGACGCCTCCAGTACAGCAAAGGACAATTTGAAATAACCTCCTGAATAGGGGTCAAACCAAGGTCTAACCATAGAGGGGTCAAGGGTGTACTCGGGGGGTCTCGCTAGGCGCCGGTTAAAGCTATTCTCAGAAGTGGTCAGAGAGGCAGCATTAACATGGCCCCAAAGTTCGGCTCCATAGAGAGCCCCCCCTCTCGCCTGGGCCTTGTATATTTCTACTGGCATTCCCAAGGTTCCAAATTAGCACTCATTGTGAACCTTTAGGATGCCGCCAGAAGATTGGACCAACTTCAGGTTAGCCTTAGTCAGGTGCGCACCCCAGTCCATCCTGTCATTTAGGGTTACCCCTAGGTAATCGAAGGTGGATACTCTTTCTAACGCCTTGCCATCCATATGTGGGTGAGGACAATTAGATGATTTAACATTAAAAGCCATAAACTTGGTTTTTGCCGGATTAATCTCCAAATCTCTAGATCTGCAAAAGGAGCAAAACGCCTCCAATGTGCGCTGTAATCCCATAGGGGATTTCGATAGCAAAAGGGTGTCATCAGCGAACATCAGGGCTGGTATCTTGCGGGCAGCTAGACTAGGTGAGTCCAGATCCCTCGCCCCCTCCAGGTTTTTGATCAGACCATTGATGAACAGGGAAAATAATGTGGGCGCCAGCACGCACCCCTGCCTCACGCCCCTTTCCACCGGAAAGGGAGCAGAGAGTTCCCCATTCCTCCCAAACCTTACCCATGCAAAGTTGCCTTGGTGCATATGTTTAAATAATTGGCAAAGGTAGGACGGAACACCCATCTCCAATAGAATTACCCAAAGCTTATCCCTCTGGACCAAGTCAAAAGCGGATCGAAGATCCACAAAGACCAAATTCAAACTATCAGCCCCCAAGGTCTCTGTCTTCCAGTAGTCCAGGTAGAGTTGGTCAATGGTAAAGACCTTAGCACGAAAACCCGCTTGGAGGGTGTTAGGATGTGGTGTTGATCCATCCAGTTCTGCAACCTTGATAGTAATAAGGAGGGAAATAGGTTCTGTAAGACATCGATAAGGCTGATGGGCCGATAGTTGGCCGGGTCAAGAGGGGAAGCCTTTTTATGGATCGGGATAATCTCGGCCCCCAGCCAGGTTTGAGGAATCTCCATACCAAAGAGAATGGCATTAAAATAAAGCCATATGTAAGGGGCCCAAACCTTCTGCTCACTCGAAAATAGATCACCTGGGATCCTATCCAGGCCCGGGGCCTTACCAGTAGATAGACATTTGAGTGCCACCTGGATTTCAAGTAAGGTGAAAGGGGGCAAGTCGGGGGTCACAGCATCCAGTAATACACGGGCAGATGAACTCTTCAGTGAAGGAACAGAATTTTCAGGGGATGGGAAATCGATGTGGGAAAAAAGAGACTTGATGTGAGCTAACCAGACCTCTTCGCTCAGGTTGGGAATTAGAGCGGGCGACCCCTCCACCGATCCCGTTCTAACTAAATTCCAAAAAGCCCTGTAATCGCGTCCGTCCAGGGTTTCTTTTATACTTTCCCATCTACTCGCCTAGCATTCTGACCTGGACGCTTGAATCATACTCTTATAAGTTTGTCTGGCAGCTCTGATACTCAGCACAGACCCTGATTTAACCTCCCTTACAAGTACACGTTTGGCTGCCCTACAGTTTTTATTAAACCATTGGACCCGATTTTTATCCCGTGGCTTGATGATGGCTGAGGTAAAGAAATAGTCAGCCAAAGTCGTCACGAGATTGGTGTGAATGCACTGTAGATCCTGGAAATAGGGCAAATCATATTTATCCACAGGAAGTTTAAAAGCCTCTACTAAAGAGTGTGCAACATATCGATATAGCTCCACAGTTTTGTCAGGCGCTGACGCAAACTGAGCCCACCTAATGCGTCTGCCACCAGCCACTGAGAGTAGATTGAGATCAGCACAGGGCTCCGTTTCCCCCTTACTATGTAAGTGTTTAGTTAACAAAAGCAATGCACATTTTCTTTCATAACTGCATGTATACAATAGTAGCTTGTCTACTATATCACAAACTGCAAAATAAATACATTTAATAAATAAATAGCACTACTAACTCAGATTCCACGGCTTTCTTCTTCTTTGGGAGTATGCACACCATATACTCATTTATTTATTTATTTAGTAGTTTGTAGAGCGCACAGCTACCTCCGACGGAGGTGTCCCGGCGCTGAAGACAGTATCTCGAAAGGTTCAGAGGGATGCAGGAGGGAGAGGGAGGATTCTAGTCAAGCTCCCGGCTTCCGCCTCAGGAGATTCAGTCTTCATGATCCATGTATAATTGGCCAGCAATTTAACAAACTCAAATAAAAATGGATCTATGGGAAAGTTCAAAGAAGACGCCAAGTGATTCTCTGACCATTAGCAATAAAAGCACACATACTTTCATGCATACACATAAGCACAAACTTATGAATGCATACACACAGCATCAATATTTTCATTCTTACTTTTGTGTCCTGACGGTTCTGCTTCTGCAGCCTCTTGCCTCCTCTCCTCACGTGGCTGCTGCTACCAGATCCATGCTCCCAAGAAGAGGAAGGAGTTAACGGTAGATACTGCAGTAGCCAGAGCGGTGCAGTGCTACTAACAGGGTATTGGAAATATTTGAGTCTCTGGGGAAGGCAGAACAAGCGACAACGATTGTGGGGGCATACTTACAAGCCCCTTTGCACTTCTCCTGTACCACGTAACGTTGTGCAGGAGTGACACGCCTTAAAAATGAGATACATGAAGCCACACAAGGCCACCTTGTATGGCCTTAAGTGGCTTCATAAATCTCGAGAAAATGCAGCGCAACGTTGTATTCCTCTGTGCCAGTGAAGTGTTTCCATGGGTGTTGCACCGGTTTTCCCACGCAATGTTCATGGATTTTGACTCATTCCCAAATTTACTAGAAGTGGTAGACTGGGAATGCACCAGGTGAGGAGTAACAAGGAGAAATATATTTATTTCTCCTTATTGTTTCCTCTTTCTATATATGCTGCATTCTGCTACACACATAGTAATAGGAAAAAGCCTCAGGGGATTGTTTTTGTGAAGGAAGGTGCTTCTTTATGCACAAAATCATCTTCCCCACAATGCAGGCACCCTTGCACCATGGTACAAATCTGCCTACCTTAGCTCTAGGCAACCATAAGGGTGCAGCACAGGGGAATAGGCAGGAATGCACCGTATTGACTTAAATATGGCACATTCCTGCCCTTTCCTTGTCCCGGAGTGCAGCAAGGTGCCATATTGCACTGCATTGCTTGACTTGGCCATAAATAGGGCCCAGGGTGTCCTGGGAATGAGCAAGCAGGAGTATCTACGCGGAAAAGGGGCACAGGCAGACCGCATGTGAGTGCCTCCAGCAGCCTGATGAGGGGCAAAGTGTGAATGCAGGGGAAGGTGACCAAAATGCCAGCATGCAGGACGGATTATAGGTGCAAGAGGGAAATGCGGGGAAATGAAAGTGACTTTGCATGGCTAGGGGGAATGGAGGGGGCTGACAAGGATTTAAGGAACAAACTTATGCAAGCCGGAAATGCAAAAACAGATGTAGGCGTACAACAGTACACTTGGCAAATAAACAGTACAGTAGCATCAAAACCTGAAAAGACATCTATTTATATCACAAGAATGCCTTGGGGAGATGAGGAGGGAGCTGACGATCATGGTTGTCGGAGTGGCTGTGTTCAGTGGAGCTAATGGCGGATCAATCCTCTAGTCTTTTCCAATGGATTTGCATTCACAGCGAGGCTGCAAAGTATTGCCGTCCTTGCAATACAAGTGGAAAGGCACTTTGTCCACTCACAAAGCAACTTGCTCTCCATGTGACTAGCTCATGTCACTTAGCCCTCATCTAGGTCATCCCCATGATACTTTTCCTCACTGTGTCACTGTGTAACACCAATGAGAAGAAACCTACAAATGTATAACGATCAAGGCCACTAACAGTCCCTATCACACACCGGACCCCAGAAGACTCCATGGGACAAATACCAGAAACATCAGTGGCCATGTCAAGAACTCTACCAAACTAGCTACCGCAAAAGACGATATTGGAAAATGGTAGAAAAAGCTAGTAAAATATCTGCGGAATATCTGCGGCATATCCAATCCCTTAACCACTAGCAAAATGGCAGGAAGAAGAGAAAAACTTCCAGGGCCACAGCAGAGCCCCTGCTGCTCCCACAAATCTAATAAACACAATGGATTAAATACAGAAAATTGAAGAAGACATTAAAAATGTCAGAACAAAAGTGTGGCCACCATAGGACCCTTACTACTCATTTGACCTTAGTAAACTCACTTGAAAAATGGCATAAAGCTCAAGATCAATGAAGAGCATTGACTAAAAATATGCGAAGAAAGCTACACGTGCCCACAAACAAAACCCCGGTCTCATAGAACCATCCAGAAAATAAGACCCCAAAAACTATAAAAATCTAAGGCCAAACTTGTAGCTAAAAAAAACAATTTAAAAAGAATAATATTGAACACTGTCCCCAGTATTTCTTCATGCATCTTACTAAGAAAACAATAGAAGTAAAGAAGCACGGAAACCAACATAAAAAATGTCCAATGCCCTTCCATCATAAACTCACATAGGCCCACACTTACAAAATAAACCGAAAAGAGAAAAACAATTAACCGTTGCCTCTTCTGCCGCAACAATCAGTCCATAAAGTACAAAAATATTACAAAGAAATCATATTTTATTTCCTAAAATAGCAGGTAGTGATGCCTCCAAATGATGGTGTGGTGAGTTGTTTCCAGTGATGGACGAGTACATTGTTATGACATTGGCAACTGCTCTCATTGGTCCGTCTCCTTTTTTTGTAAACAGATTTTATTGGTTTTTGCATATGATTTCATTATGAGCCATAGAAATGACTTAGTGAATCTAATGACTATGCTTTCATCCACCATCGTCGTGATAGCAGCTGCATCAACAAGCAATTTCTCCTTCACTTCATCCACCCACCCTCATCCCACCAAGAGTCGTCCATGTGCCTACACACTGTTTCAGCTGTGTCCCACTTGGAATCATTCTTTCAAGTAGTAGGTGGTTTGCAATCAAAGTTCGAAATCTCAAAGCACCCATCCTTTTAACAATCATCTATTCATCCTTTCATCCGTTTATCCTTTCGCCCACTCAACCACCCTTACTTTCACCCCCTCTTACATACACTCGTCTTTACATACACTCGTCCATCACGATTTCCCTTTTTATCAACGCACCTTTCTTTTTTCCTTAAGCCTTAATTATGAGCTATTATCCACCATGTTGCAGATAATAGAGGCCCAGAAATAACCCCACCCCACTGCAGCTCCTAAGAGGGGTTTCACAACTCCCCTACCTAGGGCTTAACTACCAGTGGTTTAGCCAGTGCTATGCATCAGGGCCCAAGCTGTGAGAAGGCTCAACTACAGCAGTCCCTTCAGCTCCGATATGGCATCATAACCATTCTGAAGATACCAAGTTGAACAAGTAAGTAGTAAAGAAGACTTAAAATGTTGTCTTAGTCTGTCACATTTGCGGTGCGTTCAAAGACAGAGGTCAAATGCCAGTCTAGTCTTCTGATAAATTGCTGCTTATTCTTTTAAAATAGTGCTTGGTGTTTTCTTTTGCATATGGGTAAGAATGAAGATTTTTTTTAATGAATTATGTGACAATCTTGATGGTGTAAAATGAAAGGCTGTAGGATGTCATTTTCTTCTAAAACAACATTAAAATACATATAAAAACGTTTTTTTAACTCTGAAGCATAATGTAAATTCAGATTTTGATTGGCTCCTCAAAACAGATCAATATAGAAAATGGGCGACCCAAAAAACCCTTTAGGGCGTGGGCAGAGATGTAAGAGTATGCAAATCCTTTTGCTGCTCCAATACATGACAGTCTGAAAAGAGACCAGGTTATAAACTTACTGCACTATCAGAATTGGGCAAACAAATCATTCAACACAAAATTGCAAGATCGTGAAAAAACTCTTTCCACAAGCCCAATTTTGGAACTTGCTGTCCCAGCGAAGGTTGATACAATATTGCCTTGAAAGATTTTTTTTTAAACTGAATACGCTTCCTTATGGCCAGACCAAGATTGCTATGGGTCAGGTCTAGAATCGTCAAGGACATTAAGTGAAGCCTTTAAATTCAGGGGTCAACATTTACAAAACTATACTGTCCTGAAAATGGTCTTGGGTATGAAAAAATAGAGACCGAAACCTCGACTAGCGCCTTTTCCTTCCTCAATTTGTTTTTTATTCTTTTCAAGAGGAAAGGTGTCCACAATTGTCACAGTGAAGGCTCCAAATGTATATTGTTATCCTCCTGTTGCATTGTCTCTACATTTTTACAAATAGTACCCTATTTTGACTATGATAAAAGTGATTACTTTTCTTTAACCGCATCGATGCGGTGGCTTTTCCCGCTGTACGCGGCAATTTTAAAATTACCGCGTTACATGACGAGCTCAGCTCGTCATGAGCGCACGGCAGGTTACGCTCATGACGAGCTGAGCTCGTCATCAGCCTGGAAGGGGATATACAAACGGTTTTTGCTCTTTATTTGCTTTGTATGTTTTAACATTGATGATGTGGATCATATAAGTGAAATGTATGTGTTTTGTGATCAATGAACACTACTAAATTGAGGTATCAAACAGTTGGAATTAACCACCACTTAAGGTAATTATTCATTTGACCTTACAATTCAATTATATAAATAATTGAAATACCAGAATAAATCTCTTGAAGGCACTCTTACTTTACCAAAACAGATCAAGACACTTTACTTGGTGATGTACAAATGACAAATATTTGCTGAAACCCAATTTCCACACATTATTTTTTGTGCACTCTATAGTATTATCATCAAACCTGTATGTCTATGCAAATGTAGTGGTCATTTCAGAGGAAAAAGTGCTCCCTGTTTTTGACAGTGCTACCACACTATGCTTTTGTAATATATCTGTAACAGTGTACTCTAAATGTAACACCAGCTACATATTACACACTTACCACTCTCCTGCTGAATGGGTGTGGCTTATTTGTGACACTTGTTCTTTGTGTAATACTTGAATTTTTCAGTGTCTATAAGAGTTTAGTGCTGTAATATCGATCACAGAGCCACTAATTTGTCCAGCACAGGTGCCTGATAGAGCCACAGGACTGGGAGGTTGCTGTTAGCTCTGACCGATTCACTCAGCTGCAGGAGTCAGACTCTGAACTGCAGAATCTATTGAAGCATCTGCAGGGGCACTGCAAAGGTCTCATTCCACATACACAATGGGGCCCTGGGTGCCTGCCACCGGCAAAGGTCAAATAAGACGTTAGTCCCAAGCTGTTGGATGGCTCCTGAAACCAAGACAGTCCCAGTAATCAATGCATTCAGTCTGATTGGTTGAGGGCAAACAATGGCAGTTAGTAAGAGAACCTAGACTTATTTAGGAGGGAGTGCTGGAGCTGCGAAAGTGAATGATTTGAGTGTTGTTTGTTTCATTTCATACTATAAAATTACATGGGTGCCTTTTAAGCAACTTTTTGATGTGGCTAATTCACAATTCTTTGATATTAAAACCAGAAGTAGAAATAATTATTCTTCTAAGACCCATTGATGCTGGCCAAAATGTCAGAAAATAAGATGTTGCTCCCTAGAGTGAGATACTGAGAAAAGGAGAACTTGAGTAACTGGTATATTCTGTACTGTAACATATTTGGACAAGCCAACAAATTAACAGGGAGAGCTGAGTTAAGGTTTGTCATGGGTCCAAGAGCTCAGGCATGAGCTGAGCAATGGGAACCTTTGGCATGCAAATCATGCAATAGATAGTATGTAAAAATATGGGAACGTGTCTTCGAAATTCTTTCTTTGTCAAGTGTTGCATCTTAGTACATTAGAATATATTACTGCACTGAGAGGTTTTTATTAAAAGTTATTGTTTTTAAACCTGAGATTCAAAACACTCCCTCTCCAATAGAAATACCATTAGTGAACTAAGAGGCAAGTTTGTTGTTATGTGCACCCTTTATGTGAGCTATATTCTTATTTCACACAGAGCAAGAGGATAGTCCATTAAATCAAAACCAATAGAGATTTTTGCACACCACAAATCCTCACGTATTTCACGTATTTCAAAGTTTTCTTATATGCAGTAATTAGAAAAATAGGAGGCACGATAAAATAAAATAGTTGCCTAGAATCACACAGTTTGATCAAGTAGCCAAGCCAAGATTGATCCCAGGTTTTCTGGTTTCACATTGCGTGAATCAGCCACTATATTGCTATCCCTTTCTCACTCCAGTTTAATGGCTTGTCTTTCACTGTTGGTGCATGCGGTTAGAGCTTGAGTAGCAGGCAGACATCACAAGAAAGCTCAGCTCATTTTGGGTTCCAAGCTCACGAAAACCTCGAGCTGTAACAGATTCTTGCATCTGGCTCAAGCCTTCAATGGCTTACCAACCTCTATACTTTACTCTGGGTATTCTGTGCCTTAAATGAGCTTCGATGCTGGTTGCCAGTGTGATGCCTGTTTTGTGTTTGAGGGTATCTTAGCATGCACTGCTGATGACCATCGTGTACCTGTGCTGCCTGTGAGGGGTGCTTGAAATGCAGCCAAAATGTTGTTCATTGTGTGTGTTTGATGCTGTCCATGTTCTGTGCAAGTGAGTGAAGCTGCATTGATTCTGGTCAGATCAGTATATGTTCTACAGGTGTGAGGGAAGTGTGTACTCCTTCCTGGTGCTGTACCTGTTTTGTGTGTGGAAATCATCCTATGCGTGTGAGTCAAGCTCACACTCATACACCTCAGTGCTGTTCCTTACACAAGTCCCAAATCTGGAATGCTGCTTGTCCGTTGTATCCAAGGGATGTGTAAAATAATGCTGCTCAGTGCCACACTTGTTCTGTGTCTTCGATGGAAGCTTGCTATGGCCCTGTGGAGTGTGCGGAGATTTGCCTACTCCACGTTCCGCGGAGAACACGGAGTAGGCAAATCTCTGCACACTATGCGGCGGAGTTGACCAGCAATGTGCGGGCGGAGGAAGAGGGCAGCCCGGGGATGCTGCAGCTAAGGTAAGGTGTTTTTATTTACTTTAGAGACATTTTTTAAAGGTTGTAATACATTTTTAATAGGGAGGGTGGGAGGCGGGTGGCATAGCAGAGCTCCATGGAATTCCACGGAGTTTGATCTCAACTCCGTGGCCCACAGCATAGCCCCGCTACCCCCACTACGCCTGGGGTTACCAGCAATACCACATTTGTTCTGTGTCTCTGTCAGAAACTTGCACTGACCCTCAGTTCCACACTTGTTTCATGTCTTTGAGGCTTACCCTGGCCCTGTAGAGCCACCCTTGTTGCATGTCTTTGAATTAAGTTTGCACTGGCCTTACATTACCAGATTTTGTCCATGCTTTTGAAGGAAGCGTGCACTGATTGCCATGGAAGTGCCACACTTGTTCCACGTCTTTTAAGATCATTTGCTCTGGTCCTACAGTACCACACTTGCTCCATGTCTTTGATGTTCTTGACCAGTGCTGTATGTCTTATTCATGGAAGTCAAAGAAACTCTTGCTCTCCTGCTTCCTGTGCTCTATCTATTTGTGTGTGGTTCTGGTTTGACCAAAGCACTGTTTTATCTGTCTCACCAGCCACATATTTCCTAAAAAATGATACGTAATCTTGCTTACAGAAAACGGGCTTTGAGTAAGTCCAGTTCAGTTAATCATCAGACAGACTTTTATTCACATATTAGTTAATCTCTTAGAATAGCATGCATACAATTGGGCAGTGGCTCAGCTCTCTTCAGTGTTGTGACCACGTTTTGCTCTACCTAGTAGGCAATTGCTGTTCTTTAGGATGTAAGGTAGTTTGAGTAACATTATTTTCCCTAATTACTCTGTGTTAATCTGTATCCATAGGAGTCTGACCTCCGGAGATATTTCCTTTAGTTCATCCCCCAGCATCTCACCTGCAAATGCAGACTTGTGCTAATTGAGTAATGAGAGTACCAGCAGCTCCGCAGCCATTGCTATCGGATCACACATGTTGTATGCGGAGCACAAGGCATCATTGCTACAAGAATCAAATCCATGCTACCATCTTAAAGTGGTGTTCTGTTTTGAGTGTGGTTAATGGGAGATTAGATAACCTCAGTGGACATTCAGACTTACGTATAGCTTACCTCAACAGCTTTGAATTGCGCTAGTGACCCGATGCAACAGATACTCAACATGCACCTCCTATGCCATCATCTGTCCAAACCTTCTCTTTCTTAGTGAGTGGTGTACCTGTTTTAGTACACAACAGCCACCACATTCAGCGAGTGCACTGCGAGAGGTGTGCCTGTGTGAATATATGATTAACGTTGTCTTTGATGAGTGCTAAGTAAGTGGTCTGCAGCCTGAAACTTGTGCCTGTGTGAGAGGAGAGCAAGGCCCTTGTGAGGGCAACATGAGGCATGAGCCTATTTGAGGATAGCAGTGAGAATTTGAGAGCATGCCCTTTACAAGGGCCAACCCTAATGGCTTTGGTGATGCTTTTTAGAGTTACGGCTTTCACTTGCAGACAGGCACCTCAAAGAGTGTAAATACAATAGTGTATATGAGAATGGTGTAGAGTTTTAATATGGCAGATGCTTACTCTGTTGAGGAGTGTTGAGGACAACTAATGGAATTAGATGTCACCCTAATGAGATGGCCCAGTTACTTTCCTTGCACTAGGGCCCATGGATATGTCCTGCCTCTCAGATGTGGTGATCTGTTGTAGAGTAATGCCATATCTGAGAGATCCTCCATCATCTCCCTCCTCAACTGCTCCCTTCCGTAGGGCCCACCCCAACATGACCCTCACAAGTGGCACATTCAATGCCTACCCTCCTGAGGACACGGCAAACAAATACCTAAGTATTTCCACTGTAGAGTGGGGCAAGTCCGTTTCTCCTGACTGGAAGCTCACCTAGGTAAGCCACTACCATGAAGCCTATCCACCAGCAATAACAATTAAGTGCAGTATACCGATTTATTCCAGAGCGGCACTATATACCATATCTATTACGTAATTATGTGAATTGATGCCTTTTGGCATATAGTATCTTTCCTCAAAGAAACAGTTTGATTTGTTTGGCAACACTTTTAAACAGTCAGCACACATATACGTTACTCAATATTTCCAAGCATTTCCACAAATGTCTATGCCTCCTCCTGTTCGAAAAAATAGTTCTTCCCTTTAGCATCTACATGAAGATGAGCTGGGGAAGCAAAGCATACACAAAATTAGACTGCCTGAGTCTATTTTTCACCTCATTAAATCTTTTATGTTTCTTTTGTTTTCTACACTACAACCAAGATAAATAGACATTCAGTTCACATTATATTCATGGTTTCCCTGCTGTCCAGTCACATTCGAAACATGCATTTTGTCCTAATACCTCTGTGCTCAGGCCATTATCATCCTGGGAGATGCCAGAGGAGAGGGCCTCCTCACTGGTGTCCTGTGGGCCCTATCAATTGTGCATTATATTGGTTCCTCTAATGGCATGAATCCGTGTTGTCAGGAGGGTTTATGTTGTACTCTATACATGAAGACACTGGTAGCCAGGTTGTAAGTTCTTAAAGTCTTCTTTATTAATCCATGTCAAGTGGTGTCAATCAAGGATTAGCCATATACCAGCTCTTACACCAGCTCCCATATCTCCTACGCCAGCCCCTCCAGGAGCAGCCTGCCTAACTGCTCAGCCCATCTCCTACTGTCACCACTCATCCACACAGGCACCCAGGCATTCCATTCATCACAGTCACACCAACATTCCGTCACCATCTCTCCCTCTGGCTTAGCAGCTAGGAGGACCTAGGCTGATTCACATATACATGTAAACCTTAGGATATAACAGTATCCCTTTCCTTTTAAAATGAAAACAAAACTTACAATTTTAAAGAAAAGAACTACACACAAAAGGCGATAATGTTCATAACTAAGGGATGAAAATGAATTCAAAACATCACCAAATAGAGAACAAAGCAAACAAGAAAAGATGGGCATAATACGACAAATTAAAAACATGCATCAAAATCCCCCATCCTCCCTCATGAAAATTGTTAAGATTAATTAGATATAAACAATCAAACAATGTCAAATTGGGAAGGAAAAACAGCAATATTATATAAGAAAAAACAGCAATATTACATTTCAAAATAGCAATAACGCCATCCTTTCCCAAAAACACAAAAGAAAATATTGTAGTGAAAGGTGCACACACCCACAACAAACACCCGAGGCCAGAAACAGACAACAAGGGTAAATCAACACTACAAATACACGTGTACCACAATATGGACCACATAGAGGGTACACACAGTGAGGCGCAGGGCGACTTACACACAACAACATCTGAAGCGCGGGGCGACTTACACAGGACAACATGTGACGTGCAGGGCGACTTACACACAACAACACCTGAAGCGCAGGACGACTTACACAGGACAACACGTGAGGCGCAGGGCGACTTACACACAACAACATCTGAAGTGCAGGGAGACTTACACAGGACAACATGTGAGGTGCAGTGCGACTTACACACATACAAACCTATAAAAAGTGCAGAGCAAGGGGACTTACCAACACAACATAAGAAGAAGGGAACCACCCACCAAGACAAGAACCACCCTCAAGTGGGAATAACATGTGATGGCCACCCTCCAGGAGACTAGGACGTCCCAACTCTTAAAACAGCGTGATACTGTAGCACACACTAATTGTGCTGTAAAAAGAACATACTATACATAAACTCTATGTAGTGCATAGACAATATCTTCTAAATACAGCACAAAAATATAAGATAATGCCCCTCATAAAACTCATGTGCCCTTATGCGACAAGTCGGTAGGTGATAGCTAACCCAAGCAGCAAAACGCAGTAATAATACGGCAGACAGAAAGAACAATTAGCCCCAAAATGAGTGCTAAACATGTGAGCACCCAATCGATGTCGGGCAGCAATGAGTGCAGTGCGAAGTGGTAACAAAAACAAGTACACTACCATTCTGCACTAGACCTTACTATAAAGACGTTTGACATTAATCCAGGCTTTTTCCCCCAATACACAGCATTGTAAACCTGTCTTTTTCATCAATTACACAGCATCATTGAAAAATCCCTCGAAATAGTCACTTCTTGTTTTGAGAATGTGAAATATCCCAACAAGTGCAACAGGAAAAAGCACCAATACAACAGCCAGATATTTTATAGATTTTTCTACCAAAGTCACAGCGTTTAAGACTAGACTCTTGAAACGTCTCATCATGTTTTTTTTCTTTTTAACAAACATCTTCAAATACATCAAATGAAACTACTTTCCGACATAAGTAAAATGGAAAGCCTTACCCAAGGAATGCCTCATCGACAATAGTTCATGCAGTTCTAACAGGCAACAAAAAGAATGTGTTCGCTTCATTTGCCCGAAATCTGTCTCGAAGTTGAAACTTTATTGAGACTAGAGTGAGACAGCGTTGTTGTTAAAATGCATACAAGTGAAAATAGGGTGCATTCGCCAACCACAAGATGGCGGCATGTTTTCTCCATAGCTGCAGAGTGGCTCACGGTGTGTACATGCACCACAGTCGATAAGCAGAGTCAGATCCGAAGAAGGAACACACAACGTACATCCAGGACATCAGAAGACTCCATGGTGACAGAACAGGAAAAATCGAATGGAGGTAAGGCTGCACGCGGTGTACAATACATGTTGAGTGAGAGCGCTCTGTTGGAAGCTCGAGGCATGATTTAAATTCAATTGCTGAGTCCCAACCGCCAATAGTCCAGGGAATGCCAGCATTAAATAAAATTGAATAGACTCACCCCCAAAATACCTCAGCAACACAGGAAATTCCCAAAGCTCAATAGAAACGCACATTGAAAGCAGATATCGTAACTGGGTTATCAACCTTCATTGTGGAATCGTCTGAGACAACGTGCCTGTGAACCTTCATCTCCAATATTAAACCAGCGATACTCCAAAGTTGCACTACCTTTCACACCTGTATCCCGGGAAACCTAATGTGAAAGCTAGATTCAATTCTGTGGATTTGCAGTATGGTTCACCTCCAAAAGACTACCATTTGGTTGTGGCATAGAACAGCTCCACATAGTGAGAACATCACAATCCAGGGCAAACACAATACTAGTACACCTCCATACTGCAGCAGACAAGAACATCCTTAAATGAACTACCATATGACACCTTGATGCCAATTTTTGCAGAACCACACCGCTCCTGTGTGGCACATGTGAAAACATTCACTGAATTAGACCATAACTCATATCTTGATCAGCCATAGTTCCCTTGCGCAGTGGATACATCCATACAGCAGATTCAAAGGGAAGTGGTAGGGTGAAAGTCAGTACATTCATACCCTAACATACAGACCATACCTGTGGTCAAGTTTATGGAGCAAGATCAGGCAGGACACAGGTTGGGGCCATCCGATGACAGGACACTGGTGGGGCTGGCTTGCTTTTTACTCCATTCTGCTACTTTTATTTTCCTTTCTTTTTTCTTTGTAGTTGCGCTGGTTTCTATGTAGTCTCTGGGTTTCTGTTCAACCCATAAGTACGCTTGGGTCCAGGTCCGCTCGTCACCAAAAAGATGTTGTACTTTGTATAGGAAGACACTGGTAGCCAGGTTGTAAGTTCTTAAAGTCTTCTTTATTAATCCATGTCAAGTGGTGTCAATCATGGATCAGCCATATACCAGCTCTTACACCAGCTCCCATATCTCCTACGCCAGCCCCACTAGGAGCAGCCTGCATAGCTGCTCAGCCCATCTCCAACTGGCACCATTCATCCACACAGGCACCCAGGCATACCATTCCTCACAGTCACACCAACATTCCGTCACCATCTCTCACTCTGGCTGAGCAGCTAGGAGGACCTAGGCTGATTCACATATACATGTAAACCTTAGGATATAACAGTTTCAATATATGTTTATGTTGGCTTTGTCTCAGTTCCTTCTGACTACAACAGAATACAAATATTAATCCGTCGGGACCTATCATCTACATTGACTATCTTTTCTTCTTGTTGTTTTAAGTTCATCTTTATGGTGGTTAGCCTACCCATGTGATCAGTTGCTAAATCTTCTAGAGTACCTATCCTGTTCTCAGCTTTGCATGTGTACTCCCTAATTTTGTCCATATCCTTCCTTAGTAGGGTGACCGTAAGAGCAACTCCTGTCAATTTATTCCATAATTGTCTTGTTGCCCTCTAAAATTAGTTGCTTCAGGTCCATGTTGGAGGGCGTGGCGGCATCAGTGACCATGTATTGTGCAGACACCTTTGCTGGAATGCTTTTACCCATTTAGCTAGCCGTTCCTTTATGGTGTGCTTACTACGTGTGAGGGGAAGTTCACTATTCTTGATCTGTTTATATATTCAAGTCGGTATAGAAGCCAGTGGCCAGAAAATGGCCTCAGCACTAGGGTCATGGTTGGAGAAGCAATACAACAGCCAAAGGACCACCCCTGTCTCTAAGGCAAACTGTATACCTGAGGATCACCAACGTTTTTCATCATGGTGTACCATTCCCACTCTATCTGCTGTATTATGCTTGTTAGTATTGCTTTTCAGTTTTTTAGAAGAGTTGTTGTGGTTCAGTGCTGTGTCTCAAGCTGTTCCTTTACTTTGTACTTTGCTCTTAGTTCACTGCAAGTAGTTTTATTCCTTTCTGTATTTCTTAATTGCACACCTCAACATTCGTTGTGCACTCGACTCAGGGCCCCCCACACCCTGGTTGTACAGTTGCCCCCATTTGGGTCCCTCTGGGTTCCTTCCCAATAAACAACAGTAGGTAACTTCCTACTTGTTGCATCTGTGCTATGATTCGTTCCTAGGGCTAAGGTTTCTGTTGTACTTAGGGCTTAGGGTTAGAGTTTTAATTGGCGGATAGGGCTAGGGTTCTGATTGGATCCTAGGGCTAGGGTTTCTATTGGACTTAAGGTTAGAGTTCTAACTGGCCAAAAGTCCTAGGTTTCGGATTAGCTCCTTAGGCTAGGGTTTCTATGGAACCTAAGGTTTGGGGTTTGGCTTTTTTGCTTTGGTGGTAGGCCTAAGGCTGTGATTAGTTGAAAGGGCCAGGTTTCTCATTGGTCCAAGGGATCAGGGCTAGGGTTCTGATTGGTAAGGGTTAGATGATGTTTTCCCATTGGCCAAAGGTCACCTGATCTAGCGCTATTTTACCTTAGGGCTCAGGGTGGCTCAGCCCGGGCATCAAGGCTTAGGGAGAATCGGACAATAGCAATTGCCCAGTTGGGCCTGTTTGGGCAAGGTCCGGCCTTGGGCCAGAAATGCTGCCCTTTTTTCCATTCACCAGCAACCACCGTAACCCGTCCACATCCACAAACATATTAACATACTATCAGAAAATGCACACTCTTCATTTACAACAAACAAACCCTATCCACACTTCAATGTCTCAAACACCACCAGAAAACACCACAAAGCACATCTATATACCCTTCTACCACACAATGACACCTTTACTCTCACACAAGCTACAACTCTATCCTAGTCCCCTTTCCAATCCACACAGCACAAAACATAAAACAACCCCAATTAATAGTTAACCTTAATCCCTTCAAACACTTACTTCCTGTCCATACAAAACACAAGATCTACCCTCTGCTTACTCCTAACAGACCCCTTTCCATGACCACTAACCCAGTACTCAACACTCTCTCATATCAACCCCATCAGCACCCTCCTCCTCCTCCCAAAAACACACACCCATACAATACGTACATTCCCATTTCACCACAGATATTACCTCTTCCTGCTACCAATTCTAACGCAAACACTCATAACCCCTGTCCATCCCCTCTCACACACCATGAACACTCTCCTCCAGTGCACATTACCACCCTTTTTACCATTTAACTTTGTGAGACGGTGCCCCGGGCCCCACTGAAAGGAAGCCGCCCTCCCCCACATGTACCTCCTTCCTTTTCGCCACAACGGCAACCCCAAGGAGACAGTCCCGCTCCAGCGACGGGACTCGAAGCAGCAGCCATAACCCACAGACCCCCGCCCTTCTCTCTATTGCCGGGACCAACCCGAGCCCTGATACCGGAGGAAGTACATCCCATCAACCCCGGAAGTCCCACCCCCGCGGCAGCGCCAGAACAGGGAGAAGCCGAGCCCAGGAAGCAGAACGCCGTCGGAGCATCGTGGCAGGACACTCGGACTGGAGCTGGAGAAGGAGAGGAGGCGTGCGAGGAAGAGGTGTGGACCGAAGAGTGGTGGAGCCCTCAGGAGGTGGCTGAAGAGCGGCCGTGACTCACTGGAGAGTTACGGCGGACCGCGTGAGTACCCTAGAGTCTTCTTTTCATAGCTCATTAGGAGCCCGTTGTATAGCCCCTGTAAATATCTTCTTACTCAGTAGTCTCACATCCTTTGCACTGTAGTATAATTGTAAAGCACTATCACCGTGTACAGAGCCTTCCACGCCCGACCGAGCAACACCCTTTTCTATCTGCCGTCCTGTCTTTCCTCCACCCCGAGTCCTTCCTTACCTCACTGGTTCTTTCTGTCCCCCTCACTGCCCGGGTGACGGTGTTTTGGAACTTGTCTGCCCAAAGGCTCAAGACAGGACTAACGGTCCCTTGTTTTTTTCTCCTCTTGTTGCCCTCGGTGGATCCTCCCCACTACCGGAGCCGTCGACGGACGTCCCGAAGATCCGGACCCGATCCCAAGAACCGGAAAGAACAGCAACCTCCTCCCCTGGACCTCCTTACTTCTTTTTTGGGACTTTGTTTTCTGTCTTGGTGCAATAAACGAACAGTATAGCCCACTATATATGGCCTCCTTGCCTGCTTTTCCGGCCTGCGACCGACCCACCATCACATCTGGTGTCAGAAGTGGGATCCGCTGGAAGCATGGAGGCCGTCCTGATGAAAATGGCGGAGTCACAAGACCAATTCGGAAAGCTCATGGAACGGTTCCTGAAGACAGCGGAAGACGACCGAGGACAGCTCCACGACGTTCTGAAGGGCCAGGGAGTAGCCCAGGAACAAGCTTTGGGAAAACTCAGTGATGCCATGGGACAACAGAGGCCTGTGACCTCTCTCCCCTCTGTGGTCCTCCAGAAATACGTGCCGGGGGAAGACCCGGACTACTTCTTTACTAACTTTGAACGACTAGCCCAAGCAGCCAATTGGCCTGTGGACCGATGGGGCCAATATCTGGGTCCCCTTTTAACGGGCGACCTACAGGCCGCATACCAACAGGCCAACATCCAGGGCAACAACCCGTATGCGGACATAAAACGGTGTATCCTGGAGCGTCTCGGTATTGACGACGAGACCTACCGGGTGCAACTAAGACAAGCGAAAGAGAGACCCCAAGAGAACCCTAGAGCACTCTCCGTCCGGATTAGGGATCTGGCGAATCGTTGGCTCAGACCAGAGGCCTCCACTAAAGAGAATATCCTGGAGAAAATATATCTCGAACAGTTCCTGAACTCCCTGTACCCGGCTACTCAGCGATGGGTTAGACAACACTCCCGCCTCACTTCGGACATGGCCATCGAAATAGCGAGTGCCTTTAGCCGTGCTCAAGAACTCCAGCGGGGTAGGGAGGACCATCTTCACAGGCCCCACAACGCAACAGGCCCCCCTCCCCCTCCACGGCCTCTGTTACCACGAAGACCAGAACCAACCCCCCTTATGCCCTCACCGGTCCTGTTCCGGCCCCCTAATCCAGGACCCCAGTGTTATTCGTGCGGGGGTTTTGGGCACATTGCCCGTGTGTGCCCACAGAAAGAAGAGCCGATGGAGGTCGGTCTCGTGCGGAACTATGTGTGCTCCACTCCGGAAACCACCCCTCCCCCGTTTCATTGCCCCGTCTCGATCGACGGACAGCGAGTCATGGCTTTAGCCGACACCGGTTGTCGTCAAAGCGTTCTCCGGCCTCAGGACTTCTCCTGTCCGGTCGGCAACCCTACAGGAGTCGTGGATATCCAGTGTGTCCATGGGGATACCAAACGGTATCCAACCACCCAGGTTCATGTCCAACACCCCAAAGACCCCGGAACACGTCTCACTGTCGGACTGGTGCCGGCTCTGCCCGAGCAAGCCATTTTGGGGAGCGACTATCCAGGACTGCCTATGCTCCTCCAGGACACAACAGACTCCCTGGCCCAGTGGTGGAATGAGGCTCCCTATTCTGCTGGCCTAACAACCCCGACTAAGGATCCCAAACCATACAAGCCCAAAAGCCAGAGGAGAAGAGAAAAAAAGGACTACACCACTGCTTTCCCCGCCCTCACGGACGATCACCCCTGGCAGACTGACAGGGATTTCAGGGCAGCCCAACAGGAGGATCCCCTCCTTCAGGAAGCGTGGGGGAGGGCCCTGGATAACGAGGACCCGCTGCAAGTAGGTCCCTACTTTTACAAACGGAACGGGTTGCTGTATCGAAAGGGTGGGCCCCAACAGAAACCCCAGTTGTTAATCCCTGGTCCTTTCCATGACAAAGTTCTCTTCCTAGCTCACAGCCACCTTTTAGGGGGACACTTTGGGGACGAGAAGACCAGTCAAGCGGTTCTGGAAAAGTTCTACTGGCCTGGCGTACATCAGACGATTAAAACATACTGCCGTGAGTGTGCGGTCTGCCAAAAACACAGCCGTCACAGACACCCCGAGTACCTTTACTACCCCTCCCCCTTATTGACATCCCGTTCAGCCGAATAGGGATGGATATTATCGGACCCCTCCTACCCTCCCGTAGCGGGTGTCGCTATGCGTTGGTCATAGTCGACTATGCCACTCGCTTTCCCGAGGCTGTACCCCTTCGTCAACCCACGGCCCAGAGCATAGCCAAGGCCCTTATTTCCATCTTTTCCCGAGTGGGGTTCCCCCGTGAAATCCTGACTGATCAGGGTACCCCCTTCGTTTCTGCCCTAATGAGACAGGTTTGTTCCCAGTTAGGGATAAAGCAGATCAGGACTTCAGCGTATCATCCGCAAACCGACGGATTAGTTGAGCGCTACAACGCTACGTTAAAACAAACATTGAAAAAACTTCTGGGCTTGGAAGCAAAACGATGGGAAGACATGCTACCATTGGCACTATTCGCCATTCGTTGCAAGACCCAGAGCAGCACTGGTTATTCCCCATATGAGTTGCTGTATGGGAGGCCCCCTCGTACTCTGTTAGACATGGCACAGGAGGCCTGGGAAGCAGAGCCTGATCGCACCCGCCCACTCCCTGAATACCTAGAAAACCTGAAGTCCCACCTATCCCAGATACGAGACATCGTAAGGCAGAACCTAGTAACTGCCCAAAACACCCAGAAGAGGCAATACGACAAGGGCACCCGAACCCGTATCTTCGCTGTGGGTGATTTGGTCCTCCTTATGATGCCCTCGTCAGACCAAAAACTCCTGGGTCAATGGCAAGGCCCATATGCCATCCTCCGGCAGGTGACCCCAGTCACCTACGAGGTAGAGCTGGACCCCACTCGGGGTACCGCCCAGATATACCACGTGAACCTGCTTAAAAAATGGGAAGGACCCCGCCCGGTTCTCGCCGGAACCCGCCGGCCCGTACCTTTCCCTTTTGATCCCTGCCTTGACCCCGATCTGAATCCCACCCAGAACCGAGACATCCGAGAAACTCTCTGTTCTGTGAAAGGGGTCTTTTCTTCTTCCCCAGGCCGAACCGCTATCACGGAACACGTCATAAACACAGAGCCTGGAAAGGTGGTCCGTTTACGACCCTATTGAGTCCCAGAGGCCCGAAGGGCGGTTATACGGAAGGAAATAGAGGAGATGCAGAGGATGGGTATTATAGAGCCCTCAGTCAGCGACTGGAACTCCCCTATCGTCTTGGTGCCCAAACCTGACGGGTCTGTCAGGTTTTGTATTGACTTTCGGGAGGTCAATAAGGTATCCACTTTTGACACCTATCCCTTGCCCTTGGTGGATGAGATGATAGAGAGGATAGGAAAGGCTAAATTCATCTCCACCCTTGATCTCTGCAAAGGGTATTGGCAAATACCCCTCAGGGAACAGGACAAAAAGAAAACCGCCTTTTCCACCCCTGAGGGGTTGTACCAATTCACGGTCATGCCCTTTGGGCTGCATGGCGCCCCCGCCACATTTCAGCGTGCCATGAATCACGTCCTACGGCCCCAATCACGTTATGCTGGAGCATATCTAGACGATATCGTCATCTTTAGCGACAGCTGGGACCAACACCTGACACATCTACACAGCATTGTCTCTTCCCTAGGGTCCTTTGGGTTTGCCATCAACCCCGCCAAAACCACCCTGGCAGCCAAGACAGTCAAATACCTTGGGTATCTCCTGGGGGAGGGCCTGATAAGACCCCAAGAAAGTAAAACCGTGGCCATCAAGTCCCTTCCCTTCCCTCAGACAAAGAAAGACCTCCGAGCCTTTTTAGGCCTTCTAGGCTATTATCGGCGGTTTGTACCAAACTTTTCCCAGAGAGCTGCAGCCCTCACAGATCTCCTAAAGAAGACAAACCGATCTGATGAGCAGCTGCGAAACCCCACACCCGAAGTCTGGAAGGCCTTCACGGACTTAAAAGACGCCCTGACCTCTAGTCCGGTCCTGGTGCCCCCTGACTATACATTGCCGTTTATTCTGCAAACGGATGCTTCCGAACAAGGGCTGGGGGCGGTGTTATCTCAACGAGATGCCCTAGGAAACGAAAGACCCATACTATTTGTGAGCCGCAAACTGTTCCCTAGAGAAAAACATTACGCTGTCGTGGAAAAAGAAGCCCTGGCAATCAAGTGGGCAGTGGAAAGCCTGCGTTATTACCTTGAAGGCAGAGACTTTCTCCTCTACACCGACCACGCCCCCTTGGAGTGGATGGCCCGGAACAAAGGCCAGAACGACCGGGTCCTCCGCTGGTTTCTATCCCTGCAGCCCTTCCGTTTCACGACAAAACACAGAAAAGGATCAGACCAGGGTAATGCAGACTTCCTTTCACGATATCCCCTGTCTCCCTCCGGTACAAGAAGGACAGCTAGGGGAAGGGGATGTGAGACGGTGCCCCGGGCCCCACTGAAAGGAAGCCGCCCTCCCCCACACGTACCTCCTTCCTTTTCGCCACAACGGCAACCCCAAGGAGACAGTCCCGCTCCAGCGACGGGACTCGAAGCAGCAGCCATAACCCACAGACCCCCGCCCTTCTCTCTATTGCAGGGACCAACCAGAGCCCTGATACCGGAGGAAGTACATCCCATCAACCCCGGAAGTCCCGCCCCCGCGGCAGCGCCAGAACAGGGAAAAGCCGAGCCCAGGAAGCAGAACGCCGTCGGAGCATCGTGGCAGGACACTCGGACTGGAGCTGGAGAAGGAGAGGAGGCGTGCGAGGAAGAGGTGTGGACCGAAGAGTGGTGGAGCCCTCAGGAGGTGGCTGAAGAGTGGCCGTGACTCACTGGAGAGTTACGGCGGACCGCGTGAGTACCCTAGAGTCTTCTTTTCATAGCTCATTAGGAGCCCGTTGTATAGCCCCTGTAAATATCTCCTTACTCAGTAGTCTCACATCCCTTGCACTGTAGTATAATTGTAAAGCACTATCACCGTGTACAGAGCCTTCCACGCCCGACCGAGCAACACCCTTTTCTATCTGCCGTCCTGTCTTTCCTCCACCCCGAGTCCTTCCTTACCTCACTGGTTCTTTCTGTCCCCCTCACTGCCCGGGTGACGGTGTTTTGGAACTTGTCTGCCCAAAGGCTCAAGACAGGACTAACGGTCCCTTGTTTTTTTTCTCCTCTTGTTGCCCTCCGTGGATCCTCCCCACTACCGGAGCCGTCGACGGACGTCCCGAAGATCCGGACCCGATCCCAAGAACCGGAAAGAACAGCAACCTCCTCCCCTGGACCTCCTTACTTCTTTTTTGGGACTTTGTTTTCTGTCTTGGTGCAATAAACGAACAGTATAGCCCACTATATACGGCCTCCTTGCCTGCTTTTCTGGCCTGCGACCGACCCACCATCACAAACTTCCATACACCAAAAGTACTTGGCATTTAAATCATTCACACAAATTCACTACATCAATATCTCAACACACGCACCAGCACATCAAAATCTCACACGCACACAACTTCATACTGTTTTCCATCACAAACACTCACTCCCACCCTCATGACTACATAAGTAAGACATATTCTAAACTGCCCTCACTCCCAAATCCCCTATCTTTACAAATACCTACCATAAATACCCCAGCACAACAACCCTCATTCACCTGCCTCCCATACATTGCACAGTTTAGAGCCTTAAATCATGACCCACATGCGCCACCACAGCCCATAACCCACATACTTTACACCATAAATAGACACAAGCAAAATAAACAACATGCCTCTCTTTATAACTTCACATCCCCATGCCTATTATACATCAAGGCTACTCTACAAAAAAAACACAGCTCACCAACTCACTCTCAACCATCATCTACACACGCAGATCCAATATGTTGGACGAGGAGTACAATACAGAAAAACAACATATTGTTAATACCAATGCTAATAATACACATGCTACAAGTTCAAAGAGTACTACTTACTCCTCTAGCAAACAAAGTCACACAACCACCAAAACACAATCTCTAGACTGCCTACTAATGAATGCTCAATAATGCTCTAAAACAAGCACCACATATACGACCTACTCCCTGACACACAACCTGAACAATAACTGAATCATTGTTGGAAGATAACATAGCTCCAGTGTTGAATGAAGCCTTTCCTCCAAGTTATCAAAATTGCATAGTCAAAAGAGGAGGCGGACTAGCTGTTATTTTCAAGGAAACAATGAATCTCACCAAAGCTGACAAAATTTTCATACAAGGTTGTGAGCTTCTCATGACCACATGCAACCCTACACCAACTTCCTCCTTCTTGACAGACACCCACTTCGCAGTGCAACAATGGGAAGAGGAGTTGGCCTAACTGCTAGGGCGGTCAACCTCAAATCTGGGGAACTGGGTTTGAGTCTCGGCAATGACGCTGAACATACTGTGATTCTGGGCAAATCACTTCATCTCCCCGTGCCAAACAAAAATGAATGTGTCCTCATGTAATGCAACTGGTGCTATGTAAAGCGCTCTGATAGCCAATTCGGGTCAAGTTTGCTCTATATGAAACTCTGTAAAAACAAAACAAAAAAAAACATTCCCAGACAGGTTTCTAGACCCACTTTCAAATCTTATGACACTACATTTCAACCTATGCATCCATGGTGACCTAAACGTCTGGCTTGGCAAACCCATTATGCCATATCCAGATCTATCATCACTAGCTTAGACACCCTGATACTACATCAGATTGTCCCCAAACCCACACACATCGCTGGACACATCCAAGATATAATTTTTGTAAATACTGAACTAGTTACCTTTTAAAGTATTATTCCAGTCACAAGGTCAGTCCAACATATGGTAGCTTTCCAACACAAAACACCACCTTACATCTTTCCCTGACTAGAGTAGTAGGTTCTGCATGACTTGGGTGTATTACTTAGCCAACCAGAAACACCATTTCTAACTACCTTTCAGCTGCCTTCATCTCAGTTGGCCATGACACTAATCCAGAGACTCTACAAAGCTGGCTTAGGGGTGAGTGCTCTTGACTGTAACACATCCTAACCTTCAGAACACGACAAATGTCATCCATACTCCCCCTTTCTCATCCAAACCATACTTCACAAAAGCAGGTCCCTCAAGGGTCTATCATCTCATCCATACTTTTCAACATCATCATGAAGTAATTACTGGCAATGAACAATGAATTTCAGCTCACATGCAAAAACTATGCAGATGACACACAAATACATCTTAAAGTGGAAAGCCCCAAAGACATTGGAAAAACTAAAATCTTTAGTTGTCTCAGAGTGGTTGATCAGTGGATGGCTCGGAACCACCTCAAACTGTAAGCATCCAAAACAGAAATACTTGCATGTGGCAATTAGAAAAATTATGACTAACTCTTCGCCTGGCCTTACTATCTTGGGCCACCTCCTAAAGTATGTAAGCAAGTAAGAACCTTGGAATTACCATGGACTCCAAATTATCAATGAATGTCCAAGTGGGCAAGTTAGCATGCTAAAGCTTCATTGCCATGAAAAGTCTGTGATGCATCTTCCCACATCTAGGATTTCCAAAACAAGGTCCAGGCTACTATCTCTCTTGTACTGTCTAAACTTGATGACACCAATGGCCTCTTCCACCGATCATCTTTATCAGCTATGAAAAAACGACAATGAATTCTCAACTCTGCTGCCAGTCTACTCCTAGTTGTAAAGCCACAAGCCCGCATCTCACTAGCCTTGAGGGGTCTTTATTGGTTGATGGCTGCCAGAAGATCCACCTTCAAGCTTCAAGCTGCTCTGGAACACCTACTAAGCGATACATGGAATAGGACCACTTTTTCTCAGGAATAAAATGACCAAATGCATGCTACAAAAAAACAACCGCTAAAGATTGACACCTCGTTTCAAACCCCCATCATACAAGAACAAAACCATGAATGGGACATCTTTCTCTGTTCAAGCAGCCAAACCATGGAATTCATTATCCCACAAGTATGGAGGGATACTCTTCTAACAAAAAGGGACAAGGTCAAATACCAAAAAAACAAAGAAGGATCATTTTTGTGTCACACACTCTCACTCTCAACAATGTATATCAATATATACCCTATAACCATAAAGGGAAATCCATCATTCACTTTCATGCACACTACTGTCTCAACACTGAACACTGTTTTAATGTAGAAATGTGTAGTTTATTCAAAATAATCAAACATTTACATATCCAAAATTACTATAATAATTAAAAACATGCTGTATCCAATATTTCATTGATATAATTCAATATTGTATCAATTCTATAAAAAACATTGTTCATACTATATGCACAATGTCTTTACTTAAAATATCTCACTATTACAACAAGTAAGTATTTTGATATAAAAAATAATGTCTCTGATCTACTTCATCACAGAACTGCCAATAACCTTAATATAAAAAAAACAGATTTCTTCACAAGTTGTCGATGCAGCGTTCCAGTGGTATTGAGTTTGTTCACCCTACATTCTTCAGGACATAATATTATAAAACATATGTTTATCGTAAAACCAAAGGACTTGTATCAGGGCTCCCGCTCTTCACTATAATTATCTCACATGGGATTGTCGGGATCTCACTATTTATTTCTTCCAAGTATTTGAAACTAATCTGTTCATATTCCAAAATGTGTTTATTAAAAACCAATCCCAGCTGTCTTGGATGGGCTAGCACTTTCTCTTCCTTTTCTGCCCACTTATCGTAGGGTCAATATTCACAGCTTGTCCATTGCGGAATACATTGGAAAAGATCTCCTTTTATCTGCCGTTATCGTTCCTATTGGAGGCAACCTTACTCTAGTTTTCAATTTAACGTCTTCTCGATAGTATGTGGGGCTCCTAATATACGTCCTCCCTCACATTCGTCTGTATCATAGCCACATCTCCTCGATCGGGTCTTCAAAGGTTAAATGATACAAAAGAACGTAAGGGAGCCAATTGTGTGCAATATTGATCTGCATTTCTGATGCTGTTTCTGCCTATCTTAGGACAATATGATCTATTGGAACATTTGTAATCCTTAATTTCTGTCAATTACGAACGCACAAATATTATTATTAGAAGTTCACAGCAAAATGTTTCTCGCAAATATGGCAGCCAAGAATTAAGTACTGAGATGGCTTTAGTTATTTCTTCTTTGCCACACTTTTTATTCCCCAATGAGAGTGTTTCATGTTGTTTTTAAATGTAGTGAAATCAATATGATGGTGTTAAATTAATTTTGATAATAAACCTTGAGGAAGGCAAACCCGTCGAAATGCGCCTGCTTAAAATAAATGGAGAAATAAGACTCCGAGAGTGCTCCATACCTGTTTTTTTATTTTAATAAGAAGTATGTTTACATGAGTCCACCCTCACAGATCGGATGCACCAGCCAGAGAATTTGGCAGGTATCTGGTAGAAATGTGTTGGAATATACATACATGTATATATACATATATATATATATATATATATATATATATATATATATATATATATATATATATATATATATATATATATATATATATATATATATATATATATATATCACCAAGCTCTTGTCTCCTGTGCCGGAGCCCCCGACCCTTCAGGGCAGCCTCAATACAACAGGCCCGGAGCAGCCTGTCCATAGAAACCAAAAAACACATTGGAGGCTCGTTACTGGAAATGACGATTTATTCAGTATCCAGGCAAACACAGCATGTTTCCCCTTCTAACGTTTCGGCCTGGGATGGCCTTGCACACAGGTGGGAATCATTTTGCAAAGTGCGCTCATGCGTGTTTAAAAGAGTAAAACATCACGTGACTGCTTGATGTGAAATACAAGTCCCATAGTGCTTTTCAATCATCACTGTGATGTCAGGCAGTCCTCGTATAACAACCCCAAGTGGAAACTTTGTAGCACGAGCACTATTGTTCTTACAAAGTCTAGAAAGCTGTCAGGTGAGTTAAAAAGCGTAGTGCAATTATTTCATCTGGTCTGAAAAACTGCATACCAGTACGATCAAAATGGGATGTTCTCCCTCTTGAATCCCTTCCACAAGCACCTCTTTTCACTTCATTAGAAGTTCCATAGTAGGTCAAGTGCGTGTGTGGGTCATGCTCCTCCATAAATCACACCAAGCTCTTTGTAGCACGAGCACTATTGTTCTTATATATATATATATAACCTACTGGCGGTCACCAGTATGTAGCTATAGTTAGGACCTAGTCACCATAGGAAAATGGCAACAATCTATTCCCAGTTACTGTTGCGCCGATTGACAAATCTTTCACGAATTTTCAAAACGAATTCTTTGTTGATATCAGCTCCTATGTTGAAAGTTTGGGGGTGATTCGTTAAGGGGGGGCCTTGAAAAAAGGGGGTCCCAAAACGTGTTTTCTACATGTTAATTTCCATAGGAAACTTTAGACAATGCTACAGGTCGAGCGGGTGAACGGAATTACCCCAAATTTGGCAGGGAGAAGGGTCTTAGTCTAGAAAGCACGCTTTTGTCAATTTGGTGTAAATTTGTTCAGTAGTTTTTGTGAAATATCAAAATTTACAGATATCGATATTTGGGAATTCTGCCATCTGATTGGCTGTTACATGTAACAGGGTTGAACCCATAAAGTCAAAGGGACCTGGGTAGATATATGTTATGGACAGAGAGGTCCCAGACTTGAGAGAGCAATTTATATACAATAGAAGTATTCAATATAGATTGAAAAAGAAAAGAAAAGGAAGAACAAATCACAAGCACGATGTTTTATTCACAACGCACTTATATCAACCTTTTTATGGTTAAACGATATTTATCAAAGCAAACTTTTTATATTTTCTCAAATTATTTCGTGCCCACATAAGAAGAGAGGAGGGGAGTGCTGTGTGGGATTTTGTGAAACAGTTGAGACTCAGTATTCAATGATATACAGCATAAACAGCATAAGTCAAAGTTCATGTATATATTCCTGAGATGGTCCCCATAAATTGGGGCCACACGAAACATGCATATGTCAATACATTATGTACAGTCAAACTCCTAAACAGCTGTATAAATCCTGCTGACGATAGGAGTTGATGGGGTAGGCAAGAGTAGTCATCTACGTTTCGACCCTAAAGACATGTAGGGTTGATTGCCCTTACAGCGCGGGTCTTCATCAGGACAAAGGGAGGGGGCGGGAGGGGCCGGTGGGCTGGCCTCCTAGGGTAAAAAGAGATTGAAGAACTAATCAGGCTCATGGGTCTGCAAAGAGTCCCTGTTGTGCCATAGCGGATAAACCACTCGGCAAAATCATTAAATACTGGGTGAGGACTATACAGGGAAGAAGGGAGCCATTGAACTACATGTGCTCCTTAGAACTGGATATATCAAAAAACAAGAGTTACCTTGCTGAAGTCCCAAGCAGGGTGGCGTCAGGCGTGTCCCAAATCACCTCGTAAACGATCTGGTAATGCGAGAGGACTGGGTTAGGGTTAAATTCTATTACACTAAGAGATGTTATGTTATATATTATATGTTATGTTATATGGATACTTGTAACGCGCACTGTTAGTCGAGACTGTCCTGGCACGAGGAAGGATTCAGAAAAACAGATAAAATTAAAGCAGATGGTCTACCAGATTTGCCTAAAAAGGTGAGTTTTTAGGTGTTTTTTGAAGTATGTAAGGTTAGTTGTGTGTCTAAGGGGGTCGGGGAGATTGTTCCATAGCTGAGCTGCCCTCACTACCAAGGATTTACCCCCTAGATGAGCTCTCTTGAATCTGGGGGTAACTAAATGTCGCAGGGTGGCCGATCGCAGTTGGCGGGAAGGGCAGTAAAAAGCAAATCTGTCTCTTAAGTAGGATGGACTGGGGCCATGTAGGGCTTTAAAGGCCAGTGTCAAGATCTTAAAGCCAGTGTAGCTCTGAGAGCTGCTTGCGGACACTGATACTCCTGGGAATGTTGAACAGGAGCCTCACTGTCGCGTTCTGGACCACTTGCAATTTATAAAGCAGAAAGTCAGGTGCGCCAACATAGAGAGCGTTGGCATAATCTAGACGCGAGAGAATAAGTGCTCTGGCCACTGTTTCTTTTGCCTCTTGGGGGAGAAGAGGGAAGAACTTCTGGAGAGTGGTAAGGGTCCCATAGCAGGTTCCCGCCAGTCGAGTGATTTGATCTCAGAAGCAGAGATCGGCTCCAAACCAGACCCCTAAGTTCTTTACGACCCCACAGTTCTCCAAGGGGCAAGACAGTCCCCTGGGCCAAATAGATTCCTTAAAGGCCGCTGGGAAGTGACCGTTCAGAAGAATCTCTGTCTTATCCTCATTACACTTGAGACAGGCCCGGGCCAGCCAGGCAAACACTGAAGTCAGGCACTGCTGGACTTCTTCTGTACCGCAGTTGTTCTTGTCCCAAGTGAAGAAAAGTTGGGTGTCGTCGGCGTAAGCCATTGTTTTCGCACCCAAGCTCTCAGCAAGGTAGACGAGGGGGGTCAGATAAACATTAAAAAGTAAGGGGCTCAGAGTCGACCCTTGTGGAACTCCTGTGTCAACCCTTCTGTTCGAAGAACAGTAAGGGGGAAGCCAGATTTGCTGGGACCGGTCTGTGAGAAAGAACTTAACCCAGCCGAGAACCGCACCCGTGATGCCTATGTCCTCCAGCCTAGAGAGGAGCTGGACGTGGGGAACCGTGTCAAACGCGGCAGAGAGGTCCAATAAAATTAGAGTCGCTCTGCCGCCCCCGTCCAGACACTCCCTTATGGCCTCGGTGACCTCCACGAGCGCGGTTTGCGTGCTGAATGAAGAGCGGAACCCGGATTGGGCAGGGTGTAAAGCCTCTGTAGATTCCACAAACTTTTCTAGCTGTCGGAAAGCAGCCTTTTCACAGACCTTGGCTAGGGCCGGAAGTAGGGAGATGGGCCTGTAATTAGAAGTAATCTGAGGGTCCGCCGAAGGTTTTTTGATCAGTGGGAGGAGTTTATCTTGCTTCCACTGGGGAGGTACAGTACTGGTTTGTAAAGACTCGTTAACCAAGTTGGTTACAGTGGAAGCAATAGCCTCCGCCACACCGCTCAGAACTCTAGCGGGACAGGGATCCGCAGGCGACCCAGATTTCAGCGCTTTAAGGATGACCAGGACGTCCTTCTCCTCAACTATTTTAAAAGAGCTCAAAGTGTCTTTCTGTTTTGTACCAATGGTTGAAAAAAAAAGTTGAAGAGGGTCGTCTGTTAAAAGTTAGGCTGCAAACGTCAACATTATCGGCGCCATCTTGCTCTCCTTGAACCCATTCGTGCACGTAAGCGGCAGCCATTTTGAGCACCATGGCCTCCCTGCCCCTCGCTGATAGCCAGCGCGTCTCTCTCTCTCCCTCTACCTCGCAGGCATCCCCTTCCCCCCCCCCGCGTGCTGACAACCCCCCCCGCTGTCACCTGCCCTGAGTCATAAACCCCTCTTCAGCGCAGCTCTGCCTCAGAACCCCATCCTGTTCCCAGCGCGACACCTCCCTTTCATGATCCCAGGCCCTTTGGTACAAACCCCCTTTCCTGTGTGCCCGTTTGTCTTCCTCATTCCCAGGCCGCCACCTAGCTCTGCGGATACTGTTTATTGCCCCCCCCCGTACAGTAGGAAGCTTCCCTCATCAAAGGACCCTCGAGTTGATCAAAGCCCCCACCCTATGAGATCCGATCAACCCCCCCACATCCCGTGAATCGGCGGGATATCCAGTTGCGCGATAATCATCACCTGTTGTGACCGGGGTGGGGACTTCAACTGTAAATGTGTGTGGGAACGGGCCTGAAGGGGAGATTCAGAGGATGTCCTTTCATACTTCAAAGCATTACAAGAATGTGTTACCTGCAATAAAGATCATGAAAATGTGTATAAGAGGCCAGGCCTCAGAGATGCGGTTAGAGCACCTTGTGACGATACTGGCTGTCCGAACTGATGTGTTCTCCTCCGGAGAGAATAAAACCCTTGTTTCCTGCCTTCCAGTCTCCAGCGCCTGCCTCTTCATTGATTTATATCTTGTGGGTTTAAGAGGCGACACCGCCGGGCAATACTTAGGGTCTTTTATTCTGATTGGTAGCCTGACCTTTTTACAATTGGCGTCCCAAACGTGGGGCCCATCAGTGACTCGTGGATCCAGTGGGAGAGGTCCTGACGGCAGAGTGAATGACTGCAACGATCGGGAGTGCACCTGTCCGATAGACCCTCGTCTGACAGCCGATCATCCGAACTTCACTGGTTCTGAACAGACCTCTCTCGAGTGATCTACGGTCCTGACTGGGAACCATCAGGAGTGCCGCGAGGATTACGAAGAAAAGAGGACGATCGGGCGCTGGATTCGGAAGACAAGAAACTGTCCATGCGGTCCGGGTAAGGTCGTGTAAACACGACGAATTGCGAAATGATTATTTGAATTGTTTAGAAAATACTAGTATTACTCTTTGTTAATTTATTTGGAGATCCACTGTCTGCAAACGGAGAAACAACAGGCTCTCTCTTTGCAAGCAGTGGAGGATAGGTAATGCAACCGTCGCGCCTATCTTTCTCCCCCACTGATTAATTATTGAAACTGAACTATTGTTCGCAGACTGTTTTCTGGAGATTCTCTGTCTGCAAACAGGAAAGAGCCCCCCCTTTTTTTACAGATAGTGAAAGGGTAGGTAACGCAGACCTTTTCGGGCCTACTTATTCTCCCCACTGAATTGTTTTGACCGAACATTGACTAGTTGATATTGGTTCATGAGGTATTCACTGCCTGCAAACAACGTAGAATAGGAATATTCTGTCTAGTCTTTGCACGCAGTGATAAGATAGGCAGTGCTGACTTTTTGTCCCCATTGTGCTCCGTCATGTCTGTCTTCTCCCCACTGATTGGTAGCCTGTTTAGCCCGGACCGCTTATTAGAGGTGAACCATCCGGCTCCACTGGAAGGCACCCCTAATAAGGACATGTTCATGAAGCATGGATTGATCGCTATAGCCTATACCAAACTGTGGCATAAATATACGAAAAAGGATCGAGAAAGTCAGTGGCCACTGATAGGATCCTTCGATGATGACAAAATAATGCGCTAGAAACAGCCCTTGGTAAAAACAAGACAACGCCCACTATGCTTGATAGTTTCGGCATGTGGCGCAAAGAAACTGAACAACGTAAAAAGAAAACTGAGAGTAGGTTGGGAAAAGAGCTGCGAAAAGCAGCCCACCTAGCTGCTCAGAAACTAGAAGGAGAGATAAAGGAAAGAGAGAAAGCCAAACAGAAACTAGAAATGGAAACATCAAGTCAGTGTCCGGTTAGAACGTCCTCCATGCTCTACCCCGATTTACCCTCGAGACAACGAGCCAACGATGATCTGCTGTTAGGTCCTCCGACCATCTACATGCCCCCTCCATATGCCCCTTCCCAACCCTTAGCACAGCACCCACCACCCCCAGGTACAAACGAAGGTAGCGCCACAGCTTCGGCCCCCATGGCCTCTGTGCCGGCCGAACCCCTTGTAGTAAATACTACACAAACGACAACGTCAGGCGACCCCGAGACCCGAAGGGCTGGTTCTGCAAGAACAAACAGACTAAGCAAAGATGAGCGAACAGGGATCGACAAGATAGCAAGGACACTGGTAGAAAGGAATGAAGATGAAGAGTACATCACGAAAATGTTTAACTCGTATACCGGGAGTCACAGACGACATTTTTCCGTACGACTGTGTTACCATGTCTTGAACGCATACGAGGACCGATATCGAGACAAAGGTCCCGAGAGCCTAACGACTCTGTACCGGAAGGTCGATATCGGGGATGAGGGCGAGTGTGATGTGACGGACCTCCTTACGCGTACGCTTGAGGTTTTCCGCCACCTCACTGAACGAGAATCGGGAACTAAACCCACGACCTCCGTAGCGACCGAGCCACAAACTGAGCAATCTAACACCATGATGCCGATACGAGAGGCTGCCCCTTACTGGGTTCCCCCACGAGGTGCAGGGACTAACGATGATGCAAACCACCCAGATGCAAAGGGAAGGGTAGTGTACAACTGGGTCTACCAGCCATGGGACCGGCAAGAGATTCTGACATTCCGGAAATCTCTGCCTGACCTACGTAAAAACCCCACGGCCTTCTACACTGAATTGGGTACAGCCCTAGGTTCAACGATCATGACCCTGGCTGACATCGACTTGTTTTTCGGGTTATGTCTACCAGCTGATGTGTGGAAGCAAATCCGGAAAGTCGACCACCTTGAGCTGTTTGGACATACCTGGTCACAACTCGATAACATCGATAAACAACGAGGACCTGGACAAAAGCCTTTAAAATCCATTCTAGACCTTCCAGATAAAATCGTACAGAAATTAAAAACCCTGATCCCAGAAAAGAAAGTGGACTGGTCGATAGTAACGGCCTGTCGCCAGAAACCCCAGGAGGATGTATTGGAATACTTCTCCCGGTTTGAAACGGTGTTCTCCGATTACAGCGGCCAGGACATGACCACTGCAACCGGACACCATCTGTTTGTCCAGAATTATGTTAAGGGTCAGTCATCGGAGGTCTCCCAGAAACTGCAGGCTAGCGAGAGTAGTTGGGCAGCCTCCAAACCTACGGCTATCCTCCAGATGGCCCAATATTATGAACATCAGAAAAATGAAAACGATAGGGCAACAGAGAAAAAGAAGAAGGACTTGAAAGAGAGGGTGATGATGGCCCAACTGCAAGGGGTGACTATAGGGCGAGACCAATACCGGGGAAACTATCAGACAAACGCCCCTAAGGCTGCATTTCCCCAGGACCGCACTTTGACTCCCCACAGTGGACGTACAGACCTTAGAGAGGACCAGTGTGCTTTCTGCAAAGGAACTGGCCATTGGAAATCCCAGTGCCCAGTTCTTCTGGAAATAATCAGGAACAAAGACCCCAAGGACATAGCAAGTGGACCGAGAAATAAGGGACAACAGCGAGGGCCCCCAAATGACACGACTAACGACAGATCAGGCAGACCAAATACATTTGATCGACCCAGACAGAACCAATACCAGCAATCTGACTACGATGACGCCCACAACTTTGCATAGGACTGCCAAGGGCAAGGGAGGGATCCAGTCGAGCTCTATGTTGACCAGCAAGGCCCTTACGTCACTGCTAAGGTCCTAGGTACAAAATCTCCATTTCTGGTAGACACTGGCGCAACACGTAGTGCGTTATCTAAACGACTGATTCCGGGGGCACCCTTGTCTGGCTCACTTATAACATCGACGGGTTTCGATGGAACGCCCTCCACTAACCCTTTATCCGCCCCGATCCTCTTTGACGTGGAAAACAACACCACTGACACCATGTTTTTACTTTCCTCCAATAGCCCCGACGCCATTATGGGACTTGACTTATTGAAACACTTCCGAGCGACGATCAGATGTTCTCAAGACGGAGTTCGAGTTTTCCTTTACGACAACCCCGTTCTGCTTAGACATTGCCCTCCCCGACGCATGTTTTCCATCACCGACGTTGACACATCCCTGCTTGACACTCTGCCTCCGTATCTGTGGGCCAAGCCGGATTCGGACGTAGGGCGCATGTTGATTGACCCAGTGCACATTACTGTCCGACCAGACGCAACACTCCCAAAACTTCCACAATATCGGATATCGCCCGAGGGCGAGAAGGAATTGGTAAAGATTATTCAGTCACTAATAGACGCAGGAGTGGTAGAGGAAGTAGTTAGCAACGTTTGCAACAGCCCTATCTTGCCCATCATCAAGAAACAGGGAGAGGGAGATGAGAAAGCATACCGTTTTATCATTGACCTTCGAGAGATCAACAAAGTGGTGGTACCCCAGTACCCTGTGGTCTCAGACATCACCACCATCCTGACTTTGATTCCTTCTACAGCCACCACCTTCACTGTCATTGACCTCAAAAACGCATTCTTTTCCATCCCCATCCACCCAGACAGCCGATATCTCTTTGGCTTCACCCTAAAAGCCCGCTCATATAGGTTCTGTCGAGCACCCCAGGGCTACACAGAAAGCCATAGCATCTACAGCCAGGCCCTCAAGAGACAACTGGATCAAGTCCAGTTACCCGATGGAGTGGTGTTAGTGCAATATGTCGATGACATCCTCTTGGCAGCCGACACCACTCCATTAGCAGTTACAGCCACCATTCAACTCCTGCGCTTCCTTGCGGAAAATGGCCACAAGGTCTCCAAGAAGAAGTTGCAATTCTGCCAACCCCAGGTCACTTACCTCGGCCACCTTTTGTCCAAAGAGGGAAGGAAACTCACTCCTGATCGAATCCAAACCATTCTCGAAACTCCTGTCCCTAAGACCCAGAAACAGGTTCGCTCCCTACTAGGCCTCACCTCCTTCTGCCGACAGTGGTTACCGAACTTTAGCCTCGTTGTGAAACCGCTGCTTTCTCTGCTAGGTAAAGACGTCCCCTTCCCACTCCCTTGGACCCCTGAGTGTCAAACCTCCTTCACGGAACTACGAGATGCCCTTTGTTCGGCCCCTGTCCTAGGTACCCCCGATTACAAAAAGCCCTTCTCCCTTTACACTCACGAAAGGGAGGGGTGCGCTTTATCTGTCCTGACCCAGGCCATTGGCCCAAAGCAACGACCGTGCGCTTACTTCTCTGCCACTCTTGACCCTGTAGCCAGAGCCTTGCCTGCCTGCCTTCGAGCTGTAGCTGCTGCTGCAATCTCTATCCGACAGAGTGAGGGGATCGTACTCTCGAATTCCCTCACGGTACTGGTACCCCATGCAGTTGACACCCTCCTGAACCAAACCAAGACGCAACACCTGACGAGTGCACGACTGACTGGATACGAACTGACTTTGCTTGCACCCCATATCACCCTGAAAAGATGCACCACACTGAACCCGGCAACTCTGTTACCCTTGCCAGAGAACGATCCCAATGTGCACCCTGTACATGACTGCGTGACTCTTACGGACGAACAGACTAGAAGTAGGGTTGACCTCAGAGACACAGCTTTCCCTGACGGGGAGCTGTGGGTGGACGGTTCTTGCATCAAACTCCCCGATGGCACCACTTCCGCTGCCTATGCGGTCACCACGGCTCGAACCGTAGTCGAGACAGCCCGCATCGCGCAACGATCTGCCCAGGCAGCAGAACTGATCGCCCTGACACGAGCCTGCATTCTGGCAGCAGGGACCACAGCGAACATTTACACCGACAGCCAGTATGCCTTCGGGGTGGTTCACCATTTTGGGCTCCTTTGGAGGGAAAGGGGATTCTTGACCTCACACGGCACCCCCATTTTGCACGGGGATCTAGTCTCCGCCTTGATCAAAGCTGTCCTTCTCCCCAAAAAGCTTGCAGTCGTCAAATGCCAGGCACACAAAAAGGTGACAGACATCATTGGGCAGGGAAATGCGCTAGCCGACATCACGGCCCGAACGACAGCTGAAAATAGGACGACAACATGTATGTACGTGACCAGGTCACAAGCAGAAAAATGGACTGACGCTAGGGACACTATTAAAAACATTCAAACGGCTAGCACACAACGCGAGCTGATTGAATGGACACGGGTGGGATTAAAAGATGATGAAGGCTGCTGGCGGACAAGAGACACAAACAAATGGTTGCTACCTGACTCGTACCTGATTCCCATACTGGCTATGGCACACTCCCCTGCCCACATAGGATCAGCCCCCATGATTGAACTTGTCTCCAGAGTTTGGCACAATGATAAAATCACAGATTCCGCCAAACGTCTGGTCCAACAATGCTTGATATGCCTGCAACACAACCCCGGGAAAGGAACTGTAGTACCCCGGGGAGGATTTGGGGTCCCAAATCACCCATTTGAAGTCCTGCAGATGGACTACATCCAGCTAGACAGGTGCCAAGGCCTGAAATATGTACTTGTCGTGGTGTGCGCATTTAGCAAATGGGTGGAAGCATATCCAACCCGTGACAACACTGCTATGGCCACTGCAAAAGTACTGTTAAAGGAGTTTTTCCCCCGTTACGGCCTTTGTCGTATTTTATGGAGCGATAATGGCCCCCACTTCATAGCCGAAGTCATCCAGTTCATCTTAAAGGGGTTGGGCATCAAGCAAAAATTTCACGCAGTCTTCCACCCCCAGTCTGCTGGACTTGTTGAGCGACACAATGCCACACTAAAGCTTAAACTGGCCAAGATAGTGGCTACCACGGGTCTGAAATGGCCAGACGCCCTCCCACTGGCATTGCTATCGATGCGTTCCACCCCCACCCGACATCACTTGACACCTTATGAAGTTGTTTTCGGTCGACCCATGAGTGTCTGGTCTGCACCGAAACCAACTTCCATTCATGACGTCCCGGACGTCCTAATGTCTGATTATCTGTATAAATTGACTGAAACTCTGTCTGTCATTCATCAGCAGGTGCAGCAGGCCATCCCCGATGCTTCCAGGGGTCCGGGTCACGCCATCCAACCTGGAGATTTCGTGCTGATCCGGAACTTTCAGCGGTCGAAGAGTTTGGAACCCCGGTGGACGGGCCCCTGGCAAGTGTTGATCACCACCCGGATGGCTCTTCGTGTGGAGGGGAAACGGCACTGGCTGCACGCACACCACTGTAAGAAGGTCTCCTCGACCCTGGCCACGACGGAAAACATCGACAACCAAGAAGAGCTCCTGAACAAAGACCGACCGTCGCTAACCTGCTATCCCGATACCGAAACACTTGAACTTTCAAAATTCTCTGATCCCACTGTGCCATCCAGAGAAGGGTATTTCCTGCGTCGAAAGGAGGGAGCTTCGGCTAAGCAGACCACGAACTAAGTTAAATCTCAGAACGGTGACCCAAAGCAACCAAGGGTTACCTGGAGAGAAGCTAAACTAAGTCTGTGGTTCTGCCCACTACCGAGCACCTTGAAAACGAAGATGATGCAAGCGCCAGATAAGAAGATGATGGAAGCGCCAAATAAGAAGATGATGGAGGCAACAGGAAATACCCACTACAGAAACCCAAGGACAGACAGACTCCATAGCTCAAAGACAATTGCACTCTTCATCGCAATCCTTTTCTGCTTTCTCCTCATGACCACACTCTGGATTGTGGAAGAAAATGCGCCTGCTGACGAAACATTCCTGACCACTGCTCAGCCTACCACCATGAAGGAACATTATCTGATTTCGCTCTCTCCTCAACTCAGAGAGAGGCGAAAGGAGTTTTGGAATAACTCTTTCGTACAGCTCCTTCACCAGCACAATCTCGCCACCAATGCCACCAACTGTTGGATCTGTGGGCTGCTACCCCACGCCACTGGACACTCGATACCATTCATCCCCTCCCCCTTCTCAGTTCATGGCTCCTGCCTTGCTTGGCTGATCCTCCTGCAAGAAAGCTATAGGGACAATGCCACCTCCAGCAAAACCGTAACGCATTTCTTCCACGGGGTCTGGCGGAACAAAACAAAGGCACACTTCTGCCCGCAGACCTCCAACGACTCGATCCACATGGACATCCCTGCTAAAGAACGAATTGAAATGCAGGTGTTCAACAATCCAACCAGACCCACCTTCTCCTACCTGCGGAAACGAACGGCTGCCACTCTGACTGTGGCCCTGTCAGTCATCAACGTCACAGGCCACATGTGCATAGAAGGACATGGGACACAGCTGGTGGGCCGCAGTACTTGCCGGTTTACCAGAACTTTGGACTCCACGGATCCACCTTCCTTTGTGTCGTCCCCAAACATGTATTTCGTCTGCGGCACAAAGGCCTACACCTGGCTTCCCAAAGGCTGGGGGGGCACTTGTTTCATCTCCTTCATCCTCCCTCCGACTTATGTGGCCCCAGCGAATCATCATAGACATAAACGAGCCAAGGACATTGAGCAAGCCGACTCAACAGGAGCGCAGTTCCTCGATGCTATGAAGGGACTTGTTCCTCTCTGGGGCCCGATGGCAAACAGCCGTGCCATCCGACATCTGACTCAGGCAGTTGAGACAACGATGAACATCACAGCTGGTATCTTTGCTAACAACACCGCCGAACTCCAAGCGGTCCGCCTGGTGGCCCTCCAGAACCGCCTTGTCCTAGATGTGGTTCTTGCGGACCGTGGTGGAGCATGCCGCATTATTGGGTCCAGCTGCTGTACATACATACCGGACAACTCGCCCTCAGCGTACAAAGCCATCGAACATCTTCACAGACTCTCTTCAGAAATCCACCAGGATCAGGAAGAATGATCGCTTGGTGGTTGGTTCTGGAACACTATTAAGACCTGGGGCTGGAGACTGTTCACCATTATCCTGATTCCTGTAGTTGTAATATGCGGTCTATGCTTAGGAATCCAATGTCTGCCACCCCTGTGTTCATTATGTGCAAACTGTATTTGCCCTAAGACTGTGGACTTTGGAAACGAACGCATGGGAGCATTATATGATGTCGAGGTTAGGAATTTGATGAAGATTGACATTGAATAGGCAAGTTGGCTAGATATGTTGAAAAGGGAGGACTGTTAAAAGTTAGGCTGCAAACGTCAACATTATCGGCGCCATCTTGCTCTCCTTGAACCCATTCGTGCACGTAAGCGGCAGCCATTTTGAGCACCATGGCCTCCCTGCCCCTCGCTGATAGCCAGCGCGTCTCTCTCTCTCCCTCTACCTCGCAGGCATCCCCTTCCCCCCCGCGCGCTGACAACCCCCCCCCGCTCTCACCTGCCCTGAGTCATAAACCCCTCTTCAGCGCAGCTCTGCCTCAGAACCCCATCCTGTTCCCAGCGCGACACCTCCCTTTCATGATCCCAGGCCCTTTGGTACAAATCCCCTTTCCTGTGTGCCCGTTTGTCTTCCTCGTTCCCAGGCCGCCACCTAGCTCTGCGGATACTGTTTATTGCCCCCCCCGTACAGTAGGAAGCTTCCCTCATCAAAGGACCCTCGAGTTGATCAAAGCCCCCACCCTATGAGATCCGATCAACCCCCCCACATCCCGTGAATCGGCGGGATGTCCAGCTGCGCGATAATCATCACCTGTTGTGACCGGGGTGGGGACTTCAACTGTAAATGTGTGTGGGAACGGGCCTGAAGGGGAGATTCAGAGGATGTCCTTTCATACTTCAAAGCATTACAAGAATGTGTTACCTGCAATAAAGATCATGAAAATGTGTATAAGAGGCCAGGCCTCAGAGATGCGGTTAGAGCACCTCGTGACGATACTGGCTGTCCGAACTGATGTGTTCTCCTCCGGAGAGAATAAAACCCTTGTTTCCTGCCTTCCAGTCTCCAGCGCCTGCCTCTTCATTGATTTATATCTTGTGGGTTTAAGAGGCGACACCGCCGGGCAATACTTAGGGTCTTTTATTCTGATTGGTAGCCTGACCTTTTTACAAGTCCTGAACTCGGGTCCCCTGATTTAATATGGAGCAACCAGAGTCAATAGGCTTCAGACTCTCTTGAATTTTCTCTATTTTATCTATAAAATAAGTGGACAGTTTCTCACACCAGCCTTCAGATATAGAGGCCGCTGGAGTTTCTGCCACTGGAGATGTAAAACTTTTAACGATCGAGAAAATTTCTCTACTGTTATTTTTGGCCTTTTGAATCCTGTCTGCATAGTAGTCTCCCTTGGCTTTCTTAATTGCAGCGTAATAGTCTCTTTGCATCGCTCGCAGTTCCGCCTTGGCTAGTAGATACAACACTCGTTCGCGTTGGCAACGATTTACCTTATTTTCAGGAAATCCGCTGTGGTAAGTTATTTCAAATGCCCGTATCTAGAAGAAAATGATTGGGAGGGCTAGAGAGTATCATGTTGAATCGGGAGTTTATAGAGTCCTTTCCAAAACAAATATACAAGGCACAAGGGTCTCGTGAATGGCTTACCCATTCGATCATAGCTCTGCGGCATGTACGTGGTCTCGAGGCTGGTGCTGCTCGCGTCTACCGTAACAAGGAAGTAAGACAGGGAGGGGGCGTGGTTACGTTCTTATCAAGTGCGTTAAAGAGTGAGAAAAGACTCGCGCTAAGTGGTTGCTAGGTAACCTGTAGCGTTCGACACACTGTGTCATACCCTCACAAATAGCGGCATACTATTTACATGCGTATATTATTAACTCCTAGTAAGCCACCCATATGGTGAACGGGGGGACAATTGCATGAACCTGCCAAACAAGGTGGTTAAAACGCACGACATGAGAAATTTATTCAGTGAATCGGTGGAAGAAAACCCATGCGCGTGAACCTACCAACAAGGTGGTTAAACGCACGACATTACAACACACAGTAGTAGTATAGGCACAGGACATAGAATGGACAGAATAGAAGGTTTTAAAGAATAGCCAATTGGGCAAAGCTACTTTCAGACTCATTTAAGCCATTTCGTACAGAGTCAAAGAAATCAATCCATTTGAGTTCCCTGACATTGAGAATGGGAACTATGTCACCCCCTCTAGGGCCAAGTTTCACCTGTTCAAGTACAATCCACTTGAGAGTTTCTGGTGAATGGTTCTCTTTGATACAATGTTCAACCAAAGGGGCCCCATTTACCTTACACCTGACACGGCTGCAATGTTGCAAAAAATGCATTTTTACAGGTTGTTGTGTTTGTCCGACATAAATTAAATCACAAGGACAGGTTATACAGTACACCACATCCGTGGTGTTACAGTTCGTATGTGATTTTAGTTTTATGCGTTGTTGCTTGAAAATGAATTCCTTCGTTTGAATTGTCGATGGACAGGCCTTACAGTTGCAACACTTGAAATGGCCCACAATCGGTGGAAGGTTCCATAATGAAGTGATAGTTGATGCAGACATGTTGTCCAGGAATGAACACACTACATGATCACGGATATTTTTTGCCTTCTTAAAAGAATGCAAGGGTAGGTTATTGCTGTCAAGGTCCTCTGAGATCATTGTCCAATCTTTGTTTATGACTTTTTTGATAGCATTGCTTTTAGTAGAGAAAGTAGTTACACAAATTAGGTGCTGTTCTTCACTCTTAGTTCGTTCATTGGTTTGTAGCAAAGTGTCTCGGGGATTAAACCACGCTCTCTTCCTAGCCTTCTTGGTCAAGCGCTTGGGATAACCTCGTTCTATTAGGTGATCCATGAGATTCCCTGATTGCTCCATGTAATCCTCTTTCTTACCACAATTACAGCGGATTCTCAAAAATTGTCCGAATGGCAAGTTATCCCTAGGACCTCTCGAGTGATGACTGGAATACTGAAGTAGTGAATTTCGTTCTGCCGGTTTCCTAAACAGAGTTGTGTGTAATACTTCATCTTCAGCCATGATGGAAAGATCCAGAAAGTTTATCACATTCTTGTCAAATTGGATGGTAAATTGAATATCCTGTGATCTCATGTTGAGCCAGGTGAAGAAGTCTGTAATCTCAGTTTCAGTGCCAGCCCAAACCAAGAGGATATCATCAATGTAACGCATCCACAGTTGTATGTTTGACGTGAACGGATTGGAGTCATTGAGTATGAAGGTATCCTCAAAAGTGGACATAAAAATTATCGCTAGATCAGGGGCAAAGGCAGCCCCCATAGCAACTCCCTTAGTCTGAAGATAGAAACAGGTCTGAAAAAAGAAGAAGTTTTGCATCATCGCTATTTTTAGTAGCAGAATGATAAATGAGGTAGGGACACGTGCCGGTGCTTCACGCCTGTCCAACACTAAGGCGGCCACCACCAGTGCTTCCTCTTGCGGTATACTCGTATAGAGTGACACAATGTCGCATGTCGCCAGAAGTTCTTCTTTGGAATCAAATGGACGTCCGTCCATTATATTAATAGTATGCGTGGTGTCACGCAGGTATGTTCCAGTTTGTTCAGCCAGTGGTTTTAGGAAGAAATCAATATACCGGCATAAAGGTTCCAGTATTGAACCGCACCCTGATACAATTGGTCGTCCGGGGTGGTTTTGCAGGTCCTTATGCACTTTAGGCAATGTGTATATAGTTGGAATTCTGGGGTTCTTTTGGTTTAGGTATTGGTACTCTTGTTCAGACAAAAACCCTTTTTCTAAGGCATCTTTTGTAACTCTTAGGATCTCCGCTGCAAGGTCCTTGGATGGATCTCCCGGCAGCTTTTTGTAGCTGATCCCATCACCTAGCTGTCTCATGATCTCTTCTTTGTTATTATCTACATCCTGGACAATAATGGCACCACCTTTATCAGCAGGTTTCACTACGACATTCCTGTTGTCTCTCAAAGATGATAGAGCAAGTTTCTCAGCTTTGCTGATATTATACTTAGTGTATTTCTTTTCATTCAGAATCTTCTTGACGTCACGTATGACTAAGCTCTCATATGCCAGAATTCTTTGAGTCATGGCATACGTCGGGGGGACAAAAGTCGATGGTATTCGTAAACCAGTTGTTGAAGGGTTGGTCTGGGATGGTTTGTACTTGAAAAAGTAGCGGAGTCTGATTTTTCTGAAGAAATTGTGCAATTCAGCTACAGTAGTGAAAACATTCGGTATGGCTGTAGGTACAAATGATAAACCACGGCTGAGCACTTTGATTTCCTCCTACTTCAGAGTATAAGATGAAATATTTATCACAGGAGAGGTGACTGTTCTTACCACCTGTAGTTCTTGCGGCGGGTTGACCTCTCCCCGTGTTCCTCCTGGGGGAAATGAACTTGTTTCGCACCTCTTCCTCTCCCAGTGTCCCATTCCTCTCTCACAATCTGTTGGCCCCTGCCAGTCCCTCTGCTCCAGTTGTTGCCTCTGCCTCGCGGGGGTCTCCATCCACCCTGTCCTAAAAAAGGGGGGTTCGGTGGGTATGCTGGACCGTATGATTCTTGATATCCGTAAGATCCACTGGGACCTGCCTGCTCAGAATCTTCCCCGGAGCTGTAGGATGAGTCAGAGAACGTCGTGAAATTCCGTCTGCCCCTAAAACCACCACATCCCCGATTGGTAAATCGACCTTGTGGGTCTTGGCGGTAGTATTCTTCTTGTAGGTAGGGGTACGTTTTTTTCTTGTCGTAGAGTCGCAAATCGCGAGTAAGCTTCTCTAGTTTTTTCTTGATGGTAGTAGTTTCAAAGTCTTGGAGTGTTGCAACCAGTTTGGTCAGGGCTTCTTTAGAGTTGGTAAGTGTTGAATCTCCGGTGATTTCAGCGTTCAAATCGGCAATCTGTTTGGTCAGGGCTGAAACTTGCTCTGCCGCCGTCTCGATTCCCAACACCATCCAATGTCTTGAACAGTTGTTAGCGACAAAGCTGAACCCTTCCCTGAACTTCGGGATATCCACAAATATCGCTGGTTCTACTTTCACTTGTAAGCCAACGGGAAAAATATTGGATTGTAGGCACTGCGCCAGAAAATGACCATGCAGTTTTGTTTTGATCAACTTCTTCTCAAGGCGCTCTAGTTTGTTGATTTTGTCATTAAGTGTGAAATCAATAGCCGGTATATTGGGGGATAGGAAATTGTTTGCTGGGTCGTGGATAAGTTGTTATGTTATGTTATGTTATGTTATGTTATGTTATGTTATGCGTTTTTATTAGGCGCACAGATGCTCTAGCCAAGGAGCGTCCTGGCGCCCGACAAGGCAGCTGCACAACACAACGAAACAATAATCAGGCAAAATTAAACTAAGGGAATAAAAAGGTTTTCACCGCCCGGCGAAAAGAAAGCAGATCCCCAAGGGCACGAATCGCCGGGGGAAGGGAGTTCCAAAGCACCGCTGCCCGAACCTTAAAGGAGCGCCCGCCAGCTCTACTCCGCTTAAAGCGCGGGACAACAGCCAGTTCTAGATCAGCAGATCTTAAAGCTCGGGCTGGAATGTAGTGGGCCAAAAGAGTCGACAGAATCACAGCTGGGGACCCCTTCAGAATCTTATATGCGACACAGAGGACCTTAAACTGGATCCGCTGGGCCACCGGGAGCCAGTGCAATGAGCGCAGAGTACTGGAAGTGGGGCAAGATCTAGGTAATCCTACCACCGATCTTGCTGCGGCGTTTTGGATCCGTTGCAGACGTCCGATCTCAGCCTGGTTCAAACCTACCAACAGGGAGCTCGCATAATCCAGCCTAGAGATGACGGTAGCTTGGATCATGAGCTGCCTAGTGGAGGCGTCAAAGAACTTGAGCACTGGACGGAGCCCGCGCAGGATACCAAAGCAGCAGGCCGCCGTACGCTTGGTATGGCAAGCAAACGTAAGGGACGGGTCCAGCCAGACCCCGAGGTTTTTAAGCTCGGCAACTGGGATGGGAATCGGACCCAGATCCCCTGGCCACCATCTCTCTCCCCAGCGTTCTGGTTGTTTGCCAAAAATCATGACCTCGGTCTTGCTAGCGTTCAACTGGAGACAGTTGGACGTCATCCAGCCGGCGACCGCCCGCAGTCCTTGTTGGAATCTGGGGGCATCAACATCGGCATCCCCGCTGATCGTAACCGCTAGCTGGGTGTCGTCGGCGTATGACACCATTGTCAAACCCCATTGTCTGACAACCTCAGCTAGCGGCCTTACGTAGAGATTGAACAGCGTAGGACTCAGCGAGGAGCCTTGAGGAACCCCCAGGTCCAAAGGATGGTATTTGGACTGGTACGGTGGGACGGTCACGCTAAAGGCCCGATTGGCTAAAAAAGACCGGAACCACTGGAGAGCGATGCCGGTGACACCGACTTCCTCTAAGCGACGCAGAAGGATCGGGTGCGATACGGTGTCAAAGGCGGCGCTCAGATCTAATAGCACCAGCGCCGCCGTTTGACCCGCATCGAGCACGGAGCGAAGATGCTCCACCATATACAGCAGAGCCGTCTCCGTGCTATGACCGGCCCTGAATCCATTCTGCGTCACATCGAGGACATCAGCATGAAGTAGGTGTTCCGAGAGGACCGCGTTGACATGCGCCTCAGTCACCTTAGCAGGCCATGGTAAGAGTGAGATTGGCCGATAACTCTCGGGCTTGATGCCATCCAAATTAGGTTTCTTAAGGATAGGACGAACCACAGCTTGTTTCCATTTTAATGGGACTACGCCGGAAGTAAGCGACGTATTGATCAACGAGCATAACGGTGAGGTGTCATGTACCGCTAAGTCTTTAAACACCGCTGAGCAAAGCGGATCCGCAGGGGACCCCGACTTCACTTGGTGAGCCAATTTGTCGAGGCTTTCAGGTGTTAGAATAGGAAAAGAATGCAACCCCTCAGATGTTAATGGCTTAAGAGGTGGATTAGCCGAGGGAGTCTCCAACGGAAAGGCCCGATAAATGGCGTTGACCTTTTCCAGAAAGAAACCAGCTAGTTTTTCACAGTGCTCAACAGAGCTTTGGTGGCTCGTCGTTACCTTTTTGGCGGTGAGATCTTTCAACACTTTAAAGATAACCTTAGACGGGTTAGAACTCGTCCTGAATTGTGCGGCATAGAAGGCGGCGCGGGTTCTGCACACTGCCCGGTGATACAATTTCACCGTAGACAGGTACAAGATTTTCTTCCCGCTATTGTAGGATTTTCGCCAGGCCCGCTCTGCACGCCTACAAGAAACCTTCAATGCCCGCAGCGAGTCATCGTACCAAGGGCTGGATTTACCAGACCCCACTTTACAGCATACAATTGTTGAATTTATTGTTGAATATAGTCCTCAGTCTATGTAAGAATGTCTTTGTCTACCATTTTCTAATAGCTAAAAAGAGACAAAGTATTTACAAAATTATACAAAGGATATGAACCTCGCAGACACCGTCTGCTCAAAGTATGTTACATGTAACAGGGTTGAACCCATCAAGTCAAAGGGACCTGGGTAGATATATGTTATGGACAGAGGGGTCCCAGACTTGAGAGAGCAATTGATATACAATAGAAGTATTCAATATAGATTGAAAAAGAAAAGAAAAGGAAGAACAAATCACAAGTACGATGTTTTATTCACAACGCACTTATATCAACCTTTTTATGGTTAAACATTATTTATCAAAACAAACTTTTTATATTTTCTCAAATAATTTCGTGCCCAAATAAGAAGAGGGGAGGGGAGTGTTATGTGGGATTTTGTGAAACAGTTGAGACTCAATGATATACAGCATAAACAGCATAAGTCAAAGTTCATGTATATATTCCTAAGATGGTCCCCATAAATTGGGGCCACACGAAACATGCATATGTCAATACATTATGTACAGTCAAACTCCTAAACAGCTGTATAAATCCTGCTGACGATAGGAGTTGATGGGGTAGGCAAGAGTAGTCGTCTACGTTTCGACCCTAAAGACATGTAGGGTTGATTGCCCTTACAGCGCGGGTCTTCATCAGGACAAAGGGAGGGGGGCGGGAGGGGCCGGTTGGCTGGCCTCCTAGGGTAAAAAGAGATTGAAAAACTAATCAGGCTCAAGGGTCTGCAAAGAGTCCCTGTTGTGCCATAGCGGATAAACCATTCGGCAAAATAATTAAAAAAACATACACTGGGTGAGGACTATACTGGGAAGAAGGGAGCCATTGGACTACATGTGCTCCTTAGAACTGGATATATCAACAAACAAGAGTTACCTTGCCGAAGTCGCATGCAGGGTGGTGTCAGGCGTGTCCCAAATCACCTCGTAAACGATCTGGGAACGCGAGAGGACTGGGTTAGGGTTAAATTCTATTACACCAAGAGATAAAACACTCGTTCGCGTTGGCAACGATTTACCCTATTTTCAGGAAATCCGCTGTGGTAAGTTATTTCAAATGCCCGTATCTAGAAGAAAATGATTGGGAGGGCTAGTGAGTATCATGTTGAATCGGGAGTTTATAGAGTCCTTTCCAAAACAAATATACAAGGCACAAGGGTCTCGTGAAGGGTTTACCCATTCGATCAAAGCTCTGCGGCCTGTACGTGGTCTCGAGGCTGGTGCTGCTCGCGTCTACCGTAACCAGGAAGTAAGACAGGGAGGGGGCGTGGTTACGTTCTTATCAAGTCCGTTAAAGAGTGAGAAAAGACTCGCGCTAAGTGGTTGCTAGGTAACCTGTAGTGTTCGACACACTGTGTCATACCCTCACAAATACGCGGCATACTATTTACATGCGTATATTATTAACTACTAGTAAGCCACCCATATGGTGAACAGGGGTACAATTGCGTGAACCTGCCAAACAAGGAGGTTAAAACGCACGACATGAGAAATTTATTAAGTGAATCGGTGGAAGAAAACCCATGCGCGTGAACCTACCAACAAGGTGGTTAAACGCACGACATTACAAATTATTGTTTATTGAACGAGTGACAGATGTTTACGTCAAATTTCGTGCCTACCATACATGGCGGTAAATTACACGCCTATTTCACACACAGTAGTAGTATAGGCACAGGACATCGAATGGACAGAATAGAAGGTTTTAAAGAATAGCCAATTGGGCAAAGCTACTTTCAGACTCATTTAAGACATTTCGTACAGAGTCAAAGAAATCAATCCATTTGAGTTCCCTGACATTGAGAATGGGAGCTAGGTTACCCCCTCTAGGGCCAAGTTTCACCTGTTCAAGTACAATCCACTTGAGAGTTTCTGGTGAATGGTTCTCTTTGATACAATGTTCAACCAAAGGGGCCCCATTTACCTTACACCTGACACGGCTGCAATGTTGCAAAAAACGCATTTTTACACGTTGTTGTGTTTGTCCGACATAAATTAAATCACAAGGACAGGTTATACAGTACACCACATCCGTGGTGTTACAGTTCGTATGTGATTTTAGTTTAATGCGTTGTTGCTTGAAAATGAATTCCTTCGTTTGAATTGTCGATGGACAGGCCTTACAGTTGCCACACTTGAAATGGCCCACAATCGGTGGAAGGTTCCATAACGAAGTGATAGTTGATGCAGACATGTTGTCCAGGAATGAACACACTACATGATCACGGATATTTTTTGCCTTCTTAAAAGAATGCAAGGGTAGGGTTTTGCTGTCAAGGTCCTCTGAGATCATTGTCCAATGTTTGTTTAAGACTTTTTTGATAGCATTGCTTTTAGTAGAGAAAGTAGTTACACAAATTAGGCGCTGTTCTTCACTCTTAGTTCGTTCATTGGTTTGTAGCAAAGTGTCTCGGAGATTAAACCACGCTCTCTTCCTAGCCTTCTTGGTCAAGCGCTTGGGATAACCTCGTTCTATTAGGCGATCCATGAGATTCCCTGATTGCTCCATGTAATCCTCTTTCTTACTACAATTACGGCGGATTCTCAAAAATTGTCCGAATGGCAAGTTATCCCTAAGACCTCTCGGGTGATGACTGGAATACTGAAGTAGTGAATTTTGTTCTGCCAGTTTCCTAAACAGAGTTGTGTGTAATACTTCATCTTCAGCGATGATGGAAAGATCCAGAAAGTTTATCACATTCTTGTCAAATTGGATGGTAAATTGAATATCCTGTGATCTCATGTTGAGCCAGGTGAAGAAGTCCGTAATCTCATTTTCAGTGCCAGCCCAAACCAAGAGGATATCATCAATGTAACGCATCCACAGTTGTATGTTTGACCTGAACGGATTGGAGTCATTGAGTATGAAGTTATCCTCAAAAGTGGACATAAAAATTATCGCTAGATCATGGGCAAAGGCAGCCCCCATAGCGACTCCCTTAGTCTGGAGATAGAAACAGTTCTGAAATAAGAAGAAGTTTCGCATCATCGCTATTTTTAGTAGCAGAATGATAAATGAGGTGGGGACATGTGCCGGTGCTTCACGCCTGTCCATTGCTAAGGTCGCCACCACCAGTGCTTCCTCTTGCGGTATACTCGTATAGAGTGACACAATGTCGCATGTCGCCAGAAGTTCTTCTTTGGAATCAAATGGACGTCCGTCCATTATATTAATAGTATGCGTGGTGTCACGAGGTATGTTCCAGTTTGTTCAGCCAGTGTTTTTAGGAAGAAATCAATATACCGGCATAAAGGTTCCAGTATTGAACCGCACCCTGATACAATTGGTCGTCCGGGGGGGGGGGGGGTTTGCAGGTCCTTATGCACTTTAGGCAATGTGTATATAGTTGGAATTCTGGGGTTCTTTTGGTTTAGGTATTGGTACTCTTGTTCAGACAAAAAGCCTTTTTCTACGGCATCTTTTGAAACTCTTAGGATCTCCGCTGCAAGGTCCTTGGATGGATCTCCCGGCAGCTTTTTGTAGCTGATCCCATCACCTAGCTGTCTCATGATCTCTTCTTTGTAATTATCCTCATCCTGGACAATAATGGCACCACCTTTATCTGCAGGTTTCACTACAACATTCCTGTTGTCTCTCAAAGATGATAGAGCAAGTTTCTCAGCTTTGCTGATATTATACTTAGTGTATTTCTTTTCATTCAGAATCTTCTTGACGTCACGTAGGACTAAGCTCTCATATGCCAGAATCCTTTGAGTCATGGCATACGTCGGGGGGACAAAGGTCGATAGTATTCGTAAACCAGTGGTTGAAGGGTTGGTCTGGGATGGTTTGTTCTTGAAAAAGTAGCGGAGTAGGATTTTGCTGAAGAAATTGTGCAATTCAGCTACAGTAGTGAAAACATTCACTATGGCTGTAGGTACAAATGATAAACCACGGCTGAGCACTTTGATTTCCTCCTCCTTCAGAGTATAAGATAAAATATTTATCACAGGAGAGGTGACTGTTCTTACCACCTTTAGTTCTTGCGGCGGGTTGACCTCTCCCCGTGTTCCTCCTGGGGGAAATGAACTTGTTTCGCGCCTCTTCCTCTCCCAGTGTCCCATTTCTCTCTCACATTCTGTTGGCCCCTGCCAGTCCCTCTGCTCCAGTTGTTGCCTCTGCCACGCGGGGGTCTCCATCCACCCTGTCCTAAAAAAGGGGGGTTTGGTGGGTGTGCTGGACCGTATGATTCTTGATATCCGTAAGATCCACTGGGACCTGCCTGCTCAGAATCTTCCCCGGAGCAGTAGGATGTAAATATAAATGTAAATGTAAATGTACAGGAATTTATATAGCGCAAATCACCGAGCGTTTTCTAAGCGCTTGCTTAGGGAACCCGTCCTGGTATTCCCCTGTGAGATAACCCCGGCAGGGTATCCGCAAGGTGAAAGCCAGGCATCCCACCGCGAGGGGCCGTTGTGGAGATTAAGCAAGCTATTGCCCAGAGTCGCAGAGTGTGAACCCAAGAATCGAGTAGGCACCGGAGCGAGAATTGTCGAGTCCATGGACATTTTAGGACTCAAGACCCCGCCGAGCCCGGAATTGAACCCTGGTCCCGGGCTGACCTCTGCTTCCAGGTCTGCCTCCTCTAACCAGTGAGCCACACTTCTCCACTAGGATGAGTCAGAGAACGTCGTGAAATTCCGTCTGCCCCTAAAACCACCACATCCCCGATTGGTAAATCGACCTCGTGGGTCTTGGCGGTAGTATTCTTCTTGTAGGTAGGGGTACGTTTTTTTCTTGTCGTAGAGTCGCAAATCGCGAGTAAGCTTCTCTAGTTTTTTCTTGATGGTAGTAGTTTCAAAGTCTTGGAGTGTTGCAACCAGTTTGGCCAGGGCTTCTTTGGAGTTGGTAAGTGTTGAATCTCCGGTGATTTCAGCTTTCAAATCGGCTATCTGTTTGGTCAGGGCTGAAACTTGCTCTGCCGCCGTCTCGATTCCCAACACCATCCAATGTCTTGAACAGTTGTTAGCGACAAAGCTGAACCCTTCCCTGAACTTCGGGATATCCACAAATATCGCTGGTTCTACTTTCACTTGTAAGCCAACGGGAATAATATTGGATTGTAGGCACTGCGCCAGAAAATGACCATGCAGTTTTGTTCTGATCAACTTCTTCTCAAGGCGCTCTAGTTTGTTGATTTTGTCATTAAGTGTGAAATCGATAGCCGGTATATTGGGGGATAGGAAATTGTTTGCTGGGTCGTGGAGAAGTTGTTGAATATAGTCCTCAGTGTATGTAAGAATGTCTTTGTCTACCATTTTCTAATAGCTAAAAAGAGCCAAAATATTTACAAAATTATACAAAGGATATGAACCTCGCAGACACCGTCTGCTCGAAGTATGTTACATGTAACAGGGTTGAACCCATCATGTCAAAGGGACCTGGGTAGATATATGCTATGGACAGAGGGGTCCCAGACTTGAGAGAGCAATTTATATACAATAGAAGTATTCAATATAGATTGAAAAAGAAAAGAAAAGGAAGAACAAATCACAAGTACGATGTTTTATTCACAACGCACTTATATCAACCTTTTTATGGTTAAACGTTATTTATCAAAACAAACTTTTTATATTTTCTCAAACTATTTCGTGCCCACATAAGAAGAGGGGAGGGGAGTGCTGTGTGGGATTTTGTGAAACAGTTGAGACTCAGTATTCAATGATATAAAGCATAAACAGCATAAGTCAAAGTTCATGTATATATTCCTGAGATGGTCCCCATAAATTGGGGCCACACGAAACATGCATATGTCAATACATTATGTACAGTCAAACTCCTAAACAGCCGTATAAATCCTGCTGACAATAAGAGTTGATGGGGTAGGCAAGAGTAGTCGTCTACGTTTCGACCCTAAAGACATGTAGGGTTGATTGCCCTTACAGCGCGGGTCTCCATCAGGACAAAGGGAGGGGGGGCGGGAGGGGCCGGTGGGCTGGCCTCCTAGGGTAAAAAAGAGATTGAAAAATTAATCAGGCTCAAGGGTCTGCCAATAGTCCCTGTTGTGCCATAGCGGATAAACCACTCGGCAAAATCATTAAAAAAACATACACTGGATGAGGACTATACAGGGAAGAAGGGAGCCATTGGACTACATGTGCTCCTTAGAACTGGATATATCAACAAACAAAAGTTACCTTGCCGAAGTCGCAAGCAGGGTGGCGTCAGGCGTGTCCCAAATCACCTCGTAAACGATCTGGGAACGCGAGAGGACTGGGTTAGGGTTCAATTCTATTATACTAAGAGATACAACACTCGTTCGCGTTGGCAACGATTTAACTTATTTTCAGGAAATCCGCTGTGGTAAGTTATTTCAAATGCCCGTATCTAGAAGAAAATGATTGGGAGGGCTAGTGAGTATCATGTTGAATCGGGAGTTTATAGAGTCCTTTCCAAAACAAATATACAAGGCACAAGGGGCTCGTGAAGGGCTTACCCATCGATCTAAGCTCTGCGGCGTGTACGTGGTCTCGAGGCTGGTGCTGCTCACGTCTACCGTAACCAGGAAGTCAGACAGGGAGGGGGCGTGGTTACGTCCTTATCAAGTGCGTTAAAGAGTGAGAAAAGACTCGCGCTAAGTGGTTGCTAGGTAACCTGTAGCGTTCGACACACTGTGTCATACCCTCACAAATACGCGGCATACTATTTACATGCCTATATTATTAACTCCTAGTAAGCCACCCATATGGTGAACAGGGGGACAATTGCGTGAACCTGCCAAACAAGGTGGTTAAAACGCACAACATGAGAAATTTATTAAGTGAATCGGTGGAAGAAAACCCATGCGCGTGAACCTACCAACAACGTGGTTAAACGCACGACATTACAAATTATTGTTTATTGAAGTAGTGACAGATGTTTACGTCAAATTTCGTGCCTACCATACATGGCGGTAAATTATACGCCTATTTCACACACAGTAGTAGTATAGACATAGGACATAGAATGGATCCATTTGAGTTCCCTGACACATAAAACTAAAATCACATACAAACTGTAACACCACGGATGTGGTGTACTGTATAACCTGTCCTTGTGATTTAATTTATGTCGGACATACACAACAACGTGTAGAAATGCGTTTTTTGCAAAATTGCAGCCGTGTCAGGTGTAAGGTAAATGGGGCCCCTTTGGTTGAACATTGTATCAAAGAGAACCATTCACGAGAAACTCTCAAGTGGATTGTACTTGAACAGGTGAAACTTGACCCTAGAGGGGGTAACATAGCTCCCATCCTCAATGTCAGGGAACTCAAATGGATTGATTTCTTTGACTCGCTACGAAATGGCTTAAATGAGTCTGAAAGTAGCTTTGCCCAATTGGCTATTCTTTAAAACCTTCTATTCTGTCCATTCTATGTCCTGTGCCTATACTACTACTATGTGTGAAATAGGCGTGTAGTTTACCGCCATGTATGGTAGGCACGAAATGTGACGTAAACATCTGTCACTACTTCAATAAACAATAATTTGTAATGTCGTGCGTTTAACCACCTTGTTGGTAGGTTCACGCGCATAGGTTTTCTTCCACCGATTCACGTAATAAATTTTTCATGTCGTCCGTTTTAACCACCTTGTTTGGCAGGTTCACGCAATTGTCCCCCCGTTCACCATATGGGTGGCTTACTAGGAGTTAATAATATATGCATGTAAATAGTATGCCGCGTATTTGTGAGGGTATGACACAGTGTGTCGAACGCTACAGGTTACCTAGCAACCATTTAGCGCGAGTCTTTTCTCACTCTTTACCGCACTTGATAAGAACGTAACCACGCCCCCTCCCTGTCTTACTTCCTGGTTCCGGTAGACGCGAGCAACACCAGCCTCGAGACCACATACTCGCCGGAGAGCTTTGATCGAATGGGTAAGCCCTTCACGAGACCCTTGTGCCTTGTATATTTGTTCTGGAAAGGACTCTATAAACTCCCGATTCAACATGATACTCACTAGCCCTCCCAATCATTTTCTTCTAGATACGGGCATTTGAAATAACTTACCACAGCGGATTTCCTGAAAATAAGTTAAATCGTTGCCAACGCGAACGAGTGTTGTATCTCTTAGTGTAATAGAATTTAACCCTAACCCAGCCCTCTCACGTTCCCAGATCGTTTACGAGGTGATTTGGGACACGCCTGACGCCACCCTGCTTGCGACTTCAGCAAGGTAACTCTTTCTTGTTGATATTGCCAGTTCTAAGGAGCACATGTAGTCCAATGGCTCCCTTCTTCCCTGTATAGTCCTCACCCAGTGTATGTATTTTTTAATGATTTTGCCGAGTGGTTTATCCGCTATGGCACAACAGGGACTCTTTGCAGACCTTTGAGCCTGATTAGTTTTTCAATCTCTTTTTACCCTAGGAGGCCAGCCCCCCGGCCCCTCCCGCCCCCCTCCCTTTGTCCTGATGAAGACCCGCGCTGTAAGGGCAATCAACCCTACATGTCTTTAGGGTCAAAACGTAGACGACTACTCTTGCCTACCCCATCAACTCCTATCGTCAACAGGATTTATACAGCTGTTTAGGAGATTGACTGTACATAATGTATTGACATATGCATGTTTCGTGTGGCCCCAATTTATGGGGACCATCTCAGGAAAATATACATGAACTTTGACTTATGCTGTTTATGCTGTATATCATTGAATACTGAGTCTCAACTGTTTCACAAAATCCCACACAGCACTCCCCTCCCCTCTTCTTATGTGGGCACGAAATAATTTGAGAAAATATGAAAAGTTTGTTTTGATAAATAACATTTAACCATGAAAAGGTTGATATAAGTGCGTTGTGAATAAAACATTGTACTTGTGATTTGTTCTTCCTTTTCTTTTCTTTTTCAATCTATATTGAATACTTCTATTGTATATAAATTGTTCTCTCAAGTCTGGGACCCCTCTGTCCATAACATATATCTACCCAGGTCCCTTTGACTTTATGGGTTCAACCCTGTTACATGTAACATACTTCGAGCAGACGGTGTCTGCGAGGTTCATATCCTTTGTATAATTTTGTAAATATTTTGGCTCTTTTTAGCTATTAGAAAATGGTAGACAAAGACATTCTTACATACACTGAGGACTATATTCAACAACTTCTCCACGACCCAGCAAACAATTTCCTATCCCCCAATATACCGGCTATTGATTTCACACTTTATGACAAAATCAACAAACTAGAGCGCCTTGAGAAGAAGTTGATCAGAACAAAACTGCATGGTCATTTTCTGGCGCAGTGCCTACAATCCAATATTATTCCTGTTGGCTTACAAGTGAAAGTAGAACCAGCGATATTTGTGGATATCCCGAAGTTCAGGGAAGGGTCCAGCTTTGTCGCTAAGAACTGTTCAAGACATTGGATGGTGTTGGGAATCGAGACGGCGGCAGAGAAAGTTTCAGCCCTGACCAAACAGATAGCCGATTTGAAAGCTGAAATCACCAGAGATTCAACACTTACCAACTCCAAAGAAGCCCTGACCAAACTGGTTGCGACACTCCAAGACTTTGAAACTACTACCATCAAGAAAAAACTAGAGAAGCTTGCTCGCGATTTGCGACTCTACGACAAGAAAAAACGTACCCCTACCTACAAGAAGAATACTACCGCCAAGACCCACAAGGTCGAATTACCAATCGGGGATGTGGTGGTTTTAGGGGCAGACGGAATTTCACGACGTTCTCTGACTCATCCTACAGCTCCGGGGAAGATTCTGAGCAGGCAGGTCCCAGTGGATCTTACGGATATCAAGAATCATACGCTCCAGCATACCCACCGAACCCCCCTTTTTTAGAACAGGGTGGATGGAGACCCCGCGAGGCAGAGGCAACAACTGGAGCAGAGGGACTGGCAGGGGCCAACGGAACATGAGAGAGGAATGGGACACTGGGAGAGGAAGAGGCGCGAAACAAGTTCATTTCCCCTAGGAGGAACACGGGGAGAGGTCAACCCCCGCAAGAACTACAGGTGGTAAGAACAGTCACCTCTCCTGTGATAAATATTTCATCTTATACTCTGAAGGAGGAGGAAATCAAAGTGCTCGGCCGTGGTTTATCATTTGTACCTACAGCCATAGCGAATGTTTTCACTACTGTAGCTGAATTGCACAATTTCTTCAGAAAAATCCGACTCCGCTACTTTTTCAAGAACAAACCATCCCAGACCAACCCTTCAACCACTGGTTTATGAATACCATCGACCTTTGTCCCCCCGACGTATGCCATGACTCAAAGGATTCTGGCATATGAGAGCTTAGTCCTACGTGACGTCAAGAAGATTCTGAATGAAAAGAAATACACTAAGTATAATATTAGCAAAGCTGAGAAACTTGCTCTATCATCTTTGAGAGGCAACAGGAATGTCGTAGTGAAACCTGCTAAAAAAAAGGGGGTGCCATTATTGTCCAGGATGTGAACAATTTCAAAGAAGAGATCATGAGACAGGTAGGTGATGGGATTAGCTACAAAAAACTGCCGGGAGATCCATCCAAGGACCTTGCAGCGGAGATCCTAAGAGTTACAAAAGATGCCTTAGAAAAAGGGTTTTTGTCTGAACAAGAGTACCAATACCTAAACCAAAAGAACCCCAGAATTCCAACTATATACACATTGCCTAAAGTGCATAAGGACCTGCAAAACCCCCCCGGACGACCAATTGTATCAGGGTGCGGTTCAATACTGGAACCTTTATGCCGGTATAATGATTTCTTCCTAAAACCACTGGCTGAACAAACTGGAACATACCTGCGTGACACCACGCATACTATTCATATAATGGACGGACGTCCATTTGATTCTAAAGAAGAACTACAGGCAACATGCGACATTGTGTCACTCTATACGAGTATACCGTAAGAGGAAGCACTGGTGGTGGCCGCCTTAGCGTTGGACAGGCGTGAAGCACCGGCACGTGTCCCAACCTCATTTATCATTCTGCTACTAAAAATAACGATGATGTGAAACTTCTTCTTATTTCAGAACTGCTTCTATCTCCAGACTAAGGGAGTCGCTATGGGGGCTGCCTTTGCCCCTGATCTAGCGATAATTTTTATGTCCACTTTTGAGGATACCTTCATACTCAATGACTCCAATCCGTTCAGGTCAAACATACAACTATGGATGCGTTACATTGATGATATCCTCTTGGTTTGGGCTGGCACTGAAACTGAGATTACGGACTTCTTCACCTGGCTCAACATGAGATCACAGGATATTCAATTTACCATCCAATTTGACAAGAATGTGATAAACTTTCTGGATCTTTCCATCATCGCTGAAGATGAAGTATTACACACAACTCTGTTTAGGAAACCGGCAGAACGAAATTCACTACTTCAGTATTCCAGTCATCACCGAGAGGTCTTAGGGATAACTTGCCATTCGGACAATTTTTGAGAATCCGCCGTAATTGTAGTAAGAAAGAGGATTACATGGAGCAATCAGGGAATCTCATGGATCGCCTAATAGAACGAGGATATCCCAAGCGCTTGACCAAGAAGGCTAGGAAGAGAGCGTGGTTTAATCCCCGAGACACTTTGCTAAAAACCAATGAACGAACTAAGAGTGAAGAACAGCGCCTAATTTGTGTAACTACTTTCTCCACTAAAAGCAATGCTATCAAAAAAGTCATAAACAAACATTGGACAATGATCTCAGAGGACCTTGACAGCAATAACCCACCCTTGCATTCTTTTAAGAAGGCAAAAAATATCCGTGATCATGTAGTGTGTTCATTCCTGGACAACATGTCTGCATCAACTATCACTTCATTATGGAACCTTCCACCGATTGTGGGCCATTTCAAGTGTGCAACTGTAAGACCTGTCCGTCGACAATTCAAACGAAGGAATTCATTTTCAAGCAACAACGCATAAAACTAAAATCACATACGAACTGTAACACCATGGATGTGGTGTACTGTATAACCTGTCCTTGTGATTTAATTTATGTCGGACAAACACAACAACGTGTAAAAATTCTTTTTTTGCAACATTGCAGCCGTGTCAGGTGTAATGTAAATGGGGCCCCTTTGGTTGAACATTGTATCAAAGAGAACCATTCACCAGAATCTCTCAAGTGGATTGTATTTGAACAGGTGAAACTTGGCCCTAGAGGGGGTAACATAGCTCCCATTCTCAATGTCAGGGAACTCAAATGGATTGATTTCTTTGACTCTGTACGAAATGGCTTAAATGAGTCTGAAAGTAGCTCTGCCCAATTGGCTATTCTTTAAAACCTTCTATTCTGTCCATTGTATGTCCTGTGCCTATATTACTACTGTGTGTGAAATAGGCGTGTAATTTACCGCCATGTATGATAGGCACGAAATTTGACGTAAACATCTGTCACTACTTCAATAAATAATAATTTGTAATGTCGTGCGTTTAACCACCTTGTTGGTAGGTTCACGCGCATGGGTTTTCTTCCACCGATTCACTTAATACATTTCTCATGTCGTGCCTTTTAACCACCTTGTTTGGCAGGTTCACGCAATTGTCCCCCCGTTCACCATATGGGTGGCTTACTAGGAGTTAATAATATACGCATGTAAATAGTATGCCGCGTATTTGTGAGGGTATGGCACAGTGTGTCGAACGCTACAGGTTACCTAGCAACCACTTAGCGCGTTTTTTTTCTCACTCTTTAACGCACTTGATAAGAACGTAACCACGCCCCCTCCCTGTCTTACGTCCTGGTTACGGTAGACGCGAGCAGCACCAGCCTCAAGACCACGTACACGCCGCAGAGCTTTGATCGAATGGGTAAGCCCTTCACGAGACCCATGTGCCTTTTATATTTGTTTTGGAAAGGACTCTATAAACTCCCGATTCAACATGATACTCACTAGCCCTCCCAATCATTTTCTTCTAGATACGGGCATTTGAAATAACTTACCACAGCGGATTTCCTGATAATAAGGTAAATCGTTGCCAACGCGAACGAGTGTTGTATCTCCTAGTGTAAAAGAATTGAACTCTAACCCAGTCCTCTCGCGTTCCCAGATCGTTTACGAGGTGATTTGGGACACGCCTGACGCCACCCTGCTTGCGACTTCGGCAAGGTAACTCTTGTTTGTTGATATATCCAGTTCTAAGGAGCACATGTAGTCCAATGGCTCCCTTCTTCCCTGTATAGTCCTCACCCAGTGTATGTTTTTTTAATGATTTTGCCGAGTGGTTTATCCACTATGGCACAACAGGGACTCTTTGCAGACCCTTGAGCCTGATTAGTTTTTCAATCTCTTTTTATCCTAGGAGGCCAGCCCACCGGCCCCTCCCGCCCCCCTCCCTTTGTCCTAATGAAGACCCGCGCTGTAAGGGCAATCAACCCTACATGTCTTTAGGGTCGAAACGTAGACGACTACTCTTGCCTACCCCATCAACTCCTATCGTCAGCAGGATTTATACAGCAGTTTAGGAGTTTGACTGTACATAATGTATTGACATATGCATTTTTCGTGTGGCCCCAATTCATGGGGACCATCTCAGGAATATATACATGAACTTTGACTTATGCTGTTTATGCTGTATATCATTGAATACTGAGTCTCAACTGTTTCACAAAATCCCACACAGCACTCCCCTCCCCTCTTCTTATGTGGGCACGAAATAATTTGAGAAAATATAAAAAGTTTGTTTTGATAAATACCGTTTAACCATAAAAAGGTTGATATAAGTGCGTTGTGAATAAAACATCGTACTTGTGATTTGTTCTTCCTTTTCAATCTATATTGAATACTTCTACTGTGTATAAATTGCTCTCTCAAGTCTGGGACCCCTCTGTCCATAACATCAGATTGGCTGAGGCGTTATGAGCATAAGCTTGCTGCTGATTGGCTGTGAGCGGTTGCAACTAGGAAGTGTTGGCCACCAATTTGTGATTCAGTTGAAGCGAGTAAGGGTAAAAAAGGAGGAAAAAAGTGGGAATTAGGAGGGTAGGAGCACTGTAACCTCTGTGGGGTGTTTAGGGTGTGCTATAGAGGGGGTGCAAAGCAAAGTATTCACCCCTACCGGAGTGTAAGTGGTTGGCTACGGAAATTAAGTGAGGTATTGCGTAGAGTCTGATGCGGGTAATGGTGAGCTGGTGCGGGACTCAGGGATTAAAGCGTGAGCCCAAATTGTGTGTCTTATGCTGTGAAGTCATGTGCCATGGCCGCTGCACTACAGTTCTGGAAGTAGTGTCATTATGTGTTTATAACTACTAGGAGGAACTACTGACCCGTACTGTTCTGAAAGTCCTGGGGTACGGAATATGTGTGAGGTATTGTCTAGAGTCTCATGCTGCTAAGCTGAGCTGCTGCCAGAGTCGGGGATTAAAGTGTGAGCCCAAACTGTGAGTCATATGCTGTGAAGTCATGTGCTCTGGCCACTGTGCCACATCTGTGCAAGTAGTGTCAGCATGTAGTTATAGCTACTTAGATGAACTTTTGTTTCCAACATTGTAGCTTGTGTATGGTGCTTAGGTGGTGTTGTATAGGGAGTGCGAAGGTAAATCAATATGGTATTTGTAAAGCGCAAACTATTCACCCCTATGGGTGAGTAGAGCTGGGGATCAAAGCGAGAGGTCTGTGCTGCAAAGTGAGATGGTCTGGCCGCTGCGCCACAGCTGTATGGAGAATACATTTTGGCGAGGGTCCGGGAGTTGCCGTTATATGGCGCTAAAATAGCGGGCCTAAATTGTAAGTTATAGGGTGACTCTATAAAGAGCCCTTGTGTTCATTAGTTGGAGCTACATATAAGTGCGGATACACAGCTTCTAGTTATTCAGGAAAACTCGGTTTCCCTGATCTGTGAAGTGTACTCCATCACTTCTGTATATATCCGCCATATCAAAATGTATGTTGTTGTTGTAGATGTAGCCCATTTTGTGGTCTCCGAAGTAGGCAGATACAGCTTTGTTTACTTTTTTCCGAGATTTTTCAATCTGAGGACAAAATTGTTTGGACCATTTCCACTTCTGTCTTTAGCATATATTGGAATATACAAAGACAGTTTGAGGCAAAAGTAACATCAATTGTCCAAAGGTGTCCTTCATAAGCATTTCCAAACCTACCCCAGTCAATGTACCTAGGTTGTTTCCACCACAGTGCACAATCATGAGGTCAGTTGGAGATGCAAACAGGTTTTAACCAAAGGCAACAATTGGTGCCACTTCAATCCTCTCTGTCCAAACCAATTAATGTCCACATTTTGTAAACCTAGGTCTAAGTCAATAAGTCTCTGTTCTGCATACCTCTTCCACCAGAAAGCATAGCTATGTCCTACGATCCACACTAGCATTTTGAAGGTATGGCTGGAAGGTATGGAAAGATGTATGTAGCTCATGCAGTTCCTTCGTAGAATAAGAGATATGTTTAAAGATGGGGAGCTAGTTTCTTTTCACATACAAAACAGTACCTGATTGGGAGATGAAAAGCATTGTTTTTTAAAAGTAGGGTGCACATTCGTTTTGTGGAAAAGTATCTTTGTGATTGGATAAGAAAAAGCAGTTGGCACATGGAGTACATATTATAGGATAAAATGTGCTCAACTCAACCACACCTGCTACTTGCATTTGGAAGGCACTGTTCGAATTATAACAATCATGAATGTTTAACCTGCACGTGCCGTTAAATGTTCAAGAAAATGTTGCAAAACAATTGTTAGTTTTAAAGAAATTGATGAACTTTTTACCTCCACGTGTTGTAGAATGTTCTAGAATGGTGCTGATATGATATGGTGCTACACTCGGGTATGAAACTAAGAGTCTAAGCATTGAGGTCATTGCTTTAAAGTGCTGTGATCTGGTGTTTGTAGCATACGTATGCAAGTAGTGTTAGAAGGCGTTTATACCATACAGGGAGTGGGAAGCGAACTACTGACCGGTACTGTGTGTTGATAGTATACCAGAAACGGGAAGTGAAGTAGTTACGCCTACCTGTGTGAAGACTTGGGGATGAAACCGAGCTGATTGCTGTAAAGTGATGGGCTCTGGGTGCTGTTGGATACTAACCACTGTAGTATAAGTGTGTAAGTAGTGTTAGTATGCGTTTATAATATATAGGAAGTGGGAAACAAACTACTCACCCCTACTGGTGTGAAGACCCGGGGATTAAACCTTGAGCCTAAATTGTGAGCTTGTTGCTGTAAAGTGATGTGCTCTGGGCGCTGTAGCATATCTGTGGAAGAATTGTTAGTTTACGTTTACACAATATAGGGAGTGGGAAGCGAAATACTTCCCCTACCGGTCTCAAGACTCGTGGATGAAACCATGAGCTCATTTCTATAAAGTTATGCGCTCTGTGTAGTATTCCAATGTAAGTCATAGTAGAATTTTAGTATGTAATTCTACTAGAATCTAAGTATGTAATGTTAGAATTCCGTTGTGCTGAAGACCCGTTTTCTTTGTGTAGCTGTTTCTACTCATGCCAGGGTCATCGGCTCATTGAAGTGTCATCCGACTTCTGGTAGGATATATATTTTGAACTTCCTCAGCTTCTTCACTACATTCTGGCCGCTGTACTACACGTTTGTAAGTAGTGTTAGCATGCGTTTATACTAACAAATGCATCATTGTACTAGGGAGGGCGACCTCTCAGGCGCAGCTCATACAATGTCCTGGGGTGTGCGTTCGCAGGACATTTGTGTTTGCTATTAGAGGGTGGTGGATGGCTTCCACCCTGTGATAGCAAATACCTGTTTTACTACTTGAAGTGAGAGAAGGAAAACCTCGTATCGCTGTAATAGAGGGGATGGGGATGGTAAAAATGGAGAGAAAAGAAGAAACAAAAAAAAACGGAATTTCACCTGTTCTTTTAAATTAGGCCGCTGGTGGGTAATGTTCTGAGGCCAATCCATTTATTATATTGTGGGGTCTCTGTAGGACTGGGTATCTTAATGTCACATGTAAATTAGGCTCGGAAGGGTACAGAGACGCTTTGCAGCCTAGGGGAGCGCCACCTTCCTGGGTTTTGTTTACTAATTGTTTGGGGGGATCGAAGCCAACTGAAGTCCTGGGATCGCCACACTCCGGGGCTTTATTTAAATATGCAGGGTGGGCCTCTGCAGTCCCTGTAGCCTCTGTGGTCCTACGCAGTGCAGTTTTTGTTTGGTATTCACACGGGCAGTACTTATGGTGTTATAAAGTGATACACTCATAGAAATCTTGCAGTTATACAATTACCCAGGCTTCATTTGTCTAATAGTCAGTTAGATTTTGTTTGGTAGGTGCACTCTGATATTAAATAAGTTTGTCCTTAAAATCTCCTATAAACAGATGATTTTCACAATCAAAAATAGACAAGTGTTTTCAGAAAAAGAAGACCTATACACTCAGTTATTTATTTGAGAAAAAAAGTAAATTTTATTAAAACACAAATAAATAGAAACATAACTTTAATAGAAGAACGAGTATAATACAAAAAACGTGGGTTGGACTCCAGTGGAGCAGCGTAGGAAACCTGCAAGACAAAAATGAAACATAAGTATGTGTGCTATGTGGAACAGGTAAAGAAAAGTAGTCCGAATGACAGGGCCATAGTGAAAATGGAAGAGAGGGGGAGTGGGTGGAAGGCCGAAGGGGAGGGAGAGTCATAAGTAGAGAGGGAGGAGGAGACGGAGCATCGGCCTACTGCACCCAGCCCTTAGTGTTTACCCTCCCATCACCCGTTTATGTAGGACGCTGGGGACCACGAGAAAGAGTGTGGTTCAGCAAATCCTTAAAATGAAACACATGAGGCCAGAGATTATGGGCCATATTATCAAGGAACGGCGATAATGTTATCGCCGCTTTAGCAGCAGGAAACTGCCGCTAAAGCGGCGATAAGGGGTTGATAATATGCCTTTGTGAATTCCCATAGAAGCCCAGGTTCTGGTGTGAACCTGGGCTTCTAAGGGAATTCACAAGGGCATATTATAAACCCCTTATCAACGCTTTAGTGGCAGTTTCCTGTCGCTAAAGTGGTGATAATGTTATCGGCGTTCTTTGATAATATAGTCCTACATTATTAGCTAATGGAAAATCGCTTTCATGCACCTGGCACCCAGGGTGCTGCACCCCAGCCTCTTCCCCCGCACTGTGCTCAATTGTAGTTCTTGCACACTGAGGCTTCACTGCTCACCTGCCACCACTGGTGTGTCCCACGACGTGTTGGTGCAAGCTCATAGTACGGAGTACGTTTGTACGGTAGACCAGGTCTCTGGTCGGGGACAGTGTCTTGATACCATGATGGAAGGTGTCAGAATGCCCAGGGCATCATTGCTGGGTCAGCTCCCGCTCAGCCCTTCTTGAGGCAATCTATGGAATGTCTGAAAAGGGAGAAATCATTTAATGGTGGAAACGTCTTGAGGTAAATGAAGGTTTATTTCAAGCTTGATAGAAAGTAGGAGTTGAGTGCATCCTTCGTTTTTGAAGTACGATCTACCAACTGTTAGTGGTAATTGTGGTTCAAAGAGGAGATGGAGTGATCGAGAATTCATGAGATTAATTAATTATACGTTATACGAAGGCTTTTATAGAAAGGAACAGAGCGCATGCTAGAAGCATAATGTGTGTGTGTAATGCAGTGGCTGGAGCCTGTTTGCATGTACACTTAGTAACAAGCACACTAAAGTGTCCTAAAAGCCAACGCCACGTGTCTGTAGGGCATCGCAGCCCGCTGGTTCAGGCCTAAAGTACAGTCCAGCAGGTCTTTAAAATGAGACAGAGATGAGACTGAATGAGGTCAGAGGTCACATCATTAGCACGGCAATATCGTTTGTTTGCACCTGCGCAGCCAGGCTGATGCACCACACCCCTCCTGCCGCACTGCACTCAATTGGAGGCCCTGTACACCCAGGCCGCTCTGCTCACCTGCTGTCATTGTTGTGTGAGCAAACACTACGGGAAGCAGTGCTCACAATTCAGATGGAGTGTTGATTGCAGGAGAGTGTACACCTCATGGATCCCTTTCTTTTTTATTGCGAAATGTGATATCCGAGGTGGATGCGGTATATCACTTGAGGTAGTGTGGAAGAAGAGGGACGTGTGGGGTTGTGGTTATCCTATTTATAAGTATGCAGAGTAGACTGGGCTTGCGTACGCCAGGCCAGCGTAGGGATGTGAATAATTATTCCGGCTACCTGGGTGTTGTTCAGTTCCTGTCTGGCCAGGAAGTGTACTTATGTGTGTTTCTTCTGTAGTTTTGACCCCGCAGAGTGTGCAATTTAGAAATAGTGTAGCATGTGTGGGAGGGCTGAAACTATTGTTAATGAGATGGTTTGAAAAAGATTGAATGGTGAACATTACAATTCGTTGTCCAGGTTGTGGATATGCGCAGGCACGCATGTCAATGGTGTGCGGTATTATTGAAAGTGTTGCTATCGTGAAGTGTACACATGTGAATGTGCTCAGATGGAGGGAGGATCAGCAGTGAGGCTACGTCATACACAGTGATAACGCTCAATACAGTCAAGCAATGTATGTCAAACGTGAATCTGAAAGTCTCACATATGACACACTACTATACTGGTAAAGCCTGACAACAGAGCGTACTGCAATAGAAATCTATACATTACTGTTTACTGTTTGTTACATGTGATCTAGGATGTGCACTCTGCCCATGGCTGATGATACTCCTTAGAGCCACCAATACCCAGGCCAAAAGGAAGCACAATAAAGTGCACACACAAACACCAGGGGCATCGTGTAACACATATTTGTTTTTTGATGGAACGTTTGAGATACATGGCAATGACACGTGGAAGGCTAATGTACAGAGAATGATTATTGATCAAGATGATTGTTGCATGTTGTGCGTAGTATAAGATATGTGTATACAGGAAGACACTTTTCAAAAAAGATTTCTAAGCAGAAGAGGTGTTTCTCATCAAACGCTGTAGAGAGAATGAGTAAAGTGGGTGGGGTCGTCCAACTGTTACAATGGGAAATGGTATGAACCAATCAAATGCTTTTTTTTAAGATCACATGGCAATCGCACACAGCGCGCAAGAAGGTCGCACCCGACGCGTTTTTGACAAAATATATTTATCATAATATAAGTTTATTACAGTTAGAAATATATAAATGTTTAAATATTTTAGATTATCGCTTGGTCTCATATACTGTTTAGAGTTATTTAGATATACTTTTGAAACAAAAAAAAGGAATGGCCTACCCGGTGCGATACTATACATCAGTGACATAACACAGGGCCTGGCAGCATGTACTCGTCGCCTACGCAAAGCGCAGCGGGCGTGACCCCATACGTACATGACGTAACGCGTGGCTTGGTACTGCGTAACCATCGAATACCAAAGTAGCACCTGGGGTGACTTCATGCGTATATGATGTTACACGGGACGTGGTGCCAAGAAGTCATCGGATACGAAATGCGCATCATTTACGAGTTTAGCAATATGGCAGACAGGATTCGTGTGGGGATGGGGCTAGGTACGCTACCAGTATGGGAGTGCAGTTTTCTCCCCCCCAAAAAACTATACATCTTTTTTGGGGAAGATGTAAAAAATTACATAATTTTTAAAGTTAAAGGAAAAGAAGAAGTATAATAGAGTTCCAAAATATTTTTAAAAAAATATTTGAAAAATTATAGGTTTTAGAAACATTAAAATATGAAATTATCATTTAAAAAACCTTCCAAATTCACTGAAAAAGCCATAGGTTTGACAGACGCTATAGTTAGGAATTATCATTTAGAAAACCTTTGAAATTCACTTAAAAAAACATAGGTTTCAGGGACGTTATAGTTAGTTGAACATTTGACTCATATAAAAACATAGAAATTCGCCTGTTATAGTCAATTGAGCTAACTATAACTCACACGCCCGCAATGCACTGCTGAGGATGTCACATATTACATCACTCAAGACATGGTCAGTGACATCACTGATGAAATCACTGATGACATCTCAAATGACATCACTCATAACATCATACACATGACAATCTGATGCACATACTGATGCTCTAATATAAACTTTGATACACCCATTCTAAAATGCTGACTACTATTTTTGAAACCATACACAGAAGAATGCCACATACTACATAGCACTCACTATTTCCTAGGTCTACACACACATCCAGTCACTTATACATGTAGTTACTCATCAATACAGGACTATAATATACACTCATACATCTATACATGCAGTCACACTCTGCCAGTCATCCATAGAGTTACTCACACACTTAGCAAGTAATGCAAAGAATCAATCATATACCCATTTAATCATGTATACAGTTATACACACCAACTCCGTTAAATATAGACATACCACATCACTTATTTATACAGATACTAACACATATTTACTGTCTTATACAATCACAGATAGAAGCAGACACTTATTTATACACCCACTCTTCAAATAGCTTAGTCTCACGTCTAGTCATTTATATACTCCAACACTAACATATAGTGACTTAAAACATATGTAGTTAGTCACAGATATACCACTGAGACATTTATTCACTCACCAACACACCCATAGACACACTAACTCACCCATACAGCAATTTCCAGATTCCCATTTTTAATCCATGCAACCACTGGATCACCCAGTCAGACATCTATGCACAGACTCATACAGCCACACACCCACACAGACACTCAGGGACCCATACAGATACTCAGACAGCAAATCAATAAACTTTATATAGACACTCATGTAGCTATTCAGCAACCCATGAAGTTGCTTACACTAATGGAGAGACTAATGCAGACTTTCACACAGTTTAGTCACTAACCGATGCAGTCAGTAAGACATGTTCAATCACTCACTTATACAGTCAGTCACGCACCTACGAAATAATTCCTTTAGGCACTTGTAAATGTATTCATTCTTCAATAAACCTTGGCATATATATATATAACATATTTAAACTTTACAGAAACACACATTTACTGGATGATGTCATGAGTGATGTCGTCAGCGATGTCATTTGAGATGTCATCAGTGATGTCATCAGTGATGTCACTGACCATGTCATGAGTGATGTAATATGTGACAGCATCAGCAGTGTATTGCGGGTGTGCGAGTTATGGTTAGCTCAACTAACTATAACAGGTGAATTTCTCTGGTTTTATGAGTCAAATGTTCAACTAACTATAACGTCCCTGAAACCTATCTTTTTTGTGAATTTCAAAGGTTTTTTAAAAGCTAATTCCTAACTATAACGTCTGTAAAACCTATGGTTTTTTCAGTGAATATATATACACACACACACATCTATGTATAAGTATAAATATGTGTATATAGTAAGTTGAGGGAGTGAGCTTCCTGTGCATATATATATATATATAGATATATATATATATATCTATATATATATATATATTCACTTAAAAAACCATAGGTTTTACACAGGTTATAGTTAGGAAGTAGCATTTACAAAACCTATGAAATTCACTGAAAAAACCATAGGTTTGACACCAGTCATAGTTAGCTGGAAATTTTACTGATATAAAACCAATGAAATTCCACGTTATAGTTAGTTGGACTCACTATAACTTGCGCGTGTAATGCACTGCTGATGACGTCACATATTACATCACTCATGACATCACTGATGACACCATCCAGTGAATGTGTGTCTTTCTGAAAAATAAATATGTGTTATATATGTATATATTATTGAATATCTTAGTGAATACATATATTACTGAGTAATGCTTAAATATTTCAATATATGTATTAGTGTTTCACTTTGTGTATAAGTGCCTGCATGGGTTGGTGAGTTGCTACATGTGTATGTATATAGGTTATTAGATGTTTTTCTTAGTATCAGTATGAGTGTTTGCATGGTTTGGTGGGGGTATTACTTACTACATAGATGCAAGAATGGCTGAGTCTCTGTTTGTATGTGTTTTGAAGACAGCATATGTGCAGGACTGTATGGGTGGATTAGTGTGTATATGTCTGTGTTAGTGAGTGAATGACTGTCTTATTAGTGTCTTTATCAGTAACTACATATGTTTTAATATAGTATATGTAAATATTGATGTATATAAGTGAGTATATGTGAGAGTGAGGGATTGTAAGAGTTCCTGTTTAAATTAGTATGTGTTTCTATAAGTGATTTTTTAAGAGAGTAAATATGTGTAAGTTTCCTTAGAAGTAAAGTGGTAGTGTGTGTATAGCTGTTTATGCAAATAAATGGATGTTCAATAGTTTATTTGCATGTGTGAGTATGTGTGTGAATAACTTTTGGATGACTGTCGGTGTGTAACAGGATGTGTAGGTGTATCACTACATATGATTAGTGAATATATGTATGAGTGACTATATAGAACTGTTGGTGAATTACTGCATGTGTATATACATGGTGGAATTATTGAATTTGTTGTTGTAACTGGTATGAGTATCTCCATTTTTTTGAACATTTTAGTTTCTATTTTTGAATATGCGTTTCAAGGGTTAGATTACAGTGAAAGGAGGTCTGTCACTGTGTCACAAGGATGGTGTCATCAGTGATGTCATGAGTGATGTAATATGTGACGTCATCAGCAGTGCATTACACGCACAAGTTATAGTGAGTCCAACTAACTATAACGTGGAATTTCATTGGTTTTATATCAGTAACATTTCCAGCTAACTATAACTGGTGTCAAACCTATGGTTTTTTCAGTGAATTTCATAGGTTTTGTAAATGCTACTTCCTAACTATAACGTGTGTAAAACCTATGTTTTTTTCAGTGAATTTCATTGGTTTTTAAAATGCTAATTCAGAAATATCTCGTGTATACAACCTATACTTTTGTCAATAAAGTTCTGGCAATATTTTTTTCGGAAACAAGCCGTTTTCTTCACTGTTCAAGTTGCATAGAGACTCCTTGTAAAGCGATACAGAATTAGAAAGTCTGTACCTTGCCTTTTTTTCAACGCATTAAAATTTGTCTGTAAATAAAAATAGCCTTTCTAAACTTTCGTGCACGACCCGGTGTGCGCACTCTCGGCAACAGTTCTCAATAAAATGGATAGCGCATTTCCAGGCTTTCGTGCGCGACCGTGTGCGCGCACCCACCTATATATTTCGTGAAAACTTTGCAATCTGAACTTATTGAATTTCTTCATAGACCCGTCAAAGAACTTATAATACGTCAAACAGACTAAACCTAGGCTTCTTTTTTAATATTATGAAAATTTTCATTAAATGGAGCCGAATGTCTTTTTAAACTTTCGTGTGTGACCGAATGTACACACCTTGGTATTTTAAAAAAAATATAAAAGGTTTTATACTTTAACAATTGTATGCTTGATTCGAGCTCAGAAGATATATTAAATCCGGATATGTTTGGATTTACTCCTTCTCACGTTTTGAAACTTCGCTGAATTAGACCGCTACTTCCAAATGACGTACGTGACCAGATACTATCAACGCGTACACGTCCTGAGACGCGCATTTGTGAAGTCATGTGACTTGAAAACAACACTTCCAATTGGTTCTGAGTAGTTTCTATTCTGCAATTTACACGGAGCACTCCACCCACTTTTCTCACTATCTTTTCTACTCTCAAAAGAGAACAACGTTCAACACCCTTCAGAAGACTTTGCTGAAATGGCTGCCGCCCCGCATTCATCTTCCGAATCTGAAGGAAATGAGCGACTACCTTTAAAAAGAAAAAAGGAATCTTTTATTTGGCAATTTTTCACTTATCCTGAAGAACAAAAGAAAGTAAATGCGCCAAAAGTTACCTGCACGATATGCAATTCGGTTCTCTCAAGAGGAAATCCAAGAAAAAAATATTCCTTTTTCATACATACCATGATGCGGCATGTCAAACAAGTGCACCCTGTGGAATTTGCAAAGGCATCGACAAGAGCCCTGGCCACGCTATTACCATCAGAGGTGGCCAGCACATCTTCTAGTGGACGACCTGTATCTCCATCGAGTGCTGTGATGGACTTGAGACCATATCTTGCAAAGGTGCACATGAAATGCAATGAGTGTGGAGAAATTCTTCTGTACGGAGAGCAGAGCCTCATTCTTACTAAACTAAAAATTGAGAGTCATAAATGCCCCGAGAAAAGATAAATTTCTTCATTTCATTTTGATCCTGTGTCACACTTGAAAATGTTGTTGCAAGTTTAAAAAATAAAAAACAACATAACAGTTGTTTTACAAAAAAAAATAAAAAAAAAGTTCTTTTCAGAACTAACTCATTGTACCAAAAACAGCTCCAGGAGCATATTATAAAGGGCGTTTATCTCCCCTTTTTTGGCTTTCGAACGTGCGCGACCGTGTGCGCGCACCCGCCTATATATTTCGGGGAAACTTCGCGATTGCAACTTATTAAATTTCTTCATAGACCCATCATAGAACTTATACTACTCAGAAGATATATTAAATCCGGATATGTTTCGATTTACTCCTTTTCACGTTTTGAAACTTCGCTGAATTAGACCGCTACTTCCAAATGGCGTACGTGACCAGATACTATCACCGCGTACACGTCCTAAGACGCGCATGTGAAGTCATGTGACTTCAAAACAACACTTCCAATTGGTTCTGAGTAGTTTCTATTCTGCAATTTACACGAAGCACTCCACCCACTTCTCTCACATCTCTACCGTGTTATCTGCAATTGTGAACATCAAAAGGAGCTGCGCTACGCCCCTGTAAGAGGCCTCACTCCCACTGCTGCAACGGCTTAGCAGTCCTCCAGATGCACAAGAACAGCCCCTCCGATCCATTGAAGTTCTATGTCGGTCTCAATACCACTTACGAAATGAAAATAAGCACTGAATAATATTTATGCTGTAGCAGGAGGAGTACTACATGCTTGCAGAATGCATTCTATTACCTATAAAAAAGTGAAACACCCACGCTTCAATCATATAGAATACTTCCTCTAAAGAAACCTATGAATAACTTTCGAACATCAGGTTAACCTTTTTTTACTCTCTCATCATTGTTAAAGATAAGTATTTACAATGCTATATTAAACAATGCCATGGTTTTTCCTTTTTAATTTTAAAAATCTTGCAATCTTTCACAAACCCAATACTCATGGCTTATTTTTCGTGACAAAAATCTTGCAATATTACATACCTACATAGAATAACAGAAAAAACATAAAACTACAAAGGCCAAACAGTCTACTAAACGCGGATTTGTAACCTATGGGGCAGATTTATGTTAACTACTTCATACCCAGATATGCACCAGTTAATGTGCACCACAGTATGCTAGTGCTCCGTTACCCATGGTGTGCCACATTTGAAATGTGGCGCACCATGGTACAAAAACACCATACATGCGTAACACATCTGTGCTGAAAAAGTAATACATTACTAGAGTTGCATCGCATCTGCATAGTGATGCAGCTCCAGCAAGGCTCACCAATGCACTATATTCACAATACTGCGTCAATACCTACGCCTGCTTCAAGCACATGCACAGTTTTGAAACAGCATTGGTCTGAAAGTCACTGAGTGAAATATCAAGCATTACAGTCAGCCACTTTCAAGACGCATTCCTTTAGAGGAACACTTCCTTATGGTGCAGGGCTTTAGAATGTGACATATCTCCTAGATCCATAACATTGTAAATATGGTACATTATTTCCACTGTCATTGTATTAAATAAACTGACGAAATTGTGGCGCAAAGAGACGCAACGTCAACATAAAGCTGCCACAATGTGTTTTAAAGTGCCCTTTAAATTACAACCAACACTCTCTTTGAAGAGACCCCTCAGGTTTTTTTAACACCTGTTAAGTCCTTCCATGCTCATGACAGAGCCGCTCCATCACGAGCATTGCTTCAGCTGTCCTCAGGATAGACCAGTTTTGTCATGGGCTTGCCGCTGTGCTTGCACAACACTAATATTGCGCCTCCATGACACGTTCTATTGACTAAGCAGAGCCATGACAGAACCACTGTATCATGAACAAATCTCAACCGTGGCTCATGAAGGAGTAGCTCTATCATGAGCATAGAAGTACCACTCAGCCCCCCGGCCCCCTAATGCTGTGGCAGAATTCCCACTGCAGCAAATAACTTAAACTCCTGGAAAGAACAACATGTAACATTTAATATCATTTCCCACTAATGTTTTCATATATCAGTGTTGTTGAACTCACTCAGTGAAATGTCGCTCATTTCATTAAATCACTTTTAAAGCATGCCTTATAACAATGCACCCAATCCTATGTGGAAGTGCTTATATTAAACATGACATTGCTTTAAACAGGATAGACAAAGAAATGACACAGTGATGTAAAAGTTTCTTTATTTTTTATACTTACCTAAAAAATAATAAAAAAGTAAAATACATTTCTTTTAAAAACGTAGTACCTGTGGAAGAAAAGTAAAAATAAGATTATAATGTACATTTCATAAAATAAAAAAAGTAGGAGTCAATAAGAGAGAGGCAGAGGAAACTCTCGGATGTTATTAGTTGTACTTACCTTATAAATATAATATCTGTGGAAGACAGTAAAAAAATATGTTTTAATACATATTTCTAAATTCAATGTAACAAAATAACTCAAACAACATATTAAATGGTTTATTTTTGCTGTCCTCAGAATACATTGATTTTCACTATAAACAGTGATTTCAATATTAATCATCATATAACAGCGGGGAAAAAAAAACACAATCAAAATGATTGTGTTTAAAAAACCCATCCAAAATCTCCATACATATTATAAATACCTGAAAAAAACATATCTTAAATGTTTTTCTCAAATTCGCAATTTCTTGAGTAAGCACACTACATCTTCCACAGTTACAAACTAATTAAACTATACGACCTATTTTTAAATATATCTCAAAAAAACACCGTGCAAGTATCTCCTATAAAAATCTATCTTAAGTATACATTTTCTTCTCTCATACCTTTCCGCATGGCCAAATTGTATAAGTTAACTCATTACCTTTTAAATACCTCTCCCAAAAACTTGCGTCCATATATGTTCTAAAATAATTATCTAAAGTACTCATTTTCTTCTCTCATATTTTTCCACATGGCCAAATACTATGAGTTAAGTAGTTTTTTTCTGAAATTTCTTAATCTTAATCTTATCTTTTCTTTTGTGAACCTTTACAGTAAAAATGTGTAACATGTTTTATACCATCAAACATTAACTAAATTTCTACCTGATGTTATCACTATACCAAACACAAATTTCATTTATAGATTTGTAGACCCTCAGTCACATGATATTTGTAAACAAGAAAGTTTCATATCTTTACAGTATTAATCTTCCTACAGCAAGTGATTCTACTGAAATTTGGGTTCCAAAAATAGCAGATAGGAGTTAGTTAAGGCAAAGGGCAAACGTTTCTTAAAAGTCAATTGGGTATCATTGCAAAGCGTCCAGCCACTTCCACACTTCAAATAAGCTGCATAATGTCCTGATGATGTGGAAGGCCCTTCATGAAAAATAATGGCTACAGTTACAAATGTTCTTCTAGAAATAGATACTTGAGTAGCCACAACATTTTTAATTAAAGTTGACAATTTACTACCATCAGCTCTGCATCGTTGAAACATTAATATTACATATTGTCCATATATGGATAAATAAAGTTGATAACATTTCAGACTTACATTGAGAACAGACCATGTTCTGATGCGCATCTTTAACTAGTTTATTAAAAGACACTTCTTTACAGTCAGGTAATGTTAAATATATAAATCTTTCACTGTGTATATCAGTACTACTTGAAAATGAGCAATTATCACACTTATGTTCCCATTTATAAGAAAGGCCAAAAAGATTATCAATATCTACACTTTCATCTTCCAAAACTGTAAACATATACATAATAAATTCCTGACAATCTTGCTGAATATTCTGTGAAAATTGATTTACTCCTGCACATATGTCTAAAACATTCCTTAGTTCTGAAACACTTCCTACTTCACTTTCACCACTACTGCATTTTTCAAATATAGAATTTAAGGAATAGCAAAATGTTTGCTCCTGATTTTCTACAATCTGTTCCCTTACATTTTTTAGAAAAAAAACAACATTAACTACTACATTTGCATAACAGTTGACACCAGACCTGTTTTCAAACTTAAATCCAACAATCTCTTCAATACTAACCGTTTTCTTATGCCTACCAACAACAGCTACATCTTTTTTTCGTCGTTTCTCAACTACTTCAGCTAATTTCTCCTCATTTTTCCTTTTCTGACCAACCATACGCCTTTCAATTAAAGGATATTGAGGTAAACTTGGAGCATATTCTCTTCTTAACCTATTATACTCCTTCACACAATTTAAATCTGCACTAATCTTTGTCTCATCATAATCAATTAAATAAAGTCCACATAAAGTTCTAACTCGCGATAAAGCAACATATGCCATACCCTCTTTGAATACAGTGCTTCCAATATTTACCAAAGCACAATCTACACTTAAACCTTGAGATTTATGAATAGTCACTGCATATGCCAAACAAATTGGAAATTGCTTCCGACGGACATACAAGTCTTTCACAAGCAAAAAACGATTTGAACAGTGACTAATTTGCTGAACTTCCTCAATTCCATCAAATTTTATTCTTAAAAATTCAATCTCATCTCTATTTGTATAATTAACAAAACCAACAACATTACCCATTGCTCCATTTACCAATCCTCTTTCTACATGTAAATTTCTCCTTAAAATTATCCGACAATTTAAACATACATACAGATTTTTCTCTAAACCAGCAGTTTTAGATATACTTTTTTGAAGAGAATCCAATTTTAACTTCAACTTTTCAGACAAAACAATAGTACTACCTTCATGCTTTATTCTATCTTTAGCTTCCAGTTTCCTAATTTCTTGATTTTCTAAATTCAACATTTTCTCATTAAAAACTGAACATTCTTTCACAGTTGGCATCAAGCATATCACTGATTTATCTGCTACCTCTATACTATATATTTTCTCAGGTAGATTATCTTCATTAGGAAACAGCTTTGAAAGTAATCGTGTTCGTAGAGTGTGTTTCGCATCTTCAGTTAGTTTTCCAATCCTGATATCTTGAAGAATATTTCCATATTTAGTATCCTTTGCCTGTCGCATATTTTGAATCAGTTCAGTATATTTGAAATGTGACCATATATTAACATTTCCAATACTGCCCAGGCACTTTCTAGTCTCTTCATGCGTAACAGTTTCAAATACAGGTTGTCCTTTCACTGGAGTTAGTTGGAGTAGATCTCCAAAAACTATGACATGTTTACCTCCAAATAACACATCATACTCTGTCTTAAGTATCTGTTGCATTCTTAAATGCACAAAAGCAAGCATTAAATTAGATACCATGCTTACTTCATCAATAATAAGAAGTTTCATTTTTTTAAGCACTCTAGAAACTTCAAAACAAGCTTCTCCAGATAGCTTGTGATATTGTAATTTATTTTCATGTTCAACTGGCAGCATCAGTAAACAATGTAAAGTAATACCTTTAATATTATGTGCTGCCAATCCAGTTGGAGCAGTAACAACACACAACAGTGTTGACTGAGTTCTCTGCTGTAAATATGTAGTAATTCCTTTAATTAGGAAACTTTTACCAGTTCCAGCTTCTCCACTTACATATAATCGAATAGGTTCAAATGACATACATGAGCAATCTTTTCTCTCATGACGAAAGCCATGCTCAATGTGCTCTGTCACTTCATCATATATCTGTCTTTGCTCAATATTAAATTGCTTCTTTAATTCTTCTAAGTTGATTACTTCCTCTTGACCTTGCTGCATTGCTCTTTCCACCTCATCCATGGCGGTGGCTGCTTCATTTTGGATAATTGGTTGTCCCAGTGGATCTTGACTTAATGAAGCCGAACTTTGACTATCTTGTGAACTATCTCTAGCAATCTCCGCTGCAATTGTCGCTTCTTGCTCTATTTCATCATTCAACATTTGCAGATAATTACTAAAAACAGGACATTCAATACTACTTTTAGATGCGTTGAATGAATCTTCATAACTATCAAAGTTCCCAAGTAGTTCCTCTTCTCTACGCCATGGTTTAAAGAGTTGCAAAAGAGCAAAATAGTAAAATTCTCTTTTGTCAGGTGTTTCGCAACTCAGTTTCCGATGATTAATCAAGTGTCCTTTTCTTTGCTTCACCAGACATCCTTCTTGTCCCATTACAGCATATACACCTTTATCAATGTTCTCTGTAACATTCCTTTTAAAAGTGTAGTTTTGAAGTATTTCATACAGACAAATGTTTTCTAGAAGAGTACTTCTATTTGGATAGTATGTATCCAACATATTTGTTTTCAGAATGTCTGTACTGTTTGGTTCTTTCTGGGCTAAATATTCAATTTCTTGCACAGGTTTTAGAACACGGTTTCGTGTTTCTGCAAGACCCAAACTCACCCAGAGAATAGTCCTTGATTTAGCATAAAGATTTGCTGATGACAATCGGTCACAGCATTCATATGCTCCAATTTCTCGATGAGACAACATCTTCAAACTGTACGTATACAATTTCTTGCTTAGGCTCTTTTCATGAGAAATGTCTTCCCACATCTCCTTCAGTTCCGTCTTTTCAGATTTTGTGATGTAAGACGTTACATATCGAGCCACAGCAATAGAGTTGTCTGCAACATATTGTATGTCCATGTTAGCATTCCACATGGACAAAATGACTGGGTTATAGTCATTTATATATTTGGATTCTTCACCTCTTCTTAAATTGTACGTATTTTTAGGTGACCTTCTTCTGATGTTATGTCGCAAAGATGACATCAAATTGTTGACTCTTCCTTTTGAAAGTACCGGTCGTGCAAATCCAAAACGACATTTGGTGTAGAATTTACTCTTTGATTTGAACTTTCGCCGACAATATCTTCCACAACGATGATTTTGAAAGCGTAACACTTTTCCTCCTAAATCCTTATCAGTTGTACTATTAGGTATGTCACAAGTGACATACTGTTCAATAAAAGACAGTACAGTCTCATCCGAGTCTCTTCCAAATTTAGGAGCATCCTTGATCCATAACAGCATATGAATATGAGGAGCACCTCTTGCTTGGTATTCTTTTCTCCAAAAGAAATCCAGTACTTCACCAAGAGGCGGATTTTTCTTGTTTGTAAGAAAAGACATCATAGCTTCAAATCTATGATTAAAATATCTGCAAACATTAACCGGATCTAATGAACACAGTTCTCCGGGTGTCTTGTAGTTTATATTTTCTATGTTTGCATTCGCCTCCTGAAGAAATTCAAGTAAATCTTCCCAAGCATACTCTGCACAGCTTAGAGTTAAAAACCATGTTGGTGCTCCTAAGTTTCTAAGCATGCACTTCAAATCTCCATGACGACGGTACCAATACTCATTAGTACCACGCTGACAAGCCATTAAATTAATTAGATGTGAATCCAAAACACTATCTTTCTGTTGCACTTGATCCATAAATTCCTTTGCTGAAATATTATGCAGATGAACTCCACTTTTTAAGATATGATTTACTGCATAAGAGAGACCAGATAAGTCACTCTCAAACAGAAGAGGAAACAAATATGGAATGCATTGGCGAAACCTCGGATCTTCTGCATATAATCTTGTTGTCCGGTATTCAGATGCAGGAATCTGCATAGGTCGATCATCATATCGTGTACCTTCACCTGTAGGGAATAACTGTGGGAAACAATGACCTCCCAAACTTTCTTCCCACACACTAATAGGATTTCCTTTCGCCTTTTTCATCTGAAATATTTCACTAGCATTCCCTATTGCTTCTTTGGAATGCAGTGGATGAACACTGTAATGTTCATAAATTTCTTCACTTCTGGATAGGTCAACTTTTTCAATTTGTCCAATAGACAAATCACTCTCCTCTTCTTCACTTACATCTTCTTCTTCTACGTATACATCTTTATAGTACTTATTGTTTTGAACTAAATACAACGTTGCCTTTTTGACTTTTCTAACATCCACTAAATCTTGCCAGATTTTCTTACTCTTTGTAGGTACACCATTAACTAAAATAACTACAGGTTCCTCTTCTACATTTTCAACACCAATTGTTTCCATATTTTTTTTTAAATCAAGTGGCAAATATACAACTCTACCCTTTAATCCTCTTTGTAAATCTGAAGGATTTAATTTACCAGTCTTAGGCTCCATACGAACAATAGCCTGAAAAGGATGTACACATTGGATCAGAATAGTCTCATAAGTATTTAAATTCATCAATTCTGATGGAATATTTATCAACTCTAGATTATTATGAACAGCTCTAGCAGGCATTTTATTTTCATTTAATTTATTATAACAATATTTACAAATACGTTGCTCAAAACCCAAATCAAAATAGTTTTCCACCAACAAATAAGTTGCAAAATCTTTCCATTGAACATTACTTTCATCTTCACTTTTTAAATATAAATCAACTAACCTAGTTTGACTTTTGTAATGAATGCGTCGACAACAGACACAAGAAAAATTTGGTTTCTCACCTGCAATTACCTTAAACTTTATTATTTCCTGTTCAAAATGTTCAATATTAACATGTCCAACATTTTCTAACACGTTTCCTTCTATAATTATATCAGTCTCTGCATTATCTTCCTCTGGACCAAAATAACTTACCTCAATTTCTGCACAAATCTTCTTAACATCTAATTCACATCCATGCAAAAGAGCACTATTTAACTGTTTAAGTTTAAGTGCTGGACTTTTTGCATAATACAACTTTCTCACCAATGTTCTCATTTTAGTATGATGCACTGCTAACATCCTGAAGTGATGAAACACACTCTGGCATATTTTTTTAGAAAGACAAGCCAGAGAATGACCTTGCAGACCTATTTTTTCTCGCACTCTGCAATGATCTAATTCTTGCAACATAACAATTTTTTTTTTTAGACTTTCTTTAGTGTACTTGCGTAAGAAATTGCGAAAGAAATCAATTGAATCCTGTCGTACACTACAAATGCTACTACAATTCAAACTGTAAACAGGAACATTAGTACGTCCCCCTGAAGCTTCTCCAGCCATCACCTCTTCTGCATTTCTAACCACAATTTTCTCTTTCTCAATTACACATCCCTCCTTCACCTCGTATCCTCGACCACTGGTGTCAACTGCATGCAACAAATCGTTACTTTGAAAGTAACTCTCTTCATTAAAAAATGGTTCAGACGTTGAAGTATGCATCCACTTCCCAGAAAACACTTTACAAAAATTACTCCTATTTATGTGTCTCTTCCATTTACTTTTAGCTTTTAAAACTCGTATTGCCTTATTTAGCGTATTTATTCTATTAAGTACTTAAATAAATAATTTTCTTTTTGTCTCAAATGCGCGCTCAACAATACCCTCTATATATTGTTTCTTCTTAAGAAAAGCAGATCTTCTTTTAGAAACTTTCTCCTTTTGTAATAAATTCGAAACTACTCTGTTGTAAAACATACGCTTCCTGATTTGGCTAAATTGATTCATCCGAGTTTTACTGTACAGATTTTCCTGGCTCCTGATTCCAGAAACATTTTTATCTTTGGTTCCATGTCTCCTTCTCAATACTGGTATACTTTTTTCCTTCTGCACTTCAATACTAAGATTTTTCCTTCCACATATTGCTCTCAAAAACTTTTTGGTTTGCTTACCAGGAGCACTCTTCTTTTTATCCGTCCTATGTTCTTTTGATACTTCTTCAATTCCTTTCTTCTTCAAATTGTAAGTCGTTTATAGAGCTTTCTTTTTTCAGTTCTGGTCGGCATCTTAATTTAAGATTTTGATGAAATTCTCAATCTGTAAAACACAAACATAACAAATATTATAGTTGACTACTAGCATATAACGTACAAATTTAAACCACAGATTCATTTTCTAAGTAGAATAAAGAAAATAACAGAAAGTCTCTGAACAGAGTAGGAAATCCTGTAGTGAATGTTGGTTCTTAATTTTATCACACTCCATATCTGTTTTAACATTATAGACAGTTTTTCATTCTAATTTTTAAAGCATACAAACAGTACACTTTTTTCAAGAACTATGGGTCATCGTAGATGTTTTAATCTTTTTTACTACAAACTCTTTTACACTTCATCAGAACATGTCTTATCACTCTCCTAAAGCACATCAACGACGAATAGGACAAGAAAACTCTCTTCAAGAATGCTTTACTATCAAAAAATGTTTTATTTATTGAAATCTTCATAATTTTCTAGAACTTCCACCATTATATCATCAGGGACTTCTTGAAGTCCAAAGTCCTCATCTCCTTCTACCATCTCTAAGTAAGCGGAGTCTAAAGACATGTCCATAAAATAATTTTTTTCATCTATTTCCTCTTGAAAGACTGCGTCTAAAATTTCCTCCATCACTTCATTAACGATTTCAAAATGAATTTGTTTCTCTTCTGAGGAATTCTCCATAACTAGACTCAGTTTATTCTTCTGTATCCTTTTAAAAAAATATAGAGACTAAATTATATCTTTTTTCATAAATGTGTAATTTAAAAGTACCTTTACTAATTTTTAAACTACATATATTTTTATAATTTCTAACTTATTAACTCTATATATTTTAAGATACCACGTTCCTCTTGTTTTGAAAAGAAATTGGCAATATAACCCTAAACATTAACACTAATCTTTTTTTTCCATTAAATAATTACTGTTGTTAAAAGACATTTTACTGTAAAATTTCTTTTTAGATTTTCTAGATATCACAAATATTTATAATCTGTAGAATTAATTTTTAGAGATCCATTTTTTCAGTTCACCAGTACAAAGAGCTATGTAAACTATATGCACTCTGAAGAGAAGGCTCACACTATACAAACCATAGCATTCACTTAACAGATTACTACTTCCCACAGAGACAGTTACTTTTATGTTTCAACAGCATACTCACCATGTAAAAGTCATAGCATATACAAAATGTCATACTAAGCATGAAGAACAACCTCATAATAAACCTCTGCATGAATATGTAAAACAATGCCTATACATAGTATAATCACAGATATGCAGGAAAGATACCCATCACACCTAGAACCATATCATAATACCTCTCTGTAAATAAAGGAGAAAAACTGCCAAACATAATGCAACAAGATTTCAAAAATCATGAGCACTTCACAAGATTTAAGTAATGGAAACATGAAAGAATTATAACCCAATGATCCGTAAATCTGAACTCCATCAAAAACAACACATGCACCAAGCCCATTAAAAGATAATTTCAACTGTCAGTGGAGAATATTTCAAAATACATATCTAGTATAAACAGATACAACCCATGTCAATAATTCAAGATAAAATCATATTCCAAAATGAAATTTTACAAACATTTAAAAAAATCTTCTTCATTATTTTCATATGCACCCAAAAAAATTGCCTATGCAAAAACACCAACTCACCTGAAAAAAAAGAATATAATTCCTCAAATTGTATAATTCAGAAGGCAGGTTGTTGCTTTTCAGCACCAAACACTGTAAAAAAGAAAATAATAAAATTTAATTAACTTATTACAGACTTATTTCTTACACAACATAGAGCCATTATAGCAAAGAACAAGCATAACAGATAAATTCCCCAAGATTCTCTATCATTACAATAAGATACAAAATGTCTCATTTATGAAACCATTGTGCCACAGATATATCACTTTTTCCCATGTTAAAACTCATGCACCAGCAACACAAGGCCTTCATAACTAAAAGCCCATGTGACGGAGAACAAGTGCATAGACAGAAAATACAGGGCCAACCATGGGCATATGCAAGCAGTACACCTGCACAGGACCACCAAACCCCAGGAGCCACCATATTAATATATATTCTTAATATAATAATCCTCTAAGGATGCATACATATTTGCGTAGCGGACCATGGCATGAATTTGGCGTGCTCTGCCTCTGTTTCACTTCCAAACACCTTGATCCACCCCCCCCTCTTCAGTGGGCTGCACGCTCCACCCCGCCCAAATCCCCTGTTACAGAGCCCCCTACCTACGCTCCCTGCCCAGGGCTGCCATGACCCTTTACCCACCCCTGGAAAATGTATAAGACACAGCAACAGTAAAAATCAAAGAATAGGCAACATGCACAAAAACTGCACAGTAGATAAAGAAACGAGGGGCATATTATCAAGGGGGTTTATCTCCACTTGTTTGGCTTTAAAAGCCAAGAAAGCAGAGATAAAATTATCTACCTATTACGTAGCTGTCACTAACACCAGTTAGCGACAGCTAGTAGGAGATACCGACCATCTTGGGCCCCACTTTGCATGTCAGTGATATTTATCACTAATGACATGCAAAGTGGGCGAACAGTTGGAAACATTTAATTTAATTTAATTTTGTTGGAAACAGTCGCTAACATCGCTATCTCCTATTATCAACTTATGGAGATATTCGTGCTAGGCGCGAATATCTCCAAAAACTAACACCTGCCCTGAGCAGTTCTTAGCCATGTTATCCAATGGGAGGTGGATAACATGGCTAAGAGCATTAGCTCGGTAATCCATAAATATCGCTGACTTTTCAGCGATATTCATGCATTGCGGCCGTTTTTTATCGCATTTGCGATAAACCTTAGTAATACCAAGGTTTATCTGCGATAAAAATTGCCGCAGCGTAGCGGTACATTTTTGTCTCTAACCAAACAATAGCGATAATTATCGCTATTGCTTGGTAATATCCCCCATATGTTTAAGATAACCCCATTGAAAAACATGTAGTAATTTTTTTAATCTGCCATGCATCTAGCCCTCCACGACCGCTTTGCAAACTCCTGCTTTAAACCTTTACATTTCATTTTTAAACCATACGCACGTTTTTTTTCAAAGCTGCATATTAAACGCCTAAACATGTATTTAGTCGTCCACATGCAGGCACCTTCAATTACATGACTTATTTAAGTGGAATCACTGTAATGTTGCATATCTTTCCAAAAATACACCAGTGCCTATTATTATAACGATTTTTTTCATTCTTCATCAGTGATATTATTTTTTACATATAATGAAATTCACTATGACTTTTTAAACGACAAAGCTTACGCGGTAAAAATCACTCTGCATTTACTTCCCTTTAAGAATGTACTTTATCTACCCCACGCATGTGAACCTTAATGTTTTCATCTGGCAGCGAATTCCGGCCTTGAATTACAAGACATGAACAACAGCCTTATTGTCACAAAAAGAAGTTAGCGTAGCATCTGTTCGCGAACATATCTTTCACTTAGCTAATATTCACAGACAACACCATTCCTTATAAAAGAGTGGCCTTCCTTTACAATTTGCTGAGGTGACTCCCTTAATATTAAACGCATCCTCCACTTCAAGACAGGCTATTTTTTTATACCTACTAAGCAATGATTTAGTGACCGGACTGCCAAAAATTATATCAAGTCATTCTGCTACTATTCACTCCATGCTCTGCGACCTATTTCTGTGGACTTCCTGTTGAACTGCCAGTGCTGCGACGTTTGTGTTCCCATCTCGTTTATTTTAAAATAGATGTCCCTCCTGTCTTCGCAAACAAGCCGGAACACTTAGAACCAAGGGGCATATTATCAAGGGGGTTTATCTCTGCTCTTTTGGCTTTAAAAGCCAAGAAAGCGGAGATAAAATTATCTCCCTATTACCTAGCTGTCGCTAACACCAGTTAGCGACAGCTAGTAGGAGATAGCGACCATCTTGGGCCCCGCTTTGCATGTCAGTGATATTTATCACTAATGACATGCAAAGTGGGCGTGCCAAGATGTTAGCGACTGGAAACAGTCGCTAACATCGCTATCTCCTATTACCAACTTTTGGAGATATTCGCGCTAAGCGCGAATATCTCCAAAAGCTAACACCTGCCCCTGAGCAGTTCTCAGCCATGTTATCCAATGGGAGGTGGATAACATGGCTAAGAGCATTAGCTCGGTAATGTATGAATATCGCTGACTTTTCAGCGATATTCATGCATTGCGGCCGTTTTTTATCGCATTTGCGATAAACCTTGGTAATAGCAAGGCTTATCTGCGATAAAAATCGCCGCAGCTCTGCGGTAAATTTTTCTCTCTAACCAAGCAATAGCGATAATTATCGTTATTGCTTGGTAATATGCCCCCAAATGTGTACAACTCGACAGGCTATACGTTCCACACGTTGACTCGATAAGAGAGATGTTTTTGTACGACTTGAGTTATGATCGAACGACCGATGGAATGAGGAAAGAGGGGGTCTGAACATGGGGGCATATTACCAAGCAATAGCGATAATTATCGCTATTGCTTGGTTAGAGAGAAAAATTATATATATATATATATGTGTGTGTGTGTGTGTGTGTGTGTGTGTGTAGGTGTGTGTGTGTGTGTGTGGGAGTGTGTGTGTGTGTGTGCGTGTGCGTGTGTGTGTGTGTGTGCGTGTGTGTGTGTGTGTGTATATATATATATATATAGCAGAAAAGTTTATAGAAGGTCTCAACATCAACAACCTCAATCTTAATTATACGGCTACTATGATCTCTGATACGGTCAATGTCCTTGATGTGCAGGTATACATCAGAGAGGGCAAGCTGGAAACAAAACTGCACCGCAAACCAACCGCAGGCTACTCAGTGTTGCATGCCAGTAGCTTCCACCCCCAACATTTAATTCAGAGTATTCCATACGGGGAGATGTTCCGGCTCAAATGCATATGCAGTTGTGAGGATGATTTGAAGGCAGCACAATTAGCAAGTAAAAACAGGTTTTTAGCGAGAGGATACTCCATAAAAAATAACAACACTGCCATTACAAAAAGCAATGTAATTAAGAGAGAAGCCCTTCTGACTAATCCTCCAGAATTAGAGGTAACTACTTGTATAGTCAGCAAAACTCAGTAGGAAGGAGTTAAAACCTTTAGAATCATCCTGTGGTATAACAAACAGGAAAGGGCCATTAGAAACATAATTAGAAAAAACTGGCCATTGGTCCTGAGTGGCCCGGTTATTGGCCATCTGTTACCAAACAGAGTGGCCATAACGTATAGCAAGGCACCCTCTATGAAAGACACTTTGGTCCAGAATGATCCTGGCAGTCAGACAAAGGGCACATGGCTATCCCAAAGAAAAGGATTTTACAAATGCAAGCTATGTAAGGCATGCCAATTTGGTATCAATAAAACCTCCTACAAGACACCATTTGGGAACCAAGAATGACCCATCAAAAAGCCCTGACCTGTAAATCAGACTTAGTTGTTTATGTGCTGGAGTGCCCTTCCGGCCTACGATACATATGAAGTACTACACTTCAGGGGCACAAGAGGATACTCCAGCACATTAGGGCTATCAAAAATCAAGACCAATCCTACCCTGTGGCTCGGCATTTTGGTGAAGCCCACAGTGCTCACCCAAAAGATTTGAAATATTTTCTAATCAATGCCATTCCACCAAACAAAAGAGGAGGGAACAGGGAGAAAGTCCTTAGGAGATTAGAAACACGCTACATTCTTAATCTCAATTCAAAGCAGCCGGGGTGTCTTAACACCACAGAAGAATTGTACACATGCCTCTAGATGGAATTTAGGGGTAGACTTTGTATATACGAATGGCATGAAAACAACAGCAGTACCCCATCATCAGACCACAAGGGTCAAACTGAAACCGCACAAGGCCCCCTGTTATTACTTACACAGTTTTTATACAGAATTTTAGCTTTTTACACTGTGGTGAAACTTACACATAGCACTTTTTAGTAATTTAGTATGCACTGGCACTTGTGGTTTTATTGTTGTAAGGTTTACAATACCAATGTTTACATTTGATGAATTGTATATGCACAAGCACTCTAGATCTGCCTGTACTTTACCAATAGATTTAGCACTCCATTATGGTCAATATCCAGTCATAGAGTGTATGTATTAGACAGAGCGAATCCAAGTGACTTGAGGCAAAAAGTGGTAACACCACCCAGGGTTTTGGGATAGCTACAGACAGTAAAGCAATGGAATTTTGAATATTGAAAAGTTTCAATTGCTGCTAAATTTTTTACAATTTCTTTTTTTTATGGTTTTATGATCTTACATTGGGAAAATCCCAAGAGGATTTTTAGGTATTTATAAAAACTAAAAACCTATTCCTGTAAACAGAGAGTATGTTTTCTATGTTTATGGTTACCTTACGAAATGTTGCACATGTCACTTTAAGGAAACTTTTAAAAAAATGGTTTAGAAGGAAATCCTCTAACTGTGATGCGCGTCATGTGATCAAGGCCCTCCCGGGTCAAAAAGCGTCATGGCTGCTGTTTGAGAGAGCGAAAAAAAAACATCTTACCTGCACCTAATTGTGGTCCGTGCTCCAGTTCTTGAAGCAACAATCAAGGGAAAAGTGGAGTCATTTTGATGTATATGTATATATATCCAAAACTCCTTTTTGCTAAAGACCCAAGCCACTTTTCGGTGGTGGGCCGGGGCGGGGTAGCAAGTCCCAAATCTCCCACAAACCTGTGGTTGCCACGTCACAATGAACAACACACCTTGGCCCAGCTTCTTTTCAACATGAAATTCATTAGCAAAGCAACTCTACTCGTTTCGGAGCCGTTCGCTCCTTGTTCACAAGTCCAATTACAATGATTTGTTATAAGCATCCACAAAGTGGCACACATGTGTGGAATTCTGGTATCTTTTGATTACTGTCAATTAAAGATCTTATATGTATATATATATATATATATATATATATTTTGAGAACGTCGCCATTCCACAAAATCCTGCTTTCATTCGAAAAGAATAACGAGGAGTGGACCCAATTTTTGTGCAAATCCTTAGTGCTTTATTTTGCTAGTGAGCAGCCAACAATCCGCCATGACACGTTTCGCCGCTAACGAGAGGCTTGATCACATGGTGTGTCATAGACATAGAGGTAGGTAGTTATAGTATGTACAAAAGAGCGCGAATGTCCACACTAAATGATATGTACATAGACAGTGAGGAAATACTTCCAAGTGATAGAGCGACATTTAAATAAAAGACATAGGGCCAGATGTAGGTAGCCAAATACCGGTCGGCAACGGCCCAAAATCGGTAAAATCGGCCGTTACCGACCGGTATTGAGAAAAAGAGATGTAGGTGTCAAAAATATACCGAATCGGTAAATATGAATCGGTAAAATACCGATTCTGTATTTTCCGAATACATATTTACCGAATCGGTATTTACTGATACCTTATTTACCGAGTCCTTATTCACCGAATCGGTAAATAAGAAATCGGAAAAAAAGCCCATCGAGATGTAGGAAAGGCCAAAAATATCGAATTCAAAGAAATTTGGTATTTAAGAGTCGGTATTTACCATGGACTGAAAGCAGGTGGTAACCATGTGCAGGCTATAAAAATGGGCCGAAAATGCAACAGTGTTGCAAAAATGGCGGCACTCTATGTGATTGCGAGGAGGCGAAGGCTACAGGCTGCAGGTCTGAGGGTATGGCAAAGGGAGGAGCAGGTATACAGGCAGAGGATCACTCTGTTCCAAATGACTGAGCCTGAGATACTCCAGAGGTACAGGCTGCACCCCAGGACCATCATGGACCTAATAAGGGACCTCTACCCATACCTGGATCACCCAACACCCAGGGCCCACGCCATCCCACCCCATGTCCAGGTGCTGTGTAGCTTACACCTGCTGGCCTCTGGGAGTTACCAGAGTGTGATAGCTGCAGTAGGAGGTGTATCCTAGAGCTGTCTGTCCCGTTTTTTCAGGAAGTTTCTGGATGCCATGACGCAGAGAATGGGACATTACATCCGGTTCCCTGACACACCTGCGAAACTTGCAAAAACAAAAACTGATTTCTATGGACTGGCACACTTCCCACATGTGATAGCCTGCATAGATGGCACCCACATTCCCCTATGCCCACCTGCAGCCACCGAACACATATACAGAAACCGTAAGTCTACGCACTCCATCAATGTGCAGGTGATATGCAATGCAGGCAACATCATCACCAACATAGTGGCCAAATTTCCTGGGAGCACGCACGACTCCTACATTTTCCAGAACAGCGGAATATACACATGGCTAGTTGCTGGAGATTTTGGAGATGGATATCTGCTAGGTACATACGTGTAACACACCCTGTAATAAATGGCAGCTGAATGTGCAATGTGATTGTAACTCATGTACCTCTCATTCTCTCCCAGGTGATAGTGCATATGCCCTGCATTCCTTTGAGCTCACACCGTACCTCAACCCAACCAACAGAGCCTAAAGGCGATGCAATGTGGCACACAGGTCTACTCGCAACGTAGTGGAGCGTACATTTGGACTCCTCAAGAGCAGGTTCCGCTGCCTCCACAAGAGTGGAGGTGCTCGACAGTACACCCCCATCCTGTGTTGCAAGATTATAGTGACCTGTGCCATTTTCCACAATCTTGCTACCAAGGAAGGCACAGAGGTGAAGTTGACACATCACGAGAACATCGATGATGACCAAGAACATGCAGAGCCCCAGGCAACAGGACCAGCAGCACTAGATGGTAGATTGAGATGGACAGAAATTACACGTCGATATTTCTAGGTAATGTATGACACATAGACAGGTGTAGTGTTTGACAAGTGTAGTTTAATCTTCACTACATCATCATTGTCACATCGGAAAAGGCTTCATTAATCAAAGTCAATGTCTCTGGCTGCTCCTGCTCAGTTGCCGTCACTGTGTGCAGTTGAGTCAATCTGCAGCATAGGTCAGTGCTTCCGTCCACGCACTACATTGCGCGATTGTTGTGCCTGGCTTTCAGATTCCCTGCTGGGGCCAGACTCAGCATGGCTGCGCCTGCCGCTCCTGCGCACCTCCGGAACTGGTGTGCTGGAGCCACTCCTGCTGGTTGACCCCTCTGTCTCCTCCACACCCGTGTCACCGGCATTGCCTGTGTTAGTGTTGAGCATCTGCTCCATCGCAGAGGTCACTCTTGCCATGCCCCGTGTTAAGTCTGTGCAGCAGTGCACAATTGCATCCTGCATGGAAATAGAGCGTCGGCACAGTAGTGACGTACTTGTGGCAAATCTGTTCATTGCCTTTGTTTGTTGGCGCATATACTGTCGATACCTGCCACGCTGTAGATGGTCCCTGTCCAACTTATCCGACAGTACTCCCATGTATGTGGAGATGTCTGTAATCCCCTTTGCAATTTGGTCCAGACTTGATGCAATGTGGCCTATGCCCTTGTCCATGTTGGTCATTTTAAGTTCATGCAGCGAACCTGCCTATGCATGGCTAACAGTGCTTTGGCCTTCTGGCGCTGTACCTTCACCATTGTGCCCTCCAGGCCACAGAATACACTCTCCCCTTCCTGCCCCTCCCCACCCTCACGTGCCCTCCTGCCAACAACACTGGTGCGCGCCGCGCCTGCTGCAATCGGTGGTCTAGCCCTGTCAGCCACAGGTGCAATTTTCTGGGGGACATCAACCTCATCCTCCGATTCAGAGGTTTGCAGGATCCTCTGAGGGGGCTCCTCATGCCTACTTGCCCCTCCTGGCATGGACACCCTGGACATTGCTATGGGTGTGTTTGACAGGTCAGGAGATCCAAACAACAGAGGGGAAAGTGGGACAGGTGTTGTGGGTCGGTCTGGTGATGAGGCTTCCTGGGTGGTGTCGTTGCCTCCTTCTACCGCGCTGTGACCAGATTTTCTCTTCTCTTTCTCCCCTCTCTTAGTTGCTGCTGCCCTCTCCTCCCTTGGTGGTGCTGAACTGCGTGAGGACTCTCCTGTGGAATGAAATTGACATAGGGTCAATGATGTTGTTCATCTGTGTGTAGTTCTGAAATAAATTGTCTACACACCTTTGCCCAGTGCACATTGTGTGTTTGGTGATGTGTGTGGCATGCCTTCCAGAATCATGTGGTGGATGGTTTGCATCTATGTATTCATGACTACGTCTACCATGATGCATTGCTGCCACCAAGTATGAGCTGTTATGCAGTGTGATGATTCTACACAGTGGGGTACGGGGTCAGGTTGATGGTTGTGGATACGGGTACATGCCTCTTACCTTGTTTCTTTGTAGCTTTTGCTGTACTGTCCAGGTCTCCTATTTCATGGATGCATTCTGGCTCCATGGTGGTTTCCACTAGCTCCTCAATCGCTGTCAGCTTTGGTGCTTTGCTCCTGCCACCTCCAGTCACACCAGCATCCTTTTTCTGGGCTGCAATCTTTTTTTTTGTCACAATGCGCAGGTCGTACCACCGCTTTTTTATGTCCTCACTCTCCCGGTGGGTCACACCAATGGCATTCACTTTGCCCTGTATGGAAATCCAAATGTTCCTCTTCACAGGCTCTGCAACATGCAGAGACTGTCTCCCGAAAATTTGGCTGTAGTGGCTTACAATTTCCTCTACAGCCACCTGTAGTTCCTCTGGGCTGAACTTGATCTTCCTTTTTCTCTCCCCACCATCCTTTTGGCCTTCATGTGACTCCATTCTGTAGCACTGCTTGCCTGTGGATGCTCTGCTCCTCTCACCTCTGCTAAATTGTTTGTTCTGTTGGTTTGCACCTGCATGGGTGTGGCCACTCCCAGGTACTGGGGTGGGGTGCTTCAATCTGATTGGTTGGATTCTCAGGGCCTTGGTTGTGGTGTGTGTAGGGTGTCCCTGATTGGTTGGCAGGCTCACATGGCGTTTTTCAAACTCCCGATTCGGTAATTACCGATTCGGTAATAACCGATTCGGTAATTACCGATTCGGATTTATCCGATTCTGTGAATCCCATTCATTCCTATAGGCCAGGAGGCCCATAGGAATGCTTGGGTTTCATTGACTCGGAATTTACCGACTCGGAATTGTCCGATTCGGTAATTACCGATTTGGGTTACCGAGTCATACCGAATCGGTAACTATTACCAAATTTTTACTTACATACCATTTACCGATTCAGAAATACCGATTCGGTATGAGTCGGTATTTATGAATCGGTAAATGGAAATTACCTACATCTGGCCCGCAGTGTCTAAAACGTCCCCGTCTTTTAGTCCTCGTTTTTTTTTACCAATATAAATACATAATAGAAAAATATATTTTTGTCAGTTAATTAAATACATGTATCAAAATCTATCACAATTATATATAAAATATAAATTCATATATATACACCATATATGCACATAAATGTAATACCTTATAAGCAAAAAAACGGTTTTATATTACGACTAGGGGCTCATAGTTATATTACTGTTCCATGAGATACTCATTATCAATCATTGTTGCATCTTATATGTCGCATCTATACAATTACTGCCGCCCTCACTGTTATTACTTAAACTCATGTGAGTGATCTCAAACTGCACTTAATGCTTGACTTCGCAATCACTCTATTAAATCTCCTCTGGGTGCTGTATATCAAAACGTGAATGTGAAATGAATAAGTGCCAGTGCATTAAAAACAAAAAAAAAATTCATATACAGTGGTCAAGTGTATATATATTCACAGAGAAAACAATAGGTTTCAGCCACGTTATAGTTAGGAATTAGCATTTAAAAAACCTTAGAAATTCACTGAAAAAACATAGGTTTCACACAGGTTATAGTTAGCTGGACATTTCACTCATACAAAACCATTGAAATTCCCCCATTATAGTTAGTTCAGCTAACTATAACTCACGCGCCCGCAATGCACTGCTGATGACGTCACATATTACATCACTCATGACATGGTCAGTGACATCACTCATGACATCACTGATGACATCTCAAATGACATCACTGATGACATCATCCTTGTGAAAGAGTGGCAGACCTCCTATCGCCCTAATATAACCTTTGATACACACTTTCAAAAATAGAAACTAAAATTTTCAATAAAATGGAGATACCAATACCAGTTACAACAACCTATTCAGTAATTCCAACATCTACATACACATCCACTCATTCACCAACAGCTCTATATAGTTACTCATACATGTACTCATACACTTATACATCCTGTTACACATTCATACTCATCCATAGAGTTACTCACACACATACTCACACATGCAAAAAAACTATCAAACATCCATTTATTTCCATATAAAGCTATACACACACCACTACACTTACTTCTACAGAATCGTACACATATTTACTCTCTTAAACAATCACTTATAGAAACACATAATTATTTATACAGGAACTCTTCCAATCTCTCACTCTCACATATACTCACTTATATACATCAATACTCACATATACTAGTTTAAAACATATGTAACTACTCATAACGATACTATTGAGACAGTTATTCACTCACTAAGACACCCATACACACACTCATCCATCCATCCAGTCCTGCACCCATGCTGTCTTCAAAACACATACAAACAGTGAGTCAGTCATTCTTGCATCTGTGTGCTAAGTAATACCCCCACCAAACCATACACACACTCATACTGATACTCAAAAAACCAACTAATAACCCATATAGACACTCATGTAGCTACTCAAAACCCAGGCAGCCACTTATACACAAAGTGAGACAATGATACAGATATTTACATATTTAAACATTACTCGCAAATACATGTATTCACTAAGATACACTTAATAAGTCAGTTGTACAATCAATTTTACAAAAAAAATCCATTTAGACACTTATTTACCCATTTATTCTTCCATCAACCTTTAGCTATACATATATAAAAAATATTACTTTTTTCAGAAAGACACACATTCACTGGATGATGTCATCAGTGTTCAGTGTTGGGGGCAGATTTACAACCTCCTTCTGCCTCTTTTACACTGCTATTGCATCACTTTTCTGATGCAGCAGTGGTGCAAAAGATGCGTCATTTTGTGTGTTATTTACAATATGATGCATCTGGGAGGTGCGTTACATTGTAAATTCCTGTACCAGAAGGAGACATTCTTACATGGGGAGATGGGGGGCGTTCCGGCACAGGAACACCTCCTAAAAGTGGCTGAGTGAAATGTACAAGATTTCACTTTGTCACTTTTGAACTCATGCTGCGTCAAAACCCTGCACTTGCTCAAAGCAGGTGAAAGGATTGACTCAGCATTGTGAGCATAGAGCCCCCGAGCATTGCTAGAGATGCGTTGCACTTGCAATGCAACTTAAGCAATGCGCCGCCTTCACGGCACACATACATCGATGATGACCAAGAACATGCAGAGCCCCAGGCAACAGGACCAGCAGCACTAGATGGTAGATTGAGACGGACAGAAATTACACGTCGATATTTCTAGGTAATGTATGACACATAGACAGGTGTAGTGTTTGACAAGTGTAGTTTAATCTTCACTACATCATCATTGTCACATCGGAAAAGGCTTCATTAATCAAAGTCAATGTCTCTGGCTGCTCCTGCTCAGTTGCCGTCACTGTGTGCAGTTGAGTCAATCTGCAGCATAGGTCAGTGCTTCCGTCCACGCACTACATTGCGCGATTGTTGTGCCTGGCTTTCAGATTCCCTGCTGGGGCCAGACTCAGCATGGCTGCGCCTGCCGCTCCTGCGCACCTCCGGAACTGGTGTGCTGGAGCCACTCCTGCTGGTTGACCCCTCTGTCTCCTCCACACCCGTGTCACCGGCATTGCCTGTGTTAGTGTTGAGCATCTGCTCCATCGCAGAGGTCACTCTTGCCATGCCCCGTGTTAAGTCTGTGCAGCAGTGCACAATTGCATCCTGCATGGAAATAGAGCGTCGGCACAGTAGTGACGTACTTGTGCCAAATCTGTTCATTGCCTTTGTTTGTTGGCGCATATACTGTCGATACCTGCCACGCTGTAGAGGGTCCCTGTCCAACTTATCCGACAGTACTCCCATGTATGTGGAGATGTCTGTAATCCCCTTTGCAATTTGGTCCAGACTTGATGCAATGTGGCCTATGCCCTTGTCCATGTTGGTCATTTTAAGTTCATGCAGCGAACCTGCCTATGCATGGCTAACAGTGCTTTGGCCTTCTGGCGCTGTACCTTCACCATTGTGCCCTCCAGGCCACAGAATACACTCTCCCCTTCCTGCTCCTCCCCACCCTCACGTGCCCTCCTGCCAACAACACTGGTGCGCGCCGCGCCTGCTGCAATCGGTGGTCTAGCCCTGTCAGCCACAGGTGCAATTTTCTGGGGGACATCAACCTCATCCTCCGATTCAGAGGTTTGCAGGATCCTCTGAGGGGGCTCCTCATGCCTACTTGCCCCTCCTGGCATGGACACCCTGGACATTGCTATGGGTGTGTTTGACAGGTCAGGAGATCCAAACAACAGAGGGGAAAGTGGGACAGGTGTTGTGGGTCGGTCTGGTGATGAGGCTTCCTGGGTGGTGTCGTTGCCTCCTTCTACCGCGCTGTGACCAGATTTTCTCTTCTCTTTCTCCCCTCTCTTAGTTGCTGCTGCCCTCTCCTCCCTTGGTGGTGCTGAACTGCGTGAGGACTCTCCTGTGGAATGAAATTGACATAGGGTCAATGTTGTTGTTCATCTGTGTGTAGTTCTGAAATAAATTGTCTACACACCTTTGCCCAGTGCACATTGTGTGTTTGGTGATGTGTGTGGCATGCCTTCCAGAATCATGTGGTGGATGGTTTGCATCTATGTATTCATGACTACGTCTACCATGATGCATTGCTGCCACCAAGTATGAGCTGTTATGCAGTGTGATGATTCTACACAGTGGGGTACGGGGTCAGGTTGATGGTTGTGGATACGGGTACATGCCTCTTACCTTGTTTCTTTGTAGCTTTTGCTGTACTGTCCAGGTCTCCTATTTCATGGATGCATTCTGGCTCCATGGTGGTTTCCACTAGCTCCTCAATCGCTGTCAGCTTTGGTGCTTTGCTCCTGCCACCTCCAGTCACACCAGCATCCTTTTTCTGGGCTGCAATCTTTTTTTTTGTCACAATGCGCAGGTCGTACCACCGCTTTTTTATGTCCTCACTCTCCCGGTGGGTCACACCAATGGCATTCACTTTGCCCTGTATGGAAATCCAAATGTTCCTCTTCACAGGCTCTGCAACATGCAGAGACTGTCTCCCGAAAATTTGGCTGTAGTGGCTTACAATTTCCTCTACAGCCACCTGTAGTTCCTCTGGGCTGAACTTGATCTTCCTTTTTCTCTCCCCACCATCCTTTTGGCCTTCATGTGACTCCATTCTGTAGCACTGCTTGCCTGTGGATGCTCTGCTCCTCTCACCTCTGCTAAATTGTTTGTTCTGTTGGTTTGCACCTGCATGGGTGTGGCCACTCCCAGGTACTGGGGTGGGGTGCTTCAATCTGATTGGTTGGATTCTCAGGGCCTTGGTTGTGGTGTGTGTAGGGTGTCCCTGATTGGTTGGCAGGCTCACATGGCGTTTTTCAAACTCCCGATTCGGTAATTACCGATTCGGTAATAACCGATTCGGTAATTACCGATTCGGATTTATCCGATTCTGTGAATCCCATTCATTCCTATAGGCCAGGAGGCCCATAGGAATGCTTGGGTTTCATTGACTCGGAATTTACCGACTCGGAATTGTCCGATTCGGTAATTACCGATTTGGGTTACCGAGTCATACCGAATCGGTAACTATTACCAAATTTTTACTTACATACCATTTACCGATTCAGAAATACCGATTCGGTATGAGTCGGTATTTATGAATCGGTAAATGGAAATTACCTACATCTGGCCCGCAGTGTCTAAAACGTCCCCGTCTTTTAGTCCTCGTTTTTTTTTACCAATATAAATACATAATAGAAAAATATATTTTTGTCAGTTAATTAAATACATGTATCAAAATCTATCACAATTATATATAAAATATAAATTCATATATATACACCATATATGCACATAAATGTAATACCTTATAAGCAAAAAAACGGTTTTATATTACGACTAGGGGCTCATAGTTATATTACTGTTCCATGAGATACTCATTATCAATCATTGTTGCATCTTATATGTCGCATCTATACAATTACTGCCGCCCTCACTGTTATTACTTAAACTCATGTGAGTGATCTCAAACTGCACTTAATGCTTGACTTCGCAATCACTCTATTAAATCTCCTCTGGGTGCTGTATATCAAAACGTGAATGTGAAATGAATAAGTGCCAGTGCATTAAAAACAAAAAAAAAATTTATATACAGTGGTCAAGTGTATATATATTCACAGAGAAAACAATAGGTTTCAGCCACGTTATAGTTAGGAATTAGCATTTAAAAAACCTTAGAAATTCACTGAAAAAACATAGGTTTCACACAGGTTATAGTTAGCTGGACATTTCACTCATACAAAACCATTGAAATTCCCCCCTTATAGTTAGTTCAGCTAACTATAACTCACGCTCCCGCAATGCACTGCTGATGACGTCACATATTACATCACTCATGACATGGTCAGTGACATCACTCATGACATCACTGATGACATCTCAAATGACATCACTGATGACATCATCCTTGTGAAAGAGTGGCAGACCTCCTATCGCCCTAATATAACCTTTGATACACACTTTCAAAAATAGAAACTAAAATTTTCAATAAAATGGAGATACCAATACCAGTTACAACAACCTATTCAGTAATTCCAACATCTACATACACATCCACTCATTCACCAACAGCTCTATATAGTTACTCATACATGTACTCATACACTTATACATCCTGTTACACATTCATACTCATCCATAGAGTTACTCACACACATACTCACACATGCAAAAAAACAAACATCCATTTATTTCCATATAAAGCTATACACACACCACTACACTTACTTCTACAGAATCGTACACATATTTACTCTCTTAAACAATCACTTATAGAAACACATAATTATTTATACAGGAACTCTTCCAATCTCTCACTCTCACATATACTCACTTATATACATCAATACTCACATATACTAGTTTAAAACATATGTAACTACTCATAACGATACTATTGAGACAGTTATTCACTCACTAAGACACCCATACACACACTCATCCATCCATCCAGTCCTGCACCCATGCTGTCTTCAAAACACATACAAACAGTGAGTCAGTCATTCTTGCATCTGTGTGCTAAGTAATACCCCCACCAAACCATACACACACTCATACTGATACTCAAAAAACCAACTAATAACCCATATAGACACTCATGTAGCTACTCAAAACCCAGGCAGCCACTTATACACAAAGTGAGACAATGATACAGATATTTACATATTTAAACATTACTCGCAAATACATGTATTCACTAAGATACACTTAATAAGTCAGTTGTACAATCAATTTTACAAAAAAAATCCATTTAGACACTTATTTACCCATTTATTCTTCCATCAACCTTTAGATATACATATATAAAAAATATTACTTTTTTCAGAAAGACACACATTCACTGGATGATGTCATCAGTGTTCAGTGTTGGGGGCAGATTTACAACCTCCTTCTGCCTCTTTTACACTGCTATTGCATCACTTTTCTGATGCAGCAGTGGTGCAAAAGATGCGTCATTTTGTGTGTTATTTACAATATGATGCATCTGGGAGGTGCGTTACATTGTAAATTCCTGTACCAGAAGGAGACATTCTTACATGGGGACATGGGGGGCGTTCCGGCACAGGAACACCTCCTAAAAGTGGCTGAGTGAAATGTACAAGATTTCACTTTGTCACTTTTGAACTCATGCTGCGTCAAAACCCTGCACTTGCTCAAAGCAGGTGAAAGGATTGACTCAGCATTGTGAGCATAGAGCCCCCGAGCATTGCTAGAGATGCGTTGCACTTGCAATGCAACTTAAGCAATGCGCCGCCTTCACGGCACACATACATCGATGATGACCAAGAACATGCAGAGCCCCAGGCAACAGGACCAGCAGCACTAGATGGTAGATTGAGACGGACAGAAATTACACGTCGATATTTCTAGGTAATGTATGACACATAGACAGGTGTAGTGTTTGACAAGTGTAGTTTAATCTTCACTACATCATCATTGTCACATCGGAAAAGGCTTCATTAATCAAAGTCAATGTCTCTGGCTGCTCCTGCTCAGTTGCCGTCACTGTGTGCAGTTGAGTCAATCTGCAGCATAGGTCAGTGCTTCCGTCCACGCACTACATTGCGCGATTGTTGTGCCTGGCTTTCAGATTCCCTGCTGGGGCCAGACTCAGCATGGCTGCGCCTGCCGCTCCTGCGCACCTCCGGAACTGGTGTGCTGGAGCCACTCCTGCTGGTTGACCCCTCTGTCTCCTCCACACCCGTGTCACCGGCATTGCCTGTGTTAGTGTTGAGCATCTGCTCCATCGCAGAGGTCACTCTTGCCATGCCCCGTGTTAAGTCTGTGCAGCAGTGCACAATTGCATCCTGCATGGAAATAGAGCGTCGGCACAGTAGTGACGTACTTGTGCCAAATCTGTTCATTGCCTTTGTTTGTTGGCGCATATACTGTCGATACCTGCCACGCTGTAGAGGGTCCCTGTCCAACTTATCCGACAGTACTCCCATGTATGTGGAGATGTCTGTAATCCCCTTTGCAATTTGGTCCAGACTTGATGCAATGTGGCCTATGCCCTTGTCCATGTTGGTCATTTTAAGTTCATGCAGCGAACCTGCCTATGCATGGCTAACAGTGCTTTGGCCTTCTGGCGCTGTACCTTCACCATTGTGCCCTCCAGGCCACAGAATACACTCTCCCCTTCCTGCTCCTCCCCACCCTCACGTGCCCTCCTGCCAACAACACTGGTGCGCGCCGCGCCTGCTGCAATCGGTGGTCTAGCCCTGTCAGCCACAGGTGCAATTTTCTGGGGGACATCAACCTCATCCTCCGATTCAGAGGTTTGCAGGATCCTCTGAGGGGGCTCCTCATGCCTACTTGCCCCTCCTGGCATGGACACCCTGGACATTGCTATGGGTGTGTTTGACAGGTCAGGAGATCCAAACAACAGAGGGGAAAGTGGGACAGGTGTTGTGGGTCGGTCTGGTGATGAGGCTTCCTGGGTGGTGTCGTTGCCTCCTTCTACCGCGCTGTGACCAGATTTTCTCTTCTCTTTCTCCCCTCTCTTAGTTGCTGCTGCCCTCTCCTCCCTTGGTGGTGCTGAACTGCGTGAGGACTCTCCTGTGGAATGAAATTGACATAGGGTCAATGTTGTTGTTCATCTGTGTGTAGTTCTGAAATAAATTGTCTACACACCTTTGCCCAGTGCACATTGTGTGTTTGGTGATGTGTGTGGCATGCCTTCCAGAATCATGTGGTGGATGGTTTGCATCTATGTATTCATGACTACGTCTACCATGATGCATTGCTGCCACCAAGTATGAGCTGTTATGCAGTGTGATGATTCTACACAGTGGGGTACGGGGTCAGGTTGATGGTTGTGGATACGGGTACATGCCTCTTACCTTGTTTCTTTGTAGCTTTTGCTGTACTGTCCAGGTCTCCTATTTCATGGATGCATTCTGGCTCCATGGTGGTTTCCACTAGCTCCTCAATCGCTGTCAGCTTTGGTGCTTTGCTCCTGCCACCTCCAGTCACACCAGCATCTTTTTTCTGGGCTACAATCTTTTTTTTTGTCACAATGCGCAGGTCGTACCACCGCTTTTTTATGTCCTCACTCTCCCGGTGGGTCACACCAATGGCATTCACTTTGCCCTGTATGGAAATCCAAATGTTCCTCTTCACAGGCTCTGCAACATGCAGAGACTGTCTCCCGAAAATTTGGCTGTAGTGGCTTACAATTTCCTCTACAGCCACCTGTAGTTCCTCTGGGCTGAACTTGATCTTCCTTTTTCTCTCCCCACCATCCTTTTGGCCTTCATGTGACTCCATTCTGTAGCACTGCTTGCCTGTGGATGCTCTGCTCCTCTCACCTCTGCTAAATTGTTTGTTCTGTTGGTTTGCACCTGCATGGGTGTGGCCACTCCCAGGTACTGGGGTGGGGTGCTTCAATCTGATTGGTTGGATTCTCAGGGCCTTGGTTGTGGTGTGTGTAGGGTGTCCCTGATTGGTTGGCAGGCTCACATGGCGTTTTTCAAACTCCCGATTCGGTAATTACCGATTCGGTAATAACCGATTCGGTAATTACCGATTCGGATTTATCCGATTCTGTGAATCCCATTCATTCCTATAGGCCAGGAGGCCCATAGGAATGCTTGGGTTTCATTGACTCGGAATTTACCGACTCGGAATTGTCCGATTCGGTAATTACCGATTTGGGTTACCGAGTCATACCGAATCGGTAACTATTACCAAATTTTTACTTACATACCATTTACCGATTCAGAAATACCGATTCGGTATGAGTCGGTATTTATGAATCGGTAAATGGAAATTACCTACATCTGGCCCGCAGTGTCTAAAACGTCCCCGTCTTTTAGTCCTCGTTTTTTTTACCAATATAAATACATAATAGAAAAATATATTTTTGTCAGTTAATTAAATACATGTATCAAAATCTATCACAATTATATATAAAATATAAATTCATATATATACACCATATATGCACATAAATGTAATACCTTATAAGCAAAAAAACGGTTTTATATTACGACTAGGGGCTCATAGTTATATTACTGTTCCATGAGATACTCATTATCAATCATTGTTGCATCTTATATGTCGCATCTATACAATTACTGCCCCCTCACTGTTATTACTTAAACTCATGTGAGTGATCTCAAACTGCACTTAATGCTTGACTTCGCAATCACTCTATTAAATCTCCTCTGGGTGCTGTATATCAAAACGTGAATGTGAAATGAATAAGTGCCAGTGCATTAAAAACAAAAAAAAAATTTATATACAGTGGTCAAGTGTATATATATTCACAGAGAAAACAATAGGTTTCAGCCACGTTATAGTTAGGAATTAGCATTTAAAAAACCTTAGAAATTCACTGAAAAAACATAGGTTTCACACAGGTTATAGTTAGCTGGACATTTCACTCATACAAAACCATTGAAATTCCCCCATTATAGTTAGTTCAGCTAACTATAACTCACGCGCCCGCAATGCACTGCTGATGACGTCACATATTACATCACTCATGACATGGTCAGTGACATCACTCATGACATCACTGATGACATCTCAAATGACATCACTGATGACATCATCCTTGTGAAAGAGTGGCAGACCTCCTATCGCCCTAATATAACCTTTGATACACACTTTCAAAAATAGAAACTGAAATTTTCAATAAAATGGAGATACCAATACCAGTTACAACAACCTATTCAGTAATTCCAACATCTACATACACATCCACTCATTCACCAACAGCTCTATATAGTTACTCATACATGTACTCATACACTTATACATCCTGTTACACATTCATACTCATCCATAGAGTTACTCACACACATACTCACACATGCAAAAAAACAAACATCCATTTATTTCCATATAAAGCTATACACACACCACTACACTTACTTCTACAGAATCGTACACATATTTACTCTCTTAAACAATCACTTATAGAAACACATAATTATTTATACAGGAACTCTTCCAATCTCTCACTCTCACATATACTCACTTATATACATCAATACTCACATATACTAGTTTAAAACATATGTAACTACTCATAACGATACTATTGAGACAGTTATTCACTCACTAAGACACCCATACACACACTCATCCATCCATCCAGTCCTGCACCCATGCTGTCTTCAAAACACATACAAACAGTGAGTCAGTCATTCTTGCATCTGTGTGCTAAGTAATACCCCCACCAAACCATACACACACTCATACTGATACTCAAAAAACCAACTAATAACCCATATAGACACTCATGTAGCTACTCAAAACCCAGGCAGCCACTTATACACAAAGTGAGACAATGATACAGATATTTACATATTTAAACATTACTCGCAAATACATGTATTCACTAAGATACACTTAATAAGTCAGTTGTACAATCAATTTTACAAAAAAAATCCATTTAGACACTTATTTACCCATTTATTCTTCCATCAACCTTTAGATATACATATATAAAAAATATTACTTTTTTCAGAAAGACACACATTCACTGGATGATGTCATCAGTGTTCAGTGTTGGGGGCAGATTTACAACCTCCTTCTGCCTCTTTTACACTGCTATTGCATCACTTTTCTGATGCAGCAGTGGTGCAAAAGATGCGTCATTTTGTGTGTTATTTACAATATGATGCATCTGGGAGGTGCGTTACATTGTAAATTCCTGTACCAGAAGGAGACATTCTTACATGGGGAGATGGGGGGCGTTCCGGCACAGGAACACCTCCTAAAAGTGGCTGAGTGAAATGTACAAGATTTCACTTTGTCACTTTTGAACTCATGCTGCGTCAAAACCCTGCACTTGCTCAAAGCAGGTGAAAGGATTGACTCAGCATTGTGAGCATAGAGCCCCCGAGCATTGCTAGAGATGCGTTGCACTTGCAATGCAACTTAAGCAATGCGCCGCCTTCACGGCACACATACATCACATATCTGTACCGTTTTTGCCCCATAGTGCACCACATTCTAAATACGGCACATCCATATTGATGATGCCACAGTGCACAATAACTGGCATACCCCTGGGGATATGCCAGTTATTGTACATCTACCCATTAGTGTTTTAATATAGTGAATGGATGACTCCACACTGATTAATGAGTCACTGCAAAACTATAACAGGAGTGACAGAGTGTTTGCTGGAAGTGTAAGGATAGAGACTGGGGAATTGAACATATAAAAGGCAAGTTTGCAGGTGCATAGAAGTCTCCAAGCATAGTCTTTAAGAGTTTAAAACAGTCCATGGCCTAAGGCATACTTTGCTCCATGACTACTTGGGTACTGACTGGATGATTACAGTCCTGCAAGGAGAGTGCCTGACTGAATTTAGAAGAGCTTCAGTTTTAGCACGGTGCATAGATAAGGACATTCTGCTGAATGGCTCAGTACAATACTAAATCAGTAGTGGCAGAGTGTTTGGAGGGAGTGTAATGATAGAGACTGGGCAATTAAAGTTTAAAAGCCAAGTTTACAGATGCATAGAAAAGTGCATTTATTATCTATAGGTGTTTGAAGCAGTCCACACCCTTTGGCCTACTTTGCTGCATGACTACTTGGGTAGTGACTGAATTATTACCGTTGTCCAAGGAGAGTGTCGATCTGAATGTATAACTGCTTCACTTTTTGTACAGTGTATAGATAAGCACGTATTGCTGTATGGCTCACTACAATATTGAAACAGTAGTGACAGAGTGTTTGGAGGGAGTGTAAGGATAGAGACTGGGTAATTAAAGGTTTAAAAGACAAGTTTTCAGGTGTATAGAAGAGTACATGCATAGTAAATAGGAGTTTGAAGCAGTCCATATTCTAAGGCCTACTTTACAGCATGAAACCTTGGGTACTGACTGAATGATAACAGTTCTGCAAGCAGAGTGTCAAGCTGAATGTATAACTACTTCACTTTTAAAATAGTGTATAGTTAAACACATACTGCTGTATGGCACACTACAATACTAAAATAGCAGTAGCAGAATGTGTGGAGGAAGTGTAAAGATACAGAATGGGCAATTGAAAGTTTAAAAGCCAAGTTTGCCGGTGCATAGAAAAAGTCATTTCTTATTTATTAATCTTCCCAAGCACACCTTTCCGAGGGTAGGTTTACAATTTACAAATGCTAGCATTTTAAAATTAAAAAGCATAATAATAACAAATATTAATCCTTTTTTTCTTCTAATGATAACGATATTTTTTTATATCTTCTATTTACACGTTTTTAATCATGAAAATGCAAAGAACACATTTTACCGAGTAACACTTTTTAAACTCTCCAACGTATGAAGATAATAATACCTTATATGTGTTACGATCAAAATCGAAACCATTACAGCTTCACAGTTTGTAACTTTTCCGAACATGTGCAGGACAAAAACAGTTAAAACGTGAGCACATGTAAACTGCAAAACGTGCCATCTAAATAAGTGAACCCACAGCTTCCTTCCGTAGACTACTAAACAACCAAAAACTATATAAACCACATCTACTATGTAATTAGTTTAGTTTTCGCGAGTTATTTCTGAGTCGCCAATCTATGTTGCAGGTTCCGTTTTCTAGCATCGGATTATCTTTTTGCGTCATCAAACATATTCCGGAGTTGTTATTTGTTTCAATATGGCATAGGCATAGTACTTTGTGGCTATTTGTCAATACTTTAACAATTATATCTACAAAAAAATGTTATTACATGTTTATCGCTTTTTCTCTGTATCGTCAGCAGCTTTTTTTTTAGAAACAGATAGATTATAACAAACATTGCTCCTTTTCTGGCTCCTTTCACCTCGTATATAGTGACTTTTTATATTATAATATTCACACTGTACTTAGCTTGAGAGGTGTTGGTGACCCGTCGACGCACACCCTAAACATTTACAATCAACATCACCATCTTCCACTTACTATTGTGTTTTCCCCTAGAGATCACATACTGTCAATATGTATATTATAACATTAACAGTCTTGGTGACCTTAGTGGACTTCACGATCCGTCATCACAAAGAGTAACGATAAGTAAGCAACGATACCGACTCGCGGTTTTCAGTCTATTTTCCCCTTGTGATCATGTGCTGTGAGAATATATACATATTATTATTCTCACCGTCATGATCTCAGAGGAGTTTATGACCCGTCACCACGAAGATCAAACTTTTTCACTTCCCGGAAAAGAGAAGTTCAGTAATAATTATCGCTCGAAAGTATTTCATCATGGATGTTCTGTTAAATACATAACTTTATTTTCCTTTTCTTTTTACTATAACAATGGTATCAATTGTTATATTATAATAGATTGTCCTATTGCTACAGAAGAGGAATGGGAGATTTTTCAGTGCCATCTATAATATAACTTTCAAATATTAAAAGGTACTTGATCAAATATTTTTTTCAAGAAACATATTTTACGAAACAGCAGAACAAAAAAATATAGCTATCATGCATACTTTGTTACTTTAAATATTTAATAAACCCCACATTTCTGAATGTTATTTTCTAATTTCTATTCTTAGTTGCAGTTCCTATTCACCTTCTCCCTAAAGAATAGATAGGACCTGTACTTTATATTATAAGAGTACCATCCTATATATTCTTTAGTGAGTATGTGATTTATTAGCGGAACAGTCTGCAACCTCTAATCACTACGACAGCACGTTCCTGAATTGTACAGAATACGAATTTGAAAAATAATAATGCATGCATTTTTATGTAATATGAAATCATTTGTATTTAACTGTTTTTTACTTGTTCTCTTGATCTGAGATAATGTAGTGCGGGAGTGTTTGTTGTAGCACTTCTATTCTACTTTATCTAAAAGTAACTGATGACCTCTTACATCAATAAGAATGTGGGGCAACACTTTTACAAACTGTAGCACAAAAAAGAAGTATATAGCCACGCTTAACTGATATTTTATGAACTTCCATTTTTAATTGTCACCCCTTTCATATATACAGCAAGAGTTTCTGAAGAAAGTTTATTTGTATTTGCTTAATAAAAACTGTTTCAAACCTAGACTGATTTTTTTGCTGCGCAACCACATCTCCCCATCAGGAAAGTAAACACCACATTATAAGTAAATAGTACTCCTAAGAAGTATGTCACCTACAAACTTGATTTAAAAAAAGAGCAATAGACACTGTCATTTTTCCACCGTGATATGTACAGCACACGGCAATTATATTAATGGCCCTTGAAACATATAAAAAAAATGTTTTCCCTCATAATTCCTCTCGACCACCTTATGGGCACTGTACAGTGTTAATAGTGTTCCTAACCTGCCCTCTACTACTTTCTTTCCCCATACTCCTTTGGAAAATGCATCACAATATCACTGACAACAGGGAACCGTTCCCACCCAATAAAGAGCAAACTTGTGCACGGAACACTTTAGCCAATAAAATGTCCATGTTGTTCCACAGACGAGCAAGGAATGACTGCCAAACGTTCTACTTTTAATACTTCACAGCCACTGAACATTAAGATTTGTAAAGTCCCGCTTGGAGTACGTTACCCTAATACTCCCCAAACAGGAAGGAATCGCTTACAAAACTTTTCCACTGACTTCTTCTACGACTAACGGTTCCTATGAAAAAAAATATATAAATCTCCAGCACAGTAACTATTTCAATTAGCAACATATTGTGGTGATCTTCTAACCTCTGTACTCACGCAAGCGATCCATGAACTGTTACTATGGTAACAGGTAGAAAGATACTGGCTGTACAAAAATTTTTTATATTTACCCTGGATACACCACAGAAAGGAAAGCAAAATACCACATTTACAACCCCCATGCACAGTTTTTTTTAATAAAAAGAGGCCTCGGGGGGCATCAGGGGGGAGGCGGTCCCCGGAACTCCGTGGGGCCATGAGCCCCCCACATATATATAGTTAAAGACCCGGGGGATAGCGATCCCCGCACAGGCCTTCATGAAAAAAAAATTGCCCCCGTGATTTGGCCCCCACCGGAGGCTAATTAACAATAAAGCGGGCTTCACGTTTTTTTCCCGCCCAAAACGCGTACCGCGCGATTAAAAAATAATAATAAATCTCGCGTGACGTCATGTAGGGCGCCCTGTACGCGTACGGCGCGAAAGATTCTAAGTGTTCATAAACATATATTTATGTATTTAATGTACATATTAAGGGAAGACATTATCTGGGATAATCATGGAAATAGATTTTTAAACTTTAAATAAGCGTATATTACTTTTAAAAGCAATTACGGAAATAGCGGCCGTACGTCGTAAGAGCAAAGATGTTTCGAAGAGTTATACATTTTATAAAACAATATAGTACTGCACGCTAAAGGAGAAAAGTCAGCACAATTATTGACCCCTCTCCGAACATTTGAAAGCCCCTGGGGGAGGTGGTAAATAAATCAAGACTGAATATGTTAGTACAGCTTACTGTGCTTACGCTACCAGGAAAACACAACAACAGTACAAGGCCCAGATTTCCATTGTAGCGATTTCTTAGTTGCAGGTCTAGTTGTCAGATCGACACACACACTCCCTCATAGCTGGTATACACCCACACCACACCCATCCAGCACATTCGTCACTACACATGTGACCCTTTGTATAAAAAAGACGGAGCGCACGTGTTGTACACCATTTTAGAGTTGTTCCCAAAGTACCGAACAAGGGGCCCACTACTACATGCGTGGCCTCTTTGGTCACTGAGTTAGTGGTGCCCGAAGTACTGAGCGGGTGAAGAACCTGCGATAATGATGATGGGAGCAGGAGTATGTTGTTAGCCATAGAGATATCAAGATTTGGCACCATATATGAGACTTCTTTGTTGGAGATCGGGACTACATCATGCAGAAGCTGTCTTATCCACGAAAAGGTGAGCAGTGAGGCTTGAGTACGCATCAGAGGGAGGCAGGGTTGTAGCGGACTAGATACAAAAACGCGACTTAGTATTTTAGACGAACGCACTCCTATATAGTGTATTAATTTACATGTATACATTTTTTTTCCCAATAGCAGGAACGTTTTTATAATCGCTGATATGTCCAGAATATTACCAATACAAACAGTTCGTAGAAATGTGAGAAGGAACGTGTATAAAAGCGCAATGTTATCTAACTCCAAATTAATATAGTAACAATTACCAATCATAACATCTTTATTTTAATATCTTTTAGATGTAGAGCTTCAGGATGGATTATGTAACAAGGACGACGGCAATGGCACAAGGTGACCAAAGAAGCTTGTTTCCGAAAGAACGACAAGTTATCTGTGAAAGGAGAGAATGTGTAGTATGCAGCAGGCGCGCAAAACACACATTGGGCTAAAGGGGCTGCAGCTAGGATGAGATAGCTTCCTGGGCCCACACACAGTCGTACCCGAGTACTTCACAGGTCTTTTAAAAACATTTTGCTTGTTAATTAGGCTTTGATGTCCCCCCCGCTTACAGCCCCTGCAGCTCCACTCTTCTTTTTGCTTGAAGATAAGCCCCCCCGGAAAAAAATTCTAGCCCCCCCCCCCGATATTTTTGACTATGGTTGCGCCTCTGGCTTCAGGCACCCCCCTGTGTCGTGTGTGTCTCTCCCACGTTTTAATGTCCTTTTTTCTCTCTTTCTCTTTCTTACTCTCTCACATCGTTTCTATTTCTTTTTTAAAGTTTTGGACGCTGCTATCTCCAGTCTGCTATATACAACCGTATCTGAATTGAAGTGGTGAACTCTCTTGATTACAGTGAAGGCTTCTTCAACACGTAGAGCACCCTCTTTCAATCAAGCCAATGGCACTAGGTGAAGAATTTTGTTTCCGAAACAACAACAAATTATTTGTGAAAGGAGAGAGTGGGTAGTGTGCAGCAGCTTGACTTTGTAGAAATGTATAAGTAACTCCGAGCAGAGACAACAGATAGGTTACAACAGTCTGAAAAACAGATCTACAAGCTTATTGCGCCACTTTTGTGTCACTTTTAGCATTGGAAAAGTGGCGCAAGGAGCTTGTAAATCTGAGTCTGACTTTTCAAGAAAAAATCTCAACTCCAGACTCTGCGAGACAGTTTTAATGTTGTTTTCTCTCTCGTTCTCTCTCTCACTCTCTGTGACATCATTTATTTTTCTCTTTTAAAGTTATAGACACTGCTGTCTACTTAGACGTGCAGAAGCAGAGTTGAATTCAAGTTGTGAACTCCGGTGACCGCTGTGTTTATACAAGGTAAGCACAGTGGCCTAGATATACAATGCCTTCATTGCAATGCATTAGAAATAAGTCGGCGTATTTACAATCCCGTTATGCCACTTTTGTGTCAGTAACGCAGTAGGCACTACCGTACAGACACCACTTGAACGCAAGACTATAATAGAAGTGAAATGTACTAGGCACACTGCACACGTAAAATCGTAGTGTTACCTTCACTTGTAATGCTTCACCTTATTTAGTCACATCTACATAACTTTAAACTCTTTTTTTCTTTTTTGTTTTGCAGATTACCTACCCAACGTCTTTTGGAGTCCACATCATAAATTGTTTATAATACTGTTTTATTAAAGTTATTTTTCTAGTTGTTTATTACATTATTTTTAAGTTACGTTTAAAGTTATTGTTGTTTTATTAAAAGCTAATAAAAAGAACGATATACAAAAATAATATTTATAATTTGAAATACTATAGTAAGATGTTTGACAGTAGGGTTGAAAAGTACTGGCTGTACAATAAGTTATATTTTCTCTGATGGACTACAACATAGAAAGTAAATCAAACTAAAACAAAACAACATGTACCACATTTAGAAACCTCTTGCGTATGACATAAAGGCATGAGCATGATAATGGCTTTGTGGTGACGGACACGCGTTGTAATGGCTGTGGCTTACGTGCTTCAAATTAGTTTTTAGGTATGCGTGTGACCAAGTCTGATAACATCAGAGGCCAAGGACAAACACCGTGGTGTCTGTGGCTGGAAATCTCATCGATCACAGAGAAGATAGGCGGACGGTAAAATGAAAGTAACAGGTATAATAAAAATAACGGAGGAGAACTACTAAAATGGCAGTGGACGGAGTATGTAATCACCGTCTGGCGCCTCGGCAATACGTTTCAAATAAATATAGATAGAATGTGATTATTAATATATTACAAAAGTATAGCAGAGGATGACACACACGGCCCGGGAAAAGAAAGCGGCAAATTTAATACCTGAAATGAGGACAGTTTTGCTTAGCGAACTTGAAGAAAAAGAAAGAAACATGGGCTTGGAAACGAGGCTGCACATGCATAGAGAGTACAACTGGTGCACAAAAAAAATTGAAAATTTTACATACTATCATAGAAATATAGCTCTTTTTTTCACCAGTAAAGTTAGTTCTAAAAAAAACCTGTTTTTTTTCTAGCCCCCATGCCCCCACGATCCCAGACGGCTCCCCGCGTCCTTCGAGAGCCGGAATTGCTTTGTCAGAGAGAGCAGTTTACATGCTGCTCTCTCTGACGAACAACAATCTGCTTTCCTACTTGAAAGAGAAAGCAGATTAACTTGCTCTCTCTTTCAAATAGGAAAGCGGTTTGCTGTGGTAAAGTGGGAGCCGCGACGCTCCAGCCCTACCATAGCAAACAGCAGTGTTCCGGGGGTAGGCACCCTGAGACATTGCAACAGCTGGTCCTGGGAGATGGTGGTCCCCAGAGCCGTCAAGGGTTCCAGGAGGGGGGCCGCGCGACCCCCTCCCAACATTAAAAAGCCCTGGGGAGTGCAGGTCCCCGGGGCTGGAAGGTCATTTTACATATTACTGCCCCAGGAAGGTGGCGGTCCCCGAGACGTGTACGGGGGGAGAGGGAGGGGGAGCTGAAAACATACTTTAAAAAAATATATATTTCAAAAAAAGCCCGAGGGGGTGGCGGTCCCCGGGGCTGCGGGGGGAGGGGGGCCGTGAGCCCCCCGCATACTTCAAAATAATTAAAACCCCTGGGGTTGGCTTTCCCCGGGTCTCGGAGGGCCTTACAAGCCCCCCATTATGGAAAAAAATGCCCCCGGGGGCGAATTAAGAATACACTCAGACATCCGCTAGCACCAGGCTTTTAAAGAGTAAGAACGGAACCGGCATGCCGATGCAAATAACAACTTTTGTGTCGAGTTATGCATGCCTGACGCGTTTCTGTGCTGCCGCACTTCATCAGTCTACAGTCTTTCATGCTGTTCTGACCCTTACACACACAAGGATGGGGAACTTTGGAGCTTTCATTTTTTACGCGGCGTCCCCGGCCGCGAAAGACGCACCACGCTACTAAGGTTGGGGGCCAGGGGCTCTGTAGTTCACAGAGCCACTATGTGGGACATCTGCTTGGGATATTGAACGGCACCCACATGCGGAGGCCCATCTGTGGGCTCAGAACTTTTTGGCAACAGCAATATTTACGTGTACCCATTAGGGTAGAGTTCCCTGATCCAGACTACAACACCCACAAGTCAATACGCTCAACAGAGCAGCCCATCGAAGGGTGACATTTTTCCTTGTGTGTGTATGGGTCTGAACAGCACGAAAGACTGTCGAAGCCTCTGATGAAGTGCGGCAGCACAGAAACATGTCAGGCATGCATAACTCGACACGAAAGCTGTTATTTGCATCGGCATGCCGGTTCCGTTCTTACCCTTTAAAAGCCTGGTGCTAGCAGATGTCTGAGTGCATCTTTGTTCCGGTGGGGAACTTTGGAGCTTTCATTTTTTACACGGCGTCCCCGGCCGCGAAAGACGCACCACCCTACTAAGGTTGGGGGCCACAGGCTCTGTAGTTCACAGAGCCACTATTTGGGACATCTGCTTGGGATATTGAATGGCACCCACATGCGGAGGCCCCTCTGTGGGCTGTAATGTTAATACCTGCATAGCGGTGATACTGTGTCAGTGTGGAATTCAATGGTAGCCAGATGAGTTGATTTTCCTGGCACATTGCTGTAAATGTTCAAATGACGTGAGCAAAACAGCATCCAGCCTGCACGATCGTAGATAAAAATGCTGTATCTCGAATCCCTTCCAAAACACGCACCATTTCACCACATTGGCATTTCCTAAGTAGGCTGGGGCGCGTGAGTGGGTCATGCTCCTCATAAAGTTCCAAAACACAGTTCTCCCATTACTGGCTGAATGCTGTTTTGCTCACGTCATTTGAACATTTACGGCAATGTGCGAGGAAAATCAACTCACCTGGCTACCATTGATTTCCACACTGACACAGTATCACAACTATGCAGGTATTAGCATTACACTGTGTATTCAAACAAGGACTTCCAGTTGCCCTCGTACGGAAATAGCCTCACAGGTAGGTTTTAGCAGTCCTTTAACAAAGGTGAAGTGGGGAGAAAAAGACAGGTTGAGTCTGTAAAATTACAAAGCCTGACGCGTTTTGGGTCTCACACGCCCTTGGTCACAGGCACAGGCAAGGGAAAACAAAAGAGCTGAAAGCAGTTCCTCTTTTTAAAATCAATGCATGTACCGCCCTACTGGGCCTCAAAGCACTGTGGTATTTAGAATCCCGCATCTTTTTCCTCTGTGGGTCAGCTCGTGGATTCCCAGTTAGAGCCAATAAGTTAATCCCAGTGGATTGGCATCACTCCATCCGCCTGCTCTCTGCCAATATCAAGCCTCCATTAAGGACACCAACCAATCCATGAAGACACACAAGTGCTGTCCTGCGGTCCGCATTTAAGCGGCGGGCAATATACAGCAGCCAGGGTGGCAGACGCCGGACGCTGGGGATCACGGTTCGATACCCGGCACCAGCGGCAGGGGTCTGCCCAGCACCATGTGATTCTGGGCAATAGTTTGCATAATCTTCCCGACGGCCCCCAGCGCCGGGATACCTAAGGGTAGCTGTGCACTTTACAAATACAGGATTATTATGAAAGAGATAGGGTAGGAATTCTTTATTTATCATTCTACTGCACATTCCTGTCATTTCCTAGCACTGACGCACTTTAGTCTACCTATCAACATCGCATGCACCCTTGCATCACACTAAAATACTGCTGGTGGGATAGGCAAGATTATTTTGCGCAGGAAGTGACACCTCCCTGCACAAGAGGAAACAACTAGGAGAAATCGATATTTCTCCTCATTGTGCCTCTGGTGTGGAAACCTACAATTCTGATGAATTCTCAGGCCTACCAATGTTGCTAAATCTGAGAATGTGTGAGAATTCATAGGTGGATGCATAGGAGCACCCATGCTCCACCTATGGAACGCCTCTCTGCCGCAGAGTAACTAAATCAAAAAGAACAATTGATGGACAAAATGCAAAAGCAATGTCCTACATTCTCCCCAGTACAGAGATCTGGGCTTAAATCCATTGTTTTATTGCTCCCCATACCATTCCAGTTTGAACCCAGCCATATGCAAATCAGTCTTGACCCTGCACCCAAACAGTCCAGCCTGAATTGCCAGGTCAGGTCCTCCCTGGACTGGAAACAAGCATCCTAGGACCGGTTTCGGGGTTTCACCCCTTATCAGTCAGGATAGCTTGGCTCCAGAGGCATGGAGAGCACGGGACCCATGTCTGGGCATACCCGTCCCACTCGGGAGTGACAAATGCAAAGAGAACAATTTATGGACAGAATGCATAACAATGTCATACATTCACCCCAGTACAGAGCTCTGGGCCTAAATCGATCGTTTTTGGGGTGGCATAGTTAGCAAAAGAATGATGGATTTAACCCAGATCTCTTGACTGGGGGTGAATGTTTTGATTTGCTCTGCATTCCGTCCATCAATAGTGTGTCTTTTGCTTTCTTGCCCTAAGTGCGCCGGGCAGGGCTTTAAATGGGCTGGTACTCGCAGGTACTGAGTACCAGCACTTCTTATTTTTACCAAGCTGAGTACCGGTGCTTCTCCAGTGCCAATGAGAGTACCGGTACTCAGATTGGGCCGATGGCCCATTTATTTGGCAGCATGTTTGCCATTTTGGAATCTGTCTGTCTTATTCAGCTGAACGGCCTGCTGGAGGCCTGCCGCAGGGGCAAGTGCTTAGCTGCTAGATAGAAGGTCTCATTGCCGTCATCCGCCCCCCGCTGGGCCTCCATGCTGGGTTGCCTTGTTAATTGTATTGCACATCGGCTGCAGGGACACAGTGATGGGTGCAGCCTGAATGAGTGGGATGGAAGAGAGCTTGCATAAGTGACTGTGCCATTTAACCGCTTGGCCTCCCACTGAGGCTCACTTGCTCCTGCAAATCCACCCCACCCTCCTCCACCTGCTGGGACATTGGCTGGGATAAGGAGTTGGCGATGGCCTACGCGGCCTGCTTGGAGCCTAGGTGAGGTGGGAGGAGGTCTACTGACCTGTCCATCAGAGGCCAGTATTGTTCTTCTCCTGACCTCTACTCTCTGCACTGTGCGCATGCTCACAAACCTGTAGTGTGCACTGTCTGCCACTACAAGCTTTCCGGCCATATGGCCTTCTGCCTGAGGGAAGAGGAAGGAGAATGGGATGAAAGAAGGTGAAGAGTGAGGGGGCAGAGATCGAAGGAGCAGAGCACAGTTTCAAGGAGGAAAAATAGAGACAGAAAGGGTAAGCACCGACAGAGACGGGGAAGACATCAAGACAGCTATGGAAAGAGTAAGAGAGGCTCGGAGATGGCAAATTAGAAATAGAAAGAGTGATAGTAGAGTATTATAAGATACCATTGGGCTAGTGAGAGTGGGCAGTGAGAGAAATGGATACAAATGGGAGAGAGGTGAGTGGGGGAAGGAACGAGAAATTAGAGATGTGAAGATTGACAGAGAGTATTTGTCTGCTTGCTTGTGTGTGTTTGCCTGGTTGTGTGTATTTTTGTGTGTGAGAGAGAAACCAAATCAGAGAGAAAGAGAATCAGGACACCCAGGTGGGATTTGAAAAGAAATATGTCTAATGCTTCTTATTAATGCTGCTATGCCGTCCCGGTTCACATTGATTCTTAGCCTGAAAGTGCTAATAGTACTTTTGATGGCTTGGCTGCATTCAGGGTTTAGAAGCTCCTTGCATTGTTCCTAGAAGTACTTCACACCATCCTTTATTAGCATATGGACCTGTTACTCTGCACATATGGAAACTTTAAGACAACTGTCAAGGGCAAAATGAATACTCAATAGAAGTGTTTTCTATCATCATGTCTCACCCCGCCTCTAACCATGCCCACTAGCCACGTCCCTAACTCAATCTAATGAGTACCTGCACTTATTTTTTTTCATTTAAAGCACTGGCGCCGGGTATGCCCAGACCCAGACGTGTCCCAGGCTCACTATGCCACTGGATTCAAGCTATCCTGGCTGATGAGGGGTGAAACCCCAAAACCGGTCCTATGATGCTTGTTTCCGGTCCAGGGAAGACCTGGTATGGCAATTCGGGCTGGACTGTTCCCATGAGGTACAGGGTCAAGAGTGATTTGCATATGGCCAGGTCTAAACTGGGGTGGCATGGTAGGCAAAAGAATGATGTATTTAACCCAGATCTTTTGACTGGGGGTCAATGTTTTGATTTGTTCTGCATTCCGTACATTAATTGTGTGTCTTTTGCAGAGTAACTCAAGGCAGTAATTTGCGCTGCCTTCCGTTACTCTAGATTTATTGAGCCAATCAGGGAGGGCCACACAAGGTGGCCTTAAGTGGCTTGATAAATCTCATTTAGTTTTGGCTTCGCCCTTGTGTCCCCTTCATGGCGCAAAGGTGACTTGAAAACCTTGATAAATATGCCCCATAGTGTGGAAACAGATTTACAAAAGTGTATCCTCTAGTAGTGTGCTCGGTGCACGGCACCATTAATAAACTGTGGAAAACGTGAAGAGCTAGATATTTTGTTTCCTTTGGAAGGGATCAAAACTACAGACTGTGCAGAATCAATGACCAATCACGTCTGACTGAATAGAGGAAAGTGTTAAATAAGCAGCAGTGTATATCTCTTAAGAACACATAGTTTTACATGTGATCAGAAGAGAAATGATTAATGTAGCCATGGCATGTTATGCTTAGATCAGCATCCTAACATGGGTGGTCTCTGAAAAAGATATGTATCTATGTTATTACGGAACTTCAGTGATGCCAATTGTTGTGCTGTCATCAGGGAAAAGGTCATGTGACGTTCATTAATTGTAATATGCAGAGTCTAAGGTCATATGATGTCACTTTCTGTAACGTCATTAAGGTCAAAGGGTGTGAGATGTCACTTCTGCTATCCATAGCATTTGGTGAATTAACGTAAAGGAAGCTCCTGCAACCCAATAGCAAACCTGATGGCTTTTAGCTCGTTTTACTGACAGGTGTACCAGCACGGCACAACACATCATCAGAATACATTTAGGGTTATATTTTTTGTGCAATTGCTTTAAAGTCTTAATCGCCTAAATCCCTTCCGCTCGAGCTGCCAACCAGCAGCCATGTTGAAACTGTAAGTGTTTGAAAGGCCTCGCGAGATCGGATTACGACATGTCTGCAGAAAAAGGGCCGTAGAGCACCTGGGCGGCTTTAGCTACTTTCGCTGGTGTTCATGCGACAGAAGAGTAAACGCATTTTAACCCTCCACCAGTCCTCCCCTGCCGCCACTGCTAAATACCATCACTGCTCGCGCCACCCTGACAGGGACGCGCGAGGTGATCTGCCAAACCGACAGTAAGGTGATAGCAGGAGCCAATAAAAAATGTGTTTTTAATTCCCTGGCTATCACAGATAGTGGCTGCTGCTAAGCATTTAAGATAAGATTAGTTGGTGGTGTGCTATCAGCACCTCCACATTTCCCCGGCAGGGACTCCTCCTGACAGGCTGAAGCCGAAGGCATGTCTGAGGATTAACACCGGCTAATGATTATACACTAAAGCTTTGGAACTGTCGGGCTAATAGGATTAAGCAATGCCAGATGCAGGTCCCTGTTCAGGTTAAAAATGCACTTTTTACATTCAAAGTCAGGCGGATCCCTTTGAACACGCGATGAATATGGATGTTTTCAATTTTCACATTCTTGCAGGGCTATACGATATGGTAAATTAATCCCTTCAGAACATCGGAAACAGGGCGAAATAGCCTTCTTGAAGTCGAAATCCTCCGTTTTAGATTTTCTTTCATGGGGGATAAGCAGTGGTGCACCACACATAATTAATCTTATTACAAGTAGAGGGAGAAAAGGGATACAGGGAAAAATGGAGGGGACACGCTGACATGTTTGGCAAACACATTTCAGGGAGATTTGCTAAAAGGCAATTGGGAAATACAAAAATAAAAATAACATCCAAAATGAGCGGTTAAGTGGAAAATGTGTAGTGTTTTTGGGAAACAAGAAAAAATGTTTTTCTTCGAAAATGCCCGATCCTTAATGAAATCTCTTATGAGGAAATATAAAAGGAGAAGCTAAATATTTTTGTTGTCTTTTACACCACCGGAGAAGAGCGTTCGCTGGAGAGGATGCTTGCTTTCCCCGAGGAGGCATCAAGAGTAAATCCCAACAGTCACTGTTAATAGGATTAAGACTCAAAATCTCCTTTCCGCAAGCCAAGTGCATCAGCAATTAGAGGCTGGACTCCGGTCCCTTGCGGTGCAGGCTGTCACATCTCTACCAGCAGCTGAGGAACATGGTTTAGGGAAAGTAATCCAGTGTCCAGAGGATGCCATGTGTGTCACAGATTGTGTTCGTGATGTCACCAGGATTATATGATGCTGTAAATGCACAAGGTTATCTTCATAGTGCCTGATTTGGTCCTTGTCACTCTTACCTCCAAATGAATCCAGGGCGGCATTCTTTATTCAAACTCTTGCTTGGTAATGGTTTGCACACCATGCATTTGGAAATGTATTGTTCATGCTTGCCTGAAAAGAACATCATCCACTTCTGAAGTGGCAATATGTTGAAAACTGTCCTAGTTAATAACAATGTAAGTGAACCTTACCTAATTTGCATGATTGTTAACATTTCTTTGTTGCTAAAAAGTGTGCAAGACTAGCAGAACTTTCCCTGACAATCTGTAAGTAAGGGTTTAGATAGGGATTATCGAGGACCTAATAAAGAATGATCACAACATCTTGACCAGAATATCGAGGAATAAAATACCAAAAGATATATTTGCATATAATTTTTTTTACTTAACTACACATACCATGGAGAAATATATATATATATATATATATATATATATATATATATATATATTCACTGAAAAAACAGTAGGTTTAACACTCGTTACTCGTTATAGTTAGGAATTAGCATTTAAAAAACCTTTGAAATTCACTGAAAAAACCATAGGTTTCACACCAGTTATAGTTAGCTGAATATTTTACTCATACAAAACCATTGAAATTCCCACGTTATAGTTAGTTGGACTCACTATAACTCACGCGCCCGCAATCCACTGCTGATGATGTCACATATTACATCATTCATGACATGGTCAGTGACATCACTGATGACATCACTAATGACATCACTGATGACATCTCAATTGACATCACTGATGGAGTAAGGTAAGTGAGGGAAGGAGAATGAGTGAGGGAGTGAAGGAAAGGAAGAGAGGGGAAGGGAAGTGAAGCAGGGGGACTGAAAGAAGGGGAGTGTGGGAGGTGAGTGAGGGGAAGGGGAGTGAACATGGGGAATGAGGATAAGTGAGGAAAGCGGAGTAAAGGAACGGGGGTGAGGTAGGGTAAGAGAAGAGCAGTGAGGTTAAGGAAAGAGGGGTGATAGAGGGTGGATAAAGGCAAGTGAGAGTGAGGTGAGGGAGTGAGGAGACAGAGGGACTGAAGGAAAGAGTGAGAGAAGGGGACTGAGTGAGGGAGCATAGAAAGCTAAGTGAGGGACTGTAGGTGAGTTATAGGGAGTGAGCGTGACAGAAGAGGAGTGAGAGAGTGAGGGGACGGAGGTAGTGAAGCTAAGGGAGATTGAGTGAGGGAAGGAGAATGAGAATGTGACAGGACAGAGGGAGTGAGAGAAAGAGTGAGTGAAGTGGAGTAAAGTGAGTGAGGAAAGGGGAATGGGTGAGTGAGCGAATGAAGGGAATAGAGGGGAAGAGGACTGAAGCATAGGTACTGAGAGAAGGTGAGTGGGGGATAAAAGTAAAGGGATGGAGAGAGAAGGATGGGCAATGAGGGATAGTGAGGGAACCGGAGGAAGGGAACGGGTGTGAAGGAGGGTGAGAGAACGGCAGAGAGCGTGAGTAAAGAGGGGTGAAAGAGGGTGGATAAAAGTGAGTGAGGGTAAGACAAAGGAAGTGAGGGAGTGAGGGGATAGTGGGAGTGAAGGAAAGAGTGACAGAAAGGGACTGAGTGAGGGAGCAAAGAAAGGTAAGTGAGGGAGTGTGGGTGAGTTATAGGGAGTCAGTGTGATGGAAGAGGAGTGAGAGAGAAGGAGGACGGAGAGAGTGAGGCTAACAGAGAGAGAGTGAGCGAAGGGAAGTGAGGATGTGAGAGGACAGTGGCAGTGAGAGAAGGAGTGAGTGAAGTAGAGTAAGGTGAGTGAGGGAAGGGGAATGAGTGAGGGAGCAAAGGAAGGGAAGAGAGGGGAAGGGAAGTGAAGCAGGGGGACTGAAAGAAGGTGAGTGTGGAAGGTGAGTGAGGGGAAGGGGAGTGAACATGGGGAATGAGAATACGTGAGGAAAGCAGAGTAAAGGTACGGGGGTGAGGAAGGGTAAGAGAAGAGCAGTGAGGTTGAGGAAAGAGTGGTGATAGAGGGTGGATAAAGGCAAGTGAGTGTGAGACAAGGGGAGTGAGGAAGTGAGGAGACACAGGGAGTGAAGGAAAGAGTGAGAGAAGGGGACTGAGTGAGGGAGCATAGAAAGCTAAGTGAGGGACTGTAGGTGAGTTATAGGGAGTGAGCGTGACAGAAGAGGAGTGAGAGAGTGATGGGACGGAGGTAGTGAAGCTAAGAGAGAGGGAGTGAGGGAAGGAGAATGAGGATGTGACAGGACAGAGGGAGTGAAGAAAGAGTGATTGAAGTGGAGTAAGGTGAGTGAGGAAAGGGGAATGAGTAAGTGAGCGAAAGAAGGGAATAGAGGGGAAGCGGACTGAAGCATAGGTACTGAGAGAAGGTGAGAGGGGGCTAAAAGTAAAGGGAAGGGGAGGGAACATGGGGAATGAGGATAAGTAAGGAAAGCGGAGTAAGCGGAGTAAGGGAACGGGGCTGAGGATGGGTGAGAGAAGAGTACTGAGGTTGAGGAAAAGAGTGATGAGAAAGTAAATTTTGTTTGTCAAACTTACCTTATAAGTAATGTAAACTTAATGACATATTTTAATACATTTAATATCTGTGGAAAAGGAAAAAAAATTACTTATAATTTTTATAATCTATATTTCAAAATACAAGAGACAAGGCAGAAGATTAAAGGTCATAAAAAAGGTACTAAGAGATAAAGTAGGAGTGAAGGATACAGAAAGAGAAACAAAGGAATACTGAAGGACAGAGAGAGGGAAAAAGAAATAGAGGGAGAGCAAATTACTAAGAGGATAATGAGGAGGATAGATTCAGTGACAGAGAGCAAGAGAGGGAGAGAGAAATGAACTGAAGGTGAGTAAGATACTAAAGGAATGTGAGTTTTCAGAACTAATGGAGGAAAGGGAAGTAAGGAAAGGGGAGTTAGTGACAGGGAAGGGGGAGTGAGTGAGGGAGCATTCACGACAATGAGGAATGGAAGGTGAGTGAGAGTGAGTGAAGGGGCGTGAGAGAGTGAGGGGATAGAGGGAGTGAGGGTAACAGAGAGGGAGTGAGGGAAGAGGAGTGAGGAAGTGAGAGGTCAGAGGGAGTGAGAGAAGGAGTGAGTAAAGTGGAGTAAGGTGAGTGAGAGAAGGGGAATTACTGAGGGAGCAAAGGAAGGAAAGAAGGGGAAGGGGAGTGAAGCAGAGGAACTGGGAAAAGGTGACTGTAGGAGGAGAGTGAGGGTAAGGGGAGTTAAGGATGGGGAATGAGGATAAGTGAGGGAAGTGGAATAAGGGAAGGGAGGAGAGGGAGGGTGAGAGAATGGGAGTGAGGTTGAGGAAAGAGGAGTGATAGAGGGTGGATAAAGACGAGTGAGCATAAGACAAGGGGAGTGAGGGAGTGAGGACATCGAGGTAGTAAAGGAAGGAATGAGAGAAGGAGACTAAGTAAGGGAGCATAGAAAGGTAAATGAGTGTTCGTGAGTTAAAGGGAGTGAGTTTGAGGGAAGGGGGAGTGACACAGTGAGGGGATGGAGGGAGTGAGGGTAAGAGTGAGAGAGTGAGGGAAGGGGAGTGAGGATGTGAGAGGACAGTGGGAGGGAGAGAAGGAGTGAATGAAGTGGAGTAAGGTGACTGAGGGAAGGTGAATTACTGAGGGAGCAAAAGATAGAAAGAAGGGGAAGGGGACTGAAGTAGAGTGACTGAGAGCTGGAGAGTGGTGGAGGGGAGAGAGGGAAAGGAGAGTGAAGGAATGGGGAATGAGAGGTAGTGAGGGAAGTGGAGTAAGGGAACGGGGGTGAAGGAGAGTGAGAGAAGGGCAGTGAGGCTGAGTAAAGAGGGGTGATAGAGGGTGGAAAAAGGTGAGTGAGCGTGAGACAAGGGGAGTATAATACATATTACACAATACAAAATACAAAATAACTTGTACAACATGTTATATGGTTTATTTTTGCTGTTCTCAGAATATATTGAATTTCACTTAAAACAGTGAGTTCAATACTACTCATCATATGACAGCGGGCAAAAAAAACCACAATCAAAAAGATTGTGTTTAAAAAACCCATACAACGTTTCAATAAATAATGTAAAATTTAGAAAAAACATATCTTAACTCACTTTTGATCCACGTACTTCTCCATGAGGCCAAATAGTATATGGAAAGTGCTTTTCTTTGGAAATTACTCAATAGTATTTTTAAACTTCCATTTACCCGAGTTTCTGAAAGAAAAGCTCCAACATCTTTTACATCATGAAACAATAGTTATATTTCCACCTCTGGCTTACTCATGATTAACATTTCCTATAATACTGATATCACTCACTATGTGATACACTTACACTACCTCTGTGACAACTACAAGTTTTTTATTATCTTGATCAATCTCACTCACAAAGTAATTTTGAATAGAAGACTACGTTTTATTAACTGCTCCAATCTTCATAGGCCAATTACCTTTCCTAAAATTTTGGTTTTAAGAACACTAGGTAAGAATTTTGTAAGTCAGAAGGCAAACATTGTTTGAAAGTCAATTGAGTATCATTACAATTAGTCCAGCCTTTTGGACATTTTAAATAAGCTGTGTAATGTCCCGATGTTGTCGAAGGACCATCATGGTAAATAATTGCTGCAGTTGCAAAGGTTCTTCCTGAAATTGATAATTGAGAAGCCACAACATTTTTAATTAAAGTTGTCAATTTAGTTCCATCAGGTCTACATCGTTGGAACATTAAAATTACATACTGTCCATATCTTTGTATAAATAATGTTGATAGCATTGCAGATTTACATGGAGTACAGACCATGTTTTGATTTGCTTCTCTAACTAGATTATTAAAAGACACTGATTTGCAGTCTGGTAAAGCCAAATATATAAATCTTTCAGTGTCTATTGTAGTAGTACTTGAAAAGGAACAATTGTCGCAGTTATGCTGCCATTTATAAGAAAGGCCAAAATTATTTTCTACATCTATACCTTCATCTTGCAATACAACAAGCATATACATTAGAAATTCCTGACAATCTTGCTGAATTTTCTGTGAAAATTGATTTAGACCAGAACATATGTCTAATACATGCCAAATTTCAGAAACACTTTCTATTTTTGTTCTATCACTGCTACATTTCTGAAACACAGAATTCAACAAACAACAAAATCTTTGATCCTGATTTTCAACAATCTGTTCTTGTAAAGTTTGGAGAAAAAAACCGAACCCTGGGTGAAGCACTAAGCTACGCTCGCGTAGTTCGCGAAGTTTGCGCAATTTCGCACTACGCAAGCTGCACGTAGCACAGTGCGAACACACGTAGTGCAGCGCAGCAGTCATTTCTTTGCTTGTTCGCGTTCCTCAACGTCATGTTTGCGACCGTGAGCAAGCAAAATGACATCCCGGCGAGACTCTCAACGCGGGGAGGTCAGGTTTCTCATTGCGAGTGGTCATGCATGCTCGCGACCGCTCTCGATGAGAAACTACAAGTTCGCGTTGAGAAAGCTGCCGCTCGAGTAAAAATCTACTCGAGCGGCAGAAAACTACAGCTCGCACTGTGCAAGATGCCGTTTTCAATGATTGCACAGTGCCGGATGCTTGTTCGCACTGTGCAATCATTGAAAATGCTTCTTGCACAGTGCGAACATGCAACTACGCAGCTCGCGTAGTGCTACGTGAAGTTCACGTAGTGCGAAGTGCACTTCGCGTAGCTTTGCTTAGCGCTACTTCACGAACTACGCCCACCCTTACAAAAAACAACATTAACCACTACATTAGCATAGCAGTTGACACCAGAACTATTTTCAAATTGAAATCCAACAACATCTTTAACTGAATCCTTTTCCTTTCTGCTTACAATTACTGCTTCATCTACTTTTTTTCTTTTTGCTACAACTTCACTAGAATTTTTCTCATTTTTTCTTTTTCGGCCTACCACACGCTTTTCAAATAGAGGATATTGAGGTAAATTTGGAGCATACTCTCTTCTTAACCTATTATATTCTTTTACACAATTTAGATCTGCACTAATCTTTGTCTCATCAAATTCAATCAAGTACAATCCAGATAAAGTTCTGACTCGAGATAAAGCAACATATGCCATACCCTCCTTGAACACAGAACTTCCAATATTCACCAAAGCACCATCTACACTTAAACCTTGAGATTTATGAATAGTCACCGCATATGCCAAAGAAACAGGAAACTGTTTTCGGTGGACATATAAATCTTTCACAAGCAAAAATCGAGCAGAACAACGACTGATTTGTTGTACTTCTTCAATACCATCAAATTTAATTTTCATAAATTCAATTCCATCTCTATTTCGGTAATTCACAAAATCAACAACATGACCCATTGCTCCATTTACTAAACCTCTTTCCACATGTAAATTTCGTCGTAAAATTATACGATAATTTAAAGATGCACACAGAGTCTTTTCCAAACCAGCAGTTTTAGATATTGTCTTCTCTAAAGAATCCAATTTTGATTTAAACTTTTCTGACAAAATAATAGTTGCTTCTTGTTGGACCTGGGATCTCCAAGTCACATAGGGTAGCTTGGCACTAAATGGGAAGGCGTAATCCAAAGGCACATGCGTTAAGTTTGCGTCACACCCTGCAGCAACTCAGCGTCCATCCACTCAAAAACAACACTACACCAATTTTTAGGAAAATACGGGTTGCTTTATAAAATATTCTTTAGCAGATTCTTTTAACTTTTAGCATAGTCTCCCTGCAATACAGTACATATCTCCGTTGTCAATTTATGGGCTAAGCACATTTACACAAAGCAGCATTAATTCTTTTCGCCCTTCTTCAATACAATAACTCTGGGATAATTCTTGCAACTGGAGCATTGAATATGGATTCTTCAGCTTCAATTAAGGTGTACAGAATAAGTTTACTCCCCCGTGTGACAAGTTCGTACATTACCCTTGATGCTCCAAAGCTACTACAAGCAGCTGGCTTTCTGGATAAAGACAGGCAATAAAAGTTACATTTATCATATACCCATTTACGTTGTTCTTAAGTTACAAGACAATATTTGTCTCTCACAGAATCAGTTTCAGGCTCTAGTACTTTGATTAAAAGGGGACAACCTTCTCATCTGCTTCCCTCTTAATTTCAATACAGCCCTTTGACCTCGGCTTTCATGTACAGTGCATCACTTCCGTCAGTCAACCCTCCATTTTCTTTATGCTGCTATCTACCCTTCTACCCTTCCCACAGTATGAGCTCTCCTCCAGGAAGCCTCCCCTAGAGGGAACGACAGGTTATTTTAGGTGTCACTCACTCGTGGCGTCTGGACAGTCTAATTGCTACACAGTTCGAAGAGGAGCTGCCCCCAAAACCTGTTGTTGTCTGTCTGGCCCCTTTTTCATCTACCGACAGCCTGCCCGGCAGTCTTTGAGGACAGGTTCAGTGGGCTCTCCCCTCCCTCCTTTCACACCGAAGCCCTCACAGACTCAGGGGCTCCACTCTCCCCTCTCACGGTCTTACCGCGTTGTGTGGAACTCGACCTTCCTCCACTCACGCTCCTGCTGGAGCCTCGATACCCGGAAATCCCGGCTCTGGGTTGATCCCGACCCCCGTGCTGCAAGAGGCAAAGCAGCTTGCGGGGCCGGAACTATGCCGTGACTCCCTCGGTGCTCCTCGCAGTTCTGTGACCCGCCCTCCTCTCGTCCATCAGAGGGGGAGGGAACTTCGCAGGCCGGCCTCCTTCAAGGAATTCACTCGCCCGCGCTCACTGATCTCCGCAACGCTGTCTTCTCAGCTTACTGCCCCGCTGACCCCGGACAGGTCCGCCCAGCCAACTTCCCACCACAGGGGGGGGAGCCCAGGAAATCAGCGGCAGTAATCCGGTGACGGCGTCGCCACACGCCAATCGCTACCGGGTAAGTTTAAGTTCTTTTGGCCAAGGAGTCTTCTCGAGGAAGGGGCGAGGAAGGGTTTAACCTCACTACCTCCAAGCAGACAATTCAGGCGAGGTCACATACGGCAAGGGGGAGAGTAGGCGGAACAATCTCCTACTGAATTAGGACCTGCTCCCACTGACTTCCCCAGCCAATTAACTACGTTTTCATGAGGGAAGGTAAATGGCTTCAGGAGTCTATAAATAAAGTAGAGCTGCCAGGGCTCAGTCAATAGGCAGGGGGCTACGTCAGCACGGTAGGGCAGCTGACCCAAAGGACAGTCTATCTCCTAACAGTGCGCTTGCCTCCCCACACTAAAGCTTCACTCCTCGCTAGGCTCTCCTTGGTTCTCTGGTCACTACTCACCAACAGCTAAAATGGCCGCCCTGGTTCTGGCCTTATATAGGCTGGCCTCAGAAGGTCCAGAAGGGACCGGAAGGTTATGGAAGGTCCCTATTCTAAGCTATGGGTCCTGTCCTGAGGTGACCGTTATGGCAGTTAATAGCCACCATTTTGTGTAGCTTGTAACTCTAGTCAGGCAGGCGCCTAGGCCTCAGGAAAAAGGACTATGAGGGCAAAAGAGCATCTAACCCCTAGGTCAATACCTAAAAATCCAGTGGACATAAAAAAAATGAAAGGTTATAAGGGGCAAAAAGGGGACAAAATAAATAATTAAAAGGAGGGGCTACCCAAAGGGCAGACAGGTCTAACACTTCTTCATGATCTATTTTATCAATAGCTTCCAGTCTCACAATCTCTTGATTTTCTAACTTTAACATTTTGTTGTTGAAGATTGAACATTCTTGCAGAGTTGGCATCAAGCATATGACAGATTTGTTTTCAGGAATTTTCTTAAAAATATTCTCTGGGAGAATGTTTTCGTTTGGAAACAAATTTGAAACTAATCGTGCATGGAAAGCTTCTTTGCCATGCTCACTTACTTTTCCAATTATTACATCTTGTAGAATATTTTTATATTCTTCATCCTTTGCCTGTCGCATATTTTGAAGCAGTTCTGCATATTTGAAATGTAACCATATGTTAACATTTCCAATGCTTCCTAAGCACTTCCTGGTATCTTCATGCGTAAGCATTTTAAACACTGGTTGTCCTTTCACTGGAGTTAGCTGCAGTAGATCTCCAAAAACAATGATGTGTTTGCCTCCAAATAACACATCATACTCTGTTTTAAGAACTTCTTGCATTCTTAAATGCACAAAAGCAAGCATTACATTTGATACCATGCTTACCTCATCAATGATAAGAAGTTTCATTTTCTTTAGAACTCTTGAAACTTCACAACAAGCTTCTCCAGATAGCTTGTGGTATTGTAATTTATTATCATGCTCTACTGGCAGCATCAATAAATATGTAAAGTAATCCCTTTAATGTAATGTGGTGCCAACCCAGTTGGAGCGGTAACAACACAAGACAGCGATGACTCTGTTCTTTTCTGCAGATAAGTTGCAATTGCTTTAATCAGAAAACTTTTTCCAGTTCCTGCTTCTCCACTCACGTACAGTCGGACAGGTATAAATGATGTACATGAGAACTCTTTTTTCTCATGACATAAACCATGCTCAATCTGTTCTGTGACTACGTCATATATTTGTCTCTGCTCAACGTTTAGTTCTTTTTCTAAATCTTCTAAGTTAACTACATCCTCCTGAGCTTGTTCCATGGCTCTTTCCACTTCATCCATGGCAGTGGCAGCTTCAGTTTGAATAATGGGTCCTCCTAGTGGATCCTGACTCAATGAAGCAGAACTCTGACTGTCTTGAGAACTGTCTCTAGCAATCTCTGCTGCAATTGTAGCTTCTTGCTGTATTTCCTCGTTCAACATTTGCAGATAATTTGAAAAAACAGGACATTCTATGGTATCCTTGGTTGCATTGAACGTATCTTCATAACTGAGAAAATCTCCAAGTAGTTCCTCTTCTGTACGCCATGGCTTAAAGGGTTGCAAAAGAGCTAAATAGTAAAATTCCCTTTTGTCAGGAGATCCACAACTCAATTTTCGATGATTAATCAAATGGCCTTTTCTTTGTTTCACCAGACATCCTTCACATCCAATTACAGCATATACTCCTTTATTGATATCTTCTATGATGTTCCTCTTAAAAGTATAGGTTTGCAGAACTTCATAGAGACAAACGTTCTCAAGATGACTACTTCTATTTGGATAGTATGTATCCAACATGTTTGTCTTCAAAATATCTGTACTGTTTGGTTCTTTCTCCGCCAAATACTCTATTTCTTGTACAGATTTTAAAACCCGGTTTCGTGTTGCAGAAAGACCTAGACTCACCTAAATGATTGTTCTAGATTTGGCATATAGACTTGCTGATGACAACCGATCAGAACATTCATATGCTCCAATTTCTCGATGCGACAACATCTTCAGACTGTAACTGTATAATTTCTTACTTAGGCTCTTTTCATGTGAAATGTCCTCCCACATTTCCGTCTTTTCTGATTTTGTGATGTAAGACGTCACATATCGAGCCACAGCAATAGAGTTGTCAGCAACATATTGAAAATCCATGTTAGCATTCCACCTGGACAAAATGATTGGGTTGTAGTAATTTATGTATTTGGACTCTTCATTTCTTCTTAGGTTGTATGTATTTTTCGGTGATTTTCTGGTCATAGTATGTCGCTGAGAAGACATAAAATTGTTCACACTTCCTTTCGATGTTACTGGTCGTGGAAATGCAAAACGACATTTTGTGTAGAACTTGTCCTTGGATTTGTATTTTCGACGACAGTATTTTCCACACCGATGGATTTGAAAGCGTAAAACTTGATGTCTTAAATTGTTTTCTTCTGTACTTTTCGGAACAGCACATGTAGAATACTGTTCAATGAAACTCATCACTTTGTCATCCGAATCTGTTCCAAATTTGGGTGCATCTTTGATCCATAGCAGCATATGTAGGTGAGGAGCACCTCTTGCTTGATACTCCTTTCTCCAAAAGAAATCCAAAACCTCTCCAAGCGGAGGATTTTTTTTGTTTGTGATAAAAGACATCATAGCTTCAAACCTATGATTGAAATACCTGCATACATTAACTGGATCCAAAGACAACAGTTCTCCAGGTGTCTTGTATTCAATATTTTCAATGTTTGCATTTGCCTCTCATAGAAATTGAAGTCAGTCTTCCCAAGCATACTTAGCACACCTCAGAGTGAGGAACCATGTAGGAGTTCCTAAATTCTTAGCATATATTTCAATTCCCCATGACAACGGTACCAATACTCGTTAGTACCACGTTGACATGCCATGAGATTAATTAGGTGAGATTCCAAAATACTGTCTTGCAGTTTGACTTTATCCATAAAGTCCCTTGCCGAAAACATTTTGCAGATGTACTCCACTTGTCAGTATATGGTTCACTGCATAAGAAAGTCCAGACAAGTCACTCTCAAACAGTAGATGAAACAAATATGGAATGCATTGACGAAACCTTGGATCTTCTGCATATAATCTTAAAGTCCGGTATTCAGATGCAGGAATTTGAACAGGTCGGTCGTAATATCGTCCACCTTGACCTGTTGGAAATAACTGTGGAAAACAACGAGCTTCCAAACTTTCTTCCCATACACTAAGGGGACTTCCTTTTGCTTCTTTCATTTGAAACAAGTCAATAGCATTCCCCATTACTTCTTTGGAATGCAATGGATGAACACTATAATATTCATACATTTCTTCACTTCTAGAGACATGAACGTTTTCAATTTGCCCAGCTGAGAAATCACTGTCCTCTTCTACAGTTGTTTCCTCTTCTCCAACATATACATTTTTGTAGTAGTGATTATTTTTTACCAAATACAACGTTGCCTTTTTGACTTTCCTAACATCCACTAATTCTTGCCAGATGTATTTACTCTTTGTTGGAACACCATTAACTAGAATAACCAGAGGTTCCTCTTCTACTTTTTCTACACCAATTGTATCAATATTTTTCTTAAAATCTAGAGGCAAATAAACAACTCTTCCCTTTAATCCTCTCTGTAAATCTGAAGGAGGCAATTTCCCTGTCTTAGGCTCCATGCGAACAAGAGCCTGAAAAGGATGCACACATTGAATCAGAATAGACTCATAGGTATTTAAATCCATCAATTCAGAAGGAATTTCTACCAACTCCAGATTATTATGAACATCTCTAGCAGGCATTCTGTTTTCATTTAATTTATTATAACAATATTTACAAATACGTTGATCAGAACCCAAATCAAAACAATTTTTTACCAACAAATAAGTTGCAAAATCCTTCCACTCATCATTATTTTCCATTTCACTTTTTACATATAAATCAACTAATCCAGTCTGATTCTTATAATGAGTTCGTCAACAACACACACAAGAAAAATTAGGCCTTTCACTTGAATTGACCTTAAACTTTGTAATTTCATGTTCAAATTTTTCTGTACTTGAAATCTGTACATTCTCTTCCACATTACCTTCTATTACTGTATCAGTTTCTGCACTGTCCTCTTTTTCACAAAAGTAACAAAACGCAATTTCTTCACAAATGTTCTTCACATCTAATTCAGTTCCATGCAAAAGAGCACTGTTTAACTGTTTTAGCTTAAGTACTGGACTTTTTGCATAATACAACCTTCTCACTAATTTCCTCACTTTATTATGTTGCACTGCTAACATCCTAAAATGGTGAAAAACACTCTGACATACTTTTCTTGAAAGACAAGCCAGTGAATGCCCATGCAAACCTGTTTTTTCTCTCACTCTGCAAGGATCTAACTCTTGCAAAATCTTCATCTTTTGTTTTAGACTTTTCTTAATATATGTCCGTAAGAATTTAAGAAACAAATCAATTGAATCCTGTCGCACACTACAAATACTACTACAATTTCAAGTATACACTGGAGCCTTAGGACATCTCCCTAAAACTTCATCAGCTAACACCTCTTCTGCATTTCTAGGCACAATTTTTTCTTTTTCAACAGAACAACGTCCTTCACCTCATATGCTACACCACTGGTGTCAACTGCATGCACCAAATCCATATCCTGAAAGTAACTTTCTTCGTTAAAAAATGGCTCACAACTTGAACTATGCTTCCATTCTCCAGAAAAAACATCGCAAAAGTTAGTCCGATTAATTACTCTTTTCCACTTACATTTTGATTTGAAAACATTGATTACCTCATCTAGTGTACGAATTCTATTGATTACCAAACCGTATAATTTGTTTTTTACTTCAAAAGCCTGATCCACAATCTTCACTATACTTTTTTTTCTTGTAAAAAGCACTCTTCTTTTTATACATCTTTACATTTTTTAATAAATTTAAAACAATTCTGTTATAAAACATTCGTCTACGAATGTCAATAAATTGATTTCTCCGTCTATTGCTATAGAGAATATCATCTCCTTTTACAGGTCTAAAATTTTATTTACATATGATTTTTTTTTCTTTGAAAGAACATCTTTTTTTTTAAACATAGCGTTAATTTCCTTAAAAACTCCTTTGTTTGCTTACCAGGAGCATTCTTTTTCCCCCCTGAAGATTGTGTTTTGGATGAATCTTCTAATTGTGTTTTCTTGGACCATAAACCATGTTTATATATTTTTTTTTCTTCTTTCCTTCGTCGGCATATTCTTTTATCTTTCTATAGATGATTACAATCTGTGGTAAAGAAAAAATAACATATTATAGACCACTACTACCATACTACATAGCAATTACAATAAGTTAACGATATAAACACTAGTTTACAACATAACTAAGTGCAGTGCAGTACAGTTTTATTATTAATCTCACTCTCTGCCTGCACCATCTCACTCTGTGCCTGTGTCTCATCTCACTCTGTGCCTGTGTCTCATCTCACTCTGTGCCTGCCCCATCTCACTCTTTGTGTGTCTCATTTCTCTCTTTGCATGTCTCATCTCACTCTGTGCCTGTGTCTCATCTCACTCTGTTCCTGTGTTTCATCTCACTCTGTGCCTATGTCTCATCTCACTCTGTGCCTGTGTCTAATCTCACTCTGTGCCTGTGTCTCATCTCACTCTGTGCCTGTGTCTCATCTCACTCTGTGCCTGCCTCATTTCTCTCTTTGTGTGTTATTTCTCACTTTGCGTGTGTCTCATCTCACTCTGTGCCTGTGTCTCATCTCATTCAGTCTCTGCCCCATCTCTCTCTTTGTGTGTGTCATTTCACTCTGTGCCTATGTCTCATCTCACTCTGTGCCTATGTCTCATCTCACTCTGTGCCTGTGTCTCATCTCACTCAATGCCTGTGTCTCATCTCACTCTGTGCCTGTACCTCATCTCACTCTGTACCTGCCCCATCTCTCTCTTTGTGTGTGTAATTTCTCTCTTTGTGTGTCTCATCTTACTCTTTGCCTGTGTCTCGTCTCACTCTGTGCCTGTGTCTCATCTCACTCTGTGTCTTTGTCTTATCTGACTCATTTTTTACAAGGATCACACTGAGTGTCTGTGTGAAATAAGGATTTATATTTTCAAAATTTTCAATAATGTCACCTGTGTTGCTCACAGTGTGCATCTCTTAGCTTAAAGGGTACTCTGTGCCTATGTCTCATGTCACTCTGTGCCTGTGTCTCATCTCACTCTGTACCTGTGTCTCATCTCACTCTGTGCCTGTGTCTCATCTCACTCTGTGCCTGTCCCATCTCTCTCTTTCCGTGTGTCTCATCTCACTCTGTGCCTCTGTCTCATCTCTGAGCCTGTGTCCCATCTCACTCTGTGCCTGTGTCTCATCTCACTCTGTGCCTGTGTCTCATCTCACTCTGTGCCTGTCCCATCTCTCTCTTTCCGTGTGTCTCATCTCACTCTGTGCCTCTGTCTCATCTCTGAGCCTGTGTCCCATCTCACTCTGTGCCTGCCCCATCTCTCTCTTTGTGTGTGTAATTTCTCTCTTTGCGTGTGTCTCATCTCACTCTGGTAAATGTTTTATGGTAAAATGTATGTATTTAACATTTTTGACAAGGATCACACTGAGTGTCTGTGTGAAATAAGGATTCATATTTTCACATTTTTCAATAATGTCACCTGTGTCTGCTCACAGTTTCCATTTCTTTTTTTTTTTTGTAACTTTTTTATTTTAATCAAACAACACAGAAAACATAAGCAAGGCAATATAACAGTATACATGAAGCGGGTGAGTGCTCACGGAGGGCGGGAGATACACAGTAGTTTGATACAGGAGTCGTTGTACAGAGATGAGGGGGTCAGAAGCCGAAAACTAAAATCAGAACAGAACACGCTATACTACCTCAGGAATGTCGGGTCAGGGAGACTGGGGAGGACTAGGTATCTCCGTGAGAGGGGGCGTACAAATATCTCCCCGGTAGGAGTTCCATTGATCCCAGATTTTCCCCCACTTTCTGGGTCTGCCTCTCGCCACGTATACAGTCTTCTCTCTAAACATACACCAATCCATATTCTCTTTCCATGCCGCCACTGTGGGTGGTCTTTGGGACCCCCAGAGCTGCGCGATGTCTCTTTTTGCAATCATATTACCAAGGGTAGCCCATCGCAACTGTGACACATCATAGTCATTCGGTCCCCATACATTCAGCAAACATCGTCGGGCCTCTGGCAGCATCACAACACCCGTGACCTCATTCATCACCGCATGTATACGATTCCAGAAGAGCACCATCACGGGACATTCCCAAATTATGTGAAGGAAGGTACCAAGTAGACCACAACTACGCCTGCACAAGCCGTCCGTCGAATAACCCATATGGATCAGGCGAGGGCCAGTAAAATAAATCCGATGAAGGATTTTAAGCTGGACCAAGCGGAGACGGGCCGGGATTGCAACCTCTCTGGGGGAGGAGATCGCAGACTGCCAATCGTCATCGTCCAACTCAACACCATCAGCAATCCAAGTCTCTCTGAGGCGCCCGAGCAAGCTCGAGCGATCATTAATCATCTTTTTGTAAATCAGGGAAATAGTGCTATCCGGCACATGGCCATCTAATATACGATCCTCGAGGGGGGAGGATTCCGGAACGGCACAACCTACCTGAAAAACCGAAGTCAACGCGTGGCGGACTTGAGCGTAGCGGAAGAATTCTCTATCACTTAGTTTGTATTCCGCTTGCAATTCTGCGAATGTCTTTATCCTATCCTTCACCCAGAGATCATGTACTTTGCTGATGCCAATCATATCCCATTTCTCAAATCCTTTCGTCCTCCACAGGCAAACCAGACTCTCAGAAGCATAAAGCGGAGTCGCGCAGGTCAGTCGACCTTTCCAGCCCGTAGCCGCGGTCGCACTGTGCCACACTCGCACGGCGATCCCCGTCGGACCTGAAAGCTGTACGCGCTAGGATACAGAATAAAGTGCCCTATTATAATCACTTCCTGGTAGTAGCCATTTGTCCATTGCAAACGCAGGAGCCCAATAATACCGCTTGATGTCCGGAAGCGCTATACCACCGTTATACCAAGTAAGCGGTAGTTTCGGAAGAGCAATGCGCGAGCGCCCGTCCCATATCAATTGCCTCTGTAGGGGTTCTACCTCTCGGAAGTACCTCGATGGAATCACATCAAATGTATTCTGTAGTGCATATAAAAACCTCGGGAGGGACATCATCTTGAAGAGCGCAGCCCGCCCCAAAGGAGACAACGGTAATTTACGCCAACTAACTACGTCCGATCGTAAACGCTGCAGCGGGGGAAGTAGATTACGCTCGTAGCGGACCGCAGGGTCTAAGGATATAAAACCTCCCAGATATTTGAAACCGGACTGCGATACTTGGATAGGACATCCACGCGGTAGGAGGGGAACTCCGCCCGCAAGCACGTATATATGAAATTTGGTCCAGTTAATAACGAGGCCAGAGTTGTTCCGGAACGAGTTAAGCACGTTGAACAAAACATTTAACGATTTTTGAGGCGACATGAGGTACAATAAAATATCGTCTGCATATAACGATATGCGGTCCTCAAAGTGCGGGGCCCAACGTATACCTATCATCGAAGGTTCCCACCGCAACCAGGCCGCAAGAGGCTCCAATGCGAGGGCAAAGAGGAGCGGAGACAGAGGGCAGCCCTGTCGCGTGCCTCTTCCCAGGACAAAAGGCCCTGAGACCCGGCCATTTACCACAACCTGTGCCAGTGGTGTCTCATACAGAAGCTTTACCCAACTAATAAAGCCATCGCCAAAACCAAACTTTGCAAGTGCAGCCCAGAGATACGGCCATTCGATTGTATCAAAAGCCATCGTGGCATCCAGGGATGCCAAGATGGCCGGCTTACGCAATGACGTCGCCCTCGCAAGAACACCATGTAGGCGCCGCAAATTCAAGGCTGTATTACGATTCGGGATGAAGCCCGACTGGTCCGGATGGATCAGCTCACTGACTACTTTTATCAATCGATTTGCGAGTAAGCATGGGCGTAAAATCCGCTCCGATCGCGGATTTTTCGGATTTTCGGCAAATTCGCAATCCGCGAACTCTCGCGAATTTGTCGAAAATCCGTGAATCCGCTCGCGGCGGATTTTTTGCTTGGTTGCGGCCGCGGCGTGGTGCACGGCGTTCACTTTCCGTCATTAAGCGTTTGCCGATCATATTTAGCGAGTGCCGCGCCATTTTGGATCTTGCTGCGTGATCCCGCGGGAGTTTGGCGCCCGCGAATACGTAATCGGGGCTTGCCACCTTGCACAGCATACCTCGCGAGAGTTCGCAATTGCGAACACGTAGTTGCGGCGGAAAGGAACAATCTCGCACTCGCGAAATAGAGATTTTGCAATTCTGCACAAGAAAATCACCAGCAAACAGGATGAACCTTCAGAAAATTATGATTTTTATCAGAATCACTCCTCAGGTTGACATTTGCATGGCCTTTTTTTTTTGCAAGGAGTCCATTTTTGGGGGGGGGAGGAAGGAAGTGCCCCACAGTCTCCAACTTCCTGTTCCTGTCCAGCAGGCTCCTCCCAGTGCTTTGTCCATCTCCTGGTCACTTTCATTTGGATCTGGAGCTGGAAGGATTACTTTTTGTGGGTGCTGCTGGATATTTGGATTTGAGGCCTTTTTGACTGTCTTTGGATCACTTTTGGATTAGAAATCAACTTTCACAAGTAAGTTTGTTTGGGGCATTACAGTTGCTGCAAGTACAATTTTGGAACTTTTTCAGAACATTAAATAAATTATATTGTTGGTAGCCACAGTATCCAGTAGGACCAGGGTTGGTTAGGGGTGCATGATACAACTGTTTTGTTGAATTTAAACACCATTGAGGCCATGGATGGGCTGGGATTGTGCTGATTTTATTGTTTTTTGTCGTTTTTTTGGGGCTGCTGGTGGGGCCTTTTGCCAAGGGGTAGTGGTGCATGGACTGAGTGTGCCTGTAGCGTGGTCTCACTCTCTTTAATGTAAACATCATGGATGGCATTGGATTGTGGTGATTTCTGGCTGGTTTTCTGTTTTTTGGGGGTGTACTGTTGATGTGGACTGTGGCCATGTGGGTGGCCATCTTGAGTCCTGGCTGGTACAGGCAACATGTGCTTGGGGTGTAAGGGGCCATTTTGAAGAGAGGCAGTGTCTGAGGCCTGCACTTATTTTGCCTACTTTTCATCCATTATGCCCAGGGGTAGTGAGTGTTGCATGGGCCTAGTGTTTCTGAGGGGTGTCTTCTTGAATTTAAACACCATTGAGGCCATGGATGGGCTGGGATTGTGCTGATTTTATTGTTTTTTGTCGTTTTTTTGGGGCTGCTAGTGGGGCCTTTTGCCAAGGGGTAGTGGTGCATGGACTGAGTGTGCCTGTAGTGTGGTCTCACTCTCTTTAATGTAAACATCATGGATGGCATTGGATTGTGGTGATTTCTGGCTGATTTTCTGTTTTTTGGGGGTGTACTGTTGATGTGGACTGTGGCCATGTGGGTGGTGGTGGTGGCCATCTTGAGTCCTGGCTGGTACAGGCAACATGTGCTTGGGGTGTAAGGGGCCATTTTGAAGAGAGGCAGTGTCTGAGGCCTGCACTTATTTTGCCTACTTTTCATCCATTATGCCCAGGGGTAGTGAGTGTTGCATGGGCCTAGTGTTTCTGAGGGGTGTCTTCTTGAATTTAAACACCATTGAGGCCATGGATGGGCTGGGATTGTGCTGATTTTATTGTTTTTTGTCGTTTTTTTGGGGCTGCTGGTGGGGCCTTTTGCCAAGGGGTAGTGGTGCATGGACTGAGTGTGCCTGTAGTGTGGTCTCACTCTCTTTAATGTAAACATCATGGATGGCATTGGATTGTGGTGATTTCTGGCTGATTTTCTGTTTTTTGGGGGTGTACTGTTGATGTGGACTGTGGCCATGTGGGTGGTGGTGGTGGCCATCTTGAGTCCTGGCTGGTACAGGCAACATGTGCTTGGTGTGTAAGGGGCCATTTTGAAGAGAGGCAGTGTCTGAGGCCTGCACTTATTTTGCCTACTTTTCATCCATTATGCCCAGGGGTAGTGAGTGTTGCATGGGCCTAGTGTTTCTGAGGGGTGTCTTCTTGAATTTAAACACCATTGAGGCCATGGATGGGCTGGGATTGTGCTGATTTTATTGTTTTTTGTCGTTTTTTTGGGGCTGCTGGTGGGGCCTTTTGCCAAGGGGTAGTGGTGCATGGACTGAGTGTGCCTGTAGTGTGGTCTCACTCTCTTTAATGTAAACATCATGGATGGCATTGGATTGTGGTGATTTCTGGCTGGTTTTCTGTTTTTTGGGGGTGTACTGTTGATGTGGACTGTGGCCATGTGGGTGGTGGTGGTGGCCATCTTGAGTCCTGGCTGGTACAGGCAACATGTGCTTGGGGTGTAAGGGGCCATTTTGAAGAGAGGCAGTGTCTGAGGCCTGCACTTATTTTGCCTACTTTTCATCCATTATGCCCAGGGGTAGTGAGTGTTGCATACTTGCATGGCCCTAGTCTTTCTGTGGGGTGTCTTCAATATAAACATCATGGATGGCATGGGATTGTGCTCATTTTTCTGTGTTTTGTCGATTTTTTGGGGTGTATAACTGAACTGATGTTCCTCTGTCTTCCATTGCTTTTAGGTGCACAAGACTCAAGAGAACCACCAGTGCCAGGAAGAAGTCCTGCAGCGGTGTGTGTGTGCAGCATAACGTCACGCGACGTCACGTCTGGACACAGACAACTCTGCAACTCGTGCAACTGCTGCCTGCTGTTCTGACCTGCTCTGAAGAAGATGGCCCCCAAAAAAGTAACCCGTAGCTCCTCTAGCAAGAAAGGTGCCAGTAAGGAGCAGAAGAAGCAAGTTACCAAGGAGACTGGTGTGCCACCCGCCCCTTTTTTTGGGAGTAAAAAAAAAAGTATGCCTGCAGCAGCAGCGGGATCTGCTGGGGACCAAGCTGGCAGCAGCACCCCCGCTCCATTGGGCTCAGTGCCACCACCACCACCACACCAACTTAAGTCCAAGCCCTTGAGTGCTGCAGAGGCAGCCAGTATAGTTCTTCAATCACCATCGACCAGTGATGTTGGCTCATCGCAAGAAAGCAGCAGCAATGTCCCTCAATCAACACAGGTTGTTGTAGCTCATCTGACGAGTGTTGAACAACCACAGCCGCAACAACAATCACATGTGCAAGTACAAGCCCAAGTACATGTGGAAGGAGAGGCAGCGCAAGGAGATGCGCAAGCAGAGGTGCATGGAGGGTCACAAGTGCCCACAATAGTTGTTCCTCCCGAAGTAGGGGCACATCAGGAAATCGACAATCAAGGCGAGGTATCATTTGAGGAAGCCACTCCTCCTGATGATCCTTCATTGTCTTCCACACCCCTAGCAAGGAAGAGATCAAGGGTGGTGTCTACATCTTCTTCAAGCACACCTCCTTCTGATGATACGGATCAAACTTGGGAACCAGCACCACTGGCGTCTGAGAGTGAGGCACACCATGATCCGACAAAGGTAGTTAAGCGTAAAAGGAAGCTCGTCCAAAGTCTCAGAGTTATGGAGTGTGATGAGGCTCAACAAGAAGTGGCGGATACTGCTGCTGATGAAGACTCTGCCAACGACGACCCAGTCATCATAAAGGTCACTGCAGCCCCAGCGGGCATGCAGCAAACAGACATTTTGACCCTAGCCCGAAGAGCTGCTGAGCGTGATGATGATGATGTTGTCGATGAGGAGGCAGTGGAAACACCACAATCATTGGAGTTAAGTAGTACACCAACTCGTCCCGCTTCCATATTTCTTTCTGGCAAGAAGAGACCTCCATCCACCTCGACCTTAATTAGTGGCGGTGAAAGTGCATAACGTACAAAAGTTGGGCAATCCAGATCCTCCACTTCATCTGGCATTAGCTTCATGACCACCACCACCAGTATCGCCGCCTCCTCCAGGTCCCACAGACACTTCAAGTCCCCAGTTTGAGACTTCTTTACTGTTTGTCAAAAAAATCCAAAGTTTGCCATTTGTACCCTTTGTAAGCTTGCAGTTAGTCGTGGTAAGCCAGGTACCAACTATGATACCGGAGGCCAGAGAGGTCATCTTAGGAGACAGCACACTGTCCAATGGTTTGCGCACCTAGATGCGATCAAGAAAGGCCGAATTCAAGGAAACGTTGATGTTGCATCTGATGATGACGAGGAGGAAGAAGACGTGTCAAACACTTCCCTTACACCCAGTACCCCTGTCAGCAGCACACCCAATGTGAGGCACACTAAGAGTGTTGGAGCGAGTGAGACACCAACGCACAAAAGTTCACCAGCGAGCAAAATTGGGTCAACGAAGTCATTATCAGCCCGTAAATGCTTGGTCCAGGGCAACATTAGAACAATGCTTACTTCAGACGTGCCATATGAACGCAACCACCCACTGACGCGTCTGTATAACACTAAGCTGGCTAAAATGCTAGCTGTGGACCTTCTCCCTTTTTCTTTTGTAGAAGCGGTAGGTTTTCTAGAATTAGTGGCAACGCTCTGCCCTAAATGGAAGGTTCCTAGCCGGTTCTATTTTGCCAGAGTTGCGGTTCCAGCACTACATGAAGATGTGCTGGAGGCGATTGGGGCAGCTTTGCAGAAGAGTGCTGTTCACACAATACATCTGACAACAGACATGTGGACCAGTGGCGCAGGCGCTGATTACATGTGCATCACTGCACACTGGGTCTCTTTTTCAGGTGTTAAAGCAAAGCTAAACGCAGGTGTTGACCCGGACAAAGTTTTCAAAGCTGCTCGGAAACATGCAACACTAGCCATGTTTGGCTTGGAGAAAAGTCACACATCCCAAAACATTTTGGACGAGTTTGACAAAAAGGTCTTGAAAATGCTATCCCCAAAAAAACGCCAGATTGGTTATGTTTCCACGGATAATGGCGCCAATGTAGTTAAGGCCATGGCGCTGGGTCGCTATTTTAGAGTGCCGTGTTTGGCGCACTGTATCAACCTGGTAGTTCAAAAATTCTTGAGTGATAGAGACAGTGCAGCGTTCGCGGTAATGGCCACCTGCCGCAAAATGTGCAACCATTTCAGCCATTCTTTTAAGGCCCGGAAGCATCTGAGGAGGCTGCTACTTCAAAGTCGAATACCAGTGAAAGCACTCATCCAGGAGGTGGCAACACGTTGGAACTCAACCTTCTACATGCTTGAGCGTCTGTATGAGCAGTATACGGTACTCGATCACTATTTCTTCACAGAGGGTACATCTCAGAAGGAGGACATGCGGATGGGTGCGGCGCAATGGGACATAGTTAAAAGCCTGACAGACATGCTTCGTCCTTTTGAGTTCTTCACGCGTGCAGTCAGCCAGGAGGACTGTAATTTGGGAAAAGCTATCCCATTGTTGTGCATGCTGGAGCACCAACTGATGGCGGTGTCTTCTGAGTTTGAAAAAGATGAAAAAAAAAAAGACCATTTTATTTTGTCTGAGAAATTATTAGAGCGCCTACGTGGTGATGAACGTCTTCAAAAGATCAAGTCAGAACAGCATTACATTTGTGCTACTATTCTGGATCCACGCTACAAAAAGGCGCTGGCAGGCGAAGCATTCTTTCCTTTTGCCGATGCAGATGTTCAAAAGTACAAACATTGGTTAGCCTGGTCAGCCAAGAGGTTTGAAAAAGAACGGCAGGTTATTGAAGGAGAAGACAGTACATCAGCATCAGCAGGCCATCCCCAGTCACAAGAATCCACTTCTGCACCTGTGGCTGGGGCACAAGTGACCTCTCAGCCGTTAAAGACACCGGCAAGTGGATCATCTGCACCACACACAATGACAACACTAACAGTGGCTGCGGAGGAGGATTGGCTAAGTTTGATGGGGTATGGTTCTCGAAAAAATGTCACAGGCACAGCAAAAAGTAAGCAAAGTGGAGGAACCGTTGATGACCTTGAGTCGATGGTGCAGGACTATCTGAATGACTCAACAGAGGTCTTTCTTAATGATGAGCCATTGCAGTATTGGCATGGGAAAAAACAATTGTGGCCAGAGCTCTCCAACCTGGCTATAAACTATTTGTATTGCCCACTCGCAAGTGTGTCTTCTGAACGTGTTTTCAGTGCTGCTGGTGGCATTGTAACTCCCAAACGGAGCCGCCTCTCGCCCCAAAATGTGGAGCGGCTGACAATGATCAAGATGAATCAGCACCTCATACCACCAGATTACAAAGTACGAGAAAGCACGCCGCATGAAGACGAGGAGGACGGCAACGTAGATGAGGGGATTTGTTCTCTGTTCGGTGGCACTGACCTCATCCTGCTTGAATTCGCAGAGTATGATGACGAAATCTTCTTCTTATTCCCTGACACCGAGCCCTGAAAATGAGACAATGAATCAATAACTTTCTTTTTCGTCCTTATTCACTTTTATTCCTGTGTGTCTCTCTTTCTTTGTTTTGCACAGTTAATTTAATTCAAACTTTAATCACCTAATCCCAAAAACAAGACCATCAGCAGAACTGTCTTCACTTGTTTGCTTATTGATTTGAAGGTGCCGCAGTCTACATTCCTCAGGTTCACAAGTTCTGAAGAACATGCTCCTCTATCCTCCTCCTCCAGACTGTGATTTCCCTCAAAGCAGAGTGCTGGATTACGCCCAATGAAGAAAGACTCAGCACTTGTGGGGGTGTTCTACTTCTTTGCAGGTGAGTTGACGGATTTGGGCCCATTGCTGTGAAGCTCTAATAATGGATAAAAGTGTTTTGAACCAAATATGAGGTGGAAATTTCTTGCCGTTTTTGCTGACTTGCTTGCCTTTGAGGTGCTCTTTGGCGGGGTTCCGGGTGTTTGTGGGTGAGTTTTGGGGTCTGGGAGCACTGCTGCGACAGTCTAATCTTGATTGCATTTGCTTTTCAGGAAATCCGTGGTGGAAAACAGGAGTTATGATGATTGATGATGACCTAGCTGCACAGTGCGTTTGGACCGAAGGCCGAGAGATATTGTAAGTATGAGATTTAGCTTTTTCGCTGTCTGGGGGTGTTGTCGCGTGGTTTTTTGCGGGTGGGTTGGCGGGTCTTGGCTGGGGCATTCCTGGGGCATTCCTGGGAAGGTCTAATGCCGGATAGAAGTGTTTTGGACAAAATCCTTAAGGAAAAGCCTTTTTTTTGCTATTTCTTCTGACATCTTGCTCAATGTAGTGTTTTGGGGGGCTTCCTGCTGTTCGTGGGTGGGTTGCGGCCGGGGTCTCTGTCGAAGCACTGCTGCGACAGTCTAATCTTGATTGCATTTGCTTTTCAGGAAATCCGTGGTGGAAAACAGGAGTTATGATGATTGATGATGACCTAGCTGGTAGTAGCTGCACAGCGCGTTTGGACCGAAGGCCGAGAGATATTGTAAGTATGAGATTTAGCTTTTTCGCTGTTTGGGGGTGTTGTCGCGTGGTTTTTTGCGGGTGGGTTGGCGGGTCTTGCCTGGGGCATTCCTGGGAAGGTCTAATACCGGATAGAAGTGTTTTGGACAAAATCCATAAGGAAACACCAGTTTTGGCACTTTTTGTAAGTTAGGGTTCGTTAGGGTTAGCCCTAGCAGCAGGATTGCATGTGTTTCGGGGTGTTCTATTGCAACGCAGTTCTGGGGTTTTAGAGCACTGTTGGAGCGATGCTGGCTATGGATACTTTTGCTTGCTTGCAAGTGGTTTGAATACAATCCACGGTCTGTATTTGGGCCTACTGTTACTTTCAAAGTACGTTTTGTCTCCATTTTTCTGCTAGGCATCGTTTTTGGAGATCTGATTGGGGGTCTTCTACATTTTTGCGACTGGCTTTAGTAAGGGTCTTGGTGGGAGCATTGCTGGGAAGGTCAAATTTTGTTCTAAAACACAGTTTACAGTACACCTACCTTGAGGGGAAAGATCCGCTATAATATTTTGGCCATACTTATTTATCCTTAAAAAGGTGACTCAGACAGAGCACGCAATTTCAAAAATATTCTACTGTCTATTAGGGAAATCAAAGTGTGACTTTTTGCACCACACAGCGTGCATACCTTTTATTTATTTATCAATGGTATTGTAATAGCAATTCCTGTTTTCCGTTCAATAATTACAGGCCGGGTTTCAGTCAACATCCGCCAGGCAGGCAGTGGACAGGGTGTCTTCTGTCAGTGGTCACCAACATTGATGGACGAAGCGTGAGCTGGAATGGAGGAGTGCCGCTAATAAGAGGAATTGTTTGCTGCATGCAACTTACTTACCAAATTCAACAGGACAACTCCAACAACATACAGAATACAGATACAGTATCCATTGTTTTCTTCTATGAGTGTGACTGCATGTGCTTAGCTTTAGTTTGTACCCAAAGATTTCTTTATCTTCAATTATTGTTTGTCCAGGCTGTGCTTTTTTTTTCTTCTCTCAACAAAACCTACCCAAAAAGAAACCCCCATTCCCATCCATTTTCCAAACCCTAACCCTCTTCCCCCTGGCTGTGTTGTTTTGCTTGATGTCTGACTAAAATGACATCAATAATTCCACACACTTGCTGGGGAGGATAAGGTCATAGCAACAGGCTGGTGAAGGAATACGAGGATATCTTCTAGACTTACTCAGCTTCAGTACTATATCTTCTAGTAGTAGGAGCCAATGTCAAATAAATTCAACGCAAGTACTAGTTATACTTGCAAGCAAATACTTTACCATTTGTTAGGCTACATTATGGCACTGTTCTAGTGTACTGTCACCTGCTATATTCTCGATCGTACCGTAACCGTTGTAATGCTACAGTAAGGACAAACCAGGTTTCGTTTTCTTTTTTTCCATAGGCATGCAACTGCCACTGTGTCACACCACTAGTACCACCGCAATGAGGAAATTTCACCCGCCCAGGATTGCCAACGTTAATCCCCATTTCACGTGGAGCCAGCCCTGGGCCTAGCCCTAATTTCTAACACAAATTACAGGTAAGATAAGCGTTTGGTGGGAGGTAGTATAATGGAGTATTATTTAGGACTAGACGAGAGATTGACGGTAGTACTACTAAAGTCCTACGACTGTTCAGGAAAACAAACTTACTGTTACACCCCCGTCCCCCACCCACCAGACTGAAAAGCAGTAAAAAACAGGTATGGTCAGATAAAGTTTAAAAATGTATATTTATGTAGCCCTAACAAAATAATCTCCCTCAAGACCCACCCTAACCCCAACGATTGTCTTTGAAAAGTCCCAAAAAGAACCCAACTCCCAAATCCCACCCCCCAAAAGTCTCTAAAAAAAGGGCAAGGGACACTCCACTACTGGAGGGTGCTGGTGCATTTTGCGGCATGGGCATCATACTCCTTGCGGAGGGTGGCAAGCTCGAAGCGGAGGCCCTCCACCAAGTTCTTATAGTTCTGGACCTCCTGCTCCAGGTAGGACATTCGGACTCCTAGGCGGCGTTGGCGTGCCTTGCAGCTCCTGTGGGGGGCAGCTGGTCTTTCTGTTGCTTGGCGGTGGCGGTTGGCTTTGTTAGCCCGGCTCGGTCCCGCTGGAGCACTGCGCATGCTGGCGTCCCGTGGGGTCACGGAGGAGGATGCAGCTGTCCCAGTCGAGGATGTTGTTGTTGCACCGGTCGACTGCATGTCCTCCTCCTCCTCCAGGGCCACCAGCCGCCGATATTCGGCGACAGTGGCATCCAGCCTCCGTTGCCGGGCCATTCGTGCCTGCTCCCTCCGTGATGTCGATTTGGAAGGAGCAACTATATGAAGAAAGAAAGACATAGTCTGTAACCAATGCTCCTTAGCATTAATAACACAAAGTGATTGAGCCGAAAGTTGGGTCACAGTACAAGTAGCAAATTGAAAGCACAGTACATAACTATTGAGGACAGTATCTATGTAACCTCCCACTTCTGTATCCTTGCTCTAACATTAGTGGTAGTTTAATGAACAAATTCTACGACCACTATGGACTTCCATTACAGTCGACTATGACAGTACACCAGTCTTATTCTTCTTCTTCTCTCTTGTTTAGGAAAATTGGTACGTTATCTTATGCAAGCCGGCAGAATGGCAGCACAGTGAACTTGCACCCGAGAAAAACAGTTGCACACCATGATGAGTGAGACAGACTTGCGTTACTGTACCGGTCCAGTACATGCAGGTGGTGAAGCTATTACTTTTCTATTACGGGTGGCACTGAGAATACTCTGTTACAAGGGCTACTGCTTAATTAATTTACCTTTCACCCTACAGTGCAAATGAGTACTAGAAAAGGAAAATGAAGAAGCTAAATAATTTGATTATCTATCACTTCACATGGGACGTATTTGATAACATATGGGATGACTTTAGGTGCTTTGCTTAATATTGAGTGAACAGTGATACACCCACACATGAATGACGTACTACAACTAAACTAAAGTTATTAAGAGAGGTACGGAGTGTCCACCGTAATAACCAGATATATGCGGTGCTTGCAGTTGCAATACAAAGTACTGCTACTATTCATGGTAGTATTGGACACATTTACAATTTCTTTTCCTTGCCTTCCCTACACTGGAACGGACGTGCGGGTGCGGTGGTACATGCTCTTCAAGGTAACACTTAGTTCATCCAGCGACCATCTACTCTCTCTAGATACACATGTGCTATCTAAGAGTCAGAGAATACCATGCTCCAGGCATCCATTCATTCAAAGTATACGCACACATACAGTTTCTGTTTCACCCACCCAGGCTGCTGTCCTTCCACCCATCCTTGCTTCATCATTGACCCAGCCATGCACCATACCATATTCTTTCCTTCCCAGCCACCTCGGGGGCCAAGCAAACACATATCGTTCTTCTTTGCCAGCCATCATACAATTTCGCGTCCCACTTACTTACACCCTTCTTTCGCTTTTCGTTCATCCCATCCATCACGTTCATCTAAGAACTTATTGGGATTCTTCTCACCAAAAACTTCACAGCTAAGTCGAAGTACATTTCGAGGAGGCTACTACCTGGTTGATTTGTAATACACCCGTGCAGAAAGCACACTATGCAGTCTTCAATCTCAATAAGTAAGGAATATATAGCTTACCTGTTCCCGCCACCACCGTGCGAACCCCCACAGGACCGTCCGCCGGCTCTTGCACCGCCTCCTCCCCAGAGTCCTCCGAGTCCTCGCCCAACACCGCCACCTCCGCGCTGGCCCCGTCACCAGATGTTCCACCTACAAAGTACATTTAAGAATGTTAGAATACACCACTCACTACTATATAATATTTGGTCTAGGAGTAATAAATAAATGTTAAAAAAACAGAATACAATGTAATAATTTGTGACTGTCTACTCTAAAGTAAAAATGTCCCTTTTTCCAGGGAAGGCTGTTGTCTTGCTGCACTTTTATGCACAACTGATGAATGCTTGCTTTTTATTTTTAACACGCAGCACTTTTTCTCCTAACAGACAGAAGCTTGACTCCTAAGAACACGACCAGGATCAAGTTCAAACCAGGTGAGAGCTCGGCTCGACCACAAGAAATGTGTCCAATTAATCGTCAGCACTAAGCACTTTTCCGTTTTCAGTTAAATAGTTTTATGACAAAGTAGATTTTAATAAATGTGTTTACTTTTAATAAAGCTTTTAAACTTAAATAGACTCTGTGGTTTTTGGTCCTCCAGACTAGAGTGGATGAGCTAAAGGTTTTGGAATTTTTGCAAGCATGAGTGCCTCTGACACTTCTTGACTGTGACTCCGTACTCTTGTCCTGCGTACGATAATCTAGAGATCATTGGGGATCAATCATCGGTGACTTCGGGAGCTAAATGACTCTGCCACACTATCTAGTCAGTAAGGAGACAGTGCATAGAGCTATTGCTGAATAGAATGGGAGTACAATGGAATTGCCAAATGTCCAATCTTAGTTAGCTACACAGACAGACTAATAAGAATAATCTAGTAATACCACATGGAGTCATATTCGAGGCAGGATAAGAATTTATATCCAGTCTACAAGAAGATCAAAGACGATTTAGAAAAAATCGAATGAGGAACGCAAGGAAAAAATAGGTACTCTTTATTAAAATTTAAACTTACTGGGGCCAGCAAAGGAGCCCTCGCCTGCCCGATCCTGGCCTGCATCCTCCTGAACAGCACCCTCCTCCTGTGTCCTCTTGCCCTTGGGGGGAGCTGATGTACAACATGAAAGAAAGAAAGACCAGAAAACATGGATGAGATTTGTCAACCAAATCAAACATTTCAAAAGAACAATAACAAAATATTTTGGAGAAATAGCAAATAGATAGACAACTATTCCACGGGATCTATCTCATGTGGTATACTACGTTATTCGTATTGCCTGATTTGCGGACCGTTGACTTAGAAAGTTCCTATGTAACTCAATAAACAGACTACTAAAGAGGTTTGCCTAGGCCTGGCAGGCAGCAGTCCGCAGCACGCGAAGTGACAGACAAAGTCCATCCTGCTTGCAGATCAGTGAATACTCAAACTATCAATCCACCGACCACCGCCACTATTTCTTCTTATAGCCATGTGTCTAAAGGAAGGACTGGACTTCAGTCTGTTGGGGCTGATTTAGAAGTCCCTTGCGGCTCATTTTCCTCCATTGTTGCATGACTTTTGTGACGCAGCGGCAGAACAAAAGACTCGCCATGGTGTTGGTGCGGCATATATATGCATCACGTTGTAAAGCCCTGCGCCATCAGGGGGCGTTCCGGCGCAAGGGAGGGCGTACTTGCGCAGGAACGAATCCTAAAAGTGGCTGAGGGAAATCTACAAGATGTCAATCAGTCAGTTTTAGGACAATGATGCATGACTCAAACCCTGCGCGCTTGAAGCCGACGTACGGCTTGATGCAGCATTGGGGAGATAGGGTACCCCAGAGCATTGCTGGAGCAGCGCCATCGTTGGCACGCAACTCCAGCAATGCGCCGCCTTTACGGCACAGATGCGTAAGGCTTCTGTGACATTTTGGGCCAATGGGTGGTGGTGGCATGGCACACAATTACTGCCGCACCCCTGCTACTTTGCAGGGATGCGCCGGTAATTGAAAATATGACCCTTAGTGTCTAGCATTACGCAGTTCTTATCTTTACACTACACTCATACATAATTTCTCAGGCCAATGAAATGAACACAAAATACAAAACAAATAAGCATAGTAGCAAGCAAGGCTACTGAGAAGGAGAGCAGTGCACCTGAAATGCATAGAAGATTTTGAAATATAATTTACCTACAATGTAATCGGCAGCATTATTGCTCTTGGTAAAGAACAAAGATTTGCAAATGACAGAGCCGGATAAAACAGAGTAGTGATGAATAGCTACTACTACTCACCAAGCCCGGGGACCTCTACGCCGAGCGCGTCCAGCAAGTCCCGCTCCCGGTCCATGACATCTGTCCAGCGGTGGGTGGCCTGGTTATATGTGCGCCGGACCCCAGAGAGCTTAAACATGGCCCGGCACACCTTCTCCCACCGCTTCCGGCGCTCCCGGATGCCATAGCCGGTTGCGATCTTGCCGCCTCCCAGGATCGTCTTGGGGAGGCGGCGCTGGACGTGGAAGATGAGTGCGGCCACCTCCTCCGCGCTAAAGATCTCCCGTGGCACCACTTGCTCCCCCCTCAAACGCCCGCACGGGAGCCGGTCACGGGGTGCGGGACCCTTCCCCTTCTCAGGGTGCTTCCCGGCTCCCTTTACCATGGTCTGGGCAGAAATAAAGTTAAATGATAAAGAAGAAATAGAATAGTGAAGAAGAAAAGAAAAGAGTTTAAAATAGTAGTTTAAAAGTAACTAAAAGCAGCAGAAAACACAAAAATATAGAGCTAGAAAAATAGAGGGATAGATTAATAAGTAAAATAGATCAAATAAACTTCAAACAAGCAAAGGATGGCAGAGATTCAGAGAGGATACAGAAAGCATGCCCAGAACCATAGCAATGAATGAGAAACAAGATGGCCGCTCCCGTTCCCGACCGCGTGGGTAAGTTTGCGCGAGATTTTCCTCGCGAGCACGCGCGAAATTGTACTAGCGAGCAGCACACTTTGCGAGATTACACATAGCGGCCGGAAACGGAATTACGTCACGCAAACAAGATGGCCGCGCCCGTGTACGACCGCTAGGGTAACTTGGCAAACGTATAGCTACAAGCGCCTCGCGAACACGCACAAAATCACGCGAACATACACGTCGCAAAAAAAAAATTAGGGTATTCGCAAGCATTCGCGGCTTCCGAAATCGATCTCGCACGGATTCGCGCCCCAAAAAACGCGCGAAATTGCAGAAAAAACGATTTTTGTTAAACTGAAAGCAATGAGCAGGTGCAAAAGTTCAAACTTAACATTTGTAACATTCACTGTAGTGCTTCCTGAGGGGCCCCTCCAGAGTTTGCAACTATTCTATGACCCTGCTATGACCCAAACAGCAGGCTCATAGAATAGCTACAAGTAGACCATAAAGGTCCTGTGAATTTTTTTTTCACTGCAACAGAAAGCAAATTACAGATAAGGAAGGAAGCAGGTGCCAGCCAGACTGGAACTTTCTAAATAACTGACACATTAATCAACCCCAAATAAATTAATTCATGGCAGTTGAAGTAGGGGAGGTGTGCTTGCTTTTTTCACCCCCCATAAACTACAGTGATAAACAAACCTAATGGGTGGCAGTGAGGATGTACCAGAGGGTGGCATGGGTGTCCCAGAGGGTGGCAGTGGTGAAACAGAGGGTGCTTTGAACCTGTGATGATAAACCAGACGTAGAAACAACATAGTCGCGGCCGTTGCGAGCCGAAAAGTAAGTTCGCAATTGCGAAATTGTCCCAAAATCGGCGCGAACGCGCGCCAACACAAAAAACGGGAAAATCCGCAAATCCGCGAGAGTTCGCGTATCTTCGCGGATTGCGAATCCGTAAATCCGCAAATTCGTGTACGCGAGATCCGCTAGATCCGCCCATGCTTATTTGCGAGTAGCTTCGCAAGAATCTTAGGCTCAGCGTTTAGAAGTGAGATAGGCCTATAGGACGCACAGCTGTCCCGTGGCTTCCCCTCCTTATGGATCACCACTATGGTCACAAGGCGCTGATCACGGGGAAGGGAGCCTGTGTCCCGCGCTTCCAGAAACATATCACGGAGATATGGCGCTAGCGTGTCAGGGCGCAGCTTATACAGTTCAATGGGAAGACCGTTAGGGCCCATGGCCTTCCAGAGCGAATAGAGCGCACTGCGAGAGCTACCTCATCAGTCGAAGGCGCAGCATCCAGCAAGTCTCTGTCAGACTCAGACAAACAGGGCAACGCGATATCCCTTAGCAATAAATGGGAATCCTCCTCGGGTCTGTCAGACACCGGAGAATAAACTCCTCGAAAATATTCAGCAAAGCATTCAACAATGTCAACTGGATCGGTCACTCGCACACCATCCACTCTCTCAATCACTGGAACCACTCGGCTCGCCCTCTCCCTTTTATCCAGCCAGGCAATCAGCTTACCCGCCTTGTCACCCACATCATACAATCGTCCCTGTTGTTCCCTACTCATCATCTTAGCCGCGTCGGTAACTAGATTCTTATATTCTAATTGCTCAAGACTGAGGATGTGAAGCGCATCTCGGGTAACATTCTGCTCCAAGGCATTCTCCAACTCAGTAATTTCAGTCTCAAGGCGGACCATCGTCTCATTTCTAACTTTCTTAGCACGTCCAATCAGTGATAAGGCTTGTCCCCGGAAGACCGTCTTAAATGCCTCCCACAGCGAAACAGGCGATGACACAGACTCCACATTTTCAGCAAAGTACAAATCCAATGACTTAACCAGTTCAGCACGAGTTTTGGGGTTATGAAGATACCACGGATTAATCGGAGCCACCCTCCCTGCGGTACCAATGTTAGTATGTATCTGAAACCAGAGAAGGGAGTGGTCCGATATACCTCGAGCTAAGTGTCTAATCTCCCCAATCGACGAAGACTGGGCCGCCGGTATCAGGATATAGTCCAATCTGGATAAACTACCATGCGCGCCTGAGTGAAAAGTATACTGCGCCTGGTCTGGATGCATCAACCTCCAACAATCTACCAGCCCCAGCGCTTCCAAAAAGGCTCCCAACCAAGATTGTGCACTCGTGAGGTCCCTGGGGGGATAGCGATCCCTCCTCCCCGAGATCACTGAATTAAAGTCACCACCCAGTATCAGGATACCATCTGGGAGACCCAAAACAACACGTCCCAAGTCTGCAAATGTAGTGGTTTGTAGGCCAGGCGGGACGTAGACCGAAACCAGTGAGATAGTCTTCCCCTCCCACCTGCCTATGAGTGCAACATATCGCCCCCTAGCGTCTAGGACTATGTCATCAATTTCCAGGGGAAGAGAAGTCCTTATTAATATACCCACCCCTCTAGAACTAGAGGTGAATCCAGAATGAGCAGCAAGACAATATCCCCACCTGTTCAAAGCATTGCAAGCATTTCCAATCAAATGGGTCTCTTGCAGTAACACCACATCCGGGGAAAGGCGCCGCAACATCTGCAAGACCACTCCCCTCTTTATCCGGTCCCCCAACCCATTCACATTCCAGCACAGTAGTTTCAACCCCCTACCCCCCATCCGGACCCACAATGATCTCCCACCTCATAACGAGCACCACACCAAAGTCCAAAGTCATAGTAGTTTGTTGCCTTGAAATAAAAGAAAAACGAAACACCCTCAACACGTTCAACCCCCTCCCCCCTGCAATACCCCAGCGCAACTCCCCCCACCCTGCACCCCTGCATAGCCTCAAAAGCCTTCCCAACTTGCAGTGTGCCTGTCGCCCTAGCAAAAAACTAATCTACACAAAGAACCCCAGAGGAGGAAAGGGTCCTTCTCCCCCCGGCCGCCTCCAGGGACGCACTTGAAAGCAACGATCACAGAAGGCAGCATGTCGCAGTTGTCCATTGTGTCCATTGTTCGGGCCTCAGGCGCCATTGTTCATTCTTGTTCCGTTAGCCCCCCTTCCACACGACCTGTGTGTTCCTCACGATTGGCACGGGCAGGTAACGTGTCTAGCCAGTCACTTACTCCCTCCGGGCGATCAAAAAAGAGTGTCCGATCCTCATATTCCACACGCAACCGGGCCGGGAACAACATCGCGTACTTCAAGTCCATATGTCTGAGACGCCTTTTTACCCCCTGAAATCTCATTCTTTGCCTCTGAACGGATTGGGAAAAATCTGGATAGAAGTTGACTGAGGTGTTCTCGAACTGCGTAGGACCACCCGTCCGCGCAGCCTGCAAAATGGCGTCTCGGTCTCTGAAGTTAAAGAGTCCGGCGATGATCGGCCTAGGGTGGAAACCCGTCTTTGCTTGTCCACCCAGTACCCTATGTGCGCGCTCCACTGCAAAAAATGTACTCAGTCCCTTAGGGGTGAGGTGATTGAGGATGAGATCTTCGACACGAAGGTCAGTGGACTGCGAGCCAGAATCCTCCGGAACCCCAATAATGCGAACGTTATTCCGCCTTGCACGGCCCTCAAAATCCTCCAGATGACGAGCAAAGAAGTCGTTAGCGGATCGCAAGTTGCGCACCTCAGTTTGCAAATCAGACATGTCCGTCGTGAGACTAGAGGTCTTCAGATCTAGAGATTTGACCTTCTCATTTGTCTTCGCCAGATCCGTTCTGATAAGATTAACATCGATGGCCACTGTGTCTAGTTTCAGAGCCAGGGCCTCGTATTGCTGGCTAATAGATGACTTGATGCCAGCAATGGCGCCCATGACGTCCTTTAGCGTTAGATCCGCAGACAAAGTAGGGTCGTCCACCATCTCTTCCCGGACCTTAGGCGTGCCACCAGGGGATCCTTTAGGATGCGTGTAGCGGTCCATGACGTTTGTTTGTGTTGCACCTCCTCGGAAGGTAGTCTTGACTTTACGTCTATCACCCTCAGGCTTGCCTGACATGGCGGGCTGGGTGCCCCGAAGGGGCGCTTGAGATCTGGTCCAAATGGTTCCTCAGTGAGCACTCACGGAATCTCCAGAGACCGATCAAGCCAATGGAATTCCAAGGCCAGGCACTCGCGAGCCCCAGGCCCAGAAGTGAGCACAGGAGCCCGCTATGCCCAGTGTCAGTCTCGGGAAGGAGGAACGTCCGGCAGCAAAAACGAAACTGAAAGTAGATGTGGGCCACAATCTGGGTCTCTCCAGCCGATGTTCTGAATTACTGACCGGGCACAGCCGCGACGCAAGGTCCAGGCAGCGCTACGGGGTAGGCCGCAAAAGTACAGGGTGGCGTAACTCAGGAACCCGAAGTCCAAATCGATTCCGGAAAGCAGCTATTACATCAGCTGGGCTGTGTCTTCAATAACCCATCTTCAGATTCAGGATATGTTGCAGGATAGATGCGGGAGGCGGCGAGGGTCTGGGGAGCCCTGTGCTCACGCGGCCATCATGGATTCGCGCTAAGCTCCTCCCACAGTTTCCATTTCTTAGCTTAAAGGGTACTCTGTGCCTGTGTCTCATCTCACTCTATGCCTGTGTCTCATCTCACTCTGTGCCTGTGTCTCATCTCACTCTGTGCCTGTGTCTCATCTCACTCTGTGCCTGTGTCTCATCTCTTTCTTTGTGTGTGTCATTTCTCTATTTGTGTGTGTCTCATCTCACTCTGGTAAATGTTTTATGGTAAAATGTATAGCTTTAACATTTTTGACAAGGATCACACTGAGTGTCTGTGTGAAATAAGGATTTATATTTTCACATTTTTCAATAATATCACCTCTGTTTGCTCACAGTTTGCATCTCTTAGCTTAAAGGGTACTCTGTGCCTGTGTCTCATCTCACTCTGTGCCTGCCCCATCTCTCTCTTTGTGTGTGTCATTTCTCTCTTTGCGTGTTTCATCTCACTCTGTGCCTGTGTCTCATCTCCCTCTGTGCCTGCCCCATCTCACTCTTTGTGTGTCTCATTTCTCTCTTTGCGTGTCTCATCTCACTCTGTGCCTGTGTCTCATCTCACTCTCTGCCTGTGTCTCATCTCACTCTGTGCCTGTGTCTCATCTCACTCTGTGCCTGTGTCTCATCTCACTCAGTGACTGTGTCTCATCTCACTCTATGGCTGTGTCTCATCTCACTCTGTGCCTGCCCCATCTCCAGGGTGTGCAAAAAACAGACCATATATATATAAGCAAGACATAACATTCCTTTTTCATTTCAACACCACACCCTGGATCTTTATTGCACAGCTTAGAGCCTATTTGTGAACTAAGAGGCCTAACAGACATGCTGCCTAAGATTCTCTACTAGTACATATCCTAAAGCCTAACTGACTTCAAGAATACATGTATTCCCATATTTTTAAACACATCAACTAAGCAAATTATTCACCCAGATTCATTTAAAATCAAGCTTGACTCACAGTGTGATCTTAGGCACATGACCAGGATGTTACATGTAATCTACCATGTCTGTCTCTGCCTCCACTATGTTTGTTTGTGCGCATACTATCTCACTGTCTCTACTGGCAAAAACAGACCATATATATATAAGCAAGACATAACATTCCTTTTTCATTTCAACAGCACACCCTGGATCTTTATTGCACAGCTTAGAGCCTATTTGGGAACTAAGAGGCCTAACAGACATGCTGCCTAAGATTCTCTACTAGTACATATCCTAAAACCTAACTGACTTCAAGAATACATGTATTCCCATATTTTTAAACACATCAACTAATTAAATTATTAACTCAGATTCATTTAAAATCAAGCTTGACTCACAGTGTGATCTTAGGCACATGACCAGGAAGTTACATGTAATCTACCATGTCTGTCTCTGCCTCCACTATGTGTGTCTATGCTCATACCCTCTCACCATCTCTCACCATCTTACATTTTACCAAAAAGCATGTAGCATAGTAAATCGTTTTACACACAGAGCACAGCCCATTTAAATGACCACTACATTACAAGGCAGAAACCTGACTCATTTCCAAAATACATTTCCAATATGCACTATTCATTTTTTAGACAGCATTACATAGAAACATGAGACACAATGCAAGAATAAACAAGCCCAATATGCTTCTTAATCTTCCCCATAGTGCATACAGCACTCTATCTATATTAAATGAATTATTACTCACCTTTAAAAATGCTTTTGAAGATTTAGAACAGTATCAGTCACACACACTAGATTTTCTTAAGCAGAATCTCTGAAATGCACCTCAAACACTGCAACCACAAATGGCCCTGATTCCCTGTAATTCTTCACACATATCCCTTGACTTAACCAATCAAAATTCTTCCCACACTATTTCAAAACCAAATTGACATTTTAATTGGTTCTACATTTCAACACTTTCAAACTCACATAATATTCACCCATCCCCCCAGTGCTCATTCAGCCTGTTACCATGGTAACTCCCACCTAACTCAGCACACAGGTGAAAAGTTCATCATACTGCAAATGAACTCAGCAAGGGTGTTTGACCTCTCAATATACTAGCTAATCATGTGCAATATTTCTTTCAATGACTTTTTCTCAACCATTAAAATTACTTCTTTCAAAAAACAAAAGCATGCTCCCTAATTTTCAGTGGAGAATTTAAAAAAACACCAATCATTTCTTCTTTTTCAAGTGCACTGAATCTCAACCACTTTTTTCCATAACTCCTACTTTCAAACTGCCATTTCATTTCCACAAATTCATCTGAATACAACCACATCTACCTTCAAGATGCCTAAAGTCTGGATTGTGGGTCATAGCTTTGTTCACTGGAGTGAAAGATATGCAGCAAACAGAGGTATTTACAACCTTGATTTACCAAATGTGGATATTATGTGGATTGGCCAGAGAGGAGTGAGATGTCACCAATTGATACCATTGGTAAAATCCTTTATGCATCTACCACATCCTGACCTCATAAGTGTGCACTGTGGTGGAAATGACCTGGGCACTTTGACTGGGGTAGGTCTGGAAATGCTTTTAAAGGACATCTTTGGGCAATCGATGTCACTTTTTCCAAAAACTGCCTTGGTATATTCTAATATATGCCAAAGGCAAAAATGGAACTGGTCCAACCAATTATGTCCACAGATTGAGAAAGCAAGGAAACATGTGAATACATATGTTTCTGCTTTCCTCAGAGACTATGGTATGGGTTCCATATACCACAACAACTTGTGTTACAACATGCAAGGCATCTATAGGAGAGATGGTGTACATTTTATAGATCAGGGGAATAGAGTCTTCCTCTTGAATTTTAGACTCTGCATCGGTACCTACTTGTAGGTACAAAAACACCCACATAACACAACAACTCTTTTCAGAGCTACCCTACCTCTTAGTACTTTAAATTATTTTTTTACTCTAATTTTTTAAACTGTTTTTCCCCATGAAGCGCTCAGGGTACGCGTACCTGGAAGCGTACATGGGAACGCACCCAGCGCTTACCCTGCAAATTAAAAAAAAGAAAAAAAAGTTTTTTTGCCCTTCAGGGTTCTTCTAGGCCCCCCTCAGAAAACCTAGGGGGTCAGGGGGTATCTACCCTGCCCCCTTTTAATCATTTCCCCCTTTTTTTCACTTCTTGTGTCTCTGTTCTACCGAGACACAAGATGGCGGACTCTCCGGACTGTTTCGAATTTTGACAGACACCCGAGAGCCAATCAGCTTTCCGCTCGCGCACTTCCGTGGCACGCCGGGGGGGCTCCCCAGTACGCGTACCGGTGAGCGCTCGGAGCGCGCCTATAGATATATATGTGTTTTCGAAGTTAATTTTCGTAAAAACCACTGGAGCAATTTTCACCAAATATAGAAAAGGCACTTCTGAGTACCAGTCCCTACAATTTTGCAAAGTTTGGTGTAATTCCATTCAGCGGTTCGGGCTGTAGCCGTGTCTATTCGTCCTATGGAAATTAACATGGGGAAAACACATTTTGGGACCCCCCTTTTTTCTCGGCCCCCGCATGACAAATCCCCCCGAAACTTTCAGGGAAGAAGCGGAGCGGAGCTGGCCTAAATTTGGGAAATTTACACGCAAATTCCTCAACCGGCGCCAAAGTTATTCCCAATAGAATGTTGCAGATTTCCTATGGAAACTAGGTCCTAACTATAACTACCTACTGGCAACGGCCAGTAGGTAATATATATATATATATATATATATATATATATATATATATATATATTTATATATATTTATTTATATATATATATATATATATATATATATATATATATATATATATATATATATATATATATATATATATATATATATATATATATATATAACAGAATGATTATCGACTTGTTGACATTGTGTTTAAATAATAACTTGTTCCTTTTCAAGAACCAGATATATCAACAAGTGCAGGGCATAGCAATGGGGGCCAGCTTCTCCCCCAGCTACGCTTGTTTATTCATGGGATGATGGGAGGAGCTGGTCCTCAGGAAACAGTATGGTCACGTCTGTCAGAATATAATTTGTTGGCTGAGATTTATAGATGATTTATTCATAATTTGACGGGGGACAGAGGAAAGCGCAGAATAATTTATAACACAACTAAATGTGAATTATGTGAATTTGAAGTTCACATCAAACATTAGTGAGGAAACTGTGACTTTTTTGGTTGTCGAAATCACAATTCAGAATAATTCTATATCTACCACCATGTATCGCAAAGATACAGCGGGCAATACGTTACTGCACGCATCAAGCGCTTAATCTTGTCACCTGATAGACAGCATCCCCTATGGTGAAATGCTTTGAATAAGAAGAATATGTAACAGTGAAGCAGAATGTGAAAACAAACAAAAGGAGAGTAAAGCTAGTTTCTTGGAAAGAGGATACAAGACAAAAGTAGTGGATAGAGCCATAATAAAATCAAAACAAAAACCCAGAGATGAGCTATTAACTTATAAAAATAAGCTAGAGGTTGCACCAAATAATTATGTGGGATCACGGAATGAACCTATGCGACTCATTATATCATTCTCGAGACAAGAAAAATAGATTAGAGAATTATGAGACAGAGATGGCCCATAATCTTAGATGACCCGGTTATAGGGCAGAACTAAACTAAAAAAACTGCTATTTCGTATAGGAAAACTGCTTCCATGGGCAATGCCCTTGTACGTAACAACCCAGAAGACCAGGACATCGGCTCTTGGCTGACTGCAACAAAAGGGTTTTTTAATGTAGTAGCTGTAAGGCCTGCAAGTTTGGTACTAATAAGACAGAATATTGTACAGCTTTTAATAATGTTCCCCGGCCCATTACGCAACATTTGACCTGCAAGACTGAAAATGTGGTCTATGTTTTAGAATGTAGCTGCAATTTAAAATACATTGGATGCACCACACTTGCGTTACATAAGAGAATCCTACAACACACAAGTGCTATTACAAACAACGATCCAAGCTACCCTGTTACCAGACATTTTAAAGAATGCCATGAAAGCAATCTCTCACATTTTCAGTACTACGTGGTGGATACAATTCCACTAGACAAAAGAGGGGGCAACAGGGAAGCCAAACTGAGGAGACTGGAAATGCAGTTTATATTGGAATTAGAGACCATGCAGCCGGGGGGTCTCAACACATGCGAGGATCTCTACACATTTTTATGAAAAACACATTTTACATGATAAAGTTTTAAGGAAATACCTTTTATAATATATGTACACAAATTTATATATATACATATTTCTGACATATTGATGGCATGCAAATCCTTTTTCAAAAATGAATTCTTTTACTGATTCAATATTTTCCATATAACAATCATTGAATCTAAAGCTTTATTTTCCATTTGATAATAACACTGTAGATGAGCTTGAATTTGGTGAACTTCCTATTATTGAGATAGGAGTAATACTGTAAATATTTAGCACGTCCTCATAGATTTTCAGATGCATGGATATTAAATCCATTGTACATGGAAAGTTTACATGGCAATTTTATGGAACATTTTACCGATGATGGATGATTTTAATAATTGAGTTGTACATTTTAAGATATTATATGTATTTATATATTGATATATTTATATGTTTATTTAACTATATATTTATGTCTATATTTACAACCATGGGAATCAATTATGTAATGAATCTATCAATCCCTCCATATATTCTTGCTTATTTGCACGTGTCAATATTCGCACTCAATGTCCATACCTATATAGAGATGCTCCAATAGTAAGGTCAAAGACATTAAGTCAGAGGACTTGGTATAGATATTAAATGGAGGATATAGGTATAGATATATAATAACAAACAACAGTGGTAATGTCTCAATTCAATGTACAAAATACTGCATGAAAGTATTTTTTTCCATTTCCATTGGTAAATCTGACTGCACTAGCACTTTAAATTCGACAATGTGAATCCCAAATGCTGTCATGTGATAAAGGCAGGCGACTGCCGAAACGCGTTATGGAGAGATCTGTTGACGCAGTGAATAAATAGAAATTGCACTCACTCTGGGTCCACTCTCGTTTGTTGGCAGCAAGGCGGCGCAAAACGGAAAGCGAGCAGCTGACACACACACACACACACAAATATATATATATGATATTACCTACTGGCGGTCGCCAGTAGGTAGTTATAGTTAGGACCTAGTTTCCATAGGAAATCTGCAACATTCTATTGGGAATAACTTTGGTGCCGGTGGACAAATCTTGGCGAATTTCTCAAAGAAGATGGCCCGCTCTGCTCTGCTCCTTCCCTGAAAGTTTGGGGGGGATTCATCAAGCAGGGGCTGAGATAAAAGGGGGGTCCCAAAACGTTTTTTCCTTATGCTAATTTCCATAGGGCGGTCGAACTCACTTTTAGCTCGAACGGCTGAATGGATTTTCACCAAACTTGGCAAAATTGTAGGGACTGGTAGCCCGATGTGCCTTTGCTATGTCTCAAGATATGTGCTCCAGAGGATTTTGAGTAATTTGGGTTAAAAAAATATATATATCTAAAGCAGCTTACCCCTGAGCTTACCCGTGCGCTTACGGTACACGCACGTATGCGTACCGTACGCGTACCTCTAGTGCGCAAGCTGCATTCTGATTGGCTGCCAATGTCTGTCAACACTCCAAAACAGAAACTGTTGGCAGCCATCTTGTGCCTCGGTAAACTGAGGCACAGGAAAGCAGAAAAACAAACGTGTAGAACTCAAAAAGGGGGCAGGGTCAGAAGCACCCTGACCCCCTAGGCCTGCTCAGGAGGTCCCACAAGGACCCCCAAGGCAAAAAAAAAAAAAATTTCTAACAAGGCACAAGATGGCTGCCAACACTTCCTGGTTTTGAGTGTTGACAGACAGTGGCAGCCAATCAGCATGCCTTCCCGAGAAAGCTGCATGGTCATTGGCTGTCAACACTTAGAACCAGGAGGTGTTGGCATCCATCTTGTGCTAGTGTTGACAGACAGTGACAGTCAATCAGCATGCCTTCCCGAGAAAGCTGTATGCTCATTGGCTGTCAACACTTCTAACCAGGAAGTGTTGGCATCCATCTTGGGTCTTAGTAGACTGAGGCACAAGAAAGCAGAAAAACAAATGTGTAGAACAAAAAAAGGGGGCAGGGTAGAAACACCCTGACCCCCTAGGGCTGCTCAGGTGGTCCCACTAGGATATTAATATATTTAAATGTTATCCGCTAATAGAATTAGCATTTAAAAAACCTTGCAAATTCACTGAAAAAACTATAGGTTTAAGGCCTTTTATAGTTAGAAATTAGCATTTAAAAAACCTTTGAAATTCACTGAGAGAACCATAGGTTTCAGGCCTTATATAGTTAGGAATTAGCATAAAAAAACGTTTGAATATATAAAAACGTTATCCGCTAATAGAATTAGAATTTAAAAACCTTGTGAATTCAATGAAAAAACCATAGGTTTCAGGCCTGACATAGTTAGGAATTAGCATTTAAAAAACCTTTGAAATTCACTGAAAAAACCATAGGTTTCAGGTTTTATATAGTTAGGAATTAGCATATAAAAAAACCTTGCAAATTCACTGAAAAAACCATAGGTTTCAGGCCTTATATAGTTAGGAATTAGCATTTAAAAAACCTTGCAAATTCACTGAAAAACCATAGGTTTCAGGCCTTATATAGTCAGTGATGTCATTTGAGATGTCATCAGTGATGTCACTGACCATGTCATGAAGGATCTAATATGTGACATCATCAGCAGTGGATTGCGGGTGCGCGAAATATAGTTAGTACAACTAACTATATAGGAGCAATTTCAATGGTTTTGTATGAGTAAAATGTCCAGCTAACTTTAACACCACTAAAACTAATAGTTTTTTGAGGGAATTTCACAGGTTTTGTAAAAGCTAATTCCTAACTATATAACTCCTGAAACCTATGGTTTTTGGAGTGAATTTCAAAGGTTTTTTAAATGCTAATTCCTAACTATATAAGTTCTGAAACCTATGGTTTTTTCAGTGAATTTGCAAGGTTTTTTAAATGCTAATTCCTAACTATATAAGGCCTGAAACCTATGGATTTTTCAGTGAATTTGCAAGGTTTTTTAAATGCTAATTCCTAACTATATAAGACCTGAAACCTATGGTTTTTTCAGTGAATTTGCAAGGTTTTTTTAAATGCTAATTCCTAACTATATAAGGCCTGAAACCTATGGTTTTTTTCAGTGAATATATATATATATATATATATATATATATATATATATATATATATATATATATATATATATATATATATATATATATATATATATATGTATATATATATATATATATATATATATATATATACCAAAACTCCTTCAGCACCTCAGAAGTGGAACAATGCATTCAGTGTCGTGGCCTACTAGAGGATAGTAAATCCTTTTAATATTTCTACAGGCAACAGAGCCCACAAGAGGGTGAACAATTCAACTCCGATTGGAACCACAAGTCCCAGCCTGTATTGAGGAAATCACGTGAGGCCCACGAGGGGTATGTAAATGAGCAGGCTGTTATCGAAGCTATCTGCTTGGGTCGAAAAGAAAGAAATCCATGACTAAGAGGCACACAGGCTCGAAACGCGTCGGATGAGAACTTTGACACAGACACTGGAGTTTGCTTTCCTTGTTAATAAACCGTGAGGTTGTTCTGATGTCGAGTGCATTCTCGTTATTTTAGGCACTTTGGTGAAAAAAAGAAAATAAATAAATTAATAAATAATCGCACAGCAGCCCTGCCGTGGAGAGTGCACCATTTCCTGAAATGTAAAGGAAAGGCTGTGAGTTGGAACTGTGCCAAAACTCCTTTAGCACCTCAGAAGTGGAACAATGCATTCAGTGTCATGGCCTACTAGAGGATAACAAATCCTTTTAATATTTCAACAGGCAGCAGAGCCCACTGGAGGGTGAACAATTCAACTCTGATTGGAACCACAAGTCCCAGCCTGTATTGAGGAAATCACGTGAGGCCCACGAGGGGTATGTAAATGAGCAGGCTGTTATCGGAGCTATCTGCTGGTGTCGAAAAGAAGGGAATCCATGACTAAGAGGCACACAGCCTCAAAACGCGTCGAATGAGAACTCTGACACAGACACTGGAGTTTGCTTTCCTTGTTAATAAACCGTGAGGTTCTTCTGATGTCAAGAGCATTCTCGTTGCTTTGGGCACTTTCGTGAAAAAATAATCGCACGGCAGACCTGCCGTGGAGAGTGCACCATTTCCTGAAATGTAAAGGAAAGGCTGTGAGTTGGAACTATGCCAAAACTCCTTCAGCACCTCAGAAGTGGAATAATGCATTCAGTGTCATGAACTACTAGAGGATAACAAATCCTTTTAATATTTCTACAGGCAGCAGAGCCCACTGGAGGGTGAACAATTCAACTTCGATTGGAACCACAAGTCCCAGCCTGCATTGAGGAAATCACGTGAGGCCCACGAGGGGTATGTGAATGAGCAGGCTGTTATCGGAGCTATCTGCTGGTGTCGAAAAGAAGGGAATCCATGACTAAGAGGCACACAGCCTCGAAACGAATCGGATGAGAACTTTGACACAGACACTGGAGTTTGCTTTCCTTGTTAATAAACCGTGAGGTTCTTCTGATGTTGAGTGCGTTCTTGTTGCTTAGGGCACTTTGGTGAAAAAAAAAATATATACACACACATATATATATATATATATATATATATATATATATATATATATATATATATATATATATATATATATATATATTCACTGAAAAAACCATAGGTTATAGACCATATATAGTTAGGAATTAGCATTTAAAAAACCTTATTTTACTCACACAAAACCATTGAAATTCCATATATAGTTAGTTGCACTAACTATATATTGCGCACCCGCAATCCACTGCTGATCATGTCACATATTACATCATTCATGACATGGTCAGTGACATCACTGATGACATCACTGATGACAACATCCAGTGATTATGTGTTTCTGTAAAGTTTAAATATGTTTTACATATTGAAGAATGAGTGGATGTATAAGTGTCTGAATGAAGGTTTTAGTAGGTGCGTGATTGACTGTATGAGTGAGTGATTAAATGCGTCTTACTGAATGCACGGGTTAGTGACTAAACTGTCTGAAAGTGTGCATCAGTATGTCTGTTGTTGTGCAAGCTGCTTCATGTGTTGATCAGTAGCTATATAAGTAGCTATATGGGTTATTGATTGGTTGCACAAGTATTTGTATGGGAGACTGAGTGTGTGTATGGCTGGCTGGGAGGTGTGTGACTCTGTGCAGATCAATGTGTACTTGTATCAGTGATTCTATAAGAGAGTAAGTATGTGTTAGTATATGTTTAAAAAATGTAAGGTGTTCTGTGTTTAACTGTATAGATGAGAAAATGGAAGTGTGATTGATTCTTTTCAGGACTGACTAGGTGTGTGAGTAACTCCATGGATGAGTGGCAGAGTGTGAGTGTCTGTATAGGTGTATGAGTGCATATGATAGTGTTGTCAAGATGAGTGATTGTATGTATGAATGATTGTATGAGTGAATGTGTGTGTAGACATAGGAATCAGTGAGTGCGTATGTAGTAACTAGTATTGGTGTGTCAATGGTTTCAAAAATTATACTCTGTATTTAACACTGGGTGTAACGGAGGTTATATTAGAGTGTGAGGAGATGCATTGTATTATCACATGAATGATATCATCAGTGATGTGATCATTGATGTCAAGTGAGATGTCATCAGTGATGTCATTTGAGATGTCATCAGTGATGTCATCAGTGATGTCACTGACCATGTCATGAATGATGTAATATGTGACATGATCAGCAGTGGATTGCGGGTGCGCAATATATAGTTAGTGCAACTAACTATATATGGAATTTCAATGGTTTTGTGTGAGTAAAATAAGGTTTTTTAAATGCTAATTCCTAACTATATATGGTCTATAACCTATGGTTTTTTCAGTGAATTTTCAAGGTTTTGTAAATGCTAATTCCTAACTATATATGGTCTATAACCTATGGTTTTTTCAGTGAATTTCAATGGTTTTTTAATAGCAAATATCATAAGCTGTCGAATGTCAAGTACGTGGTAAGTGAAAACATTTTCGTGTTTATGCACACTGATCTGCTTTGAATGGTGCCCCCCCCTCATTTCTATTAGGAGTACTCTCTCTTTGCAGATAGTGAAAGGTAGTTAACGCAGGCCTTTGCCCCCGTTGTAATCCGTCGTGCCTGCTTCTCTCTCCATTTGATTGATTGTTATCCAAGTATTTACTGTTTTAGAATTAGTTCTCTTTGGTTCATTCTCTATTTACAAACAAACACAGATTCGCAATACTCTGTTTAGTCTTTGCAGATAACGAAAAATCGTGTAAAAAAAAAGAAAAGGAATCGAGCAAAATCAGTAGGCCACTAATGGGATCTCTTTTTGACCTCGCTAAAATAGAAACATTAGGAACAACCCCTCATGACAAATACAAAACTAGTGAGATGAACTGAACTCCACACAATGATGGCTGCAAAACAGCTCGGCTCCGCCACCCACCCCGCCCAAAATAACGATAAAGAGCGGCTGCCATGATTGGTTGCGGAATGGCCACGACGGAGCTACGAAATGATGCTGCTCTCATGCTAACCCCAGCTTCAGTCTGAAACATCCAGAAACACTGTAGACTACCAATTCGATCAGTTCCGGTAGCGCCCCAATGTAACCCGGTAGAGAAGAACTAGCCCTCCCCTCTTTGACTGATGGTTCTTGTTGCCTGTCCCTTCTGTTCTCATTTAACAGAACTATTTAGCCTGCTGAAAGGGGTTGTGTTCCGACCGCTGGTTGGTGGAGACATTTTGACTATATTCTGGACCTGCGTTGTCGCGTAATGCGTCATATGACGCGCCGCGTTAGCGCATCCGGAAGTCATCCGGGGCGCGCAGCGCGTAACGTAAGCATAACAAGTCATGTGACTTGTTAATAAAACTTTTCATTGGTTCATTTTACTTTTCTTATTGTAATGATGAAAGGCTTGGTCATATGACCTAAAAATTACGCTTTTCATTACTTCCGAACATTATTTTTTCTTAAATATATGTTATAATGTTCCAGACTAATGTACTTTCCCGGAAATTTTACAACTGTCCTGCAAGTAAAATATATTATTTTTTCGAGAAAAAGAGCGTTTCTTCGTCCCATGATGGAGCCGTTGAGCAAAAGAGGGTCGACCTGCTGTCTTAGTCGCCGATACGCCTGAATATGAGATTCTTATCGATCACTTTATGTTGCAGGAATAGAAAACACAACAGCCCTTGACCATTTATCTTTACTGCGTTCCTTCGTATTATACCTTTTACCCTTCATGTAATTGGTCTGCTTTATTTCACTTGCCTTTTAATGATTCTAAAACAGTGACTATTATTACAAACTTTACCAATGTATATACTACTACCATGTTTTCTTTTAAAAACCTTTATTGTGAAAATTTCATTATACAAATACGAGCCTATAACCACGTGGGCCGGCCACGGAGCAAACTGTAATCGTATGTGATGAGTAGACATTTACACTGTAGAGGAACGTAACGGGCGGGCCATTAGGTTGCAAGAACTAAGGTGTCTAACAGTTACGGAATCGGTGGACGTACATTTTATAATTAAAATACGACAGGGCCAGTTACAATAAAATTATCTAGATATACATTTGCGGGCAAGTACCATGGGTGACGTTAATTCGAACTTTCAACAGTACAGTAATCAATAACACATCAGAACTTAATATCAATAGGGATGTCGAAATATTCAATCAATTCTCGTCCCCGCCCGCCATGTGCTTCAAAACTGCATACGTATCTCGTGATTTCAAGGTTCTGCAACCAGTACACAACAAGGAGTTACGAGTCCCATTTATTCCGGCGCCATTTTGGGCGAGGACGGGCAGGTCCAGGATATAGTCAAAATGTCTCTACCAACCATCGACTATGATGATGTTCATATGCTGTATTTATTAGAGTAACACTCATCTGTCCACATGAAATTAATTTGCCACAATCTAAACATGTCATTTTAATCTTTCCAAAGTTCTTCTAAATATTTGGGACCGTTTCCCTTGCCTCTGAAGCTCTCAGTGCCACTTCTTTGATGAATGTACTAGCAGGTCAGGGGTTCTCCTCCAAATCTCTCTTTTATGCAGCACTATAATTAATTGGTGCCACCTCTCCATATGACGATGCATGGTATAGTTACCACAACTATATTTTTTTTCGGTTCCTCTGGAGAGTTCATCGTGGCAGATGAAGCGTGTAACGTACCGGGCATTTACCTTTTTTTGCATGTACAGGAAAGGAAAAAAAAATCGAGCGTCCGAGTTCTAAGGTGTCCCAGGGCCATTTTAGTGGAGGACATGATACAGCGATAATGCCCTGGATAAGGACACTTCCTTCGGGCACCCCACGCCGTCTTTCGGCGCAGCATTGTAGGATGGCCACACCAGTGCGGCAACTTGCTAGACACCACCTCGGTGCCATCCGGATCTCGGCGCCCCACTGCAGATGAACTGCCTCCACATGGAGAAGCGGGAGAGGCTCGTTTGCGCCGCCTCCCCCCCCCCCTTCGGGCACCCCACGCCGACTTTCGGCGCAGCATTGTAGGATGGCCACACCAGTGCGGCAACTTGCTGGACACCACCTCGGTGCCAACCGAATCTCAGCGCCTTGTGTTGTCTTCCATTCCGAAAATATTGTTGGCAGCATTTTGAAAGGAAAGACAAACAGCCGTTTGTGGCCCTCACTACACCGTTCTCCTAGTGAGTCTCACATTGTTACATTTAGGAAGAATGTTGAAGAGTAGTATGTTGAAAATCTGAAGCCATTGTTATACAAACTCTCAACCAGCCTTGGATGGAAAAATCCTGAAGAATGTACAAACTGAAAACCAGTTTTTCTCTGTATAGCATCAGCAGCAACGCTTGAGTCAGCTTTGTGTGAAGCCGCCATTTTGATTCAATCAATAGCGTCCCCCTGCACACATTCAGGGACCTGGTCGTGTCTTCAGGTCAAACGGATTGTGGGACAAGATGCACAAAGGAAAAGGAAAAAAGTTCCGCCGGACCCCGGGAGGTGGCCGCCTATGTCATGGGCGATCTTAGGCCACACCAGGGCAATAGTGAAGCTGCAGCAGGTGCAAATAAGCTTCAGACAGTGTTACAAGCGCTGCTCAGAACTCTCAACTATGACACCACCTCGGTGCCATCCGGATCTTGGCGCCTTGTGCTGGTTCCGGCCTATTCACACATCGGTCCGCTACTGACGCCACCTCACAGGCCAACGGGGCACCCCACGCCGACTTTCGGCGCAGCATTGTAGGATGGCCACACCAGTGCGGCAAATTGCTGGACACCACCTCGGTGCCATCCAGATCTCGGCGCGTTGTGCTGCCTTCGGCCTATTCGCCACAAGTGCGCACGCAACTCAGCTGCATAGCGAGTGAAACACCAAGGGGCGCCCCACTGCAGCCGAGGAACCTCCATCTTGGGGGCGACGCACAGCATCACATTGCTTTCCAATGCAGTCAGATCCTCAAACAGCCCCCACTGACTGACGTGAACTCACAGGCCAACGGGGCGCCCCACGCCGACTTTCGGCGCAGCATTGTAGGATGGCCACACCAGTACGGCAAGTTGCTGGACACCACCTCGGTGCCATCCGGATCTTGGCGCGTTGTGCTGCCTTTGGCCCCATTCGCACATCAGTCCGCTACTGACGCCATCTCACAGGCTAATGGGGCGCCCCACGCCGACTTTCAGCATTGTAGGATGACCACACCAGTACAGCAACTTGCTAGACATCACCTCGGTGCCATCCGGATCTCGGCGCCCCACTGCAGATGAAGTGCCTCTCAACTATGAAACCACCACTGTGACATCCGGATCTTGGCGCGTTGTGCTGCCTTCGGCCTATTCGCACATCGGTCCGCTACTGACGCCATCTCACAGGCTAATGGGGCGACCCACGCCGAGTTTCAGCATTGTAGGATGACCACACCAGTGCAGCAACTTGCTAGACATCACCTCGGTGCCATCCGAATCTTGGCATCTCAACGCCTAGTGGTATCTTCCATACAGAAAATATTGTTACGCTACCTTTGGCCCCATTCGCACATCAGTCCGCAACTTAGACATCACCTCGGTGCCATCCGGATCTTGGCATCTCAGCGCCTTGTGGTGTCAGTCAGAAAATATTGTTGCGCTGCCTTTGGCCCCATTCGCACATCAGTCCGCTACTGACACCATCTCACAGGCCAACAGGGCGCCCCACGCCGACTTTCAGCATTGTAGGATGGCCACACCAGTGCGGCAACTTACTAGACACCACCTCGGTGCCATCCGGATCTTGGCGCGTTGTGCTGCCTTCGGCCTATTCGCACATCGGTCCGCTACTGACGCAAACTCACAGGCCAACGGGGCGCCCCACGCCGACTTTCAACATTGTAGGATGGCCACACCAGTGCTGCAACTTGCTGGACACCACCTCGGTGCCATCCGGATCTTGGCGCGCTGTGTTGCCTTCGGCCTATTCGCACATCGGTCCGCTACTGACGCCGCCTCACGTGCCAACGTATTTTCTCCGCATTTTATACCCTATGCCGCATAACAGGTCATGTGACTTGTTTATAAAACTTTTCATTGGTTCATTTTACTTTTGGTTTCCTAATGATGGAAGGCTTGATCATATGACCTAAAAACAACACTTTTCATTGGATGAAAACTTTTTTTTTTCCAAACGATGAAAGCCCCACCTTGTTTCTGGATGTTTCAGACTGAAGCTGGCGTCAGCATGAGAGCACCACCATCTCGTAGCTCCGTCGTAGTCATTCCGCGAGCAATCATGGCAGCCGCTCCCCACCAGAAGCCTGCAGGAGTCGGGGCCCCCAAAACTTTTGATGAATTCTCAAGGCGGAGGGGACGCTTTCGAGAATGGGGTCCAAGACCTAGCAGACAAGCGTCCGATTTCCAAGGTGTCCCAGGGCCATTTCAGTGGACCAGGCCCAAAAAGGAAAGAGCCTGCCGCCATTTTGAGAGTCCTGTGACAGCCGCCTATCGCTGCACCGCAAGAGTGGGCGCAACTCAGCTGAATTGCGGCTTTTGACACAGTGGACCAAAAACGGACGGAATGGCAACTGAAACGGTAAAGGGGCGCCCCACTACAACAGATGACACTCCACCTGGAGAGGCCCGTTCACGCCGCCTCCCCCGGGGCGCCCCACGCCGTTATTCGGAGCAGCATTGTAGGATACCAAAACCAGTGCGGCAACTTACTGGACATCACCTTGGTGCCATCGTTCTGCTGCCTTGGAACTATTCGCACAACAGTTTGCTACTGAAGACCCACCCCCCGCGACGCCGTTATTTGCTGGGTGGCAACTTACTAGACATCACTTTCGTGTCATCTAGATTTCAGCGCGTTCTGCTGCCTTGGAACTATTCGCACAACAGTTTGCTACTGATGACTGATGACCCGCCCCACGCCGGAAATCTGGACGTTGTGCTGCGTTGGGACTATTCGCACAGCCGACCGCTACTTCGTTGTTTTTCCCTAAAAATGTTTATATGTTATTACTATTTTTGTTTTCTTGTATATATTTATAAATTATTAAAGTTTTATAATCTTACTACTTTGTCGGAGTGCTATATATTTTTAATGTGACACATAATTGTAAAAACTTTGATGTACAAAGAGTCATCCCTGGAATCTTCCGCTTCACGCTCGGTCCCCTCCCCAATCACAATACAGGATGGTTTTCAGATAATAGCAACGCTTCTGCTGTGACGGATCTCATCGAGTGTGGGCCTTGATCTACTATAACTCCTTTGAAGAGGGGTGAATCTTTACAGCTGTGGCCATAAACTACATCTGCAGGGCTAGCTGATACCCTAGGACCAGCCTGGACAATCGGACACAGAGGAAAAGGAGTGTCAGAGGGTGCAGTAGTGAATAGGGCGAAAGGGAGGTGTCGGGCGGGCACAGGGTGTGATTCTCAGGAAAGAGCAGCGCAGATGGGGGGAGGTTTATTACCCATGCATAAGACAGAGAGCGGGGGTGACCACTGCCTGGGGGAGATGCTTGCGAGGGTGGGGAGCCATGCTAAGGATCGACAGCGTGCACAGAGTGGGTCTGGTCAAGGCATCTAAAATGGCTGCCGTGCACGACAAAAGTGTGGCATTTGAAAAAAGACAAGATGGCGCAGACAATGTTTTTCAACACTTCCTGATTTCCTTCGAATCGAACGTTAACAGACGTTGGGGCATATTACCAAAGTTAAGCGATATTTATCCCTAACGATGCATTGCAAAGATTTTTTTACCGTCAGAAATTATCGCAGATAAACCTTGCTATTATCAAAGTTTATCGCAAATACGATAAAAACCGACCGCAATGCATTAATATCGCTGAAAACTCAGCGATATTCATGCATTACCGAGCTAATCCTCTTAGCCATGTTATCCACCTCCCATAGGATAACATGGCTAAGAACTGCTCAGGGCAGCTGTTACTTTTTGGAGATATTCGCGCTTATCTCGAATATTTCCAAAAGTTGATAATAGGAGATAGCGATGTTAGCGACTGTTTCCAGTCGCTAACATCTTGGCATGCCCACTTTGCATGTCATTAGTGATAAATATCACTCACATGCAAAGTGGGGCCCAAGATGGTCGCTATCTCCTACTAGCCGTCGCTAACTGGTGTTAGCAACAGCTAGGTAATACAGATATAATTTTATCTCCGCGAAGCGGAGCGCTGTTACAGATATATATCTTGTTTTTGAACGTTAATTTCTCAAAATGCACTGAAGCACATATATTGAGACCTAGCAAAGGCACATCGGGCTACCAGTCCCTAATATTTTACCAAGTTTCGTGCAAATCCATTCAGCCGTTCGATTATTATTATTATTTATTTTTTTTGCCCCGCGGGGCCCTTTTAAAACCTCCACATCAAACCTAGGGGATCAGCGAGGATCTACTATGCCCCCTTATGGTCATTTGCCCCTTCGCTTTGGCCTCCTCTTGTCTCTCGATCCTACCGAGAGACAAGATGGCGGCCGCTACGGACTGTTTGGAATGTTTACAGACACCGGAGAGCCAATCAGCTTCGCTTCGCAAAGCTCCGTAACGCGAAAAGTACGCGAAGCGGTGCGCTGTTACAGATATATATCTTTTTTTGAACGTTAATTTCTCAAAATCCACTGAAGCACATATATTGAGACCTAGCAAAGGCACATCGGGCTACCAGTCCCTACAATTTTGCCAAGTTTCGTGCAAATCCATTCAGCCGTAAGATTATTATTATAATTTGGTTTTTTTTGCCCCGCGGGGCCCTTTTAAAACCTCCACATCAAACCTAGGGGGTCAGCGAGGATCTACTATTCCCCCTTATGGTCATTTGCCCCTTCGCTTTGGCCTCCTCTTGTCTCTCGATCCTACCGAGAGACAAGATGGCGGCCACTACGGACTGTTTGCGGCCACTACGGACTGTTTGGAATGTTGACAGACGCCGGAGAACCAATCAGCTTCGCTTCACAAAGCTCCGTTGCGCGAAAAGTACGCGTCCTAGGCCGCTGCCCGGTCCGCGCTTACAGATATATATCTTTTTTTAAACGTTAATTTCTCAAAATCCACTGGAGCACATATATTGAGACCTACAAAAGGCACATCGGGCTACCAGTCCCTACAATTTTGGCAAGTTTCGTGCAAATCCATTCAGCCGTTCGGGCTAAAAGTGAGGCCAACCGCCCTATGGAAATTAACATGGGAAAAACGCGTTTTGGGACCCCCCTTTTTTCTCGGCCCCCCCTTGACGAACCCCCCCCAAATTTTCAAAGGCTGCTCAGAAACAAAATGTGCCATTTTCCTGAAAATTTCAGCCAATTCCGTCCACAAACGGCAAAGTTATTAGACATAGAATTTTCAAAAATCCCATAGAGAAAAAATCCTAACTATATATACCTACTGGCGACCGCCAGTAGGTAATATATATATATATATATATATATATATATATATGATTTACCAATCCAAACTGATATAAGGAAGGCACTGACTCCATGAATTTAACTCAAGAAAGAGTGTTTATTCCATCATGCTGCACAGACGCGTTTCGGCGGAAGCCTCCGCCTTGTTCACTTACTCTGCTGATAGTGACGCCTGTATATATACTAAATCACATGCTGACACATCTAAACCAAAGCTGTAACCTGACTGGTTGTCCGTTGCCATCGTTACCATGAGTCATAGCATATACTATTGATAGACATAGAAGAGTTTTTTTACTTTACAGGAATTTGTTTCCCCCTTCTTTCCAAAAACATTTAACCATATTGCTACCACATACAATGTCAGTTAATGTGTAAAATAGTAAAAGAACGAAAGAAATGCATTTAAATAAATGATTCTTCATTACGTGTATGGATTCGAAAAGCATTTCATACTATTAACCATATCTCGTAATTTCTATAGACACAGTCTTGTCTCGCACACCACTGCACAATTAAGTTCATTGTGCAGGCTGCAGATATGAATCACCTCCGTCATTTTTGTACATCTATACATCGTCTCCCAGTGGAGTAGGTGATCTCATATTTCTTAGCAACACTTTCAAATTCACTTACTGTTCCCATGTCTATCACATATATTTATGACATATTTTAGTTGGCTAAGTATCAGAGAAAATTCAAATAATAACATATATAGTACAAATGTATATACAATAATTATTGGACAGAGTTGTACATGGAATGGAATTTGTTGAGTGGGAGAAGTTTTTACTACTGGACTATAAATGTACTGTTAGAGCTTCGTCTGAATTAAGGCCATTGGGTATCTTTGAATCTAACAAGATAATGTATCTCGATTCCAGGCGTCTTAAAGCCAGTCTCCGATTCCCTTCTCTCGGATTTTTGGGGACACTATCTATTACAAAATAGGAAATGTGTTTAACACTGCCATCATGTAGTGTATTCACATGCCTGGCCACTGGATATGTGGGGTCATTGTTGGTGATAGCACGCAGATGTTGAAGAATCCTAATGTGGGCTTGATGGATTGTACTCCCCACATAGCGCTTTCCACAGCTGCACACCAGAACATATACGGCATACTCGGTCTTGCACGAGTAGCCGCCCCTGATGGTATAGGGTTTGTTCCTGAATGGCACTGTGACCTCTTTCATGTTCATACCCTGTTTACAGGCTTTGCACTTTGTGCATTTCTTAAACCCTTTTTGGGGCGGTGGCCACGTGGCAGCTTTTACCAATGTCGGAGCATTACATACTAATTGGCTGCGCATTGACTTTGCCTTCCTGAATGTTATGGAAGGTTTGTTGCCATTCAGGTGTCCTATCACCGGGTCATTTCTTATTAGTGGCCAGTGTTTTTGTAGAATTCTCCTCACATGATTATGATAAATGTTGTATCCCGTTATCATCCTAGGGATGTTAGATGTGGGCTTAGGTTGTTTGTTTTTATTCTCCAATTCTTTTACAAATAGCAGATCCTTCCTGTTCTTAGTTTCACATTTTTGTTCTGCTATTGCTAATGTTCGTGCTTTGCAACCCCTCTTGCTCAGTCTCTCAAACAAGTCAGCTTTAGCTTTTTCTACACCCACTGCAGTGCTGCAATTACGGGTCATTCGTAGGCATTCTGCGTAAGGGATAGACTCTTTGAGTTTTACTGGATGAAAACTTCGTGCGTGAAGCACTGCGTTACCTGCTGTTACTTTTCTATAGGTCCTAGTCTGTATTTTGTCGTGTTCCACATAGAGTTCTATATCTAAGAATTGTATCATCTCTTTACTAGTGGAGCACGTGAATCTCAAATTTAGAGCATTTTCATTTAGATCTTTCGCAAACGCCTGAGCACTTTCCATTGACCCTCTCCATAGGATGAAAATATCATCAATGTAGCGTTTATATAGCACCACATTTTTTGACAAACTCTCAGCATGGGTTGTCCCAAGTACTTGCTCCTCCCACCAGCCCATATGTAGGTTCGCATAGCTGGGGGAGAAGCAAGTACCCATGGCTGAACCTTGTAGTTGTTTGTAATGCAATCTGTCAAAAAGGAATGTGTTGTTGTTCAAACACCATTCCACCATTTGTATTATCATCATTGAGTGTTGGTATAAAGCTATAGGTCTTTTATTTAGATAGTGTTCCAATACTCTAAGGCCGTCTTTATGTCGGATGCTCGTATACAATGCTTGGACGTCTAACGTCATAAATACATACTCATCATCCCAATTGACATCATATATTTGTTTGAGAAAATCCCCACTGTCTTGTATGTGAGAGGGTAGATCTTTTACAAATGGCTGCAGGAAATAGTCCACATAAGTGCTGGTATTTTCGAACAAACTGCCAATGGCGGATATAATTGGTCTCCCAGGTGGTCAGGTTGGATTTTTATGTCTCTTTGGTATCAGATACAATTGGGGCGTAGTGGGATAGTCATTCTTCAGCAAATTAAATTCCAGTTTGTTAATTACGCCCATATTTCTCCACCTGTATAGTTCTGCATGATACCGTTCTTGTATTCCCACAATCAGATTAGGGCTTACCCTGCAATAGCATTCCTGATCCTGCAATTGTGACATTGCTTCCTCATTATACATTTTGAGTGGCCACAAAACTATATTCCCACCTTTATCAGACCAACGTACCACAATATCAGATCTTCCTTGTATTTTTGCAATCAAAGCATTGTATTCCAGTCTCCGGTTGGAATTTGTAGTGCAAAATTTTCTTGTGCTAACAAACGATAGTTCTTTTAAATCTTTTATCACATTTTCGGTAAAAAGGTCCAAACCATCTTTTAACAAAACTGGCATAAATACAGATTTGGGTTTGAAATGTGTTTGTATAGATTGATACGTATTCAAATTTGCTTGGTTGGCTATCTCACCCGGTGTCAATTGGCTTAATGATTCCTCATATTCTAGGGCATTCAGATCTCCCAGGGTTGCCATATCTGCAATGCTTAAAATACTCCCAATTTCCTGGCCAGGTTCCAGAATAATCGTTTTTTTGTTTGCACAATTTATGAAATATTTCTGTAGTTTTAGTTTTCGTGTGAATTGAAACAAGTCTATTCTGGTTTGGGCATAGTCAAAATTAGTGGTTGTGCAGTACGTTAATCCCAATGAAAGTATTTTTGTCTCACTTGGTGTTAGTTCTAAGTCGGTTAAATTTATAACCGTGTTATCCAGATTATTTGCAGAATCGTCTTCCATCATCGTTTCCTGTTCTTTCTGTATTTGGGCTTGCTTTGTTTTGTGGTGTCGCCACCTCCAGCGTCTGTTCTTTCTTTTTCTGCTTTTTGTTTTTTGCTTTGTTCCATGTTTCCTTTGTTCCAATCTGATCGTGAGGTTGTCCGAGGCCTTAAAGATTTGAGGCGCTGTAACCGAAAAAAAGCTAATTCCTGTGCTGGATTTGGAATAGGGCCTGTCAAACCCACGGAGCTGTTACTTTCTAAGTCTGATTCCACCAAAGTGCTGAGTTCTGTACCACTGGAGGCGGGTGTTGTCTCTAACCCACTAGCTGTCGCTGACAATTGCTGCCTCTTGATATAATCGAACTTCCTGCCAAAAGTGTATATTCACCCGTTTATGTAATCATTGCGGTCCCGCTGAAATTTTATTGCCTTTCGTTCTTTTATTTCTTCTTCCAATTTTAATAATCTTTTTTTGATTTCGTTTAGTGTAGTGGTTATTTCTTCTTTGTTTTCCCTTGCATCAAGATCTTTTAGAATTTCTTCGATTCTAGCAATCAATTTATCCCGGTCACTGGCCGCATACTTGATTAGTATCCTAAGCATGTTTTGTGATGCTTGTGCATTGTTATCAGCCCAATCTTGCAGCATTGCCGGGTCTGGGTTCTCGTAGGTCGGGGCTACTAAAATTCTTAGTCCTCGTGGCACCCTGCCTACATCCAGATAACGTCGTAGGGATTTAATCTCCCACCATTTAGACATTTCTTTCTTCCGTAGCTTTTCTAATTCTGCGCACAAGTTTTTGACACTGTTATCCTTGTCAGATACTGCTATTGTGGCTGGTTCCTTGCTTTTGGTAGATGTACTTGTGTCTGCATCTACGAATACATCCAGTGCGGCCTCCTCCCGCTCTCTGTCCCATTCCGCAGCCATGTTCACAGTTTAAGGAATTTTGTCTGTTGCTTGTGAAAATTCACTGCCCGTTATAAGTAGTTTCTCAAAAACGGGACTACCTCTCCCATAAACCTTTGCGGTATTTACTGACTCTGGTATCACAAACTTTCGCCATCTTACCTGAAAACCCGCAATTGCCCTCCAGCCTTCACAGGTATTCGGTTAGTCAGCTACCAGTCCGCGTCCAGAACACTCAGTCATTTCACAATTGCCGGTTTCGGGGGGCGCTGCGTTTCTCTCTCCTCGAGAGTTGAACCAAACAATTGTCCCAGTCGCACAGCGCTGCCAAATCGAGGAGGGTCAGTGTAGGGATTCCCAGGAACACGAATCCTTCATATGATTTACCAATCCAATCCAAACTGATATAAGGAAGGCACTGACTCCATGAATTTAACTCAAGAAAGAGTGTTTATTCCATCATGCTGCACAGACGCGTTTCGGCGGAAGCCTCCGCCTTGTTCACTTACTCTGCTGATAGTGACGCCTGTATATATACTAAATCACATGCTGACACATCTAAACCAAAGCTGTAACCTGACTGGTTGTCCGTTGCCATCGTTACCATGAGTCATAGCATATACTATTGATAGACATAGAAGAGTTTTTTACTTTACAGGAATTTGTTTCCCCCTTCTTTCCAAAAACATTTTACCATATTGCTACCACATACCATGTCAGTTAATGTGTAAAATAGTAAAAGAACGAAAGAAATGCATTTAAATAAATGATTCTTCATTACGTGTATGGATTCGAAAAGCATTTCATACTATTAACCATATCTCGTAATTTCTATAGACACAGTCTTGTCTCGCACACCACTGCACAATTAAGTTCATTGTGCAGGCTGCAGATATGAATCACCTCTGTCATTTTTGTACAACTATACAATGTTTCTTCCCCAGTGGGCGTGCTGTCCTGTTCCACGCCCACTGGGGAAGAAACATTGGACACTACAACACCCAGAAGGCTATGTATATGGCCACGCCCACCAGGGCAGGTGTTTGCAATTAAGGTGTTCCATATGAACTGTGCCTCCTGCTCTCTTTCATCACATGCCACTGAAGAAGGGAAAACGAAGTTCCTGAAACGCGTCTGGCGATTATTTTTTCACTGCTGTGAATTGCTGGCTTTTTGCCTGCTTGCAAGCTGTCATTAAAATCGTGAGCTAGAGTTGAACTTCCTGTGGCCTCTTCACTTTGGGCATCCTGTTTTGATGAATTAAAATCGGCCGGTCCTGGTCGAGAAGAGGCCCATCGCTGGTGGCGGATCCCGAGCTTGCACCACTGGGGTGTAAGACGAACAGGGAGGAAGCAGATTTGGCGCCTTGCAGGGTGGCACCTGATCGCTCCATAATGTCAGCTACAAAGCGGGGCAGACAATTGATGGCAAAGTGCAGCTACCCACTTGGGATTTATTTGGTGTTAATTTTCGGGAACAGGACAGCACGCCCACTGGGGAAGAAACATTGGACACTACAACACCCAGAAGGCTATGTATATGGCTACGCCCACCAGGGCAGGTGTTTGCAATTAAGGTGTTCCATATGAACTGTGCCTCCTGCTCTCTTTCATCACATGCCACTGAAGAAGGGAAAACGAAGTTCCTGAAACGCGTCTGGCGATTATTTTTTCACTGCTGTGAATTGCTGTCTTTTTGCCTGTTTGCAAGCTGTCATTAAAATCGTGAGCAAGAGTTGAACTACCTGTGGCCTCTTCACTTTGGGCATCCTATTTTGATGAATATATATATATATATATATATATATATATATATATATATATATATATCAAACAAATCCAAGTTACCACTTGTGAGGACGCCCACACGGGGGAATAAACCTTTGAAGGTGAGTGTGCGCCGCACAACCAGATTCGTGCATTTCTCCATTAATCTGCAGCTCCACAAGCTTGACTAAAAGAACCTCGCAGCCTCATGTTAACCATCTGTAATTGCTTTATTAAGTCCGCCCCAGTGGGTGTGTACTGGTGCCATGATTAGCAGTCCCAGAGCATTCTGGTATTCGTGGTGTTTAACAACAGCATACTTTCCATGTGGACGCTGCAAAGTTCCCTTTCTCAATGTCGATTAAAACCCCAGTGGGTAGGTAAAAACACACGGGCTGGTGATGTTGCCATAAAAACACTCACTGTGGAACCCTCCATTCTTTTGTTGGCGCCCAGGCTTCTGAACGCCAAAGATCCGCATTGCAGCAGCGGTTCGTCCTCGCGACCTGGCAGGGCCGCAAAACATCAAACAAATCCAAGTTACCACTTGTGAGGATGCCCACACGGGGGAATAAACCTTTGAAGGTGAGTGTGCGCCCCACAACCAGATTCGTGCATTTCTCCATTAATCTGCAGCTCCACGAGCTTGACTAAAAGAACCTCGCAGCCTCATGTTAACCACCTGTAATTGCTTTATTAAGTCCGCCCCAGTGGGCGTGTACTGGTGCCATGATTAGCAGTCCCAGAGCATTCTGGTATTCGTGGTGTTTAACAACAGCATACTTTCCATGTGAATGCTGCAAAGTTCCCTTTCTCAATGTCGATTAAAACCCCAGTGGGTAGGTAAAAACACACGGGCTGGTGATGTTGCCATAAAAACACTCACTGTGGAACCCTCCGTTCTTTTGTTGGCGCCCAGGCTTCTGAACGCCAAAGATCCGCATTGCAGCAGCGGTTCGTCCTCCCACACGGGGGAATAAACCTTTGAAGGTGAGTGTGCGCCGCACAACCAGATTCGTGCATTTCTCCATTAATCTGCAGCTCCACGAGCTTGACTAAAAGAACCTCGCAGCCTCATGTTAACCACCTGTAATTGCTTTATTAAGTCCGCCCCAGTGGGCGTGTACTGGTGCCATGATTAGCAGTCCCAGAGCATTCTGGTATTCGTGGTGTTTAACAACAGCATACTTTCCATGTGGACGCTGCAAAGTTCCCTTTCTCAATGTCGATTAAAACCCCAGTGGGTAGGTAAAAACACACGGGCTGGTAATGTTGCCATAAAAACACTCACTGTGGAACCCTCCGTTCTTTTGTTGGCGCCCAGGCTTCTGAACGCCAAAGATCCGCATTGCAGCAGCGGTTCGTCCTCGCGACCTGGCAGGGCCGCAAAACATCAAACAAATCCAAGTTACCACTTGTGAGGACGCCCACACGGGGGAATAAACCTTTGAAGGTGAGTGTGCGCCGCACAACCAGATTCGTGCATTTCTCCATTAATCTGCAGCTCCACGAGCTTGACTAAAAGAACCTCGCAGCCTCATGTTAACCACCTGTAATTGCTTTATTAAGTCCGCCCCAGTGGGCGTGTACTGGTGCCATGATTAGCAGTCCCAGAGCATTCTGGTATTCGTGGTGGGGTTCCACAGTGAGTGTTTTTATGGCAACATCACCAGCCCGTGTTTTATTACCTACCCACTGGGGTTTTAATCGACATTGAGAAAGGGAACTTTGCAGCGTCCACATGGAAAGTATGCTGTTGTTAAACACCACGAATACCAGAATGCTCTGGGACTGCTAATCATGGCACCAGTACACGCCCACTGGGGCGGACTTAATAAAGCAATTACAGGTGGTTAATATGAGGCTGCGAGGTTCTTTTAGTCAAGCTCGTGAACAAGCACTGTGTGTCTGAAACGCGTAGAGCTGCAGATTAATGGAGAAATGCACGAATCTGGTTGTGCGGCGCACACTCACCTTCAAAGGTTTATTCTCCCGTGTGGGCGTCCTCACAAGTGGTAACTTGGATTTGTTTGATATATATATATATATATATATATATATATATATATATATATATATATATATATATATATACATACATATATATATATATACATATATATATATATATATATATATATATATTCACTGAAAAAACCATAGGTTATAGACCATATATAGTTAGGAATTAGCATTTACAAAACCTTGAAAATTCACTGAAAAAACCATAGGTTATAGACCATATATAGTTAGGAATTAGCATTTAAAAAACCTTATTTTACTCACACAAAACCATTGAAATTCCATATATAGTTAGTTGCACTAACTATATATCGCGCACCCGCAATCCACTGCTGATCATGTCACATATTACATCATTCATGACATGGTCAGTGACATCACTGATGACATCACTGATGACATCTCAAATGACATCACTGATGACATCACTGATGACATCTCAAATGACATCACTGATGACATCACTGATGACATCTCAAATGACATCACGGATGACATCACTGATGACAACATCCAGTGACTATGTTTCTGTAAAGTTAAAATATGTCTTACATATTGAAGAATGAGTGGATGTATAAGTGTCTGGATGAAGGATTTAGTAGGTGCATGCCTGACTGTATGAGTGAGTGATTAAATGTGTCTCACTGAGTGCATGGGTTAGTGACTAAACTGTCTTAATTTGTGCATCATTATGTCTGTTGTTCTGTAAACTGCTGCATGTGTTGATCAGTAGCTATATGAGTAACTATATGGGTTATTGATTGGTTGCCCAAGTATTTGTATGGGAGACTGAGTGTGTGTGTGGGTGGCTGGGAGGTGTATGACTCTGTGCATAGATGTGTGAGCAGTTGATTCACTAGATGTATGGGTTCAAAAGTGCATGTGGAAACAGCTGTATGGGCGGTTGACTGTGTGCATGAGTGTATTGGTGAGTGAATGGATATCTCAGTGCTGCATGTCAAAGTAAGTACATATGTAAAACACAGTACATGTGAGAGTTGACATATATAAATAACTGTGCATAAGAGCCAGTGAATGTGTGAGTGGCTGTATGGATCACTGTGAACTTGTATCAGGGATTGTATAATAGAGTAAATATGTGTTAGTATATGTTTGAATAAGTAAGGTGTGTATAACTGTATAGTTGAGGAAATGGAGGTGTGATTGATTCTTTGCATGACTGACTAGGTGTGTGAGTAACTCCATGGATGAGTGACAGTCTGTGAGTGTCTGTTTACACTGAGTGTATCTAAGGTTATATTAGAGTCTGAAGAGGTTCATCGTATTATCACATGAATGATGTCATCAGTGATGTGATCAGTAATGTCAAATGAGATGTCATCAGTGATGTCATCAGTGATGTCATTTGAGATGTCATCAGTGATGTCATCAGTGATGTCATATGAGATGTCATCAGTGATGTCATTTGAGATGTCATCAGTGATGTCATCAGTGATGTCATTTGAGATGTCATCAGTGATGTCATCAGTGATGTCACTGACCATGTCATGAATGATGTAATATGTGACATGATCAGCAGTGGATTGCGGGTGCGCGATATATAGTTAGTGCAACTAACTATATATGGAATTTCAATGGTTTTGTGTGAGTAAAATAAGTTTTTTTAAATGCTAATTCCTAACTATATATGGTCTATAACCTATGGTTTTTTCAGTGAATTTTCAAGGTTTTGTAAATGCTAATTCCTAACTATATATGGTCTATAACCTATGTTTTTTTCAGTGAATTTCAATGGTTTTTTAATAGCAAATATCATAAGCTGTCGAATGTCAAGTACGTGGTAAGTGAAAACATTTTCGTGTTTATGCACACTGATCTGCTTTGAATGGTGCCCCCCCCCTCATTTCTATTAGGAGTACTCTCTCTTTGCAGATAGTGAAAGGTAGTTAACGCAGGCCTTTGCCCCCGTTGTAATCCGTCGTGCCTGCTTCTCTCTCCATTTGATTGATTGTTATCCAAGTATTTACTGTTTTAGAATTAGTTCTCTTTGGTTCGTTCTCTATTTACAAACAAACACAGAGTCGCAATACTCTGTTTAGTCTTTGCAGATAACGAAAAATCGTGTAAAAAAAAAGAAAAGGAATCGAGTAAAATCAGTAGGCCACTAATGGGATCTCTTTTTGACCTCGCTAAAATAGAAACATTAGGAACAACCCCTCATGACAAATACAAAACTAGTGAGATGAACTGAACTCCACACAATGATGGCTGCAAAACAGCTCGGCTCCGCCACCCACCCCGCCCAAAATAACGATAAAGAGCGGCTGCCATGATTGGTTGCGGAATGGCCACAACGGAGCTACGAAATGGTGCTGCTCTCATGCTAACCCCAGCTTCAGTCTGAAACATCCAGAAACACTGTAGACTACCAATTCGATCAGTTCCGGTAGCGCCCCAATGTAACCCGGTAGAGAAGAACTAGCCCTCCCCTCTTTGACTGATGGTTCTTGTTGCCTGTCCCTTCTGTTGTCATTTAACAGAACTATTTAGCCTGCTGAAAGGGGTTGTGTTCCGACCGCTGGTTGGTGGAGACATTTTGACTATATTCTGGACCTGCGTTGTCGCGTAATGCGTCATATGACGCGCCGCGTTAGCGCATCCGGAAGTCATCCGGGGCGCGCAGCGCGTAACGTAAGCATAACAAGTCATGTGACTTGTTAATAAAACTTTTCATTGGTTCATTTTACTTTTCTTATTGTAATGATGAAAGGCTTGGTCATATCACCTAAAAATTACGCTTTTCATTACTTCCGAACATTATTTTTTCTTAAATATATGTTATAATGTTCCAGGCTAATGTACTTTCCCGGAAATTTTACAACTGTCCTGCAAGTAAAATATATTCTTTTTTCGAGAAAAAGAGCGTTTCTTCGTCCCATGACGGAGCCGTTGAGCAAAAGAGGGTCGACCTGCTGTCTTAGTCGCCGATACGCCTGAATATGAGATTCTTATCGATCACTTTATGTTGCAGGAATAGAAAACACAACAGCCCTTGACCATTTATCTTTACTGCGTTCCTTCGTATTATACCTTTTACCCTTCATGTAATTGGTCTGCTTTATTTCACTTGCCTTTTAATGATTCTAAAACAGTGACTATTATTAAAAACTTTACCAATGTATATACTACTACCATGTTTTCTTTTAAAAACCTTTATTGTGAAAATTTCATTATACAAATACGAGCCTATAACCACGTGGGCCTGCCACGGAGCAAACTGTAATCGTATATGATGAATAGACATTTACACTGTAGAGGAACGTAACGGGCGGGCCATTAGGTTGCAAGAACTAAGGTGTCTAACAGTTACGGAATCGGTGGACGTACATTTTATAATTAAAATACGACAGGGCCAGTTACAATAAAATTATCTAGATATACATTTGCGGGCAAGTACCATGGGTGACGTTAATTCGAACTTTCAACAGTACAGTAATCAATAACACATCAGAACTTAATATCAATAGGTATGTCGAAATATTCAATCAATTCTCGTCCCCGCCCGCCATGTGCTTCAAAACTGCATACGTATCTCGTGATTTCAAGGTTCTGCAACCAGTACACAACAAGGAGTTACGAGTCCCATTTATTCCGGCGCCATTTTGGGCGAGGACGGGCAGGTCCAGGATATAGTCAAAATGTCTCTACCAACCATCGACTATGATGATGTTCATATGCTGTATTTATTAGAGTAACACTCATCTGTCCACATGAAATTAATTTACCACAATCTAAACATGTCATTTTAATCTTTCCAAAGTTCTTCTAAATATTTGGGACCGTTTCCCTTGCCTCTGAAGCTCTCAGTGCCACTTCTTTGATGAATGTACTAGCAGGTCAGGGGTTCTCCTCCAAATCTCTCTTTTATGCAGCACTATAATTAATTGGTGCCACCTCTCCATATGACGATGCATGGTATAGTTACCACAACTATATTTTTTTTCGGTTCCTCTGGAGAGTTCATCGTGGCAGATGAAGCGTGTAACGTACCGGGCATTTACCTTTTTTTGCATGTACAGGAAAGGAAAAAAAAATCGAGCGTCCGAGTTCTAAGGTGTCCCAGGGCCATTTTAGTGGACCAGGCCCAAATCCAAAGAACAGGCCGCCATTTTGAGAGTCCTCTTGCAGCCGCCTGTCGCTGTAGCATCAACAGCAGCCGAAACTCAGCTGAATGGCAACTGAAACGGTAAAGGGGCGCCCCACTACAGCAGACGAGCCTCCACCTAGGAAGGCCCATTCACGCCGGCTCCCCCCCCCCCCTTCGGGCACCCCACGCCGTTATTCGGAGCAGTATTGTAGGATGGCCACACCAGTGCGGCAACTTGCTAGACATCACCCCGGTGGTAACCGAATCTCAACGCCTTGTGGTGTCTTCTATTCAGAAAACATTGTTATGCTGCCTTCGACCTATTCGCCGCAAGTGCGCACACAACTCAACTGCATAGCTTGCTAGACACCACCTCGGTGCCATCCGGATCTTGGAATGTCAGCGCCTTTTGGTGTCTTCTCTTCAGAAAATATTGTTGCGCTGCCTTTGGCCCCATTCGCACATCGGTCCGCAACTTAGACATCACCTCGGTGCCATCCGGATCTTGGCATCTCAGCGCCTTGTGGTGTCAGTCAGAAAATATTGTTGCGCTGCCTTTGGCCCCATTCGCACATCAGTCCGCTACTGACACCATCTCACAGGCCAACAGGGCGCCCCACGCCGACTTTTACCATTGTAGGATGGCCACACCAGTGCCACAACTTGCTAGACACCACCTCGGTGCCATCTGGAACTTGGCATCTCAGCGCCTTGTGGTGTCTTCAATTCAGAATATATTGTTGCGCTGCCTTTGGCCCCATTCGCACATCGGTCCGCTACTGACGCCATCTCACAGGCCAACGGGGCGCCCCACGCCGACTATCAGCATTGTAGGATAGCCACACCAGTACAGCAACTTGCTAGACATCACCTCGGTGCCATCCGGATCTCGGCGCCCCACTGCAGATGAAGTGCCTCTCAACTATGAAACCACCACGGTGACATCCGGATCTTGGCGCGTTGTGCTGCCTTCGGCCTATTCGCACATCGGTCCGCTACTGACGCCATCTCACAGGCTAATGGGGCGACCCACGCCGAGTTTCAGCATTGTAGGATGACCACACCAGTACAGCAACTTGCTAGACATCACCTCGGTGCCATCCGAATCTTGGCATCTCAACGCCTACTGGTATCTTCCATACAGAAAATATTGTTACGCTGCCTTTGGCCCCATTCGCACATCGGTCCGCAACTTAGACATCACCTCGGTGCCATCCGGATCTTGGCATCTCAGCGCCTTGTGGTGTATTCTCTTCAGAAAATATTGTTGCGCTGCCTTTGGCCCCATTCGCACATCGGTCCGCAACTTAGACATCACCTCGGTGCCATCCGGATCTTGGCATCTCAGCGCCTTGTGGTGTCTTCTACTCCGAAAATATTGTAGAAAATATTGTTGCGCTGCCTTTGGCCCCATTCGCACATCAGTCCGCTACTGACACCATCTCACAGGCCAACAGGGCGCCCCACGCCGACTTTTACCATTGTAGGATGGCCACACCAGTGCCACAACTTGCTAGACACCACCTCGGTGCCATCCGGATCTTGGCATCTCAGCGCCTTGTGGTGTCTTCAAATCAGAAAATATTGTTGCGCTGCCTTTGGCCCCATTCGCACATCGGTCCGCTACTGACGCCATCTCACAGGCCAACGGGGCACCCCACGCCGACTTTCAACATTGTAGGATGGCCACAGAAGTGCGACAATTTACTAGACACCACCTCGGTGCCATCCGGATCTTGGCGCGTTGTGCTGCCTTCGGCCTATTCGCACATCGGTCCGCTACTGACGCAAACTCACAGGCCAACGGGGCACCCCACGCCGACTTTCAGCATTGTAGGATGGCCACACCAGTGCGGCAACTTGCTACACACCACCTCGGTGCCATCCGGATCTTGGCATCTCAGCGCCTAGTGGTGTCTTCTATTCCGAAAATATTGTTGCGCTGCCTTCGGCCCCATTCACACATCGGTCCGCTACTGACGCCATCTCACAGGCCAACGGGGCGCCCCACGCCGACTTTCAGCATTGTAGGATGGCCACACCAGTGCGGCAACTTACTAGACACCACCTCGGTGCCATCCGGATCTTGGCGCGTTGTGCTGCCTTCGGCCTATTCGCACATCGGTCCGCTACTGACGCAAACTCACAGGCCAACGGGGCGCCCCACGCCGACTTTCAGCATTGTTGGATGGCCACACCAGTGCGGCAACTTACTAGACACCACCTCGGTGCCATCCGGATCTTGGCGCGTTGTGCTGCCTTCGGCCTATTCGCACATCGGTCCGCTACTGACGCAAACTCACAGGCCAACGGGGCGCCCCACGCCGACTTTCAGCATTGTAGGATGGCCACACCAGTGCACCTTACTAGACACCACCTCGGTGCCATCCGGATCTTGGCGCGTAGTGAAGCTGCAGCAGCTGCAAATAAGCTTCAGACAGTGTTACAACCGCTGCTCAGAACTCTCAACTATGACACCACCTCGGTGCCATCCGGATCTTGGCGCGTTGTATTGCCTTCGGCCTATTCGCACATCGGTCCGCTACTGACGCCGCCTCACGTGCCAACGTATTTTCTCCGCATTTTATACCCTATGCCGCATAACAGGTCATGTGACTTGTTTATAAAACTTTTCATTGGTTCATTTTACTTTTGGTTTCCTAATGATGGAAGGCTTGATCATATGACCTAAAAACAACACTTTTCATTGGATGAAAACTTTTTTTTTTTCCCAAACGATGAAAGCCCCACCTTGTTTCTGGATGTTTCAGACTGAAGCTGGCGTCAGCATGAGAGCACCACCATCTCGTAGCTCAGTCGTGGTCATTCCGCGAGCAATCATGGCAGCCGCTCCCCACCAGAAGCCTGCAGGAGTCGGGGCCCCCAAAACTTTTGATGAATTCTCAAGGCGGAGGGGACGCTTTCGAGAATGGGGTCCAAGACCTAGCAGACAAGCGTCCGATTTCCAAGGTGTCCCAGGGCCATTTCAGTGGACCAGGCCCAAAAAGGAAACAGCCTGCCGCCATTTTGAGAGTCCTGTGACAGCCGCCTATCGCTGCACCGCAAGAGTGGGCGCAACTCAGCTGAACTGCGGCTTTTGACACAGTGGACCAAAAACGGACGGAATGGCAACTGAAACGGTAAAGGGGCGCCCCACTACAACAGATGACACTCCACCTGGAGTGGCCCGTTCACGCCGCCTCCCCCGGGGCGCCCCACGCCGTTATTCGGAGCAGCATTGTAGGATACCAAAACCAGTGCGGCAACTTACTGGACATCACCTTGGTGCCATCGTTCTGCTGCCTTGGAACTATTCGCACAACAGTTTGCTACTGATGACCCACCCCCCGCGACGCCCCTCGCCGTTATTTGCTGGGTGGCAACTTACTAGACATCACTTTCGTGTCATCTAGATTTCAGCGCGTTCTGCTGCCTTGGAACTATTCGCACAACAGTTTGCTACTGATGACCCACCCCCCGCGACGCCCCACGCCGGAAATCTGGACGTTGTGCTGCGTTGGGACTATTCGCACAGCCGACCGCTACTTCGTTGTTTTTCCCTAAAAATGTTTATATGTTATTACTATTTTTGTTTTCTTGTATATATTTATAAATTATTAAAGTTTTATAATCTTACTACTTTGTCGGAGTGCTATATATTTTTAATGTGACACATAATTGTAAAAACTTTGATGTACAAAGAGTCATCCCTGGAATCTTCCGCTTCAGGCTCGGTCCCCTCCCCAATCACAATACAGGATGGTTTTCAGATAATAGCAACGCTTCTGCTGTGACGGATCTCATCGAGTGTGGGCCTTGATCTACTATAACTCCTTTGAAGAGGGGTGATTCTTTACAGCTGTGGCCATAAACTACATCTGCAGGGCTAGCTGATACCCTAGGACCAGCCTGGACAATCGGACACAGAGGAAAAGGAGTGTCAGAGGGTGCGGTAGTGAATAGGGCGAAAGGGAGGTGTCGGGCGGGCACAGGGTGTGATTCTCAGGGAAGAGCAGCGCAGATGGGGGGAGGTTTATTACCCATGCATAAGACAGAGAGCGGGGGTGACCACTGCCTGGGGGAGATGCTTGCGAGGGTGGGGAGCCATGCTAAGGATCGACAGCGTGCACAGAGTGGGTCTGGTCAAGGCATCTAAAATGGCTGCCGTGCACGACAAAAGTGTGGCATTTGAAAAAAGACAAGATGGCGCAGACAATGTTTTTCAACACTTCCTGATTTCCTTCGAATCGAACGTTAACAGACGTTGGGGCATATTACCAAAGTTAAGCGATATTTATCCCTAACGATGCTTAGCAACGATTTTTTTACCGTCAGAAATTATCGCAGATAAACCTTGCTATTATCAAGGTTTATCGCAAATACGATAAAAAACGACCGCAATGCATTAATATCGCTGAAAACTCAGCGATATTCATGCATTACCGAGCTAATGCTCTTAGCCATGTTATCCACCTCCCATTGGATAACATGGCTAAGAACTGCTCAGGGCAGGTGGTAGCTTTTGGAGATATTCGCGCTTATCTCGAATATTTCCAAAAGTTGATAATAGCAGATAGCGATGTTAGCGACTGTTTCCAGTCGCTAACATCTTGGCATGCCCACTTTGCATGTCATTAGTGATAAATATCACTCACATGCAAAGTGGGGCCCAAGATGGTCGCTATCTTCTACTAGCCGTCGCTAACTGGTGTTAGCAACAGCTAGGTAATACACATATAATTTTATCTCCGCGAAGCGGAGCGCTGTTACAGATATATATCTTGTTTTTGAACGTTAATTTCTCAAAATGCACTGAAGCACATATATTGAGACCTAGCAAAGGCACATCGGGCTACCAGTCCCTACAATTTTGCCAAGTTTCGTGCAAATCCATTCAGCTGTTCGATCCTACCGAGAGACAAGATGGCGGCCGCTACGGACTGTTTGGAATGTTTACAGACACCGGAGAGCCAATCAGCTTCGCTTCGCAAAGCTCCGTAACGCGAAAAGTACGCGAAGCGGTGCGCTGTTACAGATATATATCTTTTTTTGAACGTTAATTTCTCAAAATCCACTGGAGCACATATATTGAGATCTAGCAAAGGCACATCGGGCTACCAGTCCCTACAATTTTGCCAAGTTTCGTGCAAATCCATTCAGCTGTTCGATTATTATTATTTTTATTTTTTTTTGCCCCACGGGGCCCTTTTAAAACCTCCACATCAAACCTAAACGGTCAGGGAGGATCTACTATGCCCCCTTATGGTCATTTGCCCCTTCGGTTTGGCCTCCGCTTGTCTCTCGATCCTACCGAGAGACAAGATGGCGGCCGCTACGGACTGTTTGGAATGTTTACAGACGCCGGAGAACCAATCAGCTTCGCTTCACAAAGCTCCGTTGCGCGAAAAGTACGCGTCCTGGAGCGCTGCCCGGTCCGCTGTTACAGATATATATCTTTTTTTAAACGTTAATTTCTCAAAATCCACTGTAGCACATATATTGAGACCTACAAAAGGCACATCGGGCTACCAGTCCCTACAATTTTGCCAAGTTTCGTGCAAATCCATTCAGCCGTTCGGGCTAAAAGTGAGGCCAACCGCCCTATGGAAAACTCAATGTTAAAAACACGTTTTGGGACCCCACTTTTTTCTCGGCCCCCCCTTGACGAACCCCCCCCAAATTTTCAAGGGCTACTCAGAAACAAAATGTGCCATTTTCCTGAAAATTTCAGCCAATTCCGTCCACAAACGCCAAAGTTATTAGACATAGAATTTTCAAAAATCCCATAGAGAAAAAATCCTAACTATATAAACCTACTGGCGACCGCCAGTAGGTAATATATATATTCCACCGGGTATGTTGCTTCGGCGGTTCCCTTCCTCACAGCGCTGGTGCCACGGGTGGTTACAGCTACCACCTAGTATAAAGACGTTTTCTTTACTCCACAAACGATAATACGTTCGGACATGAAGAGGCGGCACACCAGGAAAGCAGCACAATGATATATTGTGCAATTAAATCCAAGGACGACGCGTTTCGGCGTTAGCCTTTGTCAAGTTACTTCCTGGACCTCTAATTCCCTTAGAATTAGGTTGGAGTGTTACGTGACATAAAAGAAATACTTTCCACATTTGAAGAAATATAAATATCTCATATTCCTTATACCTTCTCGACAATTATAATACATTTCGAGATTGCAATTATTTGCATTGGTAATGTATTTCAGTTACAAATTTGCATATTAGTGCTTCTTGATTATACTGGATGCAAAATTAATTACATGTTATGATCGTGCTGTAAACACAAAAAGGAGACTATTCCGACGTGAGTTGCCTGGCAGTGCATTTACCTTATGAAAAACCAGTTAAAACATTGTGCATCGGTTTTTTATACATATCCATTTTAAATATTGCATTTTAAGTATTGCAACCATTTGTTTCATCAGCACCATTTTCCTGCTGTGTGAGAGCTAAATGCTTTTAAAGCTCCATCGCGCTATTAATAAAAGCCAATGTGTAATGTGAGGTGCAGCTTGCGAATAACGGACTGTAAGGATGTCAGATAGGGTAGTATTTTACTGAGCAATTGCTCTACAAATATTAAAAAGAGTGTTTATTCCATCATGCTGCACAGACGCGTTTCGGCGGAAGCCTCCGCCTTGTTCACTTACTCTGCTGATAGTGACGCCTGTATATATACTAAATCACATGCTGACACATCTAAACCAAAGCTGTAACCTGACTGGTTGTCCGTTGCCATCGTTACCATGAGTCATAGCATATACTATTGATAGACATAGAAGAGTTTTTTACTTTACAGGAATTTGTTTCCCCCTTCTTTCCAAAAACATTTTACCATATTGCTACCACATACCATGTCAGTTAATGTGTAAAATAGTAAAAGAACGAAAGAAATGCATTTAAATAAATGATTCTTCATTACGTGTATGGATTCGAAAAGCATTTCATACTATTAACCATATCTCGTAATTTCTATAGACACAGTCTTGTCTCGCACACCACTGCACAATTAAGTTCATTGTGCAGGCTGCAGATATGAATCACCTCCGTCATTTTTGTACAACTATACAATGTTTCTTCCCCAGTGGGCGTGCTGTCCTGTTCCATGCCCACTGGGGAAGAAACATTGGACACTACAACACCCAGAAGGCTATGTATATGGCCACGCCCACCAGGGCAGGTGTTTGCAATTAAGGTGTTCCATATGAACTGTGCCTCCTGCTCTCTTTCATCACATGCCACTGAAGAAGGGAAAACGAAGTTCCTGAAACGCGTCTGGCGATTATTTTTTCACTGCTGTGAATTGCTGGCTTTTTGCCTGCTTGCAAGCTGTCATTAAAATCGTGAGCTAGAGTTGAACTTCCTGTGGCCTCTTCACTTTGGGCATCCTATTTTGATGAATATATATATATATATATATATCAAACAAATCCAAGTTACCACTTGTGAGGACGCCCACACGGGGGAATAAACCTTTGAAGGTGAGTGTGCGCCGCACAACCAGATTCGTGCATTTCTCCATTAATCTGCAGCTCCACGAGCTTGACTAAAAGAACCTCGCAGCCTCATGTTAACCACCTGTAATTGCTTTATTAAGTCCGCCCCAGTGGGTGTGTACTGGTGCCATGATTAGCAGTCCCAGAGCATTCTGGTATTCGTGGTGTTTAACAACAGCATACTTTCCATGTGGACGCTGCAAAGTTCCCTTTCTCAATGTCGATTAAAACCCCAGTGGGTAGGTAAAAACACACGGGCTGGTGATGTTGCCATAAAAACACTCACTGTGGAACCCTCCATTCTTTTGTGTGTTACGTGACATAAAAGAAATACTTTCCACATTTGAAGAAATATAAATATCTCATATTCCTTATACCTTCTCGACAATTATAATACATTTCGAGATTGCAATTATTTGCATTGGTAATGTATTTCAGTTACAAATTTGCATATTAGTGCTTCTTGATTATACTGGATGCAAAATTAATTACATGTTATGATCGTGCTGTAAACACAAAAAGGAGACTATTCCGACGTGAGTTGCCTGGCAGTGCATTTACCTTATGAAAAACCAGTTAAAACATTGTGCATCGGTTTTTTATACATATCCATTTTAAATATTGCATTTTAAGTATTGCAACCATTTGTTTCATCAGCACCATTTTCCTGCTGTGTGAGAGCTAAATGCTTTTAAAGCTCCATCGCGCTATTAATAAAAGCCAATGTGTAATGTGAGGTGCAGCTTGCGAATAACGGACTGTAAGGATGTCAGATAGGGTAGTATTTTACTGAGCAATTGCTCTACAAATATTAATGTAAAGTACATATCCCTATTTCTTCTAACACTTATCGATCTGCTATGGAGCAGGCATGAACCACAATGTCACGAGGGAGGGCAAGATGTAAGTCCTCCACATCTCAAAAATGGGACTATACGAGGATCATGAAGTATGCAAATTGGATTGTACTAAGTGAGAAGTTATGTGCAGGCAAAAGTGTAATGTGCATAAACAAATTATGTAAATATACTTGAGTACCGGATAAAGATTATGAATTATGATCATGGCAACGGCAACCATAAGACGGTTTATATTAGTGGCTCCACAATTGTGGTATGAGACACACCAGTATCCCTGCTGGGAATCCTATTGCCATGGATCAACATAATCTATTAGATTCCCATTAAAAGTGAAAAAATTGATCGAAAAATTAAAAAACAACACATTAAAACCAGCATGGAATGCATGATAATCTGGGGAAAGTTATTACAGCTATTCAGTGTACACTGAGCTAACGGCCTATGTGTGTGGCCAGTTCTTCACCACTATTTAATCCTTTTGGAACCTTGCTGTCTAATTCTACAATCAATCTGGACTCAAGGATCCTAAGTTGTTTTTCGCGATCCCCTCCCCTTACATGTTTAGGTATCCTCTCTATGCCAAAAAACTGCAGGCTGTTGTTGTTACTATTATGATGCTCAAAATAGTGACGTGCCACTGGATAGTTGTAATCATGATTAGATATGGCATGTAAATGCTGGAGGATTCTCTGTTTCAGGGGAAGTTTTGTACTGCCTACGTACTGGAGCCCGCATCGGCATTTCAGCACATAGTGAAGTCACTATTGCATTTGATGGCATGTTTTATGGCCTTTTTCTGATGAGTGCGTGTTCTGTTTTCTTTACAGTTCCTACCATTGTGGCACGCTTTACAGGTGCCGCAATTGGTAAATCCATTAGGTTTTCTAAGCCATGGTGCATCAGTGTCTTCTGTGGGGTAACTGTGAACTAACCGATCTCGTAGAGATCTTGCTCTTGAGAAAGTGATTTGTGGGGCAGCTCCTATGTGTTGACCTATTATAGGGTCTGCTGCCAACAGATTGCAATGTCTTCTCATTATTCTCTTTAGCGCCCAGGCACCTCTGCTAAATTGGGTTATCATTCTTGGTGCTTGGCAGGTCTGCTCAGTATTTGTGCTAATTGTTCCCTTGCCTGATATGAACAGCAACTCATGTTGGGAAAGACCTTCCATTTTGTTTTTTGCTTTGCACAACGTGTCTTCCTTATAGCCTCTTTGTCTAAAGCGAATCAGCATAGTTTCCTATTCTTTCTGATAATTTTCGTCAGTGTTGCAGTTACGGCGTGCCCTCAATAATTCGCCGTAAGGTATACTCTGTATTAGGGACACAGGGGGATGACTTCCAGCATGTAATATTGCATTCCCTGCCATAGCTTTACGGAACAGACGTGTAGTGATGGTGTTATCTTTTATTTCGACTGCAATATCAAGAAACTCGCAGTACTAAGGAATCATAGTGTGAGTGAACTTTAAATTTAACTCATTCTGCCCCAACCTCTCAATGAATACGCTAGCTAGGGATTCTGGACCACCCCAGATAAAAAAAAAGATCATCAATATATCTGATCCATACAAGTATGTGATCAGTATATTTTGTCATACAGTCACTCCAGACAACATGTTCCTCCCACCAGCCCAGACTGACTTCCTCCACAGACTACATGATGTGCAATGGGAAGAGGGATATCTGATGATCAGTCTTGATGTCTGCTCGTTGTACATGTGTATTGACCAAGCGAGAGGAGTAGCAGCTTGCATGCAGTATTTAAAGAGTAGACACATTGATTACACTACACACAACAACATGCTGGATGATATTTTGTCTACAACAAAACATCTTTATCCTTGAAAAAATTCTGTGCCGGCAATGCAGTGGGATGGCCATGGGGACATGTTTCGACCCCAGCCTGGCAAACCTTTTTCTGGGCTGGTGGGAGAAACATGTTGTCTGAAGCGACTGCATGACAAAATATACTGATCACATACTTGTATGGATCAGATATATTGATGATCTTTTTTTGATTTATGAGTTGCGGGGGGGCACACAGTCCCCCCCAGAGCCCCAGGGACCACCTCCCCGGGGTTAATTGTTAACTGTGTGGGGGCCTCCAAGGCCCCCCCAGGCCCCAGAGAATTCCACCCCAGGGCTTTACACACCAAGAGGAGCGTCAGTCCGCGTGCCTTGAGGCACTTGCCTCTGCCACCTGTGGCTGACAGGGCAGTGAGGAACTGTCAGAGTGGTACCCGCTCAGGCCTACCCTCCAATCAGGACCAGTGAGAAGGCGGGAAGCTCAGGACCTCTGTTTCGCGAGATCTGCAGCCCTCAGGGGCACTGCTGACGTTCAGGCAGTGACCATCCTAGTCGACATGCTCCAGAACACTGGCTGATGATACAGTGCACGAGAGGTACATGACATGGGCTGTGAACAACACTCTGGGCCACGCGTCAGTTAGTGTCCATACGGGCAGGTGCGTGAATGGATGGTGATAGTCATTGCTGAGCGCACACCGGCTCCAGGAGGGGTCACAGCGCTTTACCGCTTGCTGCACGCTGACAGGCAAAACCACGCAGCGCCGCTGGGTTCCTGATGCTGTAATTGGACTACAGCTCCCAGCCTGCTCTGCAACCACACCGCTTCCTCTTTCTGTGGAAAGCGCCAGGAGGCGCACAAAAGGGAACAGCTTCCACAGAGGAGTGGGGGTCATTGCTGAGCGCACACCGGCTCCAGGAGGGGTCACAGCGCTTTACCGCTTGCTGCACGCTGACAGGCAAAACCACGCAGCGCCGCTGGGTTCCTGATGCTGTAATTGGACTACAGCTCCCAGCCTGCTCTGCAACCACACCGCTTCCTCTTCCTGTGGAAAGCGCCAGGAGGCGCACAAAAGGGAACAGCTTCCACAGAGGAGTGGGGGTCATTGCTGAGCGCACACCGGCTCCAGGAGGGGTCACAGCGCTTTACCGCTTGCTGCACGCTGACAGGCAAAACCACGCAGCGCCGCTGGGTTCCTGATGCTGTAATTGGATTACAGCTCCCAGCCTGCTCTGCAACCACACCGCTTCCTCTTCCTGTGGAAAGCGCCAGGAGGCGCACAAAAGGGAACAGCTTCCACAGAGGAGTGGGGGTCATTGCTGAGCGCACACCGGCTCCAGGAGGGGTCACAGCGCTTTACCGCTTGCTGCACGCTGACAGGCAAAACCACGCAGCGCCGCAGGGTTCCTGATGCTGTAATTGGACTACAGCTCCCAGCCTGCTCTGCAACCACACCGCTTCCTCTTCCTGTGGAAAGCGCCAGGAGGCGCACAAAAGGGAACAGCTTCCTCCGCGTCGCGGACGCGCGCGGACGGCCCCGGGCGGAGCCCGGGCAGAGGGCGGGCCGTCTGTGGCCGTCAGGGGACGACAGAGGACAGGACAGGCCATATCCTTTGGCTGCCGTCATGGGGAAACGTAAGCTAATGAGACAGGATAACGACAAGGACGGTAAGAAACCTAAGGTGGCTAAGAAACAAGACACCATAATCTCTTATCTAACTTCTGCTGTGGGAGCCTTAAATGAGGAAATTGCCATCGCTGAAAAGGAGCTTGGCCTTGATTCCAGGGATTCTTCCATTACTGTCTCACAACATGCCCCACTTCTAATCAGTGCAGCCCCTGTCCCCCTTGAGCCTGTTATTGCTATTGTACAACCACCTCAGGCCCCCATACCATCAGTAGTATCATCCCTTACGGCACAAGAACATGACTGTGGCCGGTACCCCCACAAGAACATAAACGTACGGGGGTAAAGGCAAAACACAGGCTTACAAAGAAAGGTCACATTAAAAACAACAAGCCTACTTTGGACCCGGACCTGGCCGATTCAGTCGTTCCATTTGATGCAAGGGCCATGAACTACATGGCTGAATTAGTGGAGGGGATGTTTGAGTCCCGCCTAGAGCCGGCCCTTGTTGCTATTGCTAAAGATATTGTGGATACTCTTAACTCCTGTGTACACAGACTACTGGACAAATGTAAAAATCTTGATAATTTCGTTAAAGAGTATAAAGCACAAACTAATAGGACATTGGTCCAGAAGGATCGGGGGACCAGACCCAACATTCTTTCTGGGCCGTGTGTAGCTAATGAAACAGTTGTGAGTCAGATTTGTGATGACGCTGTGGGGTCTAGAGAGTCTAGAGAATCTCAGTCATTCCCTGGGGGTTAGCAGGGTATGCCCGATAAAGTACTACCTCAAGCAGGTGACATGAAGACAAGCTCACCACCGTTTCCCCCTAGCAAACCTCCCCAGAATAGGAACCGCTTTTTGCACCTTCCTCCTGATGCGGCCCCTCTAGTAGCTGTCTTAACTGGAATTCCACCTTTGAGACCTGGTATGATAGAAACTGATCACGATCTATTGGCTAGGACTCAAAATTGGTGCTCTCAATTCTGTAGTGGGGGAAATGACATTTCTAAGAACATCATTTCTGCAAGACGGGCAGAATGGGTAGGTAGACGGCGTAAATGCCTATCTGGGGATTGTGTGGTTATCAATTTTAACCTCCCTAATGTTGCAAACAGACTGTTTTGGGACGGTTCTGAACTTAAAGGTACTTGTATTAGACCCTTACCACTGGGTTATTTCTATCCACCTGACATCTATCCAGTTAATCACTTGAATAGGCTGACCCTACCACCTACGTGTTTTACAGGGAAGCCTTACACATCCAAATATTCCTATCAGGCAAGACAGACTGAGCTTAGACAGGGTGGTTGGATTACAGTGCAACATAGTAAAAACCCGCCCCCAGTCAATGATTCTCTTATACCGACCACTACAGAAAATAGATTCTCAGTACTGACCGATATGGATTCTAATGATTGACTAAATAATCATGTTTCAAGTAACGGGGATAATAGACAATTACTAGACAATAATACTTCACGAAAATTTTTAAGTTGGAATATTGCAGGTTTGCATAATAAATGAAATGACCCATCATGGATTAATTATATTCAATGCCATGACATAATAGCCTTCCAGGAAACATGGGACCTAGATAATGATTTCTGTTTGGATGGTTTCTCTTTCTTTTGTGTGAAGGCAGTTCCAGGCCGGAGAGGCCGACCAAGGGGAGGCTTGTTACTACTGGTCTCTTTGGACCTAGTAGGATCTTTTAATAGACTGGAGTTTGCATCTGATAATATATTGATTGTAGAATGGGGGGGTTTAACCCACACCACCATCCTGCTGATCAATTTTTATAATGTCATAGAGAAAGAAGTATGCAACTCTAATTTTATGGCTCTAGAACGTTTTTTAAATGAATATAAAAGTTTACATAGCACTTCTGTCGAAATTGTGGTGATGGGAGATTTTAATATTCACCCATGCAGATGGGATTGCCTGGCGGACCAGCAGATGGGTCCTGCTGGATCCCTTGCTGTACATTTTGAACATACCCCACAGGGGGAAGCCCTAGAGGCTCTATTAGCGAGTCTTAACCTCTTTGAGGTAGATGGGTTTAGGGGCGAAGAGAGATTAATAACATTTAAAACGAGGGAATCCGGCACAGTCATAGACTATATATTTGTCTCAGTTGGTCTGATCCCTGTAGCCACCTCATATACAGTTGAGGATTCTGTATATAGTGATCATAACCCCCTAGTCATGACGATAGATCTAGGAGATATAACTATTAGACGCAATGCCGGTGGCATAACTAAAGACACCCTGAAACTCAAAGATCAATCCAGAAGACTTAACTGGGCGAAAGTAGTCCCTGACTCATTTATGCTGGATTTACTTTCCAAAGCAGAGACAGACTTTACAGTCTGCCTTGATGAAGCGGCCGATGGTATCAACATTATTGATTCTTTTGTATCTATTTGTAATAAGATCAATGAGGGCCTAAAAACTAAAACTAAATCCTTAGCATCCAACCACCCACGATGGTTTGATGGTAATTGCTCTAAAGCCCATAAGGCCTTATTGCACGCCTTGAAACAGAAACCGAGGAACAGGGAGGCAGTAGTTAGTCTGAGGAGCGCCTATAAGCAAGCCATTGCCTCTAGAAAGAAGGATATTAAAAACACAGCTTGGCATGACCTTAGTTCAACAGATACACTGATGGATAGTAGTAAATTCTGGGGCATAATTAATCATTCGTATTTTTCCTGTACAGAGAATGCTGTATTAGACTGTGTAATCGCAGATGATTTGTGGGTTGCACACTTTAGTAAGATCTATGACTATGAGGCCACGGATACACTCTCGCCAACTGATTTTACATCTATTAATAGTCCCCGAATGTTACACTTTGAAGTGGCTGATGTTGAAAAGGCAATTATGGATACATCCAAAAACAAAGCCCCAGGCCCAGATGGGGTGCCAGCTGACCTTTACATGACAGAACCAACTTTATGGGCTAAGGTGCTCACTAATGTTTTTAACTCAGCTGGTACCAATGGTTTTCCCCCTTCATGGTCTACATCAACCATAATACCGGTGTTTAAAAAAGGCTCGAGATGTGACCCCTCCTGCTACAGACCGATCTCCTTAATCGACTCTGCCGTCAAAATCTTGGGCAGAGTGATTCTTTCAAAACTGGAGGATTGTCTGAAAGACGGAGGGGTTCTCTCTAACCTTCAATATGGTTTCTGTGCTAAAAGAGGTACATTAGATCAATGCCTCAACTTGCAAATGCTTATTAGCAAGTATACCCAGGCGAAAGAAGGCATGCTCTACATGGGGTTTATGGACTTATCATCAGCCTTCGATCTGGTTAATAGGGGGAAACTGTGGGCAATTCTGAAAAACTTGGGAATTGACCCTTGTTTAGTGAATTTTTGGGATACTCTCCACCAAGGACTGAAGGCCAACATTCGTGTAAACAGGGAAGGAGGATGCACCCGTTATTTCGACTCTAAGCGGGGCGTAAGGCAAGGGTGCATCTTGGCCCCTCTACTTTTCACACTTTATATAAATTCCATTGACAAACATTTGATAAAAGCCACTCAGGACATTCCGCTGGTGGGAAACTCTGCAGTCCCGGTCCTGCTCTATGCCGACGATGCGGTATTGTTGGCACGTACAGGACTGGGGCTGCAGAGACTTTTAGATTCCTTTGGTGGCTTCATGGAATCGTTAGATCTGAGTGTGAACAGTAAAAAGTCCCACGTCATGGTGGTTGGAAAGCGCCCAAATACATATAGAATACAGTCTTTCTCTTGTAATGGTGTTGCCTTGTCAATTGTCCCCGTGTTTACGTACCTTGGTGTAATTTTTGATCTAAAGGGAAGCTGGGCCCCCCAAATTAATGCTAAATGCCTTGCAGTTGCCAGATCATCATCTGCTTTAATGGACTTTGTTAAGCGGTTAGGATCCAGGCCTATGGAGGCACTCTTATCCATCTATAAATCAAAATGTATATCTATTGCACTGTATGGGGCTTCATTATGGGGATATTTGCAACAGGAAAAACTGCAAAAAAGTTTTTAAGGAATCTCTTAGCAGTTCCCCAATCAACGCCTGTTTATACTATTCATACCGAGTTGGGACTGAGCTTCATCTCCGACCTTATTCACTTAGCCCCTATAGCGTGTTGGGTTAAGACATGGACCAACAAGGAGATCTCACTGAACCATGCCATCCTAAAAGATGTAATGGCACTTGATAAAGCAAATAAAATACCCTGGCTATGCTATATAAGAGATGTCTTTGCCAAACTGGGACGACCAGAGCTTTTTCATTCCCCGCACTTGTTGCAAAAAAATGATTTGAAGTGGGTGAAGACAAACTTTTTGAGGATGGTAGAGCAAGAACGAGAACAGCTGGAAATGTGTAAACCCCTTGTGAGAGCAAATTATGTTCTGAAAACTACTTCACAAATAGAACCATACCTCAGAATTGTTTCCATCCCACAGCATAGACATCTCCTGATCAGATTTAGACTGAGCATTGTTCAATACACTTTGGGTATCTCTTGTGTGTGGGGGAAACCAGACCTTACACCTCCTTGTAGCTGTGATAGTGTCTCCCCCCAAAGCCTTTTGCACTTTATCATGTTTTGCCAGTACTTTTCGGATATCAGGAAGCGACATTTACTGCCTATACTTAGAGAAGCGGGATTCACACAGGTTAAACCAGCACTGATGTTCTTACAAATGTTAAGTACACCGAGGGAGATGTTTGGGGTTGCAAGCTTTCTGGTGGCTGCTGTACGTAATAAGAATAGGAGGTATGCCCTTATGCAATTGGAGATCTGATTATACCCCTTTTTTTTCAACGTACAGATTATATCCCTCTGTTAATGAATTATGAGATTTTTTATCTGTGGTTGACCGCATCACCAGCACTCGATTTTATGTCTTTTTATCATGTACAATACCGTATACCATGTAAGATTATATCTCTTTTTATGTATTTTTTATCAATTTTGTGTGTAATATTATTGTGTGATCGCTTTTATGATTTTTATTAATCGAAATAAAGTGCTATTGACTTGACTTGACTTGGATGGTGATATTCACATTGCACTGCAGCCCTAATTTTGTCTGAAAAGAAACAAGGAAACCCACAAGGTAAATAAGGACCTTGGGTATCAGATATATATTTGAACAATGATCCTTATATTGTGAGAGTTTAAGAAAGATAAATATAGAGTGGAATCAGAGCTATATTTGGAGTGTCCAGCCGGACAATCAATTTAATTAAGCAATAAATTCAGGAAAATACTGTGAACAACACAACAATATAGTGGGACACAATCCTGCATCCTACAAAACACATGACATTTACAAAACAAAAAAGAAATTTCAGGCAAGAATGTAAATTGTGGCAAGCTTAGTACAAACAGTCAATGCACTCCTTTTAACAAAGTGGATACATGTGCATGCTCTTTACATGGGTCGGCGATGTTTTGATCCTTTCAAAGCCATAATAATAGGATCATCATCAGGACAGTGAATGGTACAAGCCTGAGTTTAAGAATTTGCCTGTGGAAAATTTGGAAAGGGGGAAGAATTATAGAAAGCCTAATACTAAATGTTCTTCTTAAAACATACTGCGTGTAGACCGTGTTGAACATTCCAGTGGGTGGAGCAGGCATGAGCAAACATAATGCCTTAGGCATGATAAGGAGCAGAGTGTGGTTGCGATCGGTTTGGGATGCATGCTTGTGTAGTGGTGTGATAACACGGGGCATGTTGTGGTTTGGAGGTGAAAATAGGCGTTAACAGCTGCGGGGCTGAAAAATAGCTCAAGGCCATTCATCAAGTAGATCGGCTTATTTGTGTCTAATACACGTGCATGCTTACATTGTTGAAAGTGACGACAGAAACTCAGATGTCGGGCGGCAATTAAGGGTCAGCATGCAAGAGATGTGCTCATTGCGGAGACGGCATAAATTACTCGATGCCCCACACTTAGATCAGAAGTGGTTTGCATAAATATAGTAATCTGGTCGTTGGACTGGCCTTGGATCTTGAGAGAATCACAATCCAGACACAAGGGGCTGTCCAGGAAATAGGGAACAACGCACCATGTAGCAATCTGGCGGGCCCTAATTTTGTCGACACAGATATACATTATCGAAGATATAAAATGCTGGGGAGGGTGGGGGGGGAGTCGAAGAGAGAGTTGCAGGGTTGTCCCCAGACCGGCTGTAATGACTACATTACTTTGGAAATGTAGATTTGGCTATGATCTATGACAGCTTTCATCCCAGACAACTCAAAGACAACCTCCCATTCGGACAAATCTTGCGACTCGACGAAATTGAACGGAGAGGGATGATTATAACATTCAAGCAAAAGATCTATCTGAAAAACTGATAGCAAGACAATATCCCAAATACCTAATATCAAAGGCTAGAAAAAGAGCTTCTAACAATCACAGAGAAGCACTTATCCTCTGTGGCTGGCTGGTTATCACAGGAACTAAAGCCAATGAGGAAGGGACTTGTTTACCCGAAACGCGTCTGGCTTATGTGTTATGCAGATGCCTTATTCTCTCTGCTGTCTGCTTGCAAGATGTCACCAGTAAAGATTTGAATTACTTACCTGGCGGCTGGCTTCCTTCCTTTGAGGCTAACTCTTTGTTTGAATACATATATATATATATATTTGCCAAATTTGGTATAATTTCGTTCAGCAGTTCGGGCTGTAGCTTTGTCTAAAGTTTCCTATGGAAATTAACATGGGGAAAACTCATTTTGGGACCCCCCTTTTTTCTCAGCTCCCGCTTGCCGAATCACCTCAAAACTTTCAAGACAGGAGCTAACCTGAACGGGCAACTAGTTTTGAAAATTTCACAAACCGGTACCAAATTTATTGGGAAAAGAAAAAACGCTTTTTGAATAGAAACGAGGTCCTAACTATAATTACCTACTGGCGACCGCCAGTAGGTTATATATATATATATATATATATATATATATATATATATATATATATTCACTGAAAAAACCATAGGTTATAGACCATATATAGTTAGGAATTAGCATTTACAAAACCTTGAAAATTCACTGAAAAAACCATAGGTTATAGACCATATATAGTTAGGAATTAGCATTTAAAAAACCTTATTTTACTCACACAAAACCATTGAAATTCCATATATAGTTAGTTGCACTAACTATATATTGCGCACCCGCAATCCACTGCTGATGATGTCACATATTACATCATTCATGACATGGTCAGTGACATCACTGATGACAACATCCAGTGACTATGTTTCTGTAAAGTTAAAATATGTCTTACATATTGAAGAATGAGTGGATGTATAAGTGTCTGGACGAAGGATTTAGTAGGTGCATGACTGAATGTATGAGTGAGTGATTAAATGTGTCTCACTGAGTGCATGGGTTAGTGACTAAACTGTCTTAATTTGTGCATCATTATGTCTGTTGTTCTGTAAACTGCTGCATGTGTTGATCAGTAGCTATATGAGTAACTATATGGGTTATTGATTGATTGCCCAAGTATTTGCATGGGAGACTGAGTGTGTGTGTGGCTGGATGGGAGGTGTGTGACTCTGTACAGATCAATGTGTACTTGTATCAATGATTGTATAAGAGAGTAAGTATGTGTTAGTATATGGTTGAAAACGTAAGGTGCTCTATGTTTAACTGTATAGAGTAGAAAATGGAAGTGTGATTGATTCTTTACAGGACTGACTAGGTGTGTGAGTAACTCCATGGATGAGTGGCAGAGTGTGAGTGTCTGTATAGGTGTATGAGTGCATATGATTGTGTTGTAAACATGAGTGATTGTATGTATGAATGATTGTATGGGTGAATGAGTGAATGTGTGTGTAGACGTAGGAATCAGTGAGTACGTATGTAGTAACTAGTATTGGTGTGTCAATGGTTTCAAAAATTATACTCTGTTTTTAACACTGGGTGAAACAGAGGTTATATTAAAATGTGAGGAGATGCATTGTATTGTCACATGAATGATATCATCAGTGATGTGGTCATTGATGTCAAATGAGATGTCATCAGTGATGTCATTTGAGATGTCATCAGTGATGTCATCAGTGATGTCACTGACCATGTCATGAATGATGTAATATGTGACATCATCAGCAGTGGATTGCGGGTGCGCAATATATAGTTAGTGCAACTAACTATATATGGAATTTCAATGGTTTTGTGTGAGTAAAATAAGGTTTTTTAAATGCTAATTCCTAACTATATATGGTCTATAACCTATGGTTTTTTCAGTGAATTTTCAAGGTTTTGTAAATGCTAATTCCTAACTATATATGGTCTATAACCTATGGTTTTTTCAGTGAATTTCAATGGTTTTTTAATAGCAAATATCATAAGCTGTCGAATGTCAAGTACGTGGTAAGAATTTTTTTTTTCGTGTTTATGCACACTGATCTGCTTTGATTGCTGCCCCCCACCCCTCATTTCTATTAGGAGTACTCTCTCTTTGCAGATAGTGAAGGGTAGTTAACGCAGCCCTTTCCCCCTTTGTAATCCGTCGTGCCTGCTTCTCTCTCCATTTGATTGATTGTTCTCTTTGGTTCATTCTCTATTTACAAACAAGCACAGAGTCGCAATACTCTGTTTAGTCTTTGCAGATAGCGAAAAATCGTGTAAAAAAACAAAAGGAATCGAGCAAAATCAGTAGGCCACTAATGGGATCTCTTTTTGACCTCGCTAAAATAGAAACATTAGGAACAACCTGTTGAAAATAGCAATGCGTATGTACATAAGCGGCGTTCATTTGTGTTCACAGTACCCCTTGTTGATTGTTTCAATCGAGCATTGAATTGTTCGATGTTAATTCTCTTAAGGATCTTCTCTACCTGCAAACGAGGAAGAATAGGAATATTCTCTCTCCCTTTGCAGATAGTGAAGGGTAGGTAACGCAAGCCTTTAACACGTCGTACCTATTTCATTCCTCATTGATTGATTGATTGTCCGAACATTGACTGTTTGGGAATTAGTTCTTTTTGGAGGTATTCCCTGTTTGCAAATAAACGTAGGAAAATCTTTGCAAGTAGTGAAAGGGTACGTAATGCGGACCTTTCTCCCCCGTTGTAATCTGTCATGCCTATCTACTCCCCACTGATTGATGCACCTGTTTCACCCGGACCATTTACTAGACATACGTCATCTGGCCCGACCAGAGAGCACCCCTAGTGAAAAGGACATATGCAATAATAACGAAGTGATCACTGTATCCTGTTAACAGAAACTTTAGCATGAAACAACCTGGAAAGAAAAGAATAGGAAAACGAAAATCAGTAGGCCACTGATGAACATGAACTTTTATTAAACAACGAACAAAGAAACGATAACATAACGTAATGATAAAACCTATTAATGTCCTAGAAACAAGAAAACGTTAAAATATGCCAGTGGTGAGAGACCAGAAAAACAGTAAGAGAAACCAAATCACCCCTCGCTGTCCCACCGCCTGCCACGCCAAAAAAATCGATAGACTAGGGAAAATGCAAGTCAGTAGAACATCCGCCCCCACTCTGGAAACTTCCAAGGTGGGGCAGGGTTCCGGCTACGCCCAGCCGGGAGCAGCCCATATAAGGCAGGTCCTGCTGCCACGCCTCGGCCAGGAGATCCTAACGTAGGGTGTAGCCGGAGGAGAGGCCGAGACCAACGGGACCCGGCCAGGGGATTGCCTTTACAACGCTGAACAGTTGCAGGGGGGGGGAATGTCTCCTCGACCCTCCCCTCTCTCTCCCAGTCCGGCCGCGGTGGCCCTTGAGAGTTGCAGGTAGTCCCGCCACATGCTCTTCCGGTCCGGCCACCAACGGTCGGGGGGCCGAGGCCGACGGAATCCGGCTGCAGCCGATAAACCAAGAAACCCGTTCATGGGGCCAGAGCCAGGGGCGTCCGGCCGACATCCACCGGAAGCCCGGCCCGAAGACGGACGGGACACTTCTTTCTTTTATAATGGCTGCGACAACACTGGGGGGGGATGTCTTGCACATGCCTCCGACCCCCCCCTCGTCCTCATCGCCTGGTCCGGCCATAACAAATCTCAAGCGAGACGCCGTGGGGTGCACTGGGAGGGAGAGACGGTGCGAACAGGCCTCTCCCGCCTCCCCAGTGGAGGCTTCCCAGCTGCACCCTCAGCGGTCCAGGCGCCCGGAAAAGAGTTCTTCCACTGTGGCCATGCTGCAACGTCTCGCCCGGCAGGGTGGAGCCCGTCCGCTCATTTGACCCCGCGATCGCCAGTAGCTACCGAACTCTCAAAATGGCGGTCGACCTGGCAAGAGCGGGCCCAGCATAAAGAAATGGCCCGGTCACTGGTTGACTCCACCACCGTAGTCCTCCACGACCTTGAAGATTCTAGAGGAGCCGCGGGAGTCTCCCACCCCCGATGGGGAATGACTGCCATGATCACCCGTGGAGTGACGAAACTGTATCCGCGGGACGTCGGCGCCAGCCTCACTTTGAATTACTAGAATCCTGCAGACCTCACTTCCGGTGAAAGCACAGTGTGACCCGGTAGGAAAAATTGTTGCACCCCCTCCCCTTTTTGACTGATAGTTCAAACCACCGATCCTTTCCTTTGCCCTTTTAACGGAACTTTGGACTGCCTCCCCCTCTTTTACATTTTCTAGAGAAAACAAAACATTAACCACTACATTAGCATAGCAGTTGACACCAGAACTGTTTTCAAATTGAAAACCAACAACATCTTCAACAGAATCCTTTTTGTTTCTGCTGTGACCCTGCTCCAGCACAGGCATTGTCCCCAGCAGTAATTCTGCAATGCCGGTAAGAATAGCTGTGGTGCCTACTGGACTCACTCACCCCCGCGGCGCCCCACGCCGTTATTTGCTGGGCGGCAACTTGCTAGACATCACCTTCGTGACATCCAGATTTCAGCGCGTTCTGCTGCCTTGGAACTATTCGCACAACAGACCGCTACTGACAAGAATATTTCATTATTGGTGCTGTCAATTTCAATAAATCTATTGCATAATTCAAAAGAAATTGCCACGGTCTCTTCGTTGTTTAAATGTTTTTACTGTTTTTGTTTTGTTGTATATATTTATATGTTATTAAAGTTTTATATTCCTACTACTTTGTTGGAGTGCTATATATTTTTTATGTGACACATAATTGTAAAAACTTTGATGTACAAAGAGTCATTCCTGGAATCTTCCGCTTCAGGCTCGGTCCCCTCCCCAATCACAATACAGGATAGTTTTCAGATAGTAGGAACACGTGTGGTGTGACGGATCTCATCGGGTGTGGGCCTTGATCTACTATAACTCCTTTGAAGAGGGGTGATTCTTTACAGCTGGGGCCATAAACTACATCTGCAGGGCTAGCTGATAGCCTGGACAATCGGACACAGAGGAAGAGGAGTGTCACAGGGTGCGGTAGTGAATAGGGCGAAAGGGAGGTGTCGGGCGGGCACAGTGTGATTCTCAGGGAAGAGCAGCGCAGATGGGGGGAGGTTTATTGCCCATGCATAAGACAGAGAGCGGGGGTGACCAGTGCCTGGGGAAGATGCTTGCGAGGGTGAGGAGCCATGCTACGAATCGACAGCGTGCAGAGAGTGGGTCTGGTCAAGACATCTAAAATGGCTGCCGTGCACGACAAAAGTGTGGCATTTCAAAAAAGGCAAGATGGCGCAGACAATGTTTTTCAACACTTCCTCATTTCCTTCGAATCGAACGTTAACAGACGTTGGGGCATATTACCAAAGTTAAGCGATATTTATCGCTAACGATGCTTACCAACCAATTTTTTACCACTAAGCATCGTCAGAAATTATCGAAGATAAACCTTACTATTATCAAGGTTTATCGCAAATGCGATAATAAACGGCCGCAATGCATGAATATCGCTAAAAACTCAGCGATATTCATGCATTACCGAGCTAATACTCTTAGCCATGTTATCCACCTCCCATTGGATAACATGGCTAAGAACTGCTCAGGGCAGGTGTTACTTTTTGGAGATATTCGCGCTTAGCGCGAATATCTCCAAAAGTTGGTAATAGGAGATAGATATCTTGCATGTTGTAATGCAAGTTATTGTGGTATATGGAACTCATACCATAATCTCTCAGGAAAGCAGAAACTGATCCTTTTGGGACCGCCTAAAAAGGCCTAGGGGGTGAGGAGTACTCTACTTTGCCCCCTGTTCACGTTCCGAACTATTTTATTTTACTCTCTTCTGTAATTACACAAAATACCAGCGATAAGATGCATCGGAGACACACAGTGAGAGAAAGGAGGCCGGAGATGAAGAAGACATGTCAAATACACATTGGAGATAATATAGTGGCAGAAGGGAAGTAAATATGAGTAAACTTACCATGTAACATAAAAATGTTGCACTCTATACTATAAGTCTCATTTTATACTACAATCACTTCGCTACAACCTCATAAATTAAAAATAAAAATAAATAATGTCTCAAACAATTTTTGATTTCTAAATATAAATTTATTCTTCAGAATTTTCTAAATTTGAAACAACTAGTAACATGTCCTCATCAGTAATTTCCTCTTCAATCATCTCATCTGGAATCTCCTCATTAAAAGTCTGCAATGATGATTCTTGTAACTCTATGGTCTCCAAACACTCGATAAATTCGCCATCAAGAGATTGATCAAAAAAATCATTCAAGTCATCTCCTCCTTCTGACAATATTTCATTATTGGTGCTGTCCATTTCAATCAATGTAGTGGAATCATTCAAGTCATCTCCTCGTGACAATATTTCATTATTGGTGCTCTCAATTTCAATCAATGTAGTGGAATCATTCAAGTCATCTCCTCCTTGTGACAATATTTCATTATTGGTCCTGTCCATTTCAATCAATCTAATGGAATCATACAAGCCATCTCCTCCTTGTGACAATATTTCATTATTGGTGCTCTCAATTTCAATCAATGTAGTGGAATCATTCAAGTCATCTCCTTGTGACAATATTTCATTCTTGGTGCTGTCCATTTCAATCAATCTAATGGAATCATACAAGTCATGTCCTCCTTGTGACAATATTTCATTATTGGTGCTCTCAATTTCAATCAATGTAGTGGACAATTCAAAAGAAATTGCCACGGTCTCTTCATTGTGAGCCATTTTATTTTGAAATTGCTTGCTGTAAATTGCAGAAAAAAATAATCACTTTCATTTATCGTTTTTAGTAATACATAATATAAAACTAACTTCATCAAGTATTTAGTATAACAGAAGGACTGCAAATAAATAACAGAAAACATTTTTCAAATTATCTTCAAGTGTACAACATAGTTCCCCTTACAAATTAACAACTCACCTTTTTAAAAGTAGCAGAAGTGTTAGTACTGTGTAAATCAAACACCAGAAATTCACCACCAAAAATTCCTCACAAATGTACCTCAGACAGTAGTATCACAAAATGGCTGTGGTTTCCTCTCATTTGACATATATACATAACCAATTAACTTTCATCACACACAAATACAAAACCAAAGTAACATTTTAATTGGTTCTAAATTTCAACACTTTCAAATGTGTTTTCCCCATGCAATTTTCCATAGGACATTTACATATGTCTACAGCCTGAATGGCTGAACGGAATTACACCAAACTTGGCAAAATGGTACATCAAACCTAAGAGGTCAGGAAGGATCTACTATGCCCCCTTATGGTCATTTCCCCCTTCGCTTTGGCCTCCTCTTGTCTCTCAATCCTACCGAGAGACAAGATGGCGGCCGCTACGGACTGTTTGGAATGTTGACAGACGCCGGAGAACCAATCAGCTTCGCAAAGCTCCGTAACGCGAAAAGTACGCGAAGCGGAGCGCTGTTACAGATATATATCTTTTTTTGAACGTTAATTTCTCAAAATCCACTGGAGCACATATATTGAGACCTAGCAAAGGCACATCGGGCTACCAGTCCCTAATATTTTACCAAGTTTCGTGCAAATCCATTCAGCCGTTCGATTATTATTATTATTATTTTTTTTTGCCCCGCGGGGCCCTTTTAAAACCTCCACATCAAACCTAGGGGGTCAGCGAGGATCTACTATTCCCCCTTATGGTCATTTGCCCCTTCGCTTTCGCCTCCTCTTGTCTCTCGATCCTACCGAGAGACAAGATGGCGGCCGCTACGGACTGTTTGGAATGTTGACAGACGCCGGAGAACCAATCAGCTTCGCTTCACAAAGCTCCGTTGCGCGAAAAGTACGCGTCCTGGGACGCTGCCCGGTCCGCTGTTACAGATATATATCTTTTTTTAAACGTTAATTTCTCAAAATCCACTGGAGCACATATATTGAGACCTACAAAAGGCACATCGGGCTACCAGTCCCTACAATTTTGCCAAGTTTCGTGCAAATCCATTCAGCCGTTCGGGCTAAAAGTGAGGCCAACCGCCCTATGGAAAACTCAATGTTAAAAACACGTTTTGGGACCCCCCTTTTTTCTCTGCCCCCCCTTGACGAACCCCCCCCAAATTTTCAAGGGCTGCTCAGAAACAAAATGTGCCATTTTCCTGAAAATTTCAGCCAATTCCGTCCACAAACGCCAAAGTTATTAGACATAGAATTTTCAAAAAACCCATAGAGAAAAATATGCGCTGTTACAGATATATATCTTTTTTTGAACGTTAATTTCTCAAAATCCACTGGAGCACATATATTGAGACCTAGCAAAGGCACATCGGGCTACCAGTCCCTAATATTTTACCAAGTTTCGTGCAAATCCATTCAGCCGTTCGATTATTATTATTATTATTTTTTTTTGCCCCGCGGGGCCCTTTTAAAACCTCCACATCAAACCTAGGGGGTCAGCGAGGATCTACTATTCCCCCTTATGGTCATTTGCCCCTTCGCTTTCGCCTCCTCTTGTCTCTCGATCCTACCGAGAGACAAGATGGCGGCCGCTACGGACTGTTTGGAATGTTGACAGACGCCGGAGAACCAATCAGCTTCGCTTCACAAAGCTCCGTTGCGCGAAAAGTACGCGTCCTGGGACGCTGCCCGGTCCGCTGTTACAGATATATATCTTTTTTTAAACGTTAATTTCTCAAAATCCACTGGAGCACATATATTGAGACCTACAAAAGGCACATCGGGCTACCAGTCCCTACAATTTTGCCAAGTTTCGTGCAAATCCATTCAGCCGTTCGGGCTAAAAGTGAGGCCAACCGCCCTATGGAAAACTCAATGTTAAAAACACGTTTTGGGACCCCCCTTTTTTCTCGGCCCCCCCTTGACGAACCCCCCCCAAATTTTCAAGGGCTGCTCAGAAACAAAATGTGCCATTTTCCTGAAAATTTCAGCCAATTCCGTCCACAAACGCCAAAGTTATTAGACATAGAATTTTCAAAAAACCCATAGAGAAAAAATCCTAACTATATATACCTACTGGCGACCGCCAGTAGGTAATATATAAGGAAAAAGAAAAAAAGAAAAAAACTTTGAGATTGCAACAACAGAGGCATCTGATGAGGCAACCGCCGAAACGCGTCATGCCAATACAAAATAAAGAATTCCTTTGAAACCCTGCCGTGTCCCCTCATCCTTTTCAACGGAGAAGGTTAGCTGTGGATATATATATATATAATTCACTGAATAAACACAGGTTAAAGTAACATTATAGTTAGGTGAATATGTCTGTGATAACACTAAAGTTTTGAACGAAAAAAACCACAGAGATTCTCCAGTTACAGTTAGCGGTGTTAACTATGTCTTCGCACCCCCGCCATGCAGTGCTTATGACCACACATAAGCCATCACTCATGATATGTTCTATGACATCATTCATGATATCACTGCTAACATCTCAAATGACATCATTGATGACATCACTGATGACATCCTCCAATAAGTTTTAAAGTTTACATAGCGGCGGAAAATTACTATATTGCTTTTCTATATAATTTGGTACAACCTGTGTTCAGATAATCGGTATAAGTCTTTACAAAACACATGTGCTCCTAATGCACCATTAGTGGGTAGAGGTATGCTTCAGAAGACCCCAGAGAAGTCCCCACTAATCATGAACTCACCCGTCACAGGCAAGCATAGTTTTCCTACTATCTGCCTCCACCTTGGTCCATGTGCGTTGGCCCAGCCACACTAGCAAAGTTTCCCAAAACATTGTATTACCTTACTTGGTAAAGTGTACGCCATACTGAAGAAAATAAGCTCACCCTTGATGCAACCATGCTGAATAGACAATAAACAGTTGTGTGATGGAACCACGCATGCATTTACCATGCATGCCTGAGCCACGCATTCTTAACAACACAAGTCTTAACCACAAATATGATATTACCACGCATGCCTTCACAATGAATTTTGCATTGTTAAGGTATGTATGGTAAAGGCATATCCATGGTTAAGACTTGACATGTAAGTCTTAACCCCCTAACACCTTCCCTGAGTCCTAAAACTACCACACCCGCCCCTAAACCCTAAAACTTACCCTGACCTCCCCAGAGCCCTAAAAATGGCCATGCCCCCTCCCTAAAAACGACCCCACCCCTCCCCTCAGGTCTAAATGCTACCCTGCCATCCTAAGCCCTAAAAAGTATTACGATCCCTGCCACCGACCTGAGCCCTAAAATGGCCTCCAAAGCCCCGGACCTGACACCTAAAACTACTTTCATCCCTCTTAATACACAAATCCCTCCCCCAGCTCTGAAAACGACCCTCCAGCCCTGAAGACGACCCCAACCCCCGCCCTGAAAACTATCCCGAACCCTACCCAGCCCTGAAAACTATCCCTAACCTCCCAGCACTGAAAACAACTCTTACCCCCCAGCCCTGAAACCTACTCGAACCCCCGAAACCCTGAAAACTACCTCGACCCTCAAGCCCTGAAAACTACCTCAACCACTAACCATACAAACTACCCCCCGAAACCCGGCCCCAGTCCCACTTACCTCACTGCGTCACGTTCTCTCCCGATCCTTCCTGCAGCTTGGCTGCTACCTTCTTTTGCCAGCCAGCTGCTACCAGCTAGACCGCACACTGCCTTAACCACGCATATGTGTGGGTAAGGCATTTGCATGGTTAAGGCAAACATGGTAGAATTTGCATAGTCCAAACATGCGTGGCAGAGGCTATGGTGTTCTGACTGTTTTCCCAATAAGCTGTCTGTGTTCAGTATCTTACAACCTTCCTGTTTAAATGTGTTGCTGACTGATTGAGGGCCTTGACCGACTTACCACCTCTCCAGGTCATCCTTGGGACAATGTGTGATCATACTATTATGGCTCCCAGGAACCTCCTCAAGGGCCATCCATTTCAGAGATAATCAGTTCGAATAAGTCTTTGCGCCCTACATCAGCCAAATCATTGCCTCCATAATGCACGATTACAACATCCGGGAGCAAAAGCCACCGGGGCAGTACTCTGTCCAATTCAGTACTCAAGTTGACTAGGCACAGGCCTCCTTGTCCACTGAAGGTTTCCTGGAAAGGTCTGTTATGCAGCGATGGTGTCCCACCACATAACAGACCTTTGCATGCCTTACGTAGGAATGACCTAACACCAGCACTTTTTTAACATCTCTTGCACCTGCATTGACAGTAGGCAATGAAGTATCAAGGAGCTGCAACACTTTATTATGCCTTCCACATGCGTTGATAGGAGAATACTGTAAAGGACTAGGAAAGTTTATCGCCAGATAATCACAACATATTCAATCTCACATATCGCTTATACCAATCAGATTTCCATCTGCCTATCCTTTGGACCAACTGTTCTCCCAGGCCAATGAATGCCATTGTGGTGGATGTATTGATCCTAAAGGAATGAGGGCTGTACTCTACAGGATCTAACACTGCTGACACCACTGTCATATTAAGGACTTTTGCAAACTGAAGCTTTGTGAGTGGTGTCTCATCCTTGTGAAAAAACAGGGGCGGTGAGCCATAAAACCTCCAAGTTCCCCAAAGGTTTTTCATCGTCTACCGGGTATATTTATTTATTTATTTTATTTTATGCGATTTTTAAAGCGCGCAAATACCCAGACGGGTGTCTCGGCGCTAAGCAATTTGTTTGGTAAAATACAGAGAGAAAAATAGGTACCAAGCAAGCCTATATATTTCTGAAATGGGAATAAAATATAGAGTTTAGAAGCAGTAGTTATTTGCACATCTCTAAAATTGTAGGTACCGATATAAGCATGTAAATTAGAAGTAATTTTTCAAAATGACTTATTTTTTACAAATTGTCTTACACTTGGATGGCATAAATGCAAAGAAGGTCAATTGGTAATAGCACTTGGTCTACTATTCTGTGTTCCCCTAAGTCTCCCGATAAAAATGCTACCTCACTTGTGTGGGTAGGCCTAGTGCTTGCGACAGGAAACGGCCCAACACGCAACGTGGACACCACATTTTTCCAGTGAAAAATTACCCTTTTTTGCAACCTGCCTAGCTGTATATTTTGGACCATAGCTCAGCTGGCGCTATAGGCACTATTAGAAACCTAGCAAACCTGTTCAGTTTTTGAAATCTAGACACCCAGGGAAATCCAGGATGGGGTAACTTGTGTGGCTCTCACCAGATTCTGCTACCCAGAATTCTTTTCAAGCCTCAAACTTTGCCAAAAAAAACTACATTTTAATTACATATCTGTGATGGAAAGTTCTGGAATCTGTGAGGAGGCACAAACTTCCACCCACACAGCATTCACCAAAGTCTCCCAATAAAAATGGTACCTCACATGTGTGGGTAGGCCTAGTACCCGTGACACACAACAACCCAAAATGCAATGTGGACACATCACATTTTTCCAGTGAAAACTAACCCTTTTTTCTCAATGTGCCTAGCTGTGGATTTTGACCCTAGTTCTGCCGGCACCTACCTAAGGAAACCTATCAAACCTATACATTTTTGAAAACTAGACATCCAGGGCAATCCAGGATGTCTAGTGTGGGTGACTTGTGTGGCTCTCACCAGGTTCTGTTACCCAGAATCCCTTGCAAACCTCAAACTTTGTTAAAAACAAAAACACATTTTCCTCACATTTCTGTGATGGAAAGTTCTGGAATCTGCATGTATCCACAAACTTCCACCCAGCATTCTCTAAAGTCTTCAAATAAAAATGGTACCTCACTTTCCTGTCGCGGGCCTAGTGCCCGCGACAGGAAACTTCACAAAACGCAACATGGACACATCACATTTTTCCAGTGAAAACGGACCCTTTTTTTGCAATGTGCCTAGCTGTGAATTTTGAACCCTAGGTCAGCCGGCACATAGGAAAGCATAGTAATTCTATACATTTTTGAAAACTAGACACAGAGGGAAATTGACGATAGGTTGACTTGTGTGGCTCTCACTAGGTTCTGTTACCCAGAATCCCTTCCAAGCCTCAAACTTTGTCAAAACACTGATTTTCTTAACATTTTTGTACTGGAAAGTTTAGTTTGTGGGGAGCCACAAACTTCCAACCACCTAGCATTCCTCAAAATCTGCAGATGAAAATAGCACCTAATTGTTCCAGTGAAAACAGACCCTTTTTTTTCGCAATGTATCTAGATGTGTATTTCTGATCCTAGCTCTGCCGGCACCTAATGAAACCTAGCAAACCAATACATTTTTGAAAACTAGACAGCCAGGGGAATCCAGGATGTGGTGACGTGTGGCTTTTACCAGGTTCTGTTACCCAGAATCCCTTGCAAACCTCAAACTTTGTAAACAAAAAATACATTTTCCTTATATTTCTGTGATGGAAAGTTCTGCAACTAAGTCCCTGCCACTCCGCATTTCCCAAAGTTTCTAAAAATGGTATCTCACTTGTGTGGTTAGGCCTAGTACCCGTGACAGGAAACAACCAAAACGCAAAATTGACACATCACATTTTTCGAGTGAAAACTGACCCTTTTTCAATGTGCCTGGCTGTGAATTGGGACCCTAACTCTGCTGGCACCTTAGGAAACCTAGCAAACCCATACATTTTTGTAACCTAGACATCCAGGGGAATCCAGGATGAGGTGACTTGAGTGGCTCTCACCAGGTTCTGTTACCCAGAATCCCTAGCAACCCTCAGACTTTGGCAAAGGAAAAATATTTTCTCACATTTTTGTGATGGAAAGTTCTGGAATCTGTGGGGAGCCACAAAATTCCACCCACTCAGCATTGCTCAAAGTCTCCCGATACAAATGGTTCCTCACTTGTGTGGGTAGGCCTACTGCCTGTAACAGGAAACACCCAAAATGCAACATGGATACATCACATTTTCCCAGTGAACACTGACCTTTTTTTTGCAATGGACCCTAGCTCTTCCAGCACCTAAGGAAACCTAGCAAACCTATAAATGTTTTGGAAACTAGACAACCAGAATCTCTTGTGAACCTTAAACTTTGAAAAAAATACATTTTCCTCACATTTCTGTGATGGAAATTTCTGGAATCTGCATGGATCCACAAACTTACAACCAGCATTCCTCAAAGTATCCCAATGAAAATGGTACCTCATTTGTGTGGGTAGGCCCAGTGCCCGGTACAGGAAATGGGCTGAATCTCACTGTATAGACTTCAAAATTATTGATTACAAAAAGCCCTTGTTTTGGGAGCTAGTCAGCTGTGTTTTTGATTCCGGGCTCGGAGGCCTTCTCGGGAAACCTACCAATCCCGGACATTTCTGAAAACTAGACACCTGGAGCAGTCCAGTGAGGTGTGATTTGCATGGATCATCCAACGTTTTCATACCCAGATTACCCTGCAAACCTTAAATTTAGCTGAGAAAAATCAAATTTTTCTCACATTTCTGTAATGGAAAGTTATGAGATTATCTGTCTGACACAAATGTTCTGCCACCCAGCATTCCCTTAGGTCTCCCAATAAAAATGGTACCTCACTTGTATTGGGTGGACCAAGTACCCGTGGCATAGAAGGGACCAAAGCATATTGAGGCGACTTCAAAATTATCTATCACAAAATTACCTGGTTTTGCAAGGGGGCTCAGCAGCCATCTCGGGAAACCCACCAATCCCAGAAATTTCTCAAACCTAAACACCCAGAGGAGTCCAGGGATGTGTGGTATGTGTGAATCCCCTGACTCCCTTGCAAACCTCAAGTTTAGATATAAAAATCACATTTTCTTTACAATTCTGTGTGGGATCTCCGTGTCGGCACAAATGTCAAAAAGCTGATAAAGGTGGGGCCTTGGTAATGATCAACAAAGCACACTATGAAATGAGAACAGATCACCGATGTAACTACCTACATGAAATTAAAAAACAATCCCACAAGAGAATTTGCCAATTTATTGAAATTCTTAGTAACTAAAGCATACGAGAATGGAACAACTAAAGAAAAAACAAAGAATTTTTTGATCAAGCAAAATCCGAAGAGTCCTTTGTTATACATGGTCCCAAAAATTCACAAGGACGAATAAGATCCACCATTTCGACCAATAGTTTCAACTTGCGGTAGTGTACATGAGCCAGTAGGCCAGTTTATTGACAAATACCTGCAGCCGAGTGTAAAAAAAATGGGGTCCTACATAAAGGACACCCAAGACTTTCTTATTAAACTCAAAGAAATCAAATTGGAAACACAGACCAAGTATTACTTTGTACAGCAGACGTAAAATCTCTATATATAAGTCGATCCCACATTCTATGGAATTAGAAACAATGGAACATACACTGACACGCACTAATTTGGAAATCCCAATGCAAGTATTCCAGATGGAGTTAATACACTACACACTGTATCAGAGTTACTTTAAGTGGCAAGATGAATGGTATCTCCAGCTCACGGGAACATCCATGGGCAATTGCACAGCGCCGGCGTACACAAATTTAGTAATGCAAAGATTCGAGAAAGATCACATCTTAACAAATCCAAGATGTAGAGATCACATAATAGCCTACCTTCAATACATCGACGAGATATTTATGGTATGGAAAGGGTCACCGGAAGAAGCAAGAATGGCTTTAGAAGCATGGAACATGATAGATGTACGAATACAGTTCACTAGCGAAATATCAGAGACACAAATTACCCTTATGGATGTTTTAAATACAAGAACAGAGAGTGGCTTGGAAACAGAAATCTACCGTAAAAAAATAGATAGAAACAACATACTGCAGTTTCACAGTCAACACCAAACATCATTACAAACGCATTCATCACGATCTCAAATGATGAGAGTGAAGAAGATTGTATCAAGTCCCATAAAATCTGAGCAGAGACTAGAGGAAATGGAACAGAGATTCAAACTAAGAGGGTACCCTCCGACTATTTTGGAGAAGGCCAAACAAAGTTGTACAACCATGAGTCAGGAGACACTTCTAAGAAGTAAAGAAAAAACAGAAAACACCAGAATGGTGGCTGTCTCAAGATTTTCTACATCTAGTTACACCTTCAAAAAAATCATTCATAAACATTGACCAATGCTTACCATGGAACCGGATTTCAGAAATATATTTTCTCAAACACTGATCTTTGCTTACAAGAGAAACAGAAATATTGGTGAGATACTGAAACAAAAGCGTAGAGCAGTAAGGAACGTCAAAGGGACATTGCCATGTATGAACTTTAACAATTGTAATGGCATAATCAGAGGCACCAAAGTCATTCATCCAATGAAAGGGAATGACATTAAACTACAGACCACAGCCACGTGCGACACTGAAAACATAATTTACCTACTGAAGTGCCCTTGTGGCAAAATATACGTAGGTAAAACTTATATAAAATTCAAAACAAGAATCAACGAACATAAATCGAATATAAGAACCATGAACACCAAATCCACAGTCGCAAGTCAAGTCAAGTCAAGTCAGAATTTATATAGCGCACTACATACCCAGAGGGTCTCAAGGTGCTTGAGGAAGGGGGGGAGGATTACTTATCAAATATCCAGGTTTTGAGCTGTTTTCTGAAGGCTAGGTGGTTTTGAGTAAGGCGGAGGTGGATGGGAAGGGAATTCCAGGTTTTGGCCGCTAAGTAGGAGAAGGATCTTCCCCCATGGTGGTTTTGTGGATGCGCGGAACAGCGGCGAGGGCTTGGTTGGACGAACGCAGCTGGCGGGTGGGGGTGTAGAAGGAGAGGCGCGTGTTGAGACAATCAGGTCCAAGTTCGTATAGGGCTTTGTGTGCGTGGGTGAGGAGACGGAACGTTATTCTTTTGTTGACGGGGTGCCAGTGAAGGTCTTTCAGGTGAATGGAAATGTGGTCTGTGCGGGGGATGTCTAGTATGAGTCTGCCTGAAGCATTGTGGATGCGTTGGAGTTTTTTCTGCAGTTTTGCGGTGGTACCGGCGTAAAGGGTGTTTCCGTAGTCCAGACGGCTTGTAACCAGTGCGTGGGTGACCGTTTTTCTTGTTTCGGTGGGGATCCAGCGAAATGTTTTTTTGAGCATGCGTAGGATGTTGAAGCATGATGATGAGACGGCGTTGACTTGTCTGGTCATCGAGAGTGAGGAGTCCAGGATGATGCCCAGGTTCCGTGCGTGGTTCGTCGGTATGGGGGCTTTTCCTAGGGCCGTTGGCCACCAGGAGTCGTCCCAGGCGGAAGGGGATGAACCTAAGATGAGGACTTCCGTTTTGTCCAAGTTCAGTTTCAGACGGCTGTGCTTCATCCACTCGGCTACTTCTTTCATCCCTTCATGGAGGTTCGTTTTGGCGGTGGTTGGGTCTTTTGTGAGTGATAGGATCAGCTGAGTGTCATCCGCGTAGGAGATGATGTTGAGGTTGTGTTGATGTGCGTTGGTTGCGAGGGGGCTCATGTAGACGTTGAAGAGGGTGGGGCTGAGAGATGATCCTTGCGGGACGCCGCAGATGACTTCTGTGGCCTCTGACTTAAAAGGGGGGAGGTGGACTCTCTGAGTTCTTCCAGCGAGGAATGAGATGATCCAGTCCAATGCTTTTCCTTGAATTCCAATGTTTCTGAGGCATTGTATCAGGGTGCTATGGCAGACTGTGTCGAAGGCTGCGGAGAGGTCAAGGAGGATGAGGGCAACTGTGTCTCCGTTGTCCAGTAGTGTTCGAATGTCGTCTGTTGCTGCGATGAGGGCGGTCTCGGTGCTGTGTTTGGCTCGGAAGCGAGACTGTGAGGAGTCGAGTGATTTGTTTGTTTCGAGGAAGGCGGCGAGCTGATTGTTGATGGCTTTCTCAATGACTTTGGCAGGGAATGGGAGGAGCGAGATGGGGCGGTAGTTTTTGAGTTCGGTGGGGTCAGCTGTGGGTTTCTTCAGAAGGGCGCTGAGTTCAGCGTGTTTGCAGCTTTCTGGGAATGTGGCGGAGTTGATGGAGCAGTTGATGACGTCTCGGAGATGGGGTGCGATAATGGAGTCTGCTTTGTTGAAGATGTGATGGGGGCATGGGTCTGTAGGGGATCCTGAGTGGATGGAGTTCATCAGGCGAATGGTGTCTTCTGTGGTGATTGGGTTCCAGTCGAAAAGGTTATTCGGAGGAGGTACAGGTTCGGAGGTGAGTGGGGTGGACAGGTTTGCGGGTTGGTTGTCAAAGCTGTTATGAATGTCGGCGATTTTGTCATGGAAGAATGAGGCGAGGGAGTCGCAGAGGACATGAGAGGGGGTGATGTCGTTAGAACTGGTGGTGGGGTTGGTGAACTCTTTGATGATGTTGAAAAGTTCCTTGCTGTTGTTGGCGTTGTTGTTTAGTCGGTCTTTGAGTGCTGATTTCTTGGCTGTCCGGATTAGTTGGTGGTGTTTGCGGGTGGCGTTTTTGAAGGCGGCTTGGGTGATAGTGTTTGGGTCTTTTTTCCACGTTTTCTCAAGGGAATGACAGAGCTTCTTGGATTTCTTAAGGTCATCGTTGAACCAGGGGGCGTTCTTGCTTCCTTGCTTGATTTGATGTTTTTTCAAGGGTGCTAGTTTGTCGGCGGTTTGGGTTAACCATTGTGTGAGGTTGATGGCGGCTTGGTTAGGGTTCGTTGGATAGGCAGGGGTTTTTTGAAGAAGCGATGTGGAGAGCTGGTCTATGGTGATTTTGTTCCAATTTCTTCGCAGAGTTGGTTGAGGGTGGTTGTGGATCGTGGTCTTATTGTAAATGAAGTGGATGCAACTGTGGTCCATCCAGTGGAGGGGTGTGGTGTGAGTGAAGGAGATATGCTTGCTGGAAGTGAAGATGGGGTCGAGTGTGTGACCTGCATAGTGTGTGGGGGTGTTAACAAGTTGTTTGAGTCCGAGATTGGCGAGATTGTCCAGAAGGGTGGTAGTGTTACTGTCGTTGCTCTTTTCCAGATGGAAATTGAGGTCTCCCAGTAGAATGTATTCTTCCGAGGGGAGGGCGTGTGGGGTGATGAAGTTGGTGAAGTCTTCGCTGAATTTTGTATGGGGTCCTGGTGGCCTGTAGAGGAGGGTGCCTCTGAGTGTGGTCTTGGGGTCGGTGTGGATCTGGAAGTGAAGGTGTTCGGCGATAGCGAGATTCTCTTCTGAGCTGGTTGAGACGCGGATGGTGTTCTTGTGGACGATGGCGATGCCTCCTCCTGTTTGAATGTTGCGGTCCTTACGGATGATCTTGTAGCCGTCTGGGATGGCTATGGTGATGTCTGGAGCTGAAGAGGCATTCATCCAGGTTTCTGTTAGGAAGGCGATGTCCGGAGAAATGGTGTTGAGTAGATTCCAAAGGTCGATGGCGTGTTTGTGAACCGAGCGGGTGTTGAGAAGGATGCATTTAAGGTGGTTGGTGTTGGATCTCTGTTTGGTGTTTGTTGGTTTGGTGTGGGTCTTGATGCAGGTGAATTTGCAGGAGTGGCAGCTGAAGGGTCCATGGATGTGTCCTGGTGCTGTTTGGGCGCAGTTAGGGATTCGGCCGGGGTTAAGTGCTAAGAGGGCGGAGGCGTCGTATGTAATGCGGGAGGGATGGGTGATGCGGGGACCAGGGGGTCTGGCGCTGGGCGCGGTCCAGGCGCTGACGGGCGTAGACGGGCTTACCTTTGGCGCACCTTCGGCGCGACCGCTGCGCGCGAAAGCATCTGTCATATGTGGATGGTAGAGGGGGAGGGGCGAGGGCGGGTCAGCTGGGAGGCGGGAGCGGGGGTGGAGACTCGGGTAGGGAGCCACAAAAACCACAGTGCAGTAAACAAAATGGACGCAGGCCAAAAGCCAAATAGGATTGGGGCGCAATCGGTAACAGCGCGGTGCAAGTGGCAGTGGAGCCGGCACAACCAGGCAGCAATCAGCAGTACACTCGGCGCAGCACTGCTCAAGATTCTATCAGGCGTTTTTCAATTAAAGAGCTACGATCCAAAAAGCGCTTCTAAATTAATTAATTATTTGTTAATCAAGCGCTACGATGTACTTGCGGTACTTCGTGCAGGCAGGCGAAGGCAGCAGACAGCAGTGTAGGAGTCTGGCAGCTCGGGAAACACACTTTATGGAGGCTAAACACAACATATCTCAATTAAGCTATCTCATTTTGGAAGTAGTTGAAAAACTGGAAGGGAGAGGCAATAACAAACATCTCCTCAGAAGAGAGAACTATTGGATGATGAGATTACAATCATGTAAACTTTATGGTCTTAATGAAAGAATAGAATATTCTTGTTATTTATAGAATATCACTAACATATGTATCATTCTGTCCCAAAGAAATGTATAGTTGCCAAGATATGACAAAGTTGTGAAGAGATGTATAGCTGCAAAACAAACTGACTGACACACACAGTATTCCCAAACAGAACGTGACACACACTCGCGATACATGAATCACCTCATATATCTATTCACATATAAGTTTTGTTCCAAACGGACCTTCTTTTATACGCAATAGTTATATCATTCGTATACTTTTATAGCTTACTGTTTTTGCTTAGACAGTTGAGTTCTCATGTTCAATATGTCAGCCACACCACCAGTGCGATGATTAGTCCGTCATTTATCTTAGTGATCAACCTCACCAATATGTACGATGATTAGTCCGTCATTTATCTTAGTGACCTACTCCACCAATATGTCCGCCGTACTACGACACGTTGAAAAGTCTGTTATTTATCTCTGTGAGCTATAGCATGGTTCACGGAACGATTGACCATAACCTTTTACAACATGGCCGCCATACTCATTTGCTGAGCAGAGTCCTTTTTCAATATTTATACCATAAACACACATGAGATTCTCACCGCGAGAATCAAGCGAAACACGGAAGAACATCACGGAGCTGATACTTCTATTAGAAGTAAGTGTCACCACAGAGATTGACTGACTTTAGAATAAATATGGGCCAAAATTCAGCAGTGATTTTTCATGTACTTTCATTTTGCATTACAGTTTGTCCGACTCGACAATAATAGACGATTTTTTTGAAGACTCGTAAGTAAACTTTAGGATCGGGCACACAATATCTGTTGATAAACCGGAGTAGGTGCAATCCTCACATCACTTACAATTAGGAGTCACAGTGCGGAGACGCTTTCACAGTTTCACTACAACTATTGGGTAAAATTGTGGGCAACACCAGGTGGAATGTATAACCTACACGTGTGTCAAACACAGGAGCAACTGTAAAGTATATAGTTATAACTATATGTTATGCGAACATGTGTTATAAATAAAAGTGTGTAATTCTGTTCGCAGAATAGCTCCCTGATGAAGAGCATTTACTGCTCGAAATGCATTGGAGCATGGGACATTATAGATATGAATAATGTTTCGAAATGATAGATGCTTATTTTACAAAACAAACAATGTAATGAAGAAAATTTAAAGTTTAGGAAAATTTAATTAAAAACCTAAGATTGAATCATCACCAAAAGAGTTGGAATTATTTTAACATCCTCTTAGTAGGAGATATAAAGGAGTACATACAGGGGGATACAACCAATGACATTGGAAGCACAACTTTTTTTGGCACAAATGACTTACCATACAGGGTTCCCCTTGACAGCTGGCTAAAAATTATACCTTACTTGTGTGGGTGTCCAATGCAGAATTGCCTAAAAACGTATTTAAAAAAATATTGTGCTTAGAGTTTGCTGTGCTATCCCCTCAATCCCTATGTTTTTGGCCCTTCCCAGTCACAGGACCTTGGCCAACCCACACAAGTGAGGTATCATTTTACTTGGGAGACTTAGAGGAACATTGAGTGATAGGACATTTGTGCCTCCGTGGTGACACCAGGCAGAAATGAAAGGAAAATTTGAATATTTTAGCTGCATTTGTGGTTTGCAGGGAATTTGGGGTAGGAAAACATTGTGGGATTCCCCTGGGTGTCTAGGTATCAGAAAGGTGTGTGTTTGGTAGGTTTCCCTATATGGCCACCAAGCTCGGGTCCAAAAACGCAGGTCCCCCCTTGCAAAACCATAATAAGTTTTGGGCACTTCCCTGCTGCGGGTCCTTAGCCCACCCACACAAGTGAGGTACCTTTTTTTATCGGGAGACCTATGGGAACTTTCCCACACAGAAATTTTAGAAGAATCTGATTCTTTCTTCTAAATTTGAAGTTTGCAGGGGATTGTGGGTAGGGAAACTTTAGGGGATCCATGTAAGTCACACCTCCTTGACCTCCCCTGGGTGTCTACTTTTCAAAAATGTCTGAGTTTGGTAGGTTTCCCTAAATAACTGCCGAGCCCCGGACTAAAAATGAATGTGCCTCCTTGTAAAACCAGGTCTTTTTGTGATAGATAATCTTAATTTCTCCAAAATACGCTTTAGGCCCACCCACACAAGTGAGGTACTATTTTTATTGGAAGACCTGGGGGAATGCGGGGTGGTAGGAAATTTGTGTCAGCCCGGTGATCCCACAACTTTTCTACACAGAACTGTGAGAAAAAGGTGTTTTACTTTCAGTTAAATATGAGGTTTGCAGGGGATTCTGGGGAGGAAAACTTAGGGTGATCCATCAATTCACACCTCCCTGGATTCCCCCGGGTGTCTAGTTTTCAGAAATGTGTGGGATTAGTAGGTTTCCCTAGATGGCCACTGAGCCCGTGATCAAAAACGCAGGTGACTACCTCGCAATACAAGGTCTTTTTTTAATCGATAATTTTGAAGTCCTTACAGTATATTTTTGTCCATTTCCTGTTGCGGGCACAAGGCCTACCCACACAAATGAGGTGCCACTTTTATTGGGAGACTTAGGAAAATGCTGGGTTTGAGGAGTTTGTTGCTCCCATTAGACTCCGGAATTTTCCATCATACAAATGTGAGGAAAATGTGTTCCCCCCCCCCCAAGTTTGAGGTTTGCAAGGGATTCTGGGTAACAGAACCTGGTGAGAACTACACAAGTCACCCCATCCTAGATTACACAGGGTGTCTTTTTTCAAAAAATGTAAGGTTTGCTAGGTTTCCATGGGTGCCGGCTGAGCTAGAGCCCAAAATCGACATCTAGGCACATTGCAAAAAAGGGTCCGTTTTCTTTAGAAATATGTGATGTGTCCATGTTGCGTTTTGGGCCATTTCCTGTCACAGGCACTAAGTCTACCCACACAAGTGAGTTACCATTTTTATCAGGAGTCTTGGGGGACTCCTGGGTAGCTGGAAGTTTGTGCATCTGTGCAGATTCCAAAACTTTCCAATATAGAAATTTGAGGAAAAAGTGTTTTATTTTTTAAAAGGTTTGAAATTTACAAAAGATTCTGGGTAACAGAACCTGGTGAGAGCCAAAAAAGTCACCTCATCCTGGATTTCCCAGAATCTCTAGTTTCCAAAATGTATAGGTGTGCTAGGTTTTTCCTGAGGTACCGACAGAGGGAGGGTCTAAAACTCACAGCTAAGCACATTAGGAAAAAAAGGCCAGTTTTCACTGGAAAAATGTGATCTGTCCATGTTGCATTTTGGGCCGTTTCCTGTCCCGGGTACTAGGTCTACCCACACAAGTGAGGTACCATTTTTATTGGGAGACTTTAGGGAATGCTGGGTGGGTGAAAGTTTGTGGATCCATGCAGATTAAGGAACTTTCCATCACAGAAATATGAGGTAAATGTGGTTTTTTTTCATAAAGTTTGAGGTTTACAAGGGATTCTGGGTAATATAACCTAGTGAGAGCTACACAAGTCACCCCATCCTAGATTTCCATGGGCGTTTAGTTTTAAAACATATATAGGTTTGCTAGGCTTTTCCTGATGTGCCGGCAGAGGCAGGGGCAAAAACTCACAGCTAAGCACATTAGGAAAAAAGGGTCAGTTATCACAGTTATACTAGAATCTGGTGGGAGGCACACACGTCACCCCATCCTAGATTCCCCTTGGGTTCTAGTTTTAAAAAATGCACAGGTTTGCTAGGTTTCCATAGGTGCCAGATGTGTGAGGGCCCAAACTCCACATCTAGGCCCATTGCGAGTGTGCTTTCTGCCGCCCTGTGCTGGCAGATCAGGGCTATTGGCCGGATATGCCCCCAAGGGGGGCAGAAAGACTGTGGCCATTTTTGTGGAGGTGGAAGCATTGGTATGCCCATTCTGGGCAGTCCTTACCCCTACGTATACAAAAGCCAGCAGAATCCCTGGCACCTACTGGGCTTTCTTGTGTCCCCCCCCCCCCGGAGTGGTGATCAGGGCCTATTTCCCCCATTCTGCCTTCTGTGGGGGGGGAAGAATGCTTGTAGAATTTTTTGGGTGGGGTGGCATTGGCAAGCGCAATCTGTGCAGCGCGCAACCCATAACATTGAAAAAAAATCCCTGGTGCCTAGTTGCCTTTCTGACCCCCCCGGGGAAAAATAAGGGGCTATTGCCCCATCTTCCTCTGGGGGGGGGCATAAAGGTGCTGCCAATTATTTTGGGGGTTGCGGGCATTGGCATAACCATTCTGGCCAGCCTCTACCCATATGTATAAAAAAATGATATGCCTGGTGCCTAGTGGGGTTTCTGCCCCCCAGGGGCGGGTCAGGAGCTATCACCCCATCTGCCTCCTGAGGGGGGCAGAAAGACTGTGCCATTTTATTGGTGAGGTGAGGGCATTTTCATGCCCAATCTGGGCAGCACCCATCCCTGAACTTTGAAGCAAATAATCGCCGGTGCCTAGTGAACTTTGTGCCCCCCAGGGACAGATAAGGGACTATTGCCCCATCTGCCTCTTGGGGGAGCAGAAAGACTGTGGTCATTTTTTGGGGGGTTGGGGCATTTGCATGCCCATTCTGGACAGCCACCACCCCTAGGTATAAAAAAAATCCATGGTGCCTAGGGGCTTTCTGCCCTCCCCCGGAGGGCAGATCAGTGGCTATTGCCCCCATATGCCTCCTAGTGACTTTGGAATTTTGTAGGGGGGAGGGTGGTGGCATTGACATGCCCCTTCTGGGCAGTCCCACCCTGAAATATAAAAAATAATGCCTGACTTCTAGGGGGCTCTCTGCCCTCCTGGGGGCAGATTGGGGGAACTACCCCATTTGCCCCCCCAGGCAGGCAGAAATATTGAATATTGAATATGCCTATTGCTAATGGGGAACAAGGATCCTTGCCCATGGGGCCACTCCCCCCTCTCTGGTGGCTAGTAGGTGGATCCATGCTTGGGGATGACCCTACTGGGGTGATCCCCGTGCAGAATCTACTAGGGAGGGTTGCCATTGGAAAGGGGCAATTTGCATGCTGGGACTTTTCCTCCCATCTTTAAAGGTGTAAATGTCATATTGTAATTCCCAAAATGGCGTGAACTGTTGGCTAAAATAACAGGGCTGGCCTAATTGAAGGTGTTTCACAAGAAGTGCAGCCACTTTGCAGTCTCAACGTATTTAACAATTCAAACATTGCAGTTATGTTCAATTATCCCATTTAAAAATGCATTCACATACACACTTGCCAGCATTGTATTGGCAGTCTAGTCTCCTTAAAGGAGACCACAGTGTGATCTTTAATTAGGAATGGAGGGTGGGAGAATGAGGCTGGGGTCTTTCAAATGGTTATTTGGATCCCCAACTTCGCACCTACTCCCAGCCAATTCATAAATGACAAAGAAGGTACAGAGTGGCTTCTTTCATTAAAATCACTGCACAGTTTTCAGCATGATATATGTCTGTGTTCCTCAGGGGAATAATAAATAATACTCCTGAACAGAACCTATGATCTCCCAGACATCAATTTCCACAACCCCTCCCCCATACCCCACAGGAGCTGACTCATTTGGAACCCTTTCACCCAAACATTTTGTCAATTATTTTGTCCACATCAATAATGGCTTTACAGTTAAGTTATTCATTTGGAATCTTGTGACCTTGGATATGACAATACATGCAATATTTATACTATTAAAAAGAGGGGTTTGCAATCCTATTTCTATGTTTTAGATGTATAGTATCATCAATCAAAAAATTGCATGCTTGGCACAAGCGATCAGTGTAGGAAATCAGGATGGATGTGTTTACAAAGGAAGCACTGAAATGACAAGTTTCAGATAAAAATGCAAAATAATAAAAATGCTTAGAATTAAAAGTTGGGGCAAGGGATACAAATCCTGCAGAGATTTTATAACAAAAAAAATAAAAAATTATTTGAATGGTCTAATAGTAATATTAACATAGGAAATACCTCACTTTTCCTTACAATACTTCATCAGTTGATAAAACACTTTCAAGGAAAGGGATAAGGAGATATAAATTAGGGTAAATACCACATGGTAAAAGTTGTTCACAGTTGTTTAAATTATTCCAGTGAATTACAATTAACCCTGGGCGGAGATGGCAGAGCGGGACTATGCGGAGGTCCATGGCATTGGGAACAAACTCTGTGAGACTCCGCTCTGCCACCCGCCTCCAGCTCCCCTTTTAAAAATTAATTACACATTATTTAAAACCAAAAGAAACACTTACCTGTACTGCGGCGTCCCCAGGCTGCCTCCTTCACTTCTTCGCCGTCTTTCTCGTACGTTGGATGATAATTACAAAAACTGCACATGCGCACGAGCATGCACATTTCTTGCGAGAAATGTGTGTGCACCCTTGCATGCGTATTTCTTGCGAGAAATGAGCTCACACGCAATTTTCGCAATGATCACCCAACATAAGAGAGAGATGACGAGGAAGAGGAGGAGGGCAGCCAAGGGACGGCACAGTACAGGTAAGTGTTTTTTCATTGTTTTAATTAATGTCTAATTAATTTTTTTTAGGGGGTGGAGATGGGGGCTGGCCAACTCCACTCCCCTGTAGAATGTGCGGAGATTTGCCTACTCCACTTTCCATGGAGAATGCGGAGTAGGCAATCTCCGCACACTCCACTGGCAGAGCAAAGTTCTCCACCCGCGCCTTATTACAATGCCTTCCTTTGGACCTACAGAGTGAACCTTTTTAATACAATTATAGTTTATTGGCAAAAGTGAATTGCAAAGTCACTTTTATGTTACAGGTACTTGCAATATAAAAGAGCAGCATAGTTTGAGCCAACAGAAAATCTCATCAAAGGCTCTGCAGAGAGTCTATAAAGGATCTGAAAATCTTTCTCACTACTCTAGAAAAATGTGCTAATGTAACATTTTAATATCTATCACTCAGGTAAAATGTTGCATTCTTCAGTTTTCTCTGCTACTCATTGTGACTTGTCATCAAGGAAACAGAACAACTACTGTCTTCTCAGAGGTGCAGGACAAAAGGCTTATAGACATTACATGCTAAAACGGAACATTTCATAAACATTGTGCAAGTTGAGGTTAGGTTCCCACTGTTCATTTTTACTACAAGACAAAAGTTCATGGTTACGTCTCTACATCACACAGATGAAATCATGCCATTCTCACACATTCTCAAGGGTGAATTTTACTCTTGAAGAAATATTTTATGGAAATGTAACTACACAATGTAATACATTATTGTATTCCATGAAAATATCTCTATCTGAAGGTCGAAATCTAATGTTTTCTATTAGTTCATCTTGAGTTAACCTCTTCTGTGCGTTGGACGGCCCCTGGTAAAATGTGCGCCACATCGCAGTGGTTAACCATTTTTGTCTCATTGAAAGTCTTTCATCTTTCGTTACCGACACTCCTGACCTTAGGTCAGAGAGAAGGAAAAGGAAAAAATGCATTCAGAAATCTTTCTAACTACATTATGCAGTTATGAAAGCCTAGTGCTCTCACTTGCCTTTTATGTGCGACTTTTCATTTTGAGGCCTATGAGTTATTTCTACATATTAATTGCATTAATTTCTATTTATTAAAAATACTTTAGCAACCTTCCCCATCACCAACCATCACATAACATTCACTGATTAACTCGCAACTCACTTTCATCTTAAGTTCAGGCTTTTCTTTTTCGTTTTAGGTTTTCCCTCTCCTTTAATTTGTTGTATTCTTTCTTAATGTGGTCACTTATTTCTAAATCTTTCTTTATCTGTTTGTATGTTTATCTATTCTTTTTCTTTTGCAATATGATTTTGATATCCTTATACACTCCTAATGAAGTCACGAAACAGACAACTGTAATGAATACAGGTACCAAAATAGCTTTGACAATTCTTCCTCCTGTTGTTGCAATTCACTTGCCTATCACAGAAACTCCCTTTGTGAAGCTTTTTTCTATACTAGTGGTTTCTAATGGTTCCAGGTCAAGTTTGACGTCTGAAATATTAGTTGTGTATTATTTGATTTTCTTACTCTTGTGAGGTATGTATGTGCAACAATGTTCTAACTTTACAATTTTACAGACTCCACCTATGTCTGCAAGCACAATGTCTAAAGCATATCTATTTTGTAAAATCATTGATCTAACTGCCAGTAATTGTGTATTTGTAACTAGCAAAGCTCCAGATGTGCATGTTGCAAGCGTGTCCACTATTTTTGAGTTTTCTAATCTTTTCTTCATTCAGTAGCACTCTCACAACTAGAGTAATAGCACAAAAAATATCTTTGAGTAGTGGTGTTTCTTCATTTATGCTTCTAGTATGCCAGTGTGCAGGTGTCATTGTTAAAGCATTTAAACTATTAACATGATACATCTTAGGAAACAATAAGCCTAAATAACAAATACACTCCCAGTCAGTTGTTTTTTTGAAATATGCATTGTGTCCACAAATGAAATAAACTCCAGGTATTGCTGCATTGTCACCCTGTAAACTCTGCCATGTTCCTCCTGATAACTTAAATGTATGTTCACAGTTACATTTCCCTATATGTCTCTTTCTATTTTGAAATCTTATCTTAAAAACACATACTGTACCTTTTTGTCTTTTGTTCAGTCTTAACCTGGGATAAGTCATTTTCTTTCTAACCTCATCTTCTTCCTTTTTCCATGCATCCTTTAAAGCATCTTCATTCTGATTTTTACTACGTGCAATATGTGCCCTTCTTTCTTCTAACACGATGATACATGTCTTCTCTAATGGTCTCATTAAGCAAGTTAAATTATTTTCATAAGCCATAACAGTGTAGGAAAGGTCTAAAATAATGCCAATCATTGTCCATCACTTTAGCTTGTGGGTGTTAGTTAATTTTGTTATAAAGGTACTTCGATAGGATCATTTCATAGTTATAAGAATAATATTCGAAGGCAAGTGACCACACATAACAATCCTTAGCATCCATAGCATGTGTATACTGTTGCACTAATCTAGAATAAATGTTAGTTGAATAATCTTTTTTTAACCAAACTATAAATGAGGCCTTCAACTTATCATGTGAAAATATTTAATTAAAATACAGATTTATCTTTCTCGGGGGTAAAATGTATAACCTATATTATTGCCATGGCTATTACTACTACTTCTAAGAAAGTAATCTCTGCAATAATCCTTCATCTAGTTCTTGTTAGAATGCACTTTTTATCAGAAATCAGATATCTTAAAATGATGAGTGTAGCAGCAAGTTAGTATCTTTGTTTTATTGCACAGTCTTTATTTTTCTTCGGAATTCAGTTCGTTTCTTGCAGCTTTATTTACAACAGACTTCGTATAGTTTTCCTTAACCCTACGCTGTGTTTTCTAAAATGTTGTCCCTACTCTTCTACTGCTATTCTTCTTAGCAACTTGTCAGTCTTTATTTCAGTCTATTTGTACAGTTCATTCGATTAGTTTTTCAACAACTGGGTTTTGTTTCAAAAAAGGCCTTTTCAAACTAAAAAGTCAATAGTTTCAAGGGGGCTCAGGCAATTCTCTGTTCTAGTCAATCAAATCTGATATTGGGACATTTAGCACTTGGCTCATGTAGTAGGTCCATTCAAGTGCAGAATATCTTCGGCTAGGTACTCTTAATCTTTTGGATCTCTTTGGTACTCATCACTTTCGGTGTCACTTATACTACTCAAGTCTGTTTCTTCTGTGATTGTACGTGGTATTGATCCAATTAACACACATGGTTTCAACTTCTTTCCATCATAGCTTCTTGGCCATTCAGCTTTTAAAGTTCTTTCTGGTCTCGATATAGTGTTTGTTCCTTCTCCTGGATCTGCTTGTTGCTCTGGAAGTATCTTGACTGTCACTTTTGCTGGTATATTTACTCTTCTTTCTACTCCAAGTGGTCCAATGCCACTCTGTGTGATATTCAGGTGCCTCACAATGTTCTTTATCAATCTTTAGCCATTTATGCGCTATGAGGCAATCATTGATGAAATTGTGCCATCAGTGGCATGCAAAGTATGTCTCCAGTGCAGATATGGCATCCTCCCAGTTAAAACCTTTAGTTCCAAATGGCATGTTGAGAGGGAGGTTGGACGACCAGTGCCCGGCATGTGGAGAGGGAAAAGAAATGCTGCAACACAAATTGTTTTTCTATCCACAGTACAGTAGGCTTTGAGCCAAGTGGATTGTCCCCCTCTGTAAGAATTTAGGCGCCAGAAGTCACCATGGTGCCTTTAGAATTTTGAGAACAAGCACAAACAGACTCCATGAATTTTGCGTGGCAAAACTTCATATGGCCTTCTGGATGAGGCGTACTAAGTCCCAACAAAATTATGTTGATGTGGGGTCGAGGTGACTCACCTCTCATGGAGTATATGGTAGGGGTCAGTGGTTATGCACTTGTAATTTAGAATCTAAATTGGACTTTCTGTTTTTATATCATGTGAGATCTGTTTTTGTAAGAGATGAACCCGCAGATAACTGTTTTAGCTTGTATAAGTGTTTTTTTACATATTGGTTTGATTTAATATTTGTATTTCTCCTCTTGGTAGCAGTTGATCTGCTTTTATGTATTTTCAACCTTGTTTTTTATTTTTTCTGTGCTTTACTGATCTGTGTGATCGAAATAAAGTATTTGAAGAGGATATTTAGGAGTTGGACATCTTCACCTGTCTGTGGTTCTTCACTCTGTTTTCCTTGCTGTTGTGCAACTTGCAGTACATATACAATCTGCTTATCTTGTGGTAGTGAAGTCAACAGTGTTTTTGGTTCTGGCTCGGAGAGTAATATTTCTTCATAGGGTTCTCTTGTTCCCAGGGTAAGTGAAGCATGTACCCAGTTTGGCACTCTAACATATTTAACAAGAGGTTTCTGACTAAAATCACCTGGTAGGGTCCTTTCCACCTTGGCACCAGACAGGACTTTTTCACATTCTTCTTAATGAGTACCCAGTCCCCTGGGTTCAAGTCAGGGCTTTACTCTTGATGCGAATTCACAGTGACAGATTCAACCTGTTGAGAAACAGAACGCACCACATCTTTTGCAGTAATTGAGTTCCATGCCATCTATTACGTTCATAAGTGCATTTGCTGGTACAGCAGGCAGTCTCATAACCCTCACATCAAAATCTCATAAGGAGATAAACCTGTCCTCCTGTCGGGTCTAGTTCAAAGGCTCATCAACACCAAAGACAAAGCATCAGGCCATTGCGGTGTAGTGGATGCACAGATTTTTGCCAATCAAGACTCTATAGTTCAATTCAGCTACTCTAATGTCACAGAATTCTAGTCAATATCTACAATGCAACTTCTGCCCAGTTGTAATGCTGCACACAACATTTTGAGGATCTCATTCAGGGCCGGACTGGGAACCGAAACCGGCCCTGACAAAGGGCTCGGCCGGCCCCCCACCCCCACCCCAGGGGGTTGGGGTTGCGGCCGAGCTCCTTGCCAGGGCCGGTTTTTGGATGATTTTGTTACAGGGCCGATTTTGCAGCTATGCTGCAAAAATGGCCCTGTAACAAAAACGGCCCCAGGGGCCCAAAACTGGCCCCCACCTGTGCGGCGCACCAGGGGATTGCCCGTGCACGCTACGGTCAGTCCGCGCTTGATCTCATTATTAAAATTAGTTCCTGGATCAGACTCCAGAGAAACCGGCATTTTGTACTGCTGTACCAGTTTAGCTCTACTGAGACTGTCATTTATTCATATTAGGTAGGCTTCCACCCTTTGGGAGAAAATGTGCACTATAACCAGGACATTTTTCAGCCCATTACAAACAGGCATCTTGATGAAATTCATCTGCATTCTGTAGAAAGGACCATCTGGTGTTTGATTCCTTACAGTCATCTGTTGGCATGTTACACAACAGTGACATAGATCTTCTCCAAGCACCCTCGATCTGGAGTTAAACCAATTCTGTCTAAAGGACCTAACCATTGCATCCCTTTCCAAATGTGTGGGGCCATGGAAGTGTTGTGTTATGGGAGATTACAAACTGTCTGGTAACATTGGTCTTCAATCTGCTGAAATACATTGCATTTTTTCCACATCCTGCTCTGATCCAATCCTGCTGGTCTACCTCAGTGACATTTTCCTGCAAGCTGTTGAGTTCTTCCCATGTGTCAGCTATAGCCATCAACATTGAAAGACAGTGTCGTCCTAAGACTCATCTGTGAATGTTCCATTAAATATGCAGGCCACTATGGCTACGTGTTACCTCATCCGCATATCTATTGCCGACTGTGATATAAACATTGGCACTTCTGTAAGGCTCCACATTTAACAACAGCAATTTCAGTGGGGAGTTGTAACATATCCAATAACCTCCTTACATGTTGAGCTTTTCTGATGAGTGAACCAGATGATGTAATGAAACCTCTTTGTGACTGTCCAAAGTCGTGGACAACACCAAAGCCATACTGACTATTTGTAAATATAGTCACTCTCATTTGAGCTGCTAAACTGCAGGCACTGATAAGGTCAACCATTTCTGCAACTTGTACTGAGGTTATACCTCAAAGCAAGGAAGATTCAACAATGTCTTGGATTGTGCAGACAGCAATAAGCTATTCTCAGCAAACCATAATTTGCTCTTGAGCATGAGCCATTCACAAACAGTTCATAATTGGGTACTTATTAAAGGCTCATCTTTTATGTCGGATCTTGGCTTGGTGCATTACTCCGTCACATCCAGACAGTCATGTTCAAAATCATCAGAACTTTCAAAATTTTCTGGAAGAGACATCAAAGTGCTAGGATTTCAAATCTGACACTGTTTCATCATCACGTTGTCAAATGCAAGAATTTGCTGCTCATATATAGTAAGAAGGGAACTCACCATGTATTGGGTTTTGGTCTGGAAAGCAAAATCTCCACTGAATGAGGGACCATAACAGTTATAGGATGACCCATCACTAATCTTTCACAACTTTTGAGACTGAAACTCACCACAGCTACCGATTTCAGAGAACCAGACAAGCCTGGGGGGATGAGATCAAGCGGACGCGCGCGCAGCGGACGCACCGCTGGCACACCGAAGGCGCGCCAAAGGCAAGCCCGTCTTCGCCCGTCCACGCCTGGACCGCGCCCAGCGCCAGGACCCCTGGCCCCCGTCGATGCCAGCCCACACGACGGACCTACGGCGCCGCCACCCTCAACGCACTCAAACCCGGCCGGAACCCCGCCTGCTACCGAGCCACCCCGAAACACACCCACGGACCCTTCACCTGCCAAGCCTGCAATTTCACCTGCCTCCGGACCTGCACCGCACCTGAAAGGCCAGGAACCAACAACAACCACCTCAAGTGCATCCTGCTCAACACCCGTTCCGTCCACAGACACGCCGTCGAACTCTGGAACCTCCTCGACACAACATCACCAGACGTCGCCTTCCTCACAGAAACATGGATGAATGCCTCTTCAGCCTCCGACATCGCCATAGCCATCCCGGACGGATCACCCAGAGGGACCGCGTCAATCAGACCGGAGGAGGCATCGCCATCGTCCACAGGAACACCATCTGCATCACGACCAACTCCGACGACACCATCACCGCCGCCGAGCACCGCCACTTCCAGATACACACCGACCCCAAGACCACCCTCAGAGGCACTCTCATCTACAGACCCCCGGGACCACGCACACAATTCAGCGAAGCCATCGCAGACTTCATCAGCCCGCACGCCCTTACCTCCTCTGACTACATCCTGCTAGGGGACCTCAACTTCCACTTGGAAAATAACAATGACAGCAACACCACCACCCTGCTGGACAACCTCGCCAACCTTGGACTCAAGCAACTGGTGAACACCCCCGCCCACTACGCCGGCCACACGCTTGACCCCGTCTTCTCCTCCAGCAAGCACATCTCCTTCAGCCACTCCACCGGACTTCATTGGACTGATCACAGCTGCATCCACTTCAACTTCAGGAGAACTACGACCCACCACCACCCACAAAAGGCCCCCAGAAGGAGCTGGAACAAGATCACCGCCGACCAGCTCACCACCTCCCTCAGCCAGAACCCTCCCGCCAGCGCAACGGACCCCAACGAAGCAGCCCGCAACTTCACACAGTGGCTCACCGACTGCGCCGACAACCTCGCACCTCTGAAGAACCCACCCAGCAGACCCGGTAGCAAGAAAGCCTCGTGGTTCACCAACAAACTCAAAACATCCAAGAAAAACTGCTGCACCCTCGAAAAGGCCTGGCGCCACGACCAGACCACAGAAAACATGACAGCCCTCAAGAACGCCACCCGCAAACACCATCAGCTGATCCGCACCACCAAAAGGACAACATTCAAAGAACAACTGGACAACAACAGACACAACAGCAAGGAACTCTTCAGCATTGTCAAAGAGCTCTCCAACCCCAGCGCCGGAAACATCGACATCACCCCATCGCAAGACCTCTGTGACTCACTCGCCTCATTCTTCCACCGCAAGATCGCTGACATACACAACAGCTTCGACGCACAGACCACGCACCCAACCACGGAACCAACGCCCCCACCACCACCCTCTGCAACTGGACCCCGGACAACACCGAAGCCACCACCCGCACGATGAACACCATCCACTCCGGATCCCCTACCGACCGCTGCCCCACCACGTCTTCAACAAGGCCAACTCCATCATCGCACCCCAACTCCGGGACATCATCAACATCTCCTTCACCCCCGCTACCTTCCCGGAGAGCTGGAAGCATGCCGAGCTCAGCGCCCTCCTGAAGAAACCGACAGCGGACCCCACCGACCTCAAGAACTTCCGCCCCATCTCGCTCCTCCCTTTTCCTGCCAAAATCATCGAGAAGACCGTCAAGAAACAGCTCGCCGCCTTCCTCGAGACGAACGGATCCCTCGACCCCTCTGAGTCCGGTTTCCGAGCCGATCACAGCACCGAGATCGCCCTCATCGCAGCCACCGACGACATCAGATCCCTGCTCGACAACGGGGAAACAGCTGCCCTCATCCTCCTGGACCTCTGGGCAGCGTTCAACACAGTTTGCCACCGCACACTAATACAGCACCTCAGCAACACCGGAATCCAAGAGAAGGCACTGGAGTGGATCATCTTGTTCCTCGCCGGAAGAACCCAGAGAGTCCGACACCCCCGTTCCGATCCGCAGCCACCGAAGTCATCTGCGGCGTACCTCAAGGATCCTCGCTCAGCCCCACCCTCTTCAACGTCTACATGAGCCCCCTCATGGCCATCGCACGCCAACACAACCTTAACATCATTTCCTATGCCGATGACACCCAGCTGATCCTCTCCCTCACCAACGACCCCGCCAGAACCAGCCTACATGAAGGAATGAAAGACGTCGCTGAGTGGATGAAGAACAGCCGCCTGAAACTGAACTCAGACAAGACGGAAGTCCTCATCCTGGGATCATCTCCCTCCGCCTGGGATGACTCCTGGTGGCCCCCTGCCCTGGGCACCACCCTCAAGCCAACAGACCACGCATGAAACCTGGGCTTCATCCTGGACTCCTCCCTCTCGATGACCAAACAAGTCAACGCCGTCTCCTCATCCTGTTTCAACACCCTGCGCACGCTCCGAAAGATCTTTCGATGGAGCCCCACCGAAACCAGAAAGACGGTCATCCAGGCACTCGTCACTAGCCGACTGGACTACGGGAACACCCTCTACGCAGGAACCACAGCCAAACTACAGAAAAGACTCCAGCGCATACAGAACGCCTCCGCACGACTCGTCCTGGACATCCCCCGCCACAACCACATCTCCACCCACCTGAGAGACCTGCACTGGCTCTCCGTCAGCAAGAGGATCACGTTCAGACTCCTCACCCACGCACACAAGGCTCTCCGCGACCTGGGCCCCAAGTACCTCAACAACCGCCTCACCTTCTACATGCCCACCCGCCAGCTTCGATCAAGCAGCCTCGCCCTCGCCACCATACCACGCATTCGCAGAGCCACCGCCAGAGGAAGATCCTTCTCCTACCTGGCGGCCAAGACATGGAACTCCCTCCCCATCCACCTACGGCGGACCCAGGACCATCTCTCCTTCAGGAAGCAACTCAAGACCTGGCTCTTCGAGTAGTAACGGACCCCTCCCCCCCAGCGCCTTGAGACCCTAGCGGGAGAGTAGCGCGCTATATAAATTGTTGATTGATTGATTGAAGGGTAATTGAAAAGCATGCTACGGGCTTCTAGCCTCACCGTGCATCTGTGTAAACACACTGAGAGGGTGCAGACGTTCTTCTCACTGCAAAACAAAGTACATCTCTTGGTATAATCTGGAATTCCTAGTGCCGAGGCATGAAAGAGACTTTCCCTCAGTGCTAGCAAAGTATTAATGCATTTGTTGTCACATGGAAGTAGATCAGGCACATCTTTGTTCACAAGCTTTAAGAAAGGTTTTGCCAGCAGAGAAAAGTTTGGTATCCAGTGTCTACAGTAGCCAACAATTCCCAGATAACATTTGACTTCTTTGTGCGTTTTAGGAGGATCCATTCTTAAAATTGCCTTTTCTCTCTCTTGTGATACCAAAGGGGATGATGGACGGAGCGCTTGAGCAAATCAAACACTCAACCCCAGTCAACTGATCTGAGTTTAATCCATCATCATTCTTTAACTCACTCCACCACCCCAGTTCAGACATGGCCATATGCAAATCAGTCTGACCCTGTGCCTCATGGGAACAGCCCAGCCCGAACTACCAAGCCATGTCTTCCCTGGACCGGAAACAAGCATCCTGGGACCAGTTTTCTCTCTCTTGTGACATGTTAGAATTGGAGTCTCTAGTTGGCAGAGGTAAGAACCCCGTCCAAGTGGGGGCCCATTACTGTAGACAGGGTAAGTGTAGAACAGACTAAGGGGTGTTGGCCTTGCTATCGGGCGGAAAAACGCCTTTTTCTGCCTTGCAGCAGCCGGAAACACGTCTGCCATATTAGTATTGCATATTAGTATTGCAAAACATAGGTCAAATCCCATCCGCCGCTGAGCAACGCGCACCGTCATCAAAGTGCGCCCGCGGCAGTGAGAGCCAATGGAGACTCTCCGTCGTGCGGAAAGACATACCCTGTCAGCCGAACTGTGGAAAGGCAATGGAAGCACAGACACAACAGGACTACACAACCTCATCACTCAGGAACACAACTCACACAACATACCACAAATCACACAAGAAGTGCACCATCACAGAACTACACTGCCACATGAAACCAACCACAGATGCATATGAAATCAAAAATGAACAAACACTACAGGACATCAGGGGATGCACATCAGGCAAAGCCAAGGTCACATATACACAGCACTGTATGCACAACAAGCAGTGTGTGCACACCAAGCAGAACAGTCACACACAGACATGACTGACACAACATCAACACCCACAACACAAATCAGCACAGCAAAAACACAACAGCACACCCAGGAAGTGAAGCAATACCACAGCCAACACACATAGATCCAACACGACAACAACAGATGCACCACTCTGGGATACAAGAGCAGAACCATCTTGACCAGAGCAGGGGACAGCTGACATCAACGTTAACTGACTTGCATGCCAGTAGTAGACATGTAAGGGGTGTACCATACACAAATAGATGGAGTGCAGACCCACAATGGGTAGGCATAAGTGGCACACATAGGGGGTGGCATCACACTACACACACCATGCCATACAGGAGGACAAAGGCACCATGTGCCTGCAATGCATGAGAAACACAACCACAATGGCAGTGTGGAGCAGCAGGGCTACACAGTCTACACAAACACACTCAAGACACATGGATGATCAAACAAACACAACACTGATGTGCAAGTCACACACTTTGCACACTCATAAGTGACTAAAACAACAAGGAGGAGTCAGACAGAACAGCATGCACACACCAACAAACTGCACAGTGCACAACAGACAACTCACACATGTGCATACAACCATATCCACATGGCAGAACAATCCAAACAACAGGCACACAACTCCTTGGTGACACATGTGTGTCTTTTACAATTCAGGGGCACAAACACATCCACACCCCCTTCAAAGTCATACCCTTCACCCTGCACACCTCTTGACTAACCAAGAGCACACATATCTTGTCGGCCATGGGACCAGGACTAAGGGCCAACACAAGATGACCATACACATACATAGCCGGGTACAAATAAAGGAATAACACACATACATGATGACATTGCCCAGCTTGCATGCAAACCTGTGCACAGCATCACACCATGTGCTGGCAGTGTCCCCCCCAACCTGACATGTGAACAATGTAGCCAACAATAGCAAACCACTAAAAAGAGAACTGCATGACAGGTAAAATACCCATCACATATAACACTAGTATGAGTGTGAATGAACTGAAGACCCTGTCACCCCAGTTTAAAAATGTGATGCGGCCATAGAGCTTGGCAATGCTTGAGTGACACATAGAGCATGGGCACAGGCAACCAAATGCACACACCAAAATAACTTTAATCAGCAAGGACTCTGACAAAACAGACAGCAGGGGTAACTGTCTTTATTCACATATTGCATAGACGTGACAGTGGAATAACAGTAGACAAGAGCAAGCTACAAAATGCTAATCATATACAAGAGAATCTGCACAGGCAAACTCCAAACAGGAAGGCCAGTGTCCATGGCAGGGTGGACAGCAAGTACATGAGAGGCTGCATAGGGGAGACTCCAACACAGCAGAGCTACAGGGCCAGTGGCCATGGCACAGGTGAGAGTACAACATCAGAATTGGAGCGCCACTGCACTCCAGATCCAGGTGCACAGCTGATATCATGATTGTCACACATATTTTAAATAACTTTTTCCTTTTCTTTTCCAATTAATCCAATAATAAATCCATGTACTCCATGACTTTAAATTCATTCCTTTTTACTATCATTGTTCTTCCCACACTCGATTAGCCTGCGTTTTTATCACTTCTAATGCCGCGGATATGCCACTCCAGGCCTTTTTCCGGGCACGCAAAAAACATTTAACATTTTCACAGCAACGTTTTCTTACTTTATAGTGCACCCCTGAAGAAGGGCTGTGTACAGCCCGAAATGCATCGGGTAAAAGACTCACTTACATATGAGGATGTTTTATGTTTTTTCACAGGGGAGAGTAAAACACAGCAAAGCAACATGGCCAGTTTCCATGGCACAGGTGAGAGTACAACACAGCAGAGCAACAAGGCAAGTATCCATGGCACAGCTGAGAGTACAACACAGCAGAGAAACAGGGCCAGTGTCCATGGCAGGTGGCACAGCAAGTATATGAGAGGCTGCACAGGGGAGACTCCAACACAGCAGAGCAACAGGGCCAGTGTCCATGGCACAGGGGAGAGTATACCACAGCAGAGCAACAGGAACAGTGTCCATGGCAGGTGGCACAGCAAGTACATGAGAGGCTGCACAGGGGATACTACTGAAGAACTGGGTTTTCAGAACCCAGCGGCGCCAGGGACACGCCCAAAGTCTTCGGGTTCCCCTGTCCTGGTATACAGAGACACGGAATACTTCTAGGTGGCGTCAGAGATCAAATTTATTAGCTGCAGCTAGTAACAGTAAACAAAGCAATACAACGCGGTGTACAACTCAGGAGACTGCTCAATTTTCATAGAGCAAGACATCACTATTTATGCACAATTCGCTCCATTACATATGCACACCCACTGCGGCAAAATCTGACGAATGAAAATACATTTCCCACACATTATTACATTCCAAAAAGCTCACTTTACATCGTACCAACCCACAAATTAATTATTAGGACTGTCCCAAATTTGATTACCAAAAGCCGGACAAACCCATAATTGAAAGCACTACCCATGTAATGAAAAGTCGTAAAGAAAGAAAAAATTCAGATGCTGAGTAAGATAAGATATGTGCAAGAAACTAAAAGTTAGCGATATCCTGAACATTGATTGGCAATTTCAGACAACGATCAGTTAAATAAATTGGCTTCGTGGAAGGGTCAATTTCAGGTGACGGGGTCAGCATCTTGCAGTTCACTCGCAAGTCGAAAAGGCCTAGTTAATACGTACATGAACAACGAAGCCCATGCAACTTTGTCCCTTCGTTTACCTCCACGGCCTACGTGAGGGCAACACAAAATGGCGTCACGAACAACTTAAACAAAATGGAGTCCGGTCCCGAGAACCATGGAACCTCACTCCAACACAGCAGAGCAACAGGGCCAGTATCCATGGCACAGGGGAGAGTACAACACAGCAGAGCAACTGGGCCAGTGTCCATGGCACAGGTGAGAGTACAACACAGCAGAGCAACAGGGCCAGTGCCCATGGCACAGGGTAGAGTACAACACAGCAGAGCAACAGGGCAAGTGTCCATGGCACAGGTGAGAGTACAAGACAGCAGAGCAACAGGGCCAGTGTCCATGGCACAGGTGAGAGTACAACACAGCAGAGCAACAGTGCCAATGTCCATGGCAGGTCGCACAGCAAGTACATGAGAGGCTGCACAGGGGAGACTCCAACATAGCAGAGCAACAGGGCCAGTGTCCATGGCACAGGAGAGAGTACAACACAGCAGAGCAACAGGGCCAGTGTCCATGGCAGGTGGCACAGCAAGTAGATGAGAGGCTGCACAGGGAATAGGCCAACACAGCGTAGGAACAGGACCAGTGGCCATGGCAAAGTGCAGAGTCAGGACATGAGAAGCTGCACAGTCAAGGGCAGAACAGCAGTGAATGACAAGGCCGGTGGGCATGGCAAAGTGCAGAGTGAGTACATGAGAAGCTGCACAAGCAAGGGCAGAACAGGAAGGTCTGTGGGCATGGCAAAATGCAGAGTCAGGACATGAGAAGCTGCACAGGCAAGGCCAGACAGCAGTGAATGACAAGGCCAGTGGGCATGGCAAAGTACAGAGTCAGGACGTGAGAAGCTGCACAGTCAAGGGCAGAACAGCAGAGAATGAGAAGGCCAGTGGGGATGGCAAAGTGCAGAGTGAGTACATGAGAAGCTGCACAGGCAAGGGCAGAACAGCAGTGAATGACAAGGCCAGTGGGCATGGCAAGAGAAGAGTCAGGACATGAGAAGCTGCACAGTGAGTGTTTTACTGTACCTTCCCATGGCCAGCAACACACCCAGGTGGTAAACAATGGGCAGGACTAGCACACCTGTATGAGAGACAGGTATATGAGGGGAATTACCACTCACTCTTGGCTGTCAGGGGACTTGGAGCTGGCTGTGTGTCGGGGACAGCAGGACCACTTGACTGGGGAGAGAGAGGCCCAGGTGATGTAGGACTATCAGTGGCTTGACAAGCTGGAGGGCTGTTTTGACCAGGTAGTGTAGTTGCACGGGGAGGTGGAGTCATGCAGACCTGTGACACAGTGTGGGTGGGAGAGGTTTAGGGGGGCCTTCCCACTTCTTGGGAATTTGAAATTCCTTCCCTGTACTGGGGTCAATGTGAACTGGTGATGACACAACAGGCACACACACCAACAGACCCTCATCAGGTGCAGACACTGGCACTCCCTCTGGTGACGTGCTGGATGCTGTGGAACGCTTTCTCTGGCTACGCCTCTGGACCACCTTCCCCATTTGCCAGGTGTACCCCCTACAGTGCCCTCCTTGTTCTGTTTGCCAGATGTCCCCCCTACAGTGCTCACCTTTGCCTGTTGCCAGGTGTCCCCCCTACAGTGTCCTCCTTTGCCTGTTTGTCAGGGGTAGCCCCTACAGTGCCCTCCTTTGCCTGTTTGCCAGGGGTAGCCCCTACAGTGCCCTACTCCAACTGCTTCACTGGGCTTGGAATTGGAGTGGATGTGGTGGGGGAATGTGGCCCTGAGCCCTTCCTAGGTGTACCCTTGCCATACAACACCTCCTCAGAGGGCATATACACTGCACGCCTAGCTCTGCGTGAAGTTTTAGGGACAGGAGAGTTCTTCACTGCTGATGCCTCTGAGGCATGTGAGCCTGATGTCTGCTTCATTGCTTTTCCTGCCTTGCTCTTCCCTGGCGGGCTCTGGTATTTGCATTCTGGGGTGGCTCTGCTCTTCTGTAGGGATGGTGTCTGTGGGCGGGCTGCTTGGGTTGTTTCTGCTGGGTGCTTCTTGTGCTGTATCGTGACTGTGACGCATGGGAACTGTGGTCACTATCATCCAGTGTGGCCACTGACTGGGGGGTGGACAAAGGCACTGGAGCAGGAATGGGAGTATGTGCCTGTTGAAGGGCAGACGTCACTGTGGACGACAAATCCTGGATTGTACGGTTTAGCCCACACACGTCAGAGTGTATGACCTCCATGTAGGCAACCAACTTGCCTAATTTTTTGTCATGGTCACTGAAGGCATTGAGCAGGGCTGTCTGGCCCACACAAATCTGGCGTAGGAGCTCTACAGACTCAGCACTGAGGGCAGCAGGGGGGACAGGTGCAGGCTCAGTGGTGCCAGTTGTGAATCTAACTCGTCCCCTCTTACGTACACGGGCAGCACCAGAGGAAGTGGATGGGAGGCTGGCCACTGGCCACTGTGTGGTAGAAGATGATGCAGAGTCCCCATTCCCTGTGCCTGCCAACATGGATGCATCACTGCTGGCATCAGATGGTGTAGTACTTTGTGTCTCAGGCAGGGATTCCTCCTGCATACTCCGGTCCCCCTCTGATGCGCTGGTGAGCTCTGTGTCACTGGGCTCCTGTGCAGCTGTAGTGCTACTCTCGCCACCGCTGGTTTCTGGCTCCTGTTCCTCCGTGTCCACTGGCGATTCTGCATGAGAAAGAGATGCAGGGTTGGGTTAGTGTCATCAGCAGGTCAAAGCAATTCAATCAATGCAGTACAGGAGATGCCCAAATCAACATGGTGACCCCCACACCCTGCAATCATATTGCAGCAACACACTACATAGTCCACAAAAGTGCCTGTGACCCTGAATATCTGCCATGACTGAGCCATGTTAAAGCCACACAGCACAACACCCTGCCCGTGGATGAAGTGTAGCAGACACACAACTTGCTCTGCCCACACCTAGGGACATGATGTGGGCACACCACTTATTACCACTGACAGACCTTGAGGGAACAGGAAGGGACAACACACACACCTTTTAGGACATGAAAGTCCACAATGGCAAGTAGCACATACCAAACACCATGTGGTACTCTGGGGCACATTGTTGTCAGATGTGTGGGCCTCAACGATCATGGTGCATGCAAAGTAGGCATACATGAAGGCACACTCAAATAGTGGACACTGCTGTTCACCCCCTAATAGATTCCCAACACTATCCCAATGCCTAATGACAATGTAGATCCTAACATATCTGACTATGGGAATGCACAGCAGGGAGGATTTGTAAGGCCAGTTTGGCCCAATGCATGACCCTGGCACCCATCCCAGCAGCCACTCACATGACACAGCACCACCCCACGAACATCACATCGGCCACCGCTGCCACAGGCCCTGTACACATGCATCCGCTCCCAGCCAAAGTCACCCTCCCCAAATACTCACCACTGCCTTGCTGCCGATGCTCCTTCAGACTTGCATCCAGCTCAGGATGAGTCACTGCCAAGATGCAGCCCATCAGTGGTGTCATGCTGCGCCTTGCCAAATGCCCAGTGCGTGGTAGCAGCCCCAAGGTCATCTCTACCACATTCTTTGTCGTCCCACCTTTTGTGGCAGTGGGTGCGTCATCAGTTCGATACCCCCACGGCTCACACCTTTGCTGCAATGGCCCTCCACATGGCCTTACGCTGGTGTACCTTGAGCTGCAGGCATGATAGAAAAGAAGGGGAAATGATCAGTGACACACTGTCATGTACCAACATCTATCAGTACAGTAGCAAGACACAGACTAATTACCAAATGTAATCTCCCTCCATCCCAAACTGGGGTACACATCACAAGGGCACTCTGCATGAGCCAAGCAGATGTGATTGCATGCATTTATGAGGGCGTACAGGGTCCCTGATAATCTCACACACATGCAGGATGACTGCACTGAACTCCCTCTGTGGCTTGCACACATCTCCAGTCCTCTGCATGTTTGGTCACTACATTCATCACATATCGACCTGTGTATGTGCGTAGAATCACTGTGTGCATGACTGGGCAGCTTTCAATGAGCCTGTCCTGTGAACATATGTGTATGTCATGTGTGTGGCATCGGGATACATGGACTCACCAACAAAATATCCATCTACACAAGTGTGGTCGTGTGCAATTCTACAGGGCTGAGATGGTGCACATGTTTACTTCAGTGTGAATGAACAAGAGTAGGGACACAGTAAGTGCAGTGATGTGGTCTCGTTTTGGTGGGCGGGCACTGGGCATAGCCCCTGGGTTCACACTGAATCGGACAACAGGGGCACACAGAGACAATCAGCCAAGCAATTACTGTCCTGGCACCTGCATGTCCAACATCCTGTGGCTTTGTATGGCTGACAATGTAACACACTCCACTCAAACATACAACTGCAGCCCTGGAGACAGCATGTTTGTCAATGTATGATACAACCCCACACCCTCAGGCATATACTACAGCAGTACAACTGCATGTATGCTCCTCCCTGCCCTACCCCTCCCTTTACGATGACTTACCACACCATTGGGGGCACCATACAGCCTTAGGTACTGTGTGAACACCTCGTCTACCATGACAAAGTGATGACAGCTCTCCATTTTTTTGCTACTGGTTCCTTCCAGGAGACCGTGGCCAGCGCTGCAGGGTTGTCTCAGCCCATGTTCAGCTTGGTGCTGAGGGATGTTCTTGCAGCTATGATGATCTATAAGGACAGATACATACATTTCCCCAGGGGAGCTGAATTGGCCGGTGTGAAGGGACACTTATATCCGCTTGGGGACATCCCCCATGTTGTTGGTGCCATCCATTGCACACATGTCGGTCTGGTGCCATCACAGGCGAGTGAGCAAATTTTTCGCAATCGAAAACATTATCACTTGATCAATGTGCCGGTGGTGTGCTTGGTAGATATGACCATATCGCATGTGTGTATCAGATTCCCCGGCTCGGCCCATGACTCGTACATCCTGAGCAAGAGCATTGTGCCCCGGATGATGGGAAATCTGCTTCCCGAGCGTGCTTGGATTGTGGGTGAGTATGCCTAGTAATATGGCGTGCTGTGTGTGTGACCTGCTGCCCTCTGCCTGTGCAACATTGCATTGTGTGTTTGTCATTCCTAGGTGACTCTGCATATCCCAGTCGTCCATGGCTGCTGCGCCCACTACGTAATCCCAGGACCCCGGCTGGTATCAGGTACAATGAGGCCCATGGCAGGACCCATCGTGTCATTGAGCGGACTTTTGGCCTGCTCAAGTCAAGATTCCGCTGCCTTGACAGGACTGGAGGTGCACTGTCATACTCGCCTGGGAAGGTCTGTAAGGTCGTGTGGCATGCTGTATGTTCCACAACATGGCCATTCACATCCATCCCCTGCTTCTGGATGATAATGAGGACCCAAGGCCCCCGCCTGCCCAAAAGGACCTGAGTCCAGTGATGACAGTGGAGAGGAAAACTGAGTTGACATGCGTCAACAGCTCATCATCCGCTACTTCACTTGAAGGTGGGTGATGAGGTACAACTTGTACATTGTCTGGTGTGATTGCTGTTGTCGTGAAGGGCTATGTGCAGATGGTACAGATAGGTACATGTAAAGTCACCTGTGTGTGGAAATGTGGCAGTGACATTTCATCTGTGAACGTATATGGGACTCAGTTTGTTGACACTTCTTGCACCTTGTGTTGTCTGCCTGTTGACTAGATGGTTGGTGTAGTGTACTGTCTGTGATGCCACACTCACACCAGTGACTGTTGTTCTGTTGTGTCTCCCTAGGTGCCTTGAAATTATCCAGGCCTACATACTGTACATCTTTTGGATACATTATGGACATTTTGAACACAGTAAATATTGCACTAAAGCCAAAGCTGAACCAATTGAAGTGTGTAAGGTATTTTATTTACAAAATTGACATGTAAGGGGAGCGGGTAGATTTACATGAAGGTATTGATGGAGCAGTGAGTTGACAGTCATGGTAAATTAGATGAAAGAGTAGACACCACATAGATGTGGTGACCCAGTCCAACAGACAGGTGCCATTCACAAGGCAGTATGGGGAAGGACAGTCCAAACAGTCAATGCAGTGGGAAAGAGAGTTGCCATCAGGGCTGGCTCCGTGACTGGCATTTGGCTGGTGCTTTGCCTCCAGAGACTCCTGGGCTCTTCTTTGGACGCCCCCTTGGTCGCTTGGCCGGGGGGACCCTGCTGCATGGCCAGCGGTGTCTGAGGACTCACCCCTCTCTGTGGCCGCAGGGGAAGATGGTGCACTGTCATCCTGCAGCACAATAGAGGGGGCGGAGGTGTTGTTTGGGACACAGTCCTGTCCATCAGTAAAGCCACTTGCTGGCCCATGAGGTCCATCATTTGTCCCATGCGGGTGTCAATGGACCTCATCAGCAGGATGAGCTCAAGTAATAGTTCTTCAGACCGGCCACTTTGTCCCTGGACCTGTTTGTAGGCCCCGATGACTCTGGTGAAGTGGTCCAGGGATGGTGTCCCAACCTCCTGAGGTCTGGGGTGACCCTGGACCTCCCACCTGCCCTGCTGCCACGGACCTGTTGCCTCACCACTGTGAGTCCACGCACACTCTCCCTACCGTCCACAGTTGTTGGTGTGGGCTGGTCATCCCCTGGGACAGGGAGGGTGCTACAGGTGGCACTGGTGTTGGTTGCGGTGGTGGAGGCGGTGGAGGCACAGACCGTAACTGCAGGGGTCTGCTGTGCAGTTGTTGTTGCAGCAGATGTGGTGGTGGGGAGGATGGGGGCCTGGCACCTGTTGCTCCCTGGCACCCTAGATGGGCAGGCCTGGAGCTCATCGTCCAGAGAATCCTGGGAGCCTACATCCGAGAGTCCATGTACCGGGTAGAGACTGGCTCTGCTGGGCATTGTTGTTGTCCTCAGCAGTGAGTTCTTGGTCACCTGTGGATTAGATGGGAAATGGTCAGTGTTGTGCACTGTGCAAGAATTATGTTAGCTGTGTGTCCTCTACTGTCTGTACACTACACAATTGACTGATCTTCACTATTTTTTGTAAGTGCAATACTGTGCCTCATTACATGATGCAGAGGTACATAAATTACTCGTACATGTCAGGTATCGATGCATTGCATGCAATTGCTGCTATGTGTAATGATGCAGGTCCCCCACCCACAAACAGCCAGCCCAGGGAAGATGGCTACCTACCTGTAAGTTTGTTTGGTGAAGAATGCAAAGGCTTCCAAGTGCTTGTGGGAGGGAGGGAGTGCTCCATGCTGCTGGGGTGTGGGACAGGGGGCATGGTGGGAGTAGGAGGACAGGCCTCCCTCCCACATATAGGCCTCCCATGCACGATGGCTACCTATCTGTAAGGTGAGGGTGAATAATGCAATGGCTTTCAGGTGCTCCTGGGTGGTGTGGGGGAAGGGCTCCATCTTACTGGGGTGTGGGATAGGGCGCATGGTGGGAGTAGTAGTGCAGGCCGTCCTCCCACAAACACCCTCACTGTGAAAATGGCTACCTACCTGTAAGTTTGTTTGGTGAAGTATGCAATGGCTTCCAGGTGCTCCTGGGTGGGATGGAGGGCTCCATGCTGTTGGGGTGTGGGACAGGGGGCATGGTGGGAGTAGGAGTACAGGCCTCTCTCCCATATACAGGCCTCCAAAGCAAGATGGCTACCTAGATGTAAGGTGAGGGTGAGGACTTTCGTGTGCTCCTGGGTGGTGTGGGGGGAGGGATCCATTCTGCTGGGGTGTGGGACAGGGGAAATGGTGGGAGAAGTAGTGCAGGCCTCCCTCCCTCACTGTGAAAATGGCTACCTACCTGTAAGTTTGTTTGGTGAAGTATGCAATGGCTTCCAGGTGCTCCTGGGAGGGAGGGAGTGCTTCATGCTGCTGGGGTCTGGGACAAGGGGCATGGTGGGAGTAGTAGTGCAGGCTGTCTGTGCTCATGCTCCCATGGTTATATTGCTAGCTACGTTTAAGGTACATGGGAGTGGGTGTCTGTTGGATCTGCGAGACAGGTTTTTGTGGGTGTGTGGTGCAGATGGATGTGAGATGTCTGGTGTGGTGTGTTTTTTTGGATGTGCAAAATATTGCATATCAGTGTGTTGGCTGACATTTGTTTGTACTTACCAGCCTCCTCTCCCCCGTATACTCCTGTGAGACTCTCAGGATGCAATATGGGACTTACCTTCTCCTCCCATGGTGTAAATGTTTTCTGTGGGATGGGAGGGCCACTGCCAGTCCGGTTAGCCAGCTCCCAGTTCTTGCTCCTCCTCTCTTTGACAACCCTCTTGAGATCATGCCACCTCTTCATGATCTCCTTCTTGGATCGCGGGGTGGACCCTACTGCATTAACCCTTTGTACTATCCTTCCCCACATTTGAGTCCTTGTGGCTAATGGTGTCTGTTGGACCAGTCTACCAAACAGTTGTGGTTCCACTCTGACTATCTCATTTTCCATGACTGTCAACTCACTCTCTGTGAATATGGGCATTTTCTGTAAGGCTATGGTGTGTGCTGTTTGAAATGTTTGTGGGTATAGGGATGTGGGTGGTGGGGGTGGTATTTTTGTGTGAGGTGTGTTCTGTGCTGGGGATTGTTGATGCTTGTGTGATGGTGGTAGTTGTGGGTGTGCTGTGTTCTCTTGCCTCTCCTGTCACATCAGGTGGATGCCCTTCTCTTCTGGAGTGTTGCAAAGGATTGCGGTCGGTGAAGGGGTTGGTTTTATACACAGCTGTGTGGGTGTGTCCAAATGGGGTTTTGCTGTCAGGTGTGTTGTGGGGGCTGTCCTGGGAATTGTATGTTTCTGTTTGGCATATTTCATTTTCATTTGGATGTGTTTTGTGTATTTGGGGTAATTGCAAACACAACAGTGATGGACAGAATGTGGATCAATGTCACACATTCACCCCAGTCAAAAGATCTGGGCCCAAATCCATCGTTTTTCCACTCCACACCACCCTGGGTTAGACAATGGCGATATGCAAATCAGCGCTGACCCTGTGCCCCATGGGAACAGTCCAGTCCGAACTACAAAAGCCATGTCCTTCCCAGAATGGAAACAAGCATCCGAGGACCGGCCCGGTTTCGAGGTAACACCTCTCATCAGCCCGGCTAGCTTGACTCCAGTGGTGTGGAGTGCCTGGGACTCACGTCTGAGCATCCCCAGTACACTTAGAGCGGTAATTGCAAACACAACAGTGATGGACAGAATGTGGATCAATGTCACACATTCACCCCAGTCAAAAGATCTGGGCCCAAATCCATCGTTTTTCCACTCCACACCACCCTGGGTTAGACAATGGCGATATGCAAATCAGCGCTGACCCTGTGCCCCATGGGAACAGTCCAGTCCGAACTACAAAAGCCATGTCCTTCCCAGAATGGAAACAAGCATCAGAGGACCGGCCCGGTTTCGAGGTAACACCTCTCATCAGCCCGGCTAGCTTGACTCCAGTGGTGTGGAGTGCCTGGGACTCACGTCTGAGCATCCCCAGTACACTTAGAGCGGTAATTGCAAACACAACAGTGATGGACAGAATGTGGATCAATGTCACACATTCACCCCAGTCAAAAGATCTGGGCCCAAATCCATCGTTTTTCCACTCCACACCACCCTGGGTTAGACAATGGCGATATGCAAATCAGCGCTGACCCTGTGCCCCATGGGAACAGTCCAGTCCGAACTACAAAAGCCATGTCCTTCCCAGAATGGAAACAAGCATCCGAGGACCGGCCCGGTTTCGGCAGGTCTTAATAGCATGACAGAGCTATCAAAAGCTTGAAAACTATGTTACCCAGAATGCAATATACAGGTTCAACAAGAGACTGTTTCCTATTGGAAAAAATCAAAAACTACATTCCCAAGGTTTCCTGGGGAGAAAACATATTAGTTTGAAACTCATGGATGAACTTCATTGCTGGCCAAACGGAGGCAGAAAGACACCAGGAGACGAAAGCATTTGCAGTTTAACCAAGTTTGAATGTAGGTAAGCCCAAAATGATAAGAGAACAGATTACCGCTAAACATATAAATGCCAAAATGAATAACCGCGTTCTGTAATATTATTGCAGAGGACGCTAGTTAATTTAAAACAGCGAGCGCCGCTACAGAGAAGAGGTGGTCCAGTGAGTGTTTGAAATGCCGAGAGCACATTAAGCAGAAAATGCCCGGCAAAAAAAGGTACAAAAAGCTAAAGCCTCAATACATTTTAACAAAGCATGACAAACATCACATCCTACAAGAGTATGATTAAGCATATTTATTATTTGCAGGACGTTACACATTATTCCCCCATAAACTAGCAAAGGACCAAAAGATAAAGATTAGGTAGGAGACAACTGCCAACAATAGAAATATCTAAATATAGCAGTAAAAAATGCTGATAGTGCTCTCTGTCCCTAATAGAATTCCCACTTACTGAGAGTAAGCTTCTCTTGGTGAAGCGTATAACTTGAAGAGAAGATTAATAAGAATCCTCAGGTAAAGAACTTGAGCAGAATTAATGAATTAATGAAAATAGTGAATTTAAGGTGATATGGAAAGAAGCCCCTTGTAATAATCGTTTTATGTAACACACCCTTACAGAAATCACCATTGTTACTAAAATTCAAATGCCCTGATGAGATTCCTGGTACTCAACGCCCAGGATTTGAAACGCGTCGGCACATGAAAATACAGAGGAATGATTAATAATTATAATCTGTGAATAGAGAGAACATCTCCATTTTCCACAAAATAACAACTTTCCCTGTATTATTTTGGATACAGGATATAGACACTAAAGGAGTCTCCAGGATCATAATTGAGAGTGTATTATCAATTGTGATATATGTATTAGATGTTTTTCTTAAACTTTACATTACATTTATGTAAAATGTGAATGTGATTTATGTTGTATAGCACATTTATGCTATATTTATTTATGTTTATTAACTATTTTTTGTAAACAAGGTTGTACAGAGTTTTGATATTACCAGACACTTGTCTTCTTCACACTGAAAAAAAGTAGCGAAAAACAAAAAATCTACTGAAAATAAAAAAGTTTAAATAAAATACCAGTTAACTGAAATTAATGGGTTTGACTATTCAGCAAAATTATTTAGTTTATAAAGAACGTAAAGAACAGGCTCATTCCCCTTTTTCAAAAATATATTACAGCCCTGCTTGTGCCTTGCCCCTCGGGCATAACTTCCCTTTTTTTCTTAACTTTCTAAAAGTGGCATTTTCAGACCTCCAATTTAACAGCCAACTCACTAAAAGATGTGTTTTTAAATTGTGTGTCCAGAGATACCAACCTCCAATTTGCTATCTGCTCCCAATTTGAAGGTAAACTTGTAAAGTGTTATAGGGTAGCTCCAATGCTAATCTATGCAAAAGATAGGCCTTGCTATAGCGAAAAATTAAATGAGCAGTGTTTCACTACCAAGACAGGTAAAACTTAAAAGCACATGTCCTACCTTTTAAATATACTGCAACCTGCCCATGGGGGTACTTAGGGCCTACATTTTGGGTGCCCCACATATATTAAAAGGGAAGTTTGGGCCTGGAAAGTATGTGAACTTGCCAGGTCAAAATGGCAGTTTACAAATGCAAGAGGCAAACCAGTAGTTGGAGGGTCCAGGGACAGTTTAACGACCAGCATAGATATGAACCCTAAAGAGAACTAGAAAATACAGCAATGTACCTGTGGGTCTCAACAATCACCTGGCGCCTAAGCGTCCTATATTGGAGCCTAAATAATAAAATATATGTTCACAAACGTGACCTCTCAATGGGAAGCCCTATTTAAAGGACGAAATCCCATCACTCACCCAAGGGTGAGATGCTTTATCATCTGGGATCTACTCTCGGCTGTAAACCTAGTACAGTCGAGGGCTACAACCCCCTCAGCTACGAGGGAGGAGCTCAGGGATGTTTTAATGAGTACCACTGGATTCACTAAGATCCGTCAGATGAAGAGCTAGCCATCATACACAGTGATGGGTGCAGTGCTTCGTGAAAAGATGTAAAGTGGGTTAAAACTGGCTACTATGAGAAAACTCCTTTAAAATCTATCTCATGGTGTCAGGGATGAAAAAACAGTGCTCGTGCAGTTTGAAAGAAAAACTGCCATTATCAAATATATGAGGGTCGGTCTACATGTTTCTGCTTTTGTGACCCAGAGTATCAAGCATTCCTCAGGACCTATACATTTTAAGCTACTGCAATAGTATAAACAGTATATCAAAGTAACTCTGAATAAAAAAATATATAGTTACTGTTCAATGGAACAGATACAACCTTACACAGCAGATCTACTAATTCTGGACTGTTAGGTTTGTCAGACTCTTTATGTATGGGTAAATCGCCTCACCTCTCCTGGCAACTGCTCAGGACGTGAGGTCCCGTTCTGTCCGTCGGTACCCCGAGCTGCACTGAGCCATCGCGGTTTACAAATGCATTCACAGGCTCTGCAGTGGCAGGCCTGAGACAGGTTTGAAGGGCTACTCATGTGGGTGGCACAATCACTGCTGCTGGCCTACTAGCATTGGATCAACAGGCCCTGGGCACAGGTAGTGCCCAAGACCTGTAGGGTCTTAGTAGTAAATCAAATATACCAATAATGAAGAAAACAAATGCCATCACATTTTAGACACAGAGCACATGCACTTTAGCACTGATCAGCAGTAGTAAAGCGCCCAGAGTACTAACAACTGCAAAAACAAAGTTCAGCACACAGTTAAAAACAGGAGGTCAGAAGGAAAAAGGCTGGAAAAATCATGCCAAAAGATGCCAGGTCTAACATGAAACTTTTCTCGTTCATTTTTCAATTATATGTCCCAGATATTGGACTTCTTTTTGGCAGTATCCAATTTACTCGGGGATACTTTATATCTATTTTCAGCAAGGTGATTTAAGAGTGCCATGGTGTCTTGCTTACAGGCTTCCTTTGTTTCTGATGCCACAAGTCAGTCATCAATATACTGAACAAGGACTGCGATGCAAGGCATTTAAAATTTCTCCAGATTTTTCTTTAATATCTGATCAAATATTGATAGACTTTGAGTATACCCTTGAATGAGTGAGAACAGAATGAGAACAGAAACTGGCTGTACTCAAATAAAGGACTTGAGAAGAAAGCCTGACAAAGGTCCACAATAGTTAGCCATTCTGCTGTGCACGGAATCTGGTATAATATGGTGGTTGGATTTGGTACCACAGGACAACACAGGATTACAGTTTCATAAATTTTTCTCAAATCCTGAACTATTCCTCATTTGCCATTTTGCTTCTGTGATCCCATAATCATAGAGTTGCATGGACTCACGATTATTTCTCACAAAATCCCTTTTTGCAACATGTCTTCAATTATTGGTGTTATTCCAGTTATTATCGCTGACGTCAAGTGATAAGGTGGTGTTCTTGAAAACATTGCATCAGGCTTGACTGGTTCTACACCTTTGATTAGTCCAATTTCTTTTTCAGTAAGATCACATACTTCTGGATTCACAGTTTCTCTTTAAATAGGGGGGGTGGCAACTCTTCTACAGTTCTCAAGGGTAAAGTCCTACTGCTTCTTTTTGTGTCAATTTAGATTCTATGTTCTCATTATGTTTTTGAAATTCTTATGGGTACAATAAATTGTACAATTTAACTTACACAACAAATCCTGTCCCAATAGGTTTACAGGACTCGAATCACACACACAAAATTGGTAATTTTTCTTCAAATGAACCTATTTCTACAGGTACTACACTGAAATAGAATTTGTAATCGGCTTGTTTGTAACTTCTACAACTTAAATATTTTTTCCCGGAAGGGGTAGGTCTGGGACCTCCACTGTTCCAACAGTGGAACAGGAACCACCGGTGTTAATAGGAAATTGCACTTGGTGGTCATTTACCTCTCCTTCTACAAATGGTCCACTCTGGTCAACCTCTAAGACTGCATCAAGTACACAATCTATCTTCCCTCTCAGACATCATCATTGAGGCTAATCTCAACCTTGATCATAAGGAATTGCTGATATACATTCTAGTTCTGTGCCTGAAATGTATTTCTATTTATTCTGGGCATCTGATTCATGTTCATTTTAGTATTACCGCATTCACTTGAACGATAAGGGCTTTATTGACTGACATTGTTGAAATCTTGGCCTACATAAGTAGTTGCACTTGTTGTACAGGAATATTCTGCATTTTAACATGATTCCCTCCTTGCATTTGATTATCAGCATTGATTCTATCCAGATTACGCCTACACTCACACTTCCAATGCCTGATTTTGTTAGAAAGATGACAAGGAGTCATTTTCTTCAGCATTGCAATAGTTACACCTGTACTTGGATGAATCTGAACTCCTTGACCTGTCCCCCGAATGCAAACCATACCTCCTTGAAACCCCAGATGACCAACGCTTTGCATCTCATTCTGGAAACCCGAATTTAAAATTTTTAATTGCACTCACATTTCCTACAAAAGACTAATTCTAACAACGTTCTGTGCCAGCTTCGTCTGTGCCACGAGGAATTTCCCTTTGTTTTTTCTCTGCTCCATCTCTTGTTCATCACTACAGTACTATGCATAATTTAGGAACTCAGCTAATGCTCTCCATGCCACTGGAGTCAAGCTAGCCTGGCTGATGAGGGTGATGCCCCAAAACCGTTCCCAGGATGCTTGTTTCCAGTCCAGGGAGGACCTGGCCTGGCAGTTCGGGCTGGACTGTTCCCATGGGGAACAGTGTCAAGAATGATTTGTATATAGCTGGGTCTGAACGGGAAAGGCATGGGGAGCAACAAAATGATGGATTTGGGCCCAGATCGCCGTACTGGTGTGGATGTTTGACATTGTGCAGCATTCGGTCATCAATTGTTATTTTTGTATTTGTCACACGGAGTGGGATGGTGTGCCCATATGTGGGTACTGTGCTCTCCATGCCACTGGAGTCAAGCTAGCCTGGCTGATGAGGGGTGATGCCCCGAAGCCGGTCCCATGATGCTTGTTACCAGTCTAGGGTGGGCTGGCGTGGCAGTTCGGGTTGGACTGTTCCCATGGGGAACAGGGTCAAGACTAATTTGCATATGGCTGGGTCTGAACTGGAAAGGCATGGGGAGCATACAAATGTTAGATTTAGGCCATATTGCTGTACTGACATTGACATTGAGCAGCATTGTGTCCATCCTTTGTTCTTTTTGCATTCACTTGCCAACAAAGCACATTCTTGTCTGACTTCTGTCTTTGGGTTGGCACTGGCAGAATCCTCAAACCATGGACGAAAGATCCCATCCTCAAACAAATTTGTCTCACCCTGTGTTGTTCGTGTTGTAAAGACAAGTCGCGTTCCTTCCCCTAATGAATGAATAGTCTGTGGTGTTATCTATACAACAATATGTGAATTCTGTGAAATCGGAAAAAACCCTGCCACTGGCACTCCTCCAACAGCTCCTTCAGCTATTACCTATGGGAAACAATTCTTTGGAGCATTCAGTATGCACATCTATACTGGCTGTGTTGTGATCCCCCTATCAACGGGTACTGGTGTATTCACAATGGAAGCAGTAACACCTGCAGGTATTACCATCTGAACAGTCCCTGTTTTGACTGGTACATTATTTAATAACACTGGTTTTGCAACGGGCTGTCTTATAACAGGCTTTATAACAGTGGAGCATAAGAGTCGCATTAGGAACCGTAACACAAACTCCTCACTAGCTAAACATTGGGTAGAAGCCAAACATACTATTCCCCAACTTAGGTACACAGTTTTAGAACGCATTGTACACATTCCAGGAATGGATTTTAATACTCTCCTAGCCAGGAGGGAGACTCATTGGATAAAGTCTTTAGGAACTGTGATCCCGGGAGGTCTAAATGACCATTATGAATTATTATGTTTTCTTTAGTAATACATGAATTTCTATCAGATTGTAAGGGAGTACACTGAGATTCACTTCACACATCTTTAACAACATAATCACAAAAATTGCATGACTCTGCACCTATAGGCACTGTTCTTTTGGGCACATTTTTCTCCAGACCAAGTATTTGGCATGCACACTTCTATTTTTAGCAGGATTCTTTAGAGATCCACTTACGTTCATGCTATTGCTTTAGCTTATGGCTCATTTTTAGCTTCTGATTTTTTTACTATATTTTTATTGCACTTTTTCATTGCGCTTTTCTTTTTCTCGTATTACTAATAGTTTTTGTGAGTAGGTTTTCCATTAGTATTTATCTAGAAGCTACAGCTTGTAGAGCATGTTTTTCCACTTTCCTTGCATTATCAACCTGGTGCACGGAGGTCTATGTGAACGAATTACGCTACTGGAAGTCCGTTTTTAGTGTTTTAGCTTGCCTTCAAACATCCGGCGAGTTCCGTACCACGTGATCAGATGGGCGGACTCGCGTCTCTGGCTTCACACAGGGTGTCGGCGTTGGCGGCAACAGGTCGGTGTATGACATTAAATCCGACATGTAAAACCAGTATAGTTTTTGGAATTTAGGTTTAATATACTTATTGCATGATTATATTTTCATTGTAGATAGATTTCCTATGAGTCTAGAATAGCGGATTGGCACTTTTTGACAGTACAGGCGGTAAGCTCTTTTTTACTATCCACAGCATGTTAATTTTCTTTACAAATTCCACACCTTAGGTTTAAACTATTCCCGTCCGTTTATTTTCAGGATACGGGACTGGTACCAGTATCAGCGCCGGATAATCGGTTTTGGTGACGCCATCTGGGCGTTTTTCAGTTATAGTACGAAAACTTTTTATCGAGCATGCAGTCATTTATTTAGATCTTCTTCTTGGTGATAGTCTCTATTCACAACACCGCTATCATTCCACTTGGGACACTTTCTATATGCATGATACTTACAGGACTGTCTGGCTTTGCACCTCTCAGATATTGAGCATATACACTCTCTTCACATGGTTGTTTTAATATTCACAGCAAGGGGCACTTCTCCTCAGTCATGGGGTTTTCTTTCTCGGTGGCACTCCCGAGTGTTTTCTTGAACATTGTTTTATTCATGTGAGAATTCGATACAGTCTCTTTATGTTGCTGTTTTGTAGATCTCGTAGAATCTGCACTACAAGACGTCGACATTCCACGAACTTTGTACCCTCAACCTCATTTCATTAATCCCCTGACGAAGGGTTCATTTTGCAACCCGAAATGCATTGGGACTCCGGATATTAATTTGGTGTAATAACATTCATGAGATTGTTTTCATTAGTGCATACAGCAAGTGATTTGAAAATATGATGATTGAATATTTTCAGCTACTTTTGCTAATACAGAATATGAATGCAAAGTAATGTACCTTTGTATTACTTGTTTTTGATGAAGATGTTATTTATTGATAATTAATGTGTATGGTTTATGCAGATGAACTAAGGTTTAACATTCACTTTGAACTTTTAAAGGCTTAACGCCTAGCAGCTGTTACTCAGTAGGGAGCAGGGCACGCACCCTTCACTCTAGAGAGCACGCTAAAACTTTCTAAGGAGATAGAAATATATCTTTATAATTGAATACGGTTGTGAAGATCCACTCTCAACAAGAACATTATAACAGGCTTTGTCATTACAGGCTATGTTACTACCTGGTGTGCCTCTACATACTGAATTACAACAGACTATTTCATTGGCAATGGTCTACAATTTGATATTCATTTGGATCAACAGGGGCTGTTACCACTGTCGCATTATTAGTTGCCATTCTATCAATATCAGTCACAGGGTCCAGATAAGGCGGTGGATATCAAGCCAATATTTCGTCCCAAACGTCATCTCCTGAATCAGTATCTGGTTTCATTCCCACCTTTGTCTCTTTTCCCCTTTGGCCTTTTTGGATTTCTTGGGTTTTTCAGATTTCTCAATTGTAATTGCAGGAAGTAATCTATTTCCCTCCACTTTGGCCTTTCTCCATTCATGCTGTCTTTCATCCCATGCATCATCTGCTTAATTATTCACAACTCGCTTTATTTGCCTTTAGTATTTCTCTCTCTCTCTATCTCAAGCCATTGTCTACCGACCAGTTAAGGCTTGTAGGTCTAGGAGGTGGCTTCATATCACAAAGTGCCTTTCCCAATCCATCAAAAATTCTAAGTTGAAATATCCCTATCTTGGAAAACTCAATGCACCCTCTTTCTCAGTGATCTTGCACCATTGACATGATTATACAAATGTGTGTAACCCTTCTCAATCCTCATGTGGTAAGCAGACATACCCTAAGGAGGTGCCTCTTCACCTTCCTGAAAAGCAATAGTCACATGACCTCTGATTAAATCCTTCATTGCTCGAAATATTTCATGATTTCAAATTGAATTCAATAAATGGCAAAATATAAATCTTAAATGTTTTGTTTCTGTTCTGTACATGTAAGCCCTTCTCCCAATCTTAGCACAGCTCTGTAAGCCAACCTCCCAATAGCAGCACGACCCTTCACACGACTCATCCAATCTCAGCATGGCATTTCCCACTAACTGACCAATACCAGTGCGGCTCACCCTCCTTTACAATTCCTCAGTGCACACACAAAGCTTCAAGTTTACAATATCAACTCAACCTAAATTGACATTCTGTGTCTGCTTCTTCTAAAGATATCAAAAGAACAATTCAACAACCGGGATTTACAGGGTTTTTTGACACCTTCTGACTTTTTTCAATCAGAAGAATTCGACGCACACCAGTGAAATGAAATGCATTGTCATCTTGCACCTCAGGTTTCACTAACACTGATCAATATTAGTACAATCACAACAAATTGTTACTGTCACTGTCTCAATTGTGCAGTCAAGGACATATCAATGTTTAGCAGGCAAGAATACCAAAATCAACTGTATGTTTCTCTATCTATCTTAGACTACTACTTAGTCTGAGAACTTCTTTTTATCTTCTTCGGCAAAAATGAATAAACATCAACAATTCACAAGCTTCAATAATTCATTCAACACAGCAATGCTTGCGCAAATCACAAATCATAAAAGCCTTCACAATTGTGACGCATAACCCTATTGATACTTACACCTCCAGTTCAGACTCTGCATCTGCCTTAGTACAACTGCTGTCTATCAATCTTCATACTTAGGCTTTGGGCAAATGGGCATTGGACATTAACCTATGTATCTTGGGGACATTTTTGCTTTTGTAGTTCCTCTTTCTCATTATGAAAACTGTCCTCTCACTACCAACTTTGGTGGAGCAGGGACTTTAAATAAATATTTGGTTTAGGGTATCAATTTTATTACTCATTTGGAGCAAAGTTCCCCCTCATTACTGGGCCCTGGGTCAAAAGACCCTGGACATAAGAAGAGAATTATTCAGGAGCTGCAAATCATATCAATCTACATATAACAGTTCAGTTATCATTAGTTGGAAGTCTTTTAGTCAGTATCCTTTATTAATAAGTACTCAAAATATTCATCAGTAATACAGTACAAAACAATTGCATAAAGCGAGCTCCATACAAGTAAATCTCTATTCTACGTCTAGGAAATGGGAGGAATGTATCTTTAGAACCCATAAAGAGTTCCAAACAGAGAGGTGAAAGCACAGCGCTTTAAGCAATTCCTAATCGGTTAGCACTTCCCATAAGGATAAGTTCATGAAATACAGAAGAGTCTCAGAGGAGCATAGATTCAGGCAAGGGAAAAGAATAGGTCTCTGTGAGAAAATCAAAGAAAATATCAGCAAAGGGCTCTGTAGAGGTCTAGAAAGTGTCTGAAGTATCTCTCTCACTACTCTAGGAGAACGCGTTAACATAACATTTTGATATCTATTACTAAGGTAAAATACTGCATTCTTCTCTCTTCTCTGACAATCATTGCAAGGTGTCATCATGGGACCAGGAAAGCTTCTGTCATCTAAGCGGTTCAGGACAAAAGGCTTACAGACATTAAGTGCTTAAACAAAAGATTTCATACACATTGTGGAAGTCGACGTTAGGGTTCCACTGTTCATTTTTACTATAAGAGAAAACAGTTCATGGTTAGGTCTCTACATCACACAGATGAAATGCTGCAATTCTCACACATTCTAACTTGCCAATTTATCTCATGCAGAAAAAGTCTGCGGAAATTAAACAACATAATTTAGTACATATTGTATTCTATGAAAATATCTCTATGGGAAGGATGAAATTTAATATTTTCTATTAGTTCATGTACAGTTCAGCATTTTTGTATCATTGAAAGTCTGGCATCTTTCATTACTGACATTCCTGATCTTAGGTCAGAGAAAAGGAAAAGGAAAGAATGCATTCAGAAGTCTTTCTAACTTTATTTATGCAGTTATGAAAGCTTAGTGCTCTGACTTGTATTTCCTTTGTGGCTTTTTATTTTGAGGAATACAGGTTATTTCTAAATGTTAATTAAGTGAATTCCTATTTATGAAAAACACTCTAGCAGATATATGAGTTAAATGCGGTCTTTAAAGAAGCTCTCAAAGAAAATGTAAAGTTGACCACAGTTAAAATTTCCACCATGACTATGTTTCACTCTAGCATGATTTACTATCGTGGAAATATCGTGAAAGTAACATTTGCATTACTTAGAGTGAAGGAGACATATCATGGGTGGTGCATGGGCATTCCTATGTAACAATCCAAGGATTCTAACATTAAACCCTATTTACTAACTTAGGAGACAGGGTTTAGCGTCAGAAAACTGCACCCATTTTAAGTAGGCACAAGGAAGGAAAAATGCTTTTATTTCTCCTTCCTTTTCTGACTTTGTAAGTGTGCTGCACTTTACAGCACACATACAAAGAGGGAAAAGGGTTAAAGTTAGTCTAAGCATTGTATTTTGTACTGGAAGACTATCCCTCCAGTACAAAACCTATGCTTGACTCATGGAGACATCCTTGCACTATGGCGTAAAGGTGTCTCCGTGAAGCACTGCAGCTGATTTCCGCATCGGAGCTAGGACAAGGGGAGGAGAGTGCAATATTTCTGTAAATCCGGCACTCTCCTCCACTCTCCGTTTCACACAGCACAGTATCACATACCTGAATTGGTACTGATGTAGGCCTTTATCAATTGGCTTCAACAGTTAAATAAATCCTTCAGTACACTCGGTCTAAAGTTATAGTTCAGTACTAAAAGGAAGAAAACAATATTTTGAATATTTTTTGAATCCTACTATTACTTTGGACCCTTTAAATGGCATTATTGTACTAGAGAATAATTTACAATGCCCATACATGATATGGGACTTTGTACCCACGGGTATTCATTAGTTGTTTAACCTATTAGAGAGACATTTTAATGTATTCTAAAGGAATATTTCTAGTATGTTTTTTTCGTTCTTAAACAGTTAAACTGTGAATATTGATACCTTGTAAATGAATTCATCTTTTGTAAAGCAATCTTGTTTAATTGCAAATTTCTAGTTTGCATCATCAATCAAATCGGATGTACTGCAAGAAAATGTATAAAATAAGTATACTGTATGATTGAACTCTTATGTCTTTTTTATAAATTTTTTTTAAAAATTCACATATTTTCCTATTCATCCCTTACCTTTATACTTTTTTTGAATAAGCATGTCTTAATTCAAGGCTGGCTCTAATAACTCTTGTTTAATCCATCCTCATTCCTCACTTTCATGAACTAGAAAAGATTTTACAATGGTTGTTTTAGCGTTAAAAAAAATATTTTTTCTCCATTTTAATTTATAATTACATTGCTGTTTTTGCTGTATGTCAAGGTTGGATATGTCTTACCTTTAGTAAAAAAATGTTTGTCTTGTCATTCTTCCCACTTTCTTTCAATTGTGGTGTGTGTCCTTACTTATTGGACCATGAGCTAAGAATTAAAAACAAACATTAGTTTAGAATTGTACTTTCCCTTTGGTTTTTATTAAAAAACAAACTGCCCCTAGTGTTCCTGCCAACAAAATGACTCACCTGAAGGAGAAGAGTGCAGCGAGTAACCGTCCGTCTTGCTAGCTTTCCAGTCTGAATCTGAATGTTTGCTACTTTCTTGTCCCCTTTTATCCCAGTCCTAATTGATTCCTAATTGCCTAATTGGAACTGCTTATTGATATTAACCTGTATAGTATTCTGGAATCTCGCTGTTATCTTAGCGGCCATCTTGTGGTGGAGTAAAAATTTTAGGATGTCCTTTGTTTTGCTTGTGCCTTGAGATTTATTTCATTCGCTTTTGCATTATCAGCGTCAAATCTTTATTGTTTTCTAAATACAACTGCACTATTTATTCTTAAAAGATTGCATTCCAAATTGTCGTACATATACTTCTGTTTTAGATTTTCAGTTTCGAACATATGCTATTATTCATGAAGGATCCTAAATATCGCATTTCCCAAAAAGTTACTCTCATGTAACTTCCAGTTACCTGTTTATATTTGTATATCACAACAGATCATACATTCAAAGCGTACATCATCACTTTACTATCCCGCATTTTCGTTTCTATCATTGCGGTGATTCGACTTGTGTTGTTCTAAAAAAGAGAAACTCTCTCTTTCAAAGGATTTTCTCTTTCCCTTCCTGTCTGATTTTCTTGGATTCTCAAAGTTAGGGAAACAAATACAAGATCTTCTCAGACTAGCTAAAGAAGATGAAATCATCAGCCAGGAAGAATACAACTACATGAATGATGAGAACTCAACAATACCAGCCATATATGGGCTCCCAAAAGTGCCCAAAAGCATGGAAGATCCCCCCATGCGACTAATAGTCTCAAGTTCGAAACGCGCTGCCACCACTGTGACCTGACGCTCCCTGTTAGAGTACTAATAATTTTAATGCACTGTTACACAAGTCGCTTTTGTTTTAAAATCGCCGTAACTACTTGTGCTCTCATTGCTCACCGCTTCTTTGCCTGTGTGTCCCCTTGAGCCCCGGTCCACCACGGCAAGTGCCGATTGAGTGGAGGGCGGAGGATGAGGAATCAGGATTAGCTGCCTGCAGCGAGGAGAGGGGGGCGGAGACTCATCAAATACCTTGAAAGCCCAGGTGCAACCGGGCGCGCAGCGGAGGAAGGCAAGTTCAAAACGCGCTGCCACCACTGTGACCTGACGCTCCCTGTTAGAGTACTAATAATTTGAATGCACTGTTACACAAGTCGCTTTTGTTTTAAAATCACTGTAACTACTTGTGCTCTCATTGCTCACCGCTTCTTTGCCTATGTGTTCCCTTGACCCCCGGTCCACCGCGGCAAGTGCCGATTGAGTGGAGGGCGGAGGAGGAGGAATCAGGATTAGCTGCCTGCAGCGAGGAGAAGGGGGTGGAGACTCGTCAAATACCTTAAAAGCCCATGTGCAACCAGGCGCGCAGCGGATGCGTCGCTGGTGCACCGAAGGCGCGCCAAAGGCAAGCCCGTCTGGGCCCGTCCGCGCCAAGACCGCGACAGGCGCAGGAATCCTTGCCCCAATGACTCCACGGATCACCTATAACGCTAATAGCTTAAAAAAGTTAAACATAGAGAAGGCTTGTAGCTGCAAACTCTCCTTGGCCAATGTAACAGGACAAATCCCCTGTAAGACCTGTAGATGGACTCTGCCACCACTAACTTCCACACATGAGGAAACCACCTCTACCTCTACCACTTTTAAGGGAGGGCTACTCAATGCCCGGTCGCTCCTTAGGCATTTCCAAGACATAAGAGACCTGATCCTCGATCATCAACTCAATATACTCTTCATAACCGAGACCTGGCTAAAAGATTGGTGTAACCCAGACCTCTCAATAGCTGTCCCACCTAACTTTTCGCTCCATAGAAGAGATAGACAGAGTGGGAGAGGAGGGGGTGTTGCTATCATCATTCAAGAAACATTTAGCTGTACCACCTTTAAGATGGCCACACTAAAAGATCCGGAAAGCATGGGTTTCTGCATCAGACTAACAGGCACCCTTTCATTCTCAGGAGCTCTAATATATTGACCCTGAGGGACATGCACACATTTTCTTGACTCATTAGGAGACACCGTAGGGAATTTCACACTCAGGTACTCTAACTTCACGCTCCTAGGAGACTTCAATCTCCACTTAGATGATCCCACAGACCTAAGCGTGGAGAATTTCCTACAAACCTTAAAAATCTTTAACCTAAACCAGCAAACGGCCAATCCGACCCACATATCCGGACACATTCTGGTTGGGGTCTCCTCCAATCTCACAGAACTAAGATCCATGCCCCCTATACCCCAAAAATGGACAGACCACTATTTAATTCAATTTTCCCTTTAGATCCCCAAAACAACTCACTCAGGTAAAATTCCAATTGAAGAAAAATGCAGACCCAAATGGGCCAAAATAGTAAAAAATCCTAATTTAATATCGTGGTCAAAAGCAGCAATACCAATCCTCTCAGGCAATGTAACCAATTATGACATCACAAACCAATAACCTACAGCCAAAAATTCAAAGGTCACAAAACACAGAGCCCCCTAGTTTACCCCAGAATTAGCTCAGGCTCATCTGTGCTGCAAACAGAGTGAGAGGAAATGGAGAAGGAACTACGATGTATTAGAAAAAATCAAATAAAAAAATGACAGAAAGATATATCTTTCCCAGATAAAGCTAGCTAAAAAAGAATATTACACCAATAAAATAAATGTATCCAAGCAAAATCAAAAAATAATCTTCAACATCATAAACTCGTTTTCCAACCCTAAAGGTCTCCAGAAGGTAATTCGCCCCACACAGGATCTTTGTGACCAAATAATAGATTATTTTGAAAATAAAATACTTAAGATTCAAGAAAATTTTGGCCAAGACATCCAGATGAATATACCTGTAATACGGGAAAGTATTGTACCCACCTCGGTCCTAAAGTCTTTTGTACCGGCTTCCCTAGTAACTACCCACCAAGTCATAATATCTAGTAAATCAGGCTCCCCCCTAGATGCCTGCCCTCCAAACGATTTTACATAAAATCATCGATATTGTCAACCCAATAATAAATTAAATTGTTAACGCATCCTTAACATCAGGAATAGTCCCAAGGGAATGGAAGCTGGCGCAGGTTAAGCCCCAGAACAAGAAACAACACATTGAAGACCAAATAATGTCTAATCATCGCCCCATCTCACTGCTTCCCATTTTAGGCAAAATAACCTAAAAAAACGTCCACATGGAACTTACAAAATACATTGAAACCAACCATATCCTGCACCCCCAGAAATCAGGATTTTCTTCAAGACACTCCACGAAGTCAGCGCTGGTCCAATTGTCAGACACCTTGAAAAACATAGCTGACTCAGGAAGGAAGGCGGTCCTGATATTATTAGACCTCTCCATGGCGTTTGACACCATATCGCGCAGGGTCTTGATTAACAGACTAGAGAACTGTGACATCAGAGACATTGTCCTGGCCTGGTTAAAATTCTTTCTTGATGAGCGGGCCCAAACAGTCATCTTAGGTCCCTTCTCCTCAAAGGAACGTAAAATCACAACCGGAGTTCCCCAGGGATCGTCCCTGAGTTCATTGCTCTTTAAGATCTACATGACCCCACTCATTGAACTGATTGAATCATTCGGAATTCAAGTAACGTCTTACGCCGAAGATATCCAATTGATTGGCTCAATGGGAAACGGCTCAATGGAGGCTGAACCTAATCTTAAAGAATGCCTCTCTGAAGTGTTCAAATGGATGAGGACAAACCATTTAAAATGTAATTCAGAGAAAACGGAAATCGTGGCTATCGGGAAAGACACGATATTTAATCCCATCGATTGATGGCCGGAAGGGGCTGCACCTCCAACAGAAACAGTTAACACAGCAAGGAACCTAGGAGTGCATTTTGACTCTGCACTCTCATTTGATCACCATGCACAGATTACAGCAGGTACCTGCATCAGCATTATTAAATCATTAAAAAAGTTTTTTGATTTCCTTCTGGTGGCCACAAGAAAGACAGTAACATTGGCACTTATCCTTTCCCAAATAGATTACTGTAATAGCATCCTCGCAGGCATAAAAAAGCAAACACTGAAAAAATTCAGGCAGTACAGCATGCAGCAGCACGCCTGGTTCTAAGTCTGCCTCAAAGAACTTCTGCGTCAGCTGCCCTGGAAAGCCTAGACTGGCTCCCGCTTCACAAAAGGATCCTTTTTAAAATCGTATGAATTACTTTCAGATGCATGAACAAAATGGGCCCCAAATATTTGGCAAAAAGATTCTTCCATTACGTCCCGAACAGAATATTGAGGGCCTCGGGTTCCAACCTCCTTAGGCAGCCAAAATACAAATATAAAACAAGAGGAGGCAAAACCATCAGTGTCCTAGGTTCCAAGGCCTGGAATCAGCTGCCATCCGACTTAAGGCAACTTAAGTCCGAAATTATTTTTAGAAAGTCCCTCAAAACATGGATATACAGAGCCACCAACATCTTATGCTTATCTATAATTTAAGGTTCCAGCGAGCAAGACTTTCCGCTTCTCCACATAGCGCCAGGAAGCTCCTTCCGGAGCGACAGTTCGTGCTTTATAAATGCAAAAGTAAAAAAAAAAAAAACGTTGAAATTTACTCACAGAGCCTTTAAGTCAGTATGTAGATAGATTTATACAACCCTTAGTAACACATCAACATGCTTATATCGAGGTCACAACCGATACAATTAGCAGAATAGAACATATAAATTTAACCTTGAAAGAGACCTCCGGAGCTTTTTTTTAGAAAAATCAGATAAAAAAATTCTTCGAGGGAAAAGAGAGAGCACTCAGTGAAAATAAATTTGTCTTAAGACCAAAATCATCATGGACCCCAACAGGTCCAATGATTAGTAAAGATGTAGAAGTTTTTGAGAAGGTTATAGAAAAAGGATTAGAAAATATCTTGAGCCAAAAAATCTGGACAAAGAATAATTTCACAAACAAACAAAGAAAAGCGCTCCAAGCCCTAGAACAATGCAAGGAGATAATCATTAAACCAGGTGACAGTGGTGGCAGTATTGTCATCATGGACACTGTCAACTATGACAATAGAATTAATAATCTCCTCATGAATCCATTGCATTATTCATTATAGAACAGACATGATTGGTCAAAGTTAGGGAAACAAATATCATCGGCCAGGAAGAATACAACTACATGAATAATCTGAACCCAACAATACCAGACATATATGGGCTCCCAAAAGTGCACAAAAGCATGGGAGATCCCCGCCATGCGACCAATAGTCTCAAGTAGAAATTCACTCACAGAGCCTTTAAGTCAGTATGTAGATAGATATATATAACCCTTAGTAACACAAACACGTGCTTATATCAAGGACACAAACGATATAATTTGCAGAATAGAACATATACCGTTTAACACACAGAAGGAGTTGTTAGTGACCTTAGATATAGAGGTTCTTTTCACTAATATTCCACAAGACTACACAATCCTCATGATTCAGGGCCTCTTAAAAGACGGAGAAGAGGATCTTTCATGTCATTCTACCTTTCTAGTAGACAGTCTGGAAATAATTTTAAAAAATCATATTTTCTATTTAAAGACAATTTTTACAGGCAAATCAAGGGGACCAGCATGGAAGCCATGTGTGCTCCCAGTCTGGCATGTCTGTATGTAGCAGCCTTTGAAGAAAAACATTTTTAACAAGCTGGCTCCTTACTATGAAAATGTGAGCAATTGGTCACGATTCATAGATGATGTATTTTTTATTTGGAAGGGCAGTGAAGAAGATCTATTATCATTTATACAATGGCTCAATTTAGGTGATGAAAATTAACGATTCACATCATCCTACAGCAACGAAATGTGTGAATTGTTAGATATAAACATTAAAAGCACAGAGGGAACTTTAGCCGTGGAACTATTTACTAAATCAACCAACCGCAACACCATGTTGCATTTTGAGAGCTATCACCCTACAAGCCAGAAAAGCAACATTCCCTTTGGACAGTTCCTTAGGGTCATAAGAAACTGCACTTGGATGCAAGACTTTGAACAGCATGCCAAAGTTTTATTTAGAAAGTTCACAGACAGAGGTTACCCTAAACAAATGATAAAAAAAGCATAACAACACGCGAAATATTATAATAGGGAGAGTCTTTTTGAGTCAAGACAACGAGAAGACAAAGCGGAAAAACAACTTGTCTGTGTTACCAACTTCTCAAATATAAACAAGAAAATCAAAAATTTGATAAATAGGAACTGGAATCCACTTAATAATGCAAGCTCTATTCCATTATCTAAACCGATCTTCGCATTTAGAAGAAATAAAACAATAAGAAACCATTTAGTACATACATATCCACAAGCAAGAAATTGGAATCAAATGAGCACAACTGATGATTCATCACCCGCAGGATATTTTCCGTGTGGCTCTTGTCAAAATGTTATTTCTATCATGAAAGGAACCACAGTCACATACAATGGAATATTCCATCACCCAAAAAAATCTGGTAAACTGTAGAACTAAGAATGTCATTTACTTGATAATATGCCCTTGTGAGAAAGGGTACATTGGAGAAACCTCAAGAGAAATACGAGTGAGGTTAAACGAACATAGATCTGCCATTTGAACAAAGCGACAAAAAGCACCCCTGGTAGAACACTGGGAAGAACAGAAACACCACATACATGAATTAAAATGGTGCATTATTGAGGCAGTAACTATAAATACCAAGGGAGGTGACCTAACAGCCAAACGTAAAAAGAGAGAACAGTACTAGGGGGCCAATTACGATGGAGGATTTTCCGCATCCTCCGGGCCGGCGGAAGCCACCGCCTGCCCGGAGGATGCGGAAAATCCTCTGCGGACCCTCCAAAGACCCACCGCCACATTGGGATGGCTGGTGGGTCCTGGTTTCCGTCCGCAGCTTTTCTGCCGCGGTTGGCTTACAACCGCGGAGGAAAAGCTCTAATATGGTGACGGTGTCTCTCAGACACCGTCAGCCACATTAGGATGGGCTGTGAACAATGCTTTTTCGCGACAGGTTTTCCGCCGTAGAAAAGCATGTGTAACTTCACTGTGGTGGCCCGTTGCGGGCCCCCTGGGTGAAGGGGGGGGTGGGGGGTGCACATGGGGGGTACCTATGGTACCCCCCTGCATTTGTATGCAGTAATCGGCAGGCACCGCACGGTGCCTGACGCTTTCTGCATACAAATTCAATGTATGCATTTTTACCATTGCGGCAGATGCAGCTTGAAGCCGCACCTGCCGCAATGGTAAAAATTGAGGATGTGACTGCCAGGGTGACGGGCACATCCTAATTGCACAGGAGGGAACTCCGCAGGCCATGCGGAGGTTCCCTCCTACTCTATGGTGGCGGACGGACGCAGAAGGTGAGTACAACGAAGTCCAACATACCTGTACGTGTTGCCACACGCGCACATCTCCATTGCACGACTGTAATGTCTGGGTACATTGCGCCACACACTCCCACACTTCACCAGTGTAATACGGAGACGTGCCGCACCTACGTCATCGACCTCGGGGTACGGTACGTCACCGCACTCCACCAGTGCAAAACGTGCCGCATCTACGTCATCGAGCTCGGGGTATGGTACGTCACCGCACTCCACCAGTGTAATACGTGCCGCACCTACGTCATCGACCTCGGGGTACGGTACGTCACCGCACTCCACCAGTGTAATACGGAGACGTGCCACACCGACGTCATCGACCTCGGGGTACGGTACGTCACCGCACTCCACCAGTGCAATACGTGCCGCACCTACGTCATCGACCTCGGTGTACGGTACGTCACCGCACTCCACCAGTGTAATACGTGCGCACCTACGTCATCGACCTCGGGGTACGGCACGTCACCGCACTCCACCAGTGCAATACGTTCCGCATCTACGTCATCGAGCTCGGGGTACGGTACGTCACCGCACTCCACCAGTGTAATACGTGCCGCACCTACTTCATCGACCTCGGGGAACGGTACGGCACCGCACCCCACCAGTGCAATACGTGCCACATCCACGTCATCGAGCTCGGGGTATGGTACGTCACCGCACTCCACCAGTGTAATACGTGCCGCACCTACGTCATCGACCTCGGGGTACGGTACGTCACCGCATTCCACCAGTGTAATACGGAGACGTGTCGCACCGACGTCATCGACCTCGGGGTATGGTACGTCACCGCACTCCACCAGTGCAATACGTGCCGCACCTACGTCATCGACCTCGGTGTATGGTACGTCACCGCACTCCACCAGTGTAATACGGAGACGTGCCGCACCGACGTCAGCGAAGTACGTCACCGCACTTCACCAGTCTAATAGACATGTGGGACATACATCTTCTATGTCAGTGTAAGTGTAAGTGGTGTGTAGAAAACACACCCACCAGTGCCCAGCATCAGAGTGTGTGTGTGAATAACACCCCCACTACTGCCCACCAGTGCCCAGCATCAGAGTGTGTGTGTGGATAACACCCCCACCACTGCCCACCAGTGCCCAGCATCAGAGTGTGTGTGTGTGGATAACACCCCACCACTGCCCACCAGTGCCCAGCATCAGAGTGTGTGTGTGGCTAACACCCCCACCAGTCCCACCAGTGCCCAGCATCAAAGTGTGTGTGTGTGGATAACACCCCACCACTGCCCACCAGTGCCCAGCATCAGAGTGTGTGTGTGGATAACACCCCCACCACTGCCCACCAGTGCTCAGCATCAGAGTGTGTGTGTGGCTAACACCCCCACCAGTGCCCACCAGTGCCCAGCATCAGAGTGTGTGTGGATAACACCCCCACCACTGCCCACCAGTGCCCAGCATCAGAGTGTGTGTGTGGATAACACCCCCACCACTGCCCACCAGTGCCCACCAGTGCCCAGCATCAGAGTGTGTGTGTGGATAACACCACCACCACTGCCCACCAGTGCCCAGCATCAGAGTGTGTGTGGCTAACACCCCCACCAGTGCCCACCAGTGCCCACCAGTGCCGAGCATCAGAGTGTGTGTGTGGATAACACCCCCACCAGTGCCCACCAGTGCCCAGCATCAGAGTCTGTGTGTGGCTAACACCCCCACCAGTGCCCAGCATCAGAGTGTGTGTGTGGATAACACCCCCACCACTGCCCACCAGTGCCCACCAGTGCCCAGCATCAGAGTGTGTGTGTGGATAACACCCCCACCACTGCCCACCAGTGCCCAGCATCAGAGTGTGTGTGTGGATAACACCCCCACCACTGCCCACCAGTGCCCACCAGTGCCCAGCATCAGAGTGTGTGTGTGGATAACACCCCCACCACTGCCCACCAGTGCCCAGCATCAGAGTGTGTGTGTGGATAACACCCCCACCACTGCCCACCAGTGCCTAGCATCAGAGTGTGTGTGTGGATAACACCCCCACCAGTGCCCACCAGTGCCCAGCATCAGAGTGTGTGTGTGGCTAACACCCCCACCAGTGCCCACCGGTGCCCAGCATCAGAGTGTGTGTGTGGCTAACACCCCCACCAGTGCCCACCAGTGCCTAGCCTTTACATCAGAAACATACCATTGTTAACCACATTACCATCAGGAGATTGACACATGTTAACATACCTATATTTGAACATCACACCAGCTCCCAGGTGCCCAGCATCAGAGTGTGTGTGTGGATAACACCCCCACCACTGCCCACCAGTGCCCAGCATCTGAGTGTGTGTGTGGCTAACACCCCCACCAGTGCCCACCAGTGCCCAGCATCAGAGTGTGTGTGTGGCTAACACCCCCACCAGTGCCCAGCATCAGAGTGTGTGTGTGGCTAACACCCCCACCAGTGCCCACCAGTGCCCAGTATCAGTGTGTGTGTATGGATAACACCCCCACCACTGCCCGCCAGTGCCCAGCATCAGAGTGTGTGTGTGGATAACACCCCCACCACTGCCCACCAGTGCCCAGCATCAGAGTGTGTGTGTGGATAACACCCCCACCACTGCCCACCAGTGCCCAGCATCAGAGTGTGTGTGTGGATAACACCCCCACCAGTGCCCACCAGTGCCCAGCATCAGAGTGTGTGTGTGGCTAACACCCCCACCAGTGCCTAGCATCAGAGTGTGTGTGTGGCTAACACCCCCACTAGTGCCCACCAGTGCCCAGCCTTTACATCAGAAACATACCATTGTTAACCACATTACCATCAGGAGATTGACACATGTTAACATACCTATATTTGAACATCACACCAGCTCCCAGGCACACAGCAGTCACAGACATTATCACACAAACTAAAGTTCAGAAAAGGAAAAGAATTGCTTTATTCAGCTGGTTCAAAATAGAGACGCAAATAAGAGTCCTTGCTCATCAAAGGCCAATGGCCAGTCCAAAAAAGTCCATGGGTGTGATCACACCCAAACTTGCCTGCACATGGCATTTAATCCGCAGTGGAAACTACGGGGGAACCATCTGTGGAATCCTCCGGCACCGCATGGACAGGAGAGGGAAGGGCAGGTGGAGTGGGTGCAGGTGTAGTGGATTCATCCACACTGGTTGGTGCATCGCCGAAAGTAGCTTCAAAAACCTGGCTGCACACCTAAGCCAGTGCGGAAAAACTACCACCTGAACCCGGGGACACATTGGGGGTGGAGGTAGAGGGCTGTGAGTCTGTTCTCCTGGGTGTGTGGATGCGTGTGTGGGGTGTCTCCCCTCTCCCTGTGGGTGTGCCTACATCCCCTTGAGATTGGGTGCATGGAGCTTTGAGCTTTTTATGCTGTGTGGGTGTGCTGGGTGTGTCTGACCTGTGGTGTCTGCGTGTATGCTGTGTAGGTATGTGAGAGGCAGAGGTGGATGGGTCTGAAGGATGGGGGGACAGATGCTGCTGGGTGTACAGAGCTGCCGTCAGTGTTGACTCTATGGCAACCACACTCCGACGTAGATCAGACATGGCCGGTGACATGCCCTCCATGAACGACACCAACTGTGTAATCAGTTATGTATGTCCATGGAGGACAGTCAGCATGGATGTCCGACCTACTGCAATCTGCCGGAGTAGGTTCACAGTCTCAGCACTGAGGGCAGCAGGGGACACAGGGGCAGGGGCTGCGGTGCCGGGAACAAAGGAGACACGGGGGCTAGCACGGACCCTAGGGACACTAACGACTGGGAGGGTGGAGATGGTACTGGAGATGGGGAGGCCAGCCAAAGATGAAGAAGTGACCATTGCTGCATATTCCCGCTCCTCCTCAGAGTCTGACTCGGAGTTGTCGGCATGGTAAGATGTGTCAGTCACCTGTCGTCCGGCCTGCAGACTCTCCTCACCCTCCGTGCCACTGCCTCCCTCTGACTCCTCAAAGCAGGTGGCACTGTCGCTGGGTCCCTCTGCCTGGTCCGCGCCTGTGTCTCCTCCAGATTCAGATGATGATGCTGTGGGCAAGGAGAAGAATAAAAACATATCAGTCACCTGTACACATCAGACGTATCAGCTACAAATCATTTGGGCTCATTTCTAAACATGGCATGCATCATGGGTCACATGACACTGAACTCTGCACAATGATAAGTCTAGTTGTGGCCAATTGTGAGAGACACAACGCTCAATGTATAGTAGGATAAAAGCAACAGTCAAGGCAAAAACTTTTATGATCGACACAATGATGATCCACTGCCTGACAACAGGATAGCTGATGATGCATCAGAGCTCATTTACCCACCCTGCCACCCAAACCTAGACCTGGACATGTTTGATTTGCTTAGACCTTGTGCCACATGGGAAAAGTCCTGCCTGAACTGACATGTGATGCCATCCTGGGACCTGAACCAAGTGTAACATCACCTCACACTGGTATCACAGCTGTTGACACCCAAAGCCTCATTGTGTGGCTGACCATCATTATTAGTTACAAACAACATTCTACTTATTTGGTGAATATGCACACACGCACTGCCCAGTGTGAGTATGCATAAGCCCAAAATATTGCACATGTACATTGTGCACCTTTAGCCAACACATGACAATTCGAAAGAGTACCATGGACAAAGGCCACTGAGGCTGACTCGTGCAGAAAACACATGTTGAGACTCAAGATCAGTGCCAAAATATGAAGAATGGCAGACACAGTGCACATGTGGTGCTACATGTAATGTACCAACAGGTGTCACAGACCCCCCTCCAACATGATGATGTGCAAAGGAAGATGCATACTGGGACATTGCACCATAGGAGTACATGTGAAAAACAAACATCAGCCAAAGCGCAGGTCAAATGTGGAGTAGGGCAAGGCATGTAAAGAAGCAGCTGCAGAAACTGGGACATTCTAATGACAATGCATGGAGTGCCTGTCTGACCACACCATTCAAACTATGGGAGTGTTACCATGCCTTGGAGCACTGCAGGGAGCATGTGACACACATGACAACAAACAGACATGTACCTACCCCCACTTGCTGCTGTCCCTCCTGCAACTGCCTATGGAGGTCTGGGAACACCACTTCCAGGACCCGGAGCATGTGGGGGGGAAAGGTGGCGGGTGCCGCCATGCCGGCGTGGAGCTTCCAGCTTCAGCTGTACTCTGGCGATGCGGCGGGTCCAGCACCGGATGTCCTGCCACCTCTTCTTGATGTTTCTGAGCCTCCTGCGAGGCCCCCCCTCACTCCTGACAGCCCTGGCGATGTCCACCCAGATTTCACCCTTCTTATAGGCAGATACCTGTCACAAATGTAAAGTAAAAGAACATCAGTACACCTGGTCCATGTTCCAAAGACACACATATGTGCATAAAATACTTGATGACAACAGGGCATCGTAGGCTCCACACATTTGCATCATTGTCCAGGAGTATGTGGCCTGTGAGCAAACACTACTGCATTACATGCCATTGAAAGGCTACAGATGACATGACGGGTGCTAAACACTCTTAGTGTCATGTATTCCTATAGGTCCTGAATCGATCCCCCTATTCCTGACCCTATTCTAGTTAAACAAACCAACAAGTTAACTAGCAGTCAGCCCATGAGGCAGAAATTCCCCATGATGCAGATACCGTTATCTGACGCAGTCACACTACGGCACAGGAACGTGTTATCTGATTAGGTCATAACGCTTGCGATCTAATTAGACAAGCGATATTCCTCCAGCCCCTGATAAGGCATACGGAGTTCTTATAACAAATCAAACCTATGACAACCTGGGCAAAACCCTGCGGCCATTGTTTTGATTTCACCGAGAACTTTAGTAAAAGAATGTGCTAACGAGCAAATCGTATGACATCTTTATTGACGTATCTATGTCCATCCTTACGTCAATCTCGGCACCTTAAAGGTATAAATATTACCGATCTTGCCATATGCAAACACACGCGTGGTGACGAGACGGAGCAGCCATACTTGCCGAAGCCAAGAGCAGAGCAGACCCCGCTGGCAGCAGCCCCGCCTTCCTGACGCGCTGAGAGAAGCTGCTTTCTCCTGCCGAGAATCCAGCACCGGCGTTTCCGGGTAGCCCTCGCAGGCAGCCTGGAATATCGAGACCAGAGAGAGAGATACCATTCCTCATTCATCCTAACTTCCAGGTACAGAACTGAATAACCCCTCACAGAGAATTCTTTAGTTATTCACTTGGCAAAAACAAACTTAACTTAAACTGTAACTTTCTATTCCCGCCCACGTATTAGGCTTAGGTCAGGTACACGGGGTAGGCGTATCTAGAAACACCAGTTGAGTACGTTTAGTCAAATGTATATGTGTATGTAAATATATTTTATTCATTTTAAACATCATATGGCTTAGAAACCATATCAATGTTTTTACAGTATTACTTTATACTATTGCTTTTAATGTATGCACTTTACTTAACTATAAGTATTGCAATAATATCGATCCATTTCTCTTGTATGAGAAAAGAGACTGATCAATAAATAACACCTTTTTATTGAACACGCCCGTCTCTTCCTTTTCTCTACATTCTGATGAGACTAAGAATGCACGTACTGACTGAGTAAAATAATTTGCCTTTTGTTCACACGACTCTCGAGATTGACTCTTGATTAGGGGAGAGCAAAGTTGTCATGTTCTATGGTTGTCAGAAACTAAATCCCTTCTTGTCTAATCAGGGAAGTTAATTCCTCCTTGAACATTCGAGAAAGTTTCTAGCGAACTCTGAGCTACGCTGGCAAACCCAAAACTTAAGTCTAGTATCGACAGTAGTAGACCTAGTTAACGTCTGGCCTAGGCCTTTACTGCTGTAGGTATTATTCCAATGCGCAGAGCCTATTGGGAAGATAGGAACTACACTACATGGCGCCCAACGTGTTTGGAAAGGGCGATAAAACTAACGTAAGACATTTAGAGTAACTCAGTCGTGCTTTCTCACTCAGACCCCTTTTCCCACAATACTCCAAAGACGTCTGGAGTGGGTGAAAGGTAATATCCTCCAAAACCTCGCAGGAGGGAACTCCTATGTATGGTTCTTGGTATAGTCAACGTTGAAGGATAAACAGTTCCAAAATATTGTGCATCTAATCTCTGTTTCCATAAGAAACCTGATCTGCAAACAAACAAAATAACCTTCAGGACAGTAAAATGTCAGAAAATGAAGAAGAAAGAGAGGCAGTTAGATCAGCAGCTGACATAGCAGAAGCTGATATTGCACTACAAAATGCTGACCCGGAGATAATACTCATCCCGGTCATCAAAAGGAAATCTATAACCTTAAAACTTATAGAAAATGGACTGACACCTAGAGGTGGCACAGTCATATTCGTAATTGAGGCACACGAATATCGGCAGACAGAGGTATATTATTCATGGATACATTTTCCAGCAGCTAATGCTGTAACAAAGTACTTCCACTATTACAAAATAGAGGAACCTCCTAATGAGTACACTCCTTTTGAGGAGGTGGAAGTACCACTCAAATTCCAAGAGCATTTGCTCTTATTTGATGGCGCCCTAAAACATAATAATCACATCACCAGGCTCGGTCCTTTAGGTAGACCAGGAGCAACGTGGCCGGTCCTAGCCGGATACACACCACATCCAGACTTCGAAAGAATGCCTGCAGCAGATCTTTTAGTACAACTAAAACAATTAATAAAAATTCATAGACAATTAGTTCAGTATGTGATGCGGACTTCAACAATTCAGCCAGCAATTAAACTTCCACAGCTGACCCCTCACCAGGGAAACACAAATAAAATTACACCACAGAACATCCAGTCTTGCCTAGGTAAAGTACCGGCTAAACGGGAACAAATACCATTCTGGTTGGCACAGAAAATTACCCAAATAGAGGCGGTGTTTCCTGACACCACCCCATTAGAAAAACACAGGATTCTGACTATCTGTCTCCCAATGGGAATCGCACCACACATTGAGGACTGTGACACTTGGGGTACAGTCTTTGCTTCCATCTACACAAAAACGCACGGTGTTCCATCCATTTCGGTAATACCAGATGTGCTAAAACAAATTCAAGACGAATACGGTCCAGAGCCCGCTTTAACTCTTGGTATGAAATTACTGAAAGACTTCAAGCAGGTCTCGGCTATATTATTAGCCAACATAAAAGGTGAAGCAGCCAACGTGGCGATCCGCCAGAGGTTAAAAGACACAGATATAGCAGACCAACCAGCTGAAATTGCCAGAATCATAGAAAAATCCTATGAGGAACTAGGTAGAGATAGTTTAGGTGGAATACCAGTAAAACCGCAACTGACTGAAAGTCCAGAAAAAATATTTTTTAATGACAATTCACCAAAAAAGAACTGGGATGGAAACAAACAATCCAATCCTAAAGAAAAGAAATTCCAGTCCAGAGGAAGGTCTCCTAGGCGAAGGGAGAAATCTCCGAACCAGAGACACAGGTCACCCCAGAGTGACCCCTCTGGGAAAAGATATAACCTTAGAAATAGGGATAATATAAAAAAGCCTGATAGATATCAAGACATTGATATACGTCCCTCTCAATCTTTTCAGAATTCCTCGCAGAAATCGGAAAGAAGAGGACGATCAGAACAAAGAGAAGAGCACACCAAGTCCAAAGACAAGGAACCTGCTCAGCTAAAAAAGAAATTACAATTTCCAAAAAAGAAGGTAGCCAGTATCAAGGTAGTTAACAATGCCGAGAATACTGAGGACACAACTGAAAAACGGAGAATGGGCTCAGACAATGCTAGACAGCGCAGCAGAAGTGAGCATAGCTCGCAAAGTCCTTATGAATCATCTGGAGACAGTGGACACGAATGAATATCTTCAAGTGGAAACTGCGGACACCAGAGTTAGCAAACCCCACAAGATATACGAGATAACATTGCGTATAGAGGGAATTAAGACTAGGAAAATAAGGGGACTATTTTGGGATAATCTCTCCAAGGGCTATGATATCCTTCTAGCTGAAAAAGACTGGCCACCAGAGTTTGTCAGGGAGTGCCCTCATGGCGAAGAAGTAATTATGCCGGCCTTCTCGAATCATATCCCAATTCATAAAAAATACACACTTGCTAGAAAGTGGGCAGTGGCTCTAGCACCTGCTTTATATAAAAATCATGTAGGATGGGATGAGGACTCCCCTCCTCACAAAATCCAGTTAAAATCACAACCTACTGCACAAAGGCAGTACCCAATTAAGCAAGAAGCTAAAAAACAGGTAAATGAAATACTAGATCAGCTAGAATACCAGGGGGTGATTGAAACTTGCACCTCACAAATGAACAACCCTTTGTTTCCGGTCTCCAAACCAGACAATTCATATCGTCTAGTTTTGGATTACCGACACCTTAACACATGTTGCAAAACTTTTGCAGTGCAAAACTCACACAGTGCTGCACTAATGAATAACATAGTGCGCAAAAAATACAAAACAACCTTGGACATCTCCAATGGATTCTTTTGTCAAAACATAGCACCAGAGAGCAGATATTTAACTGCATTCTCAGTAAATGGCACTCAAAAGCAATTCTGTCGGTTAGCCCAGGGGTACAAGAACAGCCCGGGGGTATTCTCAGCGAGAGTAACAGAATTACTACAACTATATGATGATGAAGCATTATCTTATGTCGATGACATTTACTTAACAGATGATGACTTGGAGACTCACTTGAAAAGAGTGAACACCATAATACTTGGGTTCGCTGCAGAGGGTTACAAATTCAACTTTAAAAAGTCCAGAATTGCCCATCTAACAGTCCTGTTCGTATGGATATGAATTATCAAGTGAAGGCAAAAGCCTGGCTGACAATTTCCTAGAGAAATGTGCCGTACTCCAAGCACCTAGAACACTAAAAAACTTACAGTCAATTCTAGGCTTCCTAAATTTCGGAAGAACATACATTGCAAATTACGCAGAAAGGGTCAAACCCCTTTATGATCTAATTAAACCAGATTTAAAAAAATCCAATTGGACTCAAATACACACAGAAATTCTGAGATCCTTACAAACAGACATGCTAATTAAAACAAAATTAGAAACACGTGATAACACACGCAATCTTGTGATTCGAGTCATCCCAGGGAGATGCGGATTCACATACCTAACCTCTAATGAGGGGGAAAAGGTACCAATTGCATTCAAATCACACTTGTACACAGAAGCTGAACAGAAATTCAGCAACAAAGAAAAAATTGTTCATGCAGTTCAAACCGCAATAGCTAGAGAGAAAGATCAAGCGGACGGTAGACATATCACAGTCAGAACAGCAAAATCAGCCTTTGAAGCATTAACAACACCGTGGAATTTACCAACAACAGCATTGAATCCGGAATGGATACAATGGGTGAATTCTATCACAACGGACAAAGTGTACTACTACTTTGATCCAGAACTAGAAGAATTAAAAAATCTAGAATATGAAGAAACATATCCTCTGCCAATCGACATTCTGCCTCTACGACATTACGCCTGTGTAATCTATACAGACGGACATGCTCAACCGTCCGTTTGGGGAGAACAAGCATACAACCCCACATGTGAGATTACAAAAGAAGTGTGGCGCGGAGGTAAACTAAAACCTCTATTAACAAAGACACACTCAGTAGAAAGTAATTCAGAACAACAAACTGAAATAATAGCATTGAAAATGGCGCTAGATAATGCGGATCGCGAATTCCCGACACTTATAGTGTCAGATTCATATTACTGCGTCAAATCATATAACAGCGATTTGCAGACATGGATTCAAAACGGTTACAAAGATGACACAGATGCACCAATAAAGCAGAAACTGCTCTGGGAACAAATAGCTCTTTTACAGAAAGAGCTACCAAAGACTCACGTGACACACTCACTGAGTCATCAACGTGATGGCGTTCACGTTGTAGGGAATTCATTGGCTGAAACAGCCACAGCGGCAGCCACTAAATCGGCTCCCGTAGTTCGAAAAAAGCGTACATTAAAATACATTGACGGTGAAACAGTGCTGGCGGTGAAAACGTCATCAAAAGGCGACTGCTCAGCGTTACCGATCAACTATCCACTCAATTATACATACATAATCGATGCAAACTCCGTCCCTTTTGCTCGAATCCCTGGAGTGGGGGATAGAGTGATTCCAAACATGGACAGGAGAAACTTGTTAATCGCAGACGCACACATGGGCGAGGGTCTCAGACACCTTAAATTAAAAAATTCACTGGAAGAATTACAATCACGGTACTGGTGGCCAGGCATGAGCCTGCGTCACACCATGTTTGTAAAACGCTGCCCAAACTGCAATAGAGATCGCAGTGGGGAGAGAAACAATTTAATACCTCGTCGTTCTACTCCAGGAAAAATGAGGAGTAAAAAGGAAGGGTTGCGATTAACATATACAGGCTAGTTCCACTTATAATGTAGATCACCAGCACTCGGCTGACGTCCGGACTGTTATACAAAGATTTGCGAGTCTAAATGGCATATACGCTAAGCGCATGCTACGTTCGACCATTGTTTTCACTCAGGCCCACCAGCCTGGGGGGAAACATGGCCGAATGAGCACAGTCCAGCGGGAATCTTCTCACTTCCTTCCTGAGGGTACGGGATGGTGTAAAGAAAAAACCAAGACATAAAGCAATCTATAGCGGAAAGGATATTAGGTTCGGGAGCTGGGTGAGTCAAACATTTAATTAGTGTCCAACATAGTCTCAATAACTTGCCAAGAAATTCTCTGAAGGGATTCAGTGCGTACGAATTATTATTTGGAACTAGGATGATGATCTCTGACATTGATAGTCAGACTTCAGTGGTGAAAGAAAAAAGCTTTGATATCAAAGACCGTTTGGCTATTTTGCAGGACTTAAACAAAACAAGAAAAGACCTGAGCAACATAGAGTTGAAACAACAGCCAACAACCACTGAAGAACCACCACCTGTCCCAGCAAGACCTGTCTGGATTCCAAAAGTCGGGGATCTAGTCAGGGAAAAGATCGCGGTAAAGAAGGAATTTGGGCCTTCTTACAGAAAAGCAGTTCCTGTCTTGTCTGTCAACGGGACAAGATCAGTTGTACTACCGCCACTTGCTGGTAAAAAGGAGAACCGAGTTGTATCCATCGACCTGGTAAAACCACAACATGTGGCCGATAACAAACAGTAGGCCAAGTGGACTCCCAATAAGTAGCAGAACACCAAGGTTTGCTACCAGTACAGAGGTCCTAACGAAGAGGCTCATCACATTCGAAACACCTACAGAAGAACAACAAGGACTATGCAACAATGCAATAGAACTCAGACCTCTGAAAACCCAAATAAAAACATTTAGCAGAGACACACCACTCTATAATGAAGTACCAAGTGACAATGCAAGAAACAAAAATCCTGAACCAATTGGAACAATTGACAGAACTGCATCCGGCTACTTCATAAACTTCGATGATTCCTCTGAAGGCTTCAGTGAATCAAAGACACAGCCATCATCAAAATCCTTTAAAGACAAAGCTAAGGAACTTTTGAAACAACTGAAAGAAACATATCTGATTTCTCCATGGATTGAATTTTGGGTGGGTTTTGGTGCATTTATCCTCATACTTTGGCTCATCATGGTACTTACTTTGGGACGCTTCATTGAGGGAAAATATGCAAAAATGGACACAGCAAGTCAGAAAATCAACTTGATCCTCAAACCACACACATCTTCACACGTCGAGAAAAGAGAACTTTCTTCAGCCAACTTCACAGCCAATCCAATACCTGGTGGGGTAGCCTGGGACAACACTGACTATGAAATTTATGGTCCGGTCGAGACCCTGAAATATCCACACCAAATTAAGATCTCATTGAGTGACTTTGCAAAACCAAACTCATTTGCTGATGATTGGGACTTCGAAAGCATTAATAACATGATGTCTGACTTAGTAATGTCTGCTAAATTTACCAAACACGATTATTTGCAGGGTTCTACAAATTATGACAGTATGTATTGCTATAACCACTATGGTAACCACTTTTTACACAGATCTGCACAACCTAGAAATGTTTTAAATTATAATCAATGGGAACATTGTGCAACACCTCCAAAAGGGAGCTCAAGAACCGTTTACGACAAATATTCATATTTTTCAGGTTTTAACACAAGTAATGCTGAAGCATTTTATTTTAAATTGTCAAACAAGACAGGAACAAAAACCATGATAACCAACACAAAATTGTTATATTCAGACTCATTTTTCGAACAAATGAATACTTTTGGTTTTGATTATTGGGACAAAAATGTTGAATTGAAAAGTGTTTGGGGTACAAAAGATTGGCAAGTACAGGGTATAGAAGCTTTGTTTAGAGCCTGCATGATCCCAGAACAAATGATATTTTTAAATGACACTGTTCAACAAACCACCTGTCTTGGTCTAGCCAAAATCAAAGATTTAATTAAACCGTCTATTCCAAAGCCATCAATGTTTAGCAATAACTCTGATACAGTTGAAGAGATAGACGTAAACCATATATTAAACCAAAACAGAACACATCCAAATTGGAAACAGTGGTTGATCTGGCCCACAGATACTAATAACTGTCAAGACAGATTCCTGAACAAAACATAGGGTTTCAAAATGAACAGGCCAGACCCTAGATATCCCCAAAGACATCACCCAGGGATAATTACCACCTACAGTGTGGGCAAATTATGCCTTCAATGGCTACAAACTTCCACACTGGCAGAAATTAAGCAACACCTAACTTTACTTACTGATGGTGCTGACTTGCGTGATTTCACTTTGGGACCACGCAAACAGCGTCAAAAGCGTTTCATAGCAGCCTCTGTATATGCAGCATACAATGAGGCCTGGAAGGTTACTCAAATTGAAACAGCAGAGAGAATACGGGAAATTGACCGTATTAATTTGGAAAAATCACTTTCTGTAGTGGACAATGGGTTAATGACTCTGTCCTCCAGAATTTTTTCATTGGACAGCATTGTGTCGTCAGCAATCGATATATTATCGCAAGACTTACTGTTATTACAACATGGTCAGTCACAATTGTGTTCTATTGTACAGCTTGGCTGGACGTTACAAAATCTGCGTTCAGGCTATGTGCCTTGGCGTTTAATCAACACACTGTCACTATTCCAAATCTTTAACCTTACTGATAGACAAATCGGTATGGCGCAAAAGGGTGCTGATTATACAATCTTGAGCATTGAAAAACTAGAAAGATTACCAATGACAATGTCAGAACGACCTGTCAGTGAATGGATAATACACGGAATCATAAATATTCCAATCTCAACCTTCAGGTTTCAATACTGCTAAAAATATATACAGGCTGGCATGTACGAGAAATTGGGAAAGGGGTACCTTAAAACAACTTGGAACCTGCCCTATTCACATGCATGTGTCAGTAATAAAGGACAGAAAGTGTTTCTTAGTGGCAACAATTGTGAGATGTCACTGAGCGGCACACTTCTGTGTAACGGAATTAGTTTGCATGGAGCCTGTGAAGGGAATTCATACAACCTTTCATGTCACCAGCAAGGCGCACCTGCAACAGAAATAGAACCATTCTTTCAAAGACTCTATAATGGGAGTTACATTCTTATTGTAGACCGCAGATGTTGTAGTCTTATGCCCGGGACTCCTTATCTAGTAACTACTACTGCGAAGGATTAAGTGCTGTGGACGCACATTGTTCCCCAGCTCCTTCCCAGACAGGGAGGCAAGGGCATGGCCCGATTTGAAAATTACTTCTATTCGAATAGATACTTTAAGCAGAATGAAAACAGTCCTTCTTCAGACGCCTACCAGGCTCTCGTCATCAAAAGAAACGTATGATCTACAAGTCGCAAGGACGACTGCAGAGATACATACATTATTATCAACTAATTCCCCCGTACATTTCGCGGAAATCCTGAATGAAATCTTAAATATTTCTGATACCAATGGGGTCTCAAAGGTATTTAAGACAGTATTTTCGATGGCATTAACACCATTCAAAGCCATACTGGGTATTTTTCCAGATTTCGTCCATTCGATTTTTGGCGGACTTCCCCTGATCCTGGGACTAATTGCAGGAATCCTATTCTTAGTCCTTATTTTTCGTTATGGCAACCCATGTCACAGACAAAACTCTTGCGACAAGGGAAGAAACAATCCTAGCCATTGGATACCGGGACCGGATATCAAAAATCCTGGGACTCTCCCGGCTTAGAGACCTGAACATGACTTGGTTTCTATCATTTCGACCAATGTGGCAAAGATGTGTTTTACCTGTATTGAGGTGTCTGCTATGCGGAGAAGAATGCGTGTTAGACACCTGTCTGACGCTACAATCGGATGCGCCGATGGATGCAGAAACATTGTTGAGCCCGATTAAGGTTCATGCTTTGTGCTGCCCTCAAAGGCTACCAATCCTGATGACGGCATTCGTGGAAGCTTCACCACTATGATTGATGGGTAGTGAAGTTCAAGATGAAAGCAGCATCGAACAGGTACGACCTTCTGTCAGTAATGCAAATCAGAATGTCAATGGAGACAATCATGCGCAAGAATGCATGATTACACCTATTTCCGAGTTAGTGGAACTTTCCCAGGAAGCTGTTGACAGTTTTTTCGAAAGCCTAAATGATATGATGTTCTCACCCGAACAGAAATAGAGACTTTTGAGCAAGCTCGCACACGGTGTTCCCTGAATTCGGCCTTCAACTTTAAAAATAAAGTCACATGAACATTTTCGCTCCAGTTCACGGACAGCAGTTTTTCCAGCAGCCCCAAAATATTTTTGCATATTTTTCGGGACACTATCTTCTGCTTAAAGTAAGAACTATTCTTAGAGAACTAAGGTTTCTAAATTTTAGATAACTTATAGACATTAGCTGCCCGCTGGCATGTTCATAAAGATATTTTATTCTGTGATGGAATGGTCTCGAAACTTTTTTCTGTCAGAAACCATTTCATGTGTAATTCTCATATACCAAATAAGCAATAATGTATACAAATGCAATTACTTTGGCATTTTTCTACAGCTTGAGTGCATACTATATATATGTCTGCAAATTTTTTTTCAGTATATTTGAAAATTTCAAAATGCATTTATGTATTTTGGGGTGGTAAGGTATACACACTACTCTATAGTATGTTGTACTATGTTATACTATGCCTAGATTAGTAAATATGTCCATAGTTAGCGTGGAGTGGGTGTCATGTATTCCTATAGGTCCTGAATCGATCCCCCTATTCCTGACCCTATTCTAGTTAAACAAACCAACAAGTTAACTAGCAGTCAGCCCATGAGGCAGAAATTCCCCATGATGCAGATACCGTTATCTGACGCAGTCACACTACGGCACAGGAACGTGTTATCTGATTAGGTCATAACGCTTGCGATCTAATTAGACAAGCGATATTCCTCCAGCCCCTGATAAGGCATACGGAGTTCTCATAACAAATCAAACCTATGACAACCTGGGCAAAACCCTGCGGCCATTGTTTTGATTTCACCGAGAACTTTAGTAAAAGAATGTGCTAACGAGCAAATCGTATGACATCTTTATTGACGTATCTATGTCCATCCTTACGTCAATCTCGGCACCTTAAAGGTATAAATATTACCGATCTTGCCATATGCAAACACACGCATGGTGACGAGACGGAGCAGCCATACTTGCCGAAGCCGAGAGCAGAGCAGACCCCGCTGGCAGCAGCCCCGCCTTCCTGACGCGCTGAGAGAAGCTGCTTTCTCCTGCCGAGAATCCAGCACCGGCGTTTCCGGGTAGCCCTCGCAGGCAGCCTGGAATATCGAGACCAGAGAGAGAGATACCATTCCTCATTCATCCTAACTTCCAGGTACAGAACTGAATAACCCCTCACAGAGAATTCTTTAGTTATTCACTTGGCAAAAACAAACTTAACTTAAACTGTAACTTTCTATTCCCGCCCACGTATTAGGCTTAGGTCAGGTACACGGGGTAGGCGTATCTAGAAACACCAGTTGAGTACGTTTAGTCAAATGTATATGTGTATGTAAATATATTTTATTCATTTTTAACATCATATGGCTTAGAAACCATATCAATGTTTTTACAGTATTACTTTATACTATTGCTTTTAATGTATGCACTTTACTTAACTATAAGTATTGCAATAATATCGATCCATTTCTCTTGTATGAGAAAAGAGACTGATCAATAAATAACACCTTTTTATTGAACACGCCCGTCTCTTCCTTTTCTCTACATTCTGATGAGACTAAGAATGCACGTACTGACTGAGTAAAATAATTTGCCTTTTGTTCACACGACTCTCGAGATTGACTCTTGATTAGGGGAGAGCAAAGTTGTCATGTTCTATGGTTGTCAGAAACTAAATCCCTTCTTGTCTAATCAGGGAAGTTAATTCCTCCTTGAACATTCGAGAAAGTTTCTAGCGAACTCTGAGCTACGCTGGCAAACCCAAAACTTAAGTCTAGTATCGACAGTAGTAGACCTAGTTAACGTCTGGCCTAGGCCTTTACTGCTGTAGGTATTATTCCAATGCGCAGAGCCTATTGGGAAGATAGGAACTACACTACATGGCGCCCAACGTGTTTGGAAAGGGCGATAAAACTAACGTAAGACATTTAGAGTAACTCAGTCGTGCTTTCTCACTCAGACCCCTTTTCCCACAATACTCCAAAGACGTCTGGAGTGGGTGAAAGGTAATATCCTCCAAAACCTCGCAGGAGGGAACTCCTATGTATGGTTCTTGGTATAGTCAACGTTGAAGGATAAACAGTTCCAAAATATTGTGCATCTAATCTCTGTTTCCATAAGAAACCTGATCTGCAAACAAACAAAATAACCTTCAGGACAGTAAAATGTCAGAAAATGAAGAAGAAAGAGAGGCAGTTAGATCAGCAGCTGACATAGCAGAAGCTGATATTGCACTACAAAATGCTGACCCGGAGATAATACTCATCCCGGTCATCAAAAGGAAATCTATAACCTTAAAACGTATAGAAAATGGACTGACACCTAGAGGTGGCACAGTCATATTCGTAATTGAGGCACACGAATATCGGCAGACAGAGGTATATTATTCATGGATACATTTTCCAGCAGCTAATGCTGTAACAAAGTACTTCCACTATTACAAAATAGAGGAACCTCCTAATGAGTACACTCCTTTTGAGGAGGTGGAAGTACCACTCAAATTCCAAGAGCATTTGCTCTTATTTGATGGCGCCCTAAAACATAATAATCACATCACCAGGCTCGGTCCTTTAGGTAGACCAGGAGCAACGTGGCCGGTCCTAGCCGGATACACACCACATCCAGACTTCGAAAGAATGCCTGCAGCAGATCTTTTAGTACAACTAAAACAATTAATAAAAATTCATAGACAATTAGTTCAGTATGTGATGCGGACTTCAACAATTCAGCCAGCAATTAAACTTCCACAGCTGACCCCTCACCAGGGAAACACAAATAAAATTACACCACAGAACATCCAGTCTTGCCTAGGTAAAGTACCGGCTAAACGGGAACAAATACCATTCTGGTTGGCACAGAAAATTACCCAAATAGAGGCGGTGTTTCCTGACACCACCCCATTAGAAAAACACAGGATTCTGACTATCTGTCTCCCAATGGGAATCGCACCACACATTGAGGACTGTGACACTTGGGGTACAGTCTTTGCTTCCATCTACACAAAAACGCACGGTGTTCCATCCATTTCGGTAATACCAGATGTGCTAAAACAAATTCAAGACGAATACGGTCCAGAGCCCGCTTTAACTCTTGGTATGAAATTACTGAAAGACTTCAAGCAGGTCTCGGCTATATTATTAGCCAACATAAAAGGTGAAGCAGCCAACGTGGCGATCCGCCAGAGGTTAAAAGACACAGATATAGCAGACCAACCAGCTGAAATTGCCAGAATCATAGAAAAATCCTATGAGGAACTAGGTAGAGATAGTTTAGGTGGAATACCAGTAAAACCGCAACTGACTGAAAGTCCAGAAAAAATATTTTTTAATGACAATTCACCAAAAAAGAACTGGGATGGAAACAAACAATCCAATCCTAAAGAAAAGAAATTCCAGTCCAGAGGAAGGTCTCCTAGGCGAAGGGAGAAATCTCCGAACCAGAGACACAGGTCACCCCAGAGTGACCCCTCTGGGAAAAGATATAACCTTAGAAATAGGGATAATATAAAAAAGCCTGATAGATATCAAGACATTGATATACGTCCCTCTCAATCTTTTCAGAATTCCTCGCAGAAATCGGAAAGAAGAGGACGATCAGAACAAAGAGAAGAGCACACCAAGTCCAAAGACAAGGAACCTGCTCAGCTAAAAAAGAAATTACAATTTCCAAAAAAGAAGGTAGCCAGTATCAAGGTAGTTAACAATGCCGAGAATACTGAGGACACAACTGAAAAACGGAGAATGGGCTCAGACAATGCTAGACAGCGCAGCAGAAGTGAGCATAGCTCGCAAAGTCCTTATGAATCATCTGGAGACAGTGGACACGAATGAATATCTTCAAGTGGAAACTGCGGACACCAGAGTTAGCAAACCCCACAAGATATACGAGATAACATTGCGTATAGAGGGAATTAAGACTAGGAAAATAAGGGGACTATTTTGGGATAATCTCTCCAAGGGCTATGATATCCTTCTAGCTGAAAAAGACTGGCCACCAGAGTTTGTCAGGGAGTGCCCTCATGGCGAAGAAGTAATTATGCCGGCCTTCTCGAATCATATCCCAATTCATAAAAAATACACACTTGCTAGAAAGTGGGCAGTGGCTCTAGCACCTGCTTTATATAAAAATCATGTAGGATGGGATGAGGACTCCCCTCCTCACAAAATCCAGTTAAAATCACAACCTACTGCACAAAGGCAGTACCCAATTAAGCAAGAAGCTAAAAAACAGGTAAATGAAATACTAGATCAGCTAGAATACCAGGGGGTGATTGAAACTTGCACCTCACAAATGAACAACCCTTTGTTTCCGGTCTCCAAACCAGACAATTCATATCGTCTAGTTTTGGATTACCGACACCTTAACACATGTTGCAAAACTTTTGCAGTGCAAAACTCACACAGTGCTGCACTAATGAATAACATAGTGCGCAAAAAATACAAAACAACCTTGGACATCTCCAATGGATTCTTTTGTCAAAACATAGCACCAGAGAGCAGATATTTAACTGCATTCTCAGTAAATGGCACTCAAAAGCAATTCTGTCGGTTAGCCCAGGGGTACAAGAACAGCCCGGGGGTATTCTCAGCGAGAGTAACAGAATTACTACAACTATATGATGATGAAGCATTATCTTATGTCGATGACATTTACTTAACAGATGATGACTTGGAGACTCACTTGAAAAGAGTGAACACCATAATACTTGGGTTCGCTGCAGAGGGTTACAAATTCAACTTTAAAAAGTCCAGAATTGCCCATCTAACAGTCCTGTTCGTATGGATATGAATTATCAAGTGAAGGCAAAAGCCTGGCTGACAATTTCCTAGAGAAATGTGCCGTACTCCAAGCACCTAGAACACTAAAAAACTTACAGTCAATTCTAGGCTTCCTAAATTTCGGAAGAACATACATTGCAAATTATGCAGAAAGGGTCAAACCCCTTTATGATCTAATTAAACCAGATTTTAAAAAATCCAATTGGACTCAAATACACACAGAAATTCTGAGATCCTTACAAACAGACATGCTAATTAAAACAAAATTAGAAACACGTGATAACACACGCAATCTTGTGATTCGAGTCATCCCAGGGAGATGCGGATTCACATACCTAACCTCTAATGAGGGGGAAAAGGTACCAATTGCATTCAAATCACACTTGTACACAGAAGCTGAACAGAAATTCAGCAACAAAGAAAAAATTGTTCATGCAGTTCAAACCGCAATAGCTAGAGAGAAAGATCAAGCGGACGGTAGACATATCACAGTCAGAACAGCAAAATCAGCCTTTGAAGCATTAACAACACCGTGGAATTTACCAACAACAGCATTGAATCCGGAATGGATACAATGGGTGAATTCTATCACAACGGACAAAGTGTACTACTACTTTGATCCAGAACTAGAAGAATTAAAAAATCTAGAATATGAAGAAACATATCCTCTGCCAATCGACATTCTGCCTCTACGACATTACGCCTGTGTAATCTATACAGACGGACATGCTCAACCGTCCGTTTGGGGAGAACAAGCATACAACCCCACATGTGAGATTACAAAAGAAGTGTGGCGCGGAGGTAAACTAAAACCTCTATTAACAAAGACACACTCAGTAGAAAGTAATTCAGAACAACAAACTGAAATAATAGCATTGAAAATGGCGCTAGATAATGCGGATCGCGAATTCCCGACACTTATAGTGTCAGATTCATATTACTGCGTCAAATCATATAACAGCGATTTGCAGACATGGATTCAAAACGGTTACAAAGATGACACAGATGCACCAATAAAGCAGAAACTGCTCTGGGAACAAATAGCTCTTTTACAGAAAGAGCTACCAAAGACTCACGTGACACACTCACTGAGTCATCAACGTGATGGCGTTCACGTTGTAGGGAATTCATTGGCTGAAACAGCCGCAGCGGCAGCCACTAAATCGGCTCCCGTAGTTCGAAAAAAGCGTACATTAAAATACATTGACGGTGAAACAGTGCTGGCGGTGAAAACGTCATCAAAAGGCGACTGCTCAGCGTTACCGATCAACTATCCACTCAATTATACATACATAATCGATGCAAACTCCGTCCCTTTTGCTCGAATCCCTGGAGTGGGGGATAGAGTGATTCCAAACATGGACAGGAGAAACTTGTTAATCGCAGACGCACACATGGGCGAGGGTCTCAGACACCTTAAATTAAAAAATTCACTGGAAGAATTACAATCACGGTACTGGTGGCCAGGCATGAGCCTGCGTCACACCATGTTTGTAAAACGCTGCCCAAACTGCAATAGAGATCGCAGTGGGGAGAGAAACAGTTTAATACCTCGTCGTTCTACTCCAGGAAAAATGAGGAGTAAAAAGGAAGGGTTGCGATTAACATATACAGGCTAGTTCCACTTATAATGTAGATCACCAGCACTCGGCTGACGTCCGGACTGTTATACAAAGATTTGCGAGTCTAAATGGCATATACGCTAAGCGCATGCTACGTTCGACCATTGTTTTCACTCAGGCCCACCAGCCTGGGGGGAAACATGGCCGAATGAGCACAGTCCAGCGGGAATCTTCTCACTTCCTTCCTGAGGGTACGGGATGGTGTAAAGAAAAAACCAAGACATAAAGCAATCTATAGCGGAAAGGATATTAGGTTCGGGAGCTGGGTGGGTCAAACATTTAATAAGTGTCCAACATAGTCTCAATAACTTGCCAAGAAATTCTCTGAAGGGATTCAGTGCGTACGAATTATTATTTGGAACTAGGATGATGATCTCTGACATTGATAGTCAGACTTCAGTGGTGAAAGAAAAAAGCTTTGATATCAAAGACCGTTTGGCTATTTTGCAGGACTTAAACAAAACAAGAAAAGACCTGAGCAACATAGAGTTGAAACAACAGCCAACAACCACTGAAGAACCACCACCTGTCCCAGCAAGACCTGTCTGGATTCCAAAAGTCGGGGATCTAGTCAGGGAAAAGATCGCGGTAAAGAAGGAATTTGGGCCTTCTTACAGAAAAGCAGTTCCTGTCTTGTCTGTCAACGGGACAAGATCAGTTGTACTACCGCCACTTGCTGGTAAAAAGGAGAACCGAGTTGTATCCATCGACCTGGTAAAACCACAACATGTGGCCGATAACAAACAGTAGGCCAAGTGGACTCCCAATAAGTAGCAGAACACCAAGGTTTGCTACCAGTACAGAGGTCCTAACGAAGAGGCTCATCACATTCGAAACGCCTACAGAAGAACAACAAGGACTATGCAACAATGCAATAGAACTCAGACCTCTGAAAACCCAAATAAAAACATTTAGCAGAGACACACCACTCTATAATGAAGTACCAAGTGACAATGCAAGAAACAAAAATCCTGAACCAATTGGAACAATTGACAGAACTGCATCCGGCTACTTCATAAACTTCGATGATTCCTCTGAAGGCTTCAGTGAATCAAAGACACAGCCATCATCAAAATCCTTTAAAGACAAAGCTAAGGAACTTTTGAAACAACTGAAAGAAACATATCTGATTTCTCCATGGATTGAATTTTGGGTGGGTTTTGGTGCATTTATCCTCATACTTTGGCTCATCATGGTACTTACTTTGGGACGCTTCATTGAGGGAAAATATGCTAAAATGGACACAGCAAGTCAGAAAATCAACTTGATCCTCAAACCACACACATCTTCACACGTCGAGAAAAGAGAACTTTCTTCAGCCAACTTCACAGCCAATCCAATACCTGGTGGGGTAGCCTGGGACAACACTGACTATGAAATTTATGGTCCGGTCGAGACCCTGAAATATCCACACCAAATTAAGATCTCATTGAGTGACTTTGCAAAACCAAACTCATTTGCTGATGATTGGGACTTCGAAAGCATTAATAACATGATGTCTGACTTAGTAATGTCTGCTAAATTTACCAAACACGATTATTTGCAGGGTTCTACAAATTATGACAGTATGTATTGCTATAACCACTATGGTAACCACTTTTTACACAGATCTGCACAACCTAGAAATGTTTTAAATTATAATCAATGGGAACATTGTGCAACACCTCCAAAAGGGAGCTCAAGAACCGTTTACGACAAATATTCATATTTTTCAGGTTTTAACACAAGTAATGCTGAAGCATTTTATTTTAAATTGTCAAACAAGACAGGAACAAAAACCATGATAACCAACACAAAATTGTTATATTCAGACTCATTTTTCGAACAAATGAATACTTTTGGTTTTGATTATTGGGACAAAAATGTTGAATTGAAAAGTGTTTGGGGTACAAAAGATTGGCAAGTACAGGGTATAGAAGCTTTGTTTAGAGCCTGCATGATCCCAGAACAAATGATATTTTTAAATGACACTGTTCAACAAACCACCTGTCTTGGTCTAGCCAAAATCAAAGATTTAATTAAACCGTCTATTCCAAAGCCATCAATGTTTAGCAATAACTCTGATACAGTTGAAGAGATAGACGTAAACCATATATTAAACCAAAACAGAACACATCCAAATTGGAAACAGTGGTTGATCTGGCCCACAGATACTAATAACTGTCAAGACAGATTCCTGAACAAAACATAGGGTTTCAAAATGAACAGGCCAGACCCTAGATATCCCCAAAGACATCACCCAGGGATAATTACCACCTACAGTGTGGGCAAATTATGCCTTCAATGGCTACAAACTTCCACACTGGCAGAAATTAAGCAACACCTAACTTTACTTACTGATGGTGCTGACTTGCGTGATTTCACTTTGGGACCACGCAAACAGCGTCAAAAGCGTTTCATAGCAGCCTCTGTATATGCAGCATACAATGAGGCCTGGAAGGTTACTCAAATTGAAACAGCAGAGAGAATACGGGAAATTGACCGTATTAATTTGGAAAAATCACTTTCTGTAGTGGACAATGGGTTAATGACTCTGTCCTCCAGAATTTTTTCATTGGACAGCATTGTGTCGTCAGCAATCGATATATTATCGCAAGACTTACTGTTATTACAACATGGTCAGTCACAATTGTGTTCTATTGTACAGCTTGGCTGGACGTTACAAAATCTGCGTTCAGGCTATGTGCCTTGGCGTTTAATCTACACACTGTCACTATTCCAAATCTTTAACCTTACTGATAGACAAATCAATATGGCGCAAAAGGGTGCTGATTATACAATCTTGAGCATTGAAAAACTAGAAAGATTACCAATGACAATGTCAGAACGACCTGTCAGTGAATGGATAATACACGGAATCATAAATATTCCAATCTCAACCTTCAGGTTTCAATACTGCCAAAAATATATACAGGCTGGCATGTACGAGAAATTGGGAAAGGGGTACCTTAAAACAACTTGGAACCTGCCCTATTCACATGCATGTGTCAGTAATAAAGGACAGAAAGTGTTTCTTAGTGGCAACAATTGTGAGATGTCACTGAGCGGCACACTTCTGTGTAACGGAATTAGTTTGCATGGAGCCTGTGAAGGGAATTCATACAACCTTTCATGTCACCAGCAAGGCGCACCTGCAACAGAAATAGAACCATTCTTTCAAAGACTCTATAATGGGAGTTACATTCTTATTGTAGACCGCAGATGTTGTAGTCTTATGCCCGGGACTCCTTATCTAGTAACTACTACTGCGAAGGATTAAGTGCTGTGGACGCACATTGTTCCCCAGCTCCTTCCCAGACAGGGAGGCAAGGGCATGGCCCGATTTGAAAATTACTTCTATTCGAATAGATACTTTAAGCAGAATGAAAACAGTCCTTCTTCAGACGCCTACCAGGCTCTCGTCATCAAAAGAAACGTATGATCTACAAGTCGCAAGGACGACTGCAGAGATACATACATTATTATCAACTAATTCCCCCGTACATTTCGCGGAAATCCTGAATGAAATCTTAAATATTTCTGATACCAATGGGGTCTCAAAGGTATTTAAGACAGTATTTTCGATGGCATTAACACCATTCAAAGCCATACTGGGTATTTTTCCAGATTTCGTCCATTCGATTTTTGGCGGACTTCCCCTGATCCTGGGACTAATTGCAGGAATCCTATTCTTAGTCCTTATTTTTCGTTATGGCAACCCATGTCACAGACAAAACTCTTGCGACAAGGGAAGAAACAATCCTAGCCATTGGATACCGGGACCGGATATCAAAAATCCTGGGACTCTCCCGGCTTAGAGACCTGAACATGACTTGGTTTCTATCATTTCGACCAATGTGGCAAAGATGTGTTTTACCTGTATTGAGGTGTCTGCTATGCGGAGAAGAATGCGTGTTAGACACCTGTCTGACGCTACAATCGGATGCGCCGATGGATGCAGAAACATTGTTGAGCCCGATTAAGGTTCATGCTTTGTGCTGCCCTCAAAGGCTACCAATCCTGATGACGGCATTCGTGGAAGCTTCACCACTACGATTGATGGGTAGTGAAGTTCAAGATGAAAGCAGCATCGAACAGGTACGACCTTCTGTCAGTAATGCAAATCAGAATGTCAATGGAGACAATCATGCGCAAGAATGCATGATTACACCTATTTCCGAGTTAGTGGAACTTTCCCAGGAAGCTGTTGACAGTTTTTTCGAAAGCCTAAATGATATGATGTTCTCACCCGAACAGAAATAGAGACTTTTGAGCAAGCTCGCACACGGTGTTCCCTGAATTCGGCCTTCAACTTTAAAAATAAAGTCACATGAACATTTTCGCTCCAGTTCACGGACAGCAGTTTTTCCAGCAGCCCCAAAATATTTTTGCATATTTTTCGGGACACTATCTTCTGCTTAAAGTAAGAACTATTCTTAGAGAACTAAGGTTTCTAAATTTTAGATAACTTATAGACATTAGCTGCCCGCTGGCATGTTCATAAAGATATTTTATTCTGTGATGGAATGGTCTCGAAACTTTTTTCTGTCAGAAACCATTTCATGTGTAATTCTCATATACCAAATAAGCAATAATGTATACAAATGCAATTACTTTGGCATTTTTCTACAGCTTGAGTGCATACTATATATATGTCTGCAAATTTTTTTTCAGTATATTTGAAAATTTCAAAATGCATTTATGTATTTTGGGGTGGTAAGGTATACACACTACTCTATAGTATGTTGTACTATGTTATACTATGCCTAGATTAGTAAATATGTCCATAGTTAGCGTGGAGTGGGTGTCATGTATTCCTATAGGTCCTGAATCGATCCCCCTATTCCTGACCCTATTCTAGTTAAACAAACCAACAAGTTAACTAGCAGTCAGCCCATGAGGCAGAAATTCCCCATGATGCAGATACCGTTATCTGACGCAGTCACACTACGGCACAGGAACGTGTTATCTGATTAGGTCATAACGCTTGCGATCTAATTAGACAAGCGATATTCCTCCAGCCCCTGATAAGGCATACGGAGTTCTCATAACAAATCAAACCTATGACAACCTGGGCAAAACCCTGCGGCCATTGTTTTGATTTCACCGAGAACTTTAGTAAAAGAATGTGCTAACGAGCAAATCGTATGACATCTTTATTGACGTATCTATGTCCATCCTTACGTCAATCTCGGCACCTTAAAGGTATAAATATTACCGATCTTGCCATATGCAAACACACGCATGGTGACGAGACGGAGCAGCCATACTTGCCGAAGCCGAGAGCAGAGCAGACCCCGCTGGCAGCAGCCCCGCCTTCCTGACGCGCTGAGAGAAGCAGCTTTCTCCTGCCGAGAATCCAGCACCGGCGTTTCCGGGTAGCCCTCGCAGGCAGCCTGGAATATTGAGACCAGAGAGAGAGATACCATTCCTCATTCATCCTAACTTCCAGGTACAGAACTGAATAACCCCTCACAGAGAATTCTTTAGTTATTCACTTGGCAAAAACAAACTTAACTTAAACTGTAACTTTCTATTCCCGCCCACGTATTAGGCTTAGGTCAGGTACACGGGGTAGGCGTATCTAGAAACACCAGTTGAGTACGTTTAGTCAAATGTATATGTGTATGTAAATATATTTTATTCATTTTAAACATCATATGGCTTAGAAACCATATCAATGTTTTTACAGTATTACTTTATACTATTGCTTTTAATGTATGCACTTTACTTAACTATAAGTATTGCAATAATATCGATCCATTTCTCTTGTATGAGAAAAGAGACTGATCAATAAATAACACCTTTTTATTGAACACGCCCGTCTCTTCCTTTTCTCTACATTCTGATGAGACTAAGAATGCACGTACTGACTGAGTAAAATAATTTGCCTTTTGTTCACACGACTCTCGAGATTGACTCTTGATTAGGGGAGAGCAAAGTTGTCATGTTCTATGGTTGTCAGAAACTAAATCCCTTCTTGTCTAATCAGGGAAGTTAATTCCTCCTTGAACATTCGAGAAAGTTTCTAGCGAACTCTGAGCTACGCTGGCAAACCCAAAACTTAAGTCTAGTATCGACAGTAGTAGACCTAGTTAACGTCTGGCCTAGGCCTTTACTGCTGTAGGTATTATTCCAATGCGCAGAGCCTATTGGGAAGATAGGAACTACACTACATTAGAGCATGGCACTCACAGAGCAATGTATGCTACATCTGGGTGCACTGCAGCACGTGACATGCTGTCACACACCCCACTACAACAAAGAACCCTCTTGAAACAACACTGTACACCCTGGCACTCACTCCCAACAACATTGCATCTATACACTATGCATACACAGTGGCTATAATGTCACACACACAACAGGTGCACACTCCAAGGTATTGCACACATCACTCACCTGATCCTCTGGTCTCCCATACCGCTTGCTGTAGTTGGGCAGGAGGGCATCCAGCAGGGCCTTGTTCTCACCATCAGTGAATGCAGGTGCCCTCTCCATGCTCAGCTAATCAGGGTCCAGAGGATTCAGAGACAGCAGCTGTGGTTACCACACCAATGTTGTGCAGGCAAGTGCCCTCCCACAGCCACATGCTGCCTTTTATCTGTGCTGCAGAGGGTCTGTGAGTCCAAGGAGTAGTGTGTGATAGGCCACCATAGTTAGCATCCTATGTTCCATCCAATCACATCACACATAAGGCCATTACACACATATGCATGGTTTGAAAACTGAGCCTGAGCTGAACAACAACTTTTGCAACATTGTATACTTTTGCCAAACTGAATTTTCCAGAACACCTGTAGGAGGCTCAAAAAACTCTGTATCCATGACAACCTGGTTGCATTTTGATCAGTCCACTGTTCCCCTAGATGTTCCCTATGTATTTATTCAAATACCCACACAAGTAGAGAAGTGGAGAAGTGTGGCTCACTGGTTAGAGGAGGTAGACCTGGAAGCAGAGGTCAGCCCGGGACCAGGGTTCAATTCCCGGCTCGGCAGGGGTCTTGAATCCTAAAATGTCCATGGACTCGACAATTCTCGCTCCGGTGCCTACTCGATTCATGCGTTCACACTCTGCGACTCTGGGCAATAGCTTGCTTAATCTCCACAACGGCCCCTCGCGGCGGGATGCCTGGCTTTCACCTTGCGGATACCCTGCCGGGGTTATCTCACAGGGGAATACCAGGACGGGTTCCCTAAGCAAGCGCTTAGAAACCGCTTGGTGATTTGCGCTATATAAATTCCTGTACATTTACATTTACATTTACATTTAAGTATGGTGACATTGCCGTTGCTAATGCAACCCATTCAATGGTGTAACGAGGCGTACACACGCACGTACCATTGGGGTACGCTTTGCTCGCCTATGGCTGAAATGCTATAGGGAAATGAGGTGTACACACGCACGTTCCATTGGGGTACGCTTTGCTCGCGTATGGCTGAAATGCAATAGGGAAACAAGGTGTACACACGCACGTACCATTGGGGGAAACGAGGCGTACACACGCACGTACCATTGGGGTACGCTTTGCTCGCCTATGGCTGAAATGCAATAGGGAAACGAGGCGTACACATGCACGTACCATTGGGGTACGCTTTGCTCGCGTATGGCTGAAATGCAATAGGGAAATGAGGCGTACACACGCACGTACCATTGGGGTACGCTTTGCTCGCCTATGGCTGAAATGCAATAGGGAAACGAGGCGTACACACGCACGTACCATCGGGGTACGCTTTGCTCGCCTATGGCTGAAATGCATTAGGGAAACGAGGCGTACACACGCACGTACCATTGGGGTAGAGTGCGTCAGACATGCTCAAGTGAACGATTGTGTGGGCTGCATCCCTGTCCTCCTTCATGTCACCATTGGGAGAGTGACTCCAGGAAATCACATAGCAGGGATGTAGTCTACACTCATGTCGACGATGTGGATGCTTACATCAGCATGGCATCCTTACACCAGCATGCCCCAGGTGTGGCAGACATTGAAGAAGCACAGGGAATGTGACCTTGTGCCTCAGTTGATGTGTGAAGAGCTGGCAAGACATGTCATTAATCATTTTGCACATGTGCATCACATGCATTCAACACTTTGCACCGAAGTAACGTCTGCAACATATTGTGATGCACATCAACTCTGGAATGGCACACCATTCAGTACAGGGAACTGGCACATGATGACAGCAACATGCCCACTGTCACAGAGGTGTAATAGACGCACAGCATGACCCTGTGTGACCACGTCATGTGTGTGCCATGTGCGACATTGTGCATGCAGTTTGCATATGAAATGAACTGGTCAGTATCATATTACTCACCTTAGAATATCCCCACGTGTCATCCTGGATATGGCAATTTCCGCTCAGCAGTACACTTGTGTGTCGGTAGGCATGTCCTGTGGCTCAGCGTGTGTCGTTGGCGTTGTGTGTGCCGTGATGATGTTGTCTGAGTACTCATACGTCAACTCTGTGTGCTCACGTCAGGTCCTCTTTTGTCACAACACCAGCGCTGGTCCCGTATAAGTGTAACCTTACTCATTTTTGCCCCAAAATCATAGTACGATCACTTCTGACCATTTCACTTGGATTGTCTGACTCAGGACGGTGCCAATAGGGATGTCCGTTTCAAAGCCTGTGAGGATTGCGACCGACTCATGTTGGTGACTGACCCTCACCGTCGGTGTCTCCACTGTTTTCACGTCAAGCACGACAACAAGAGGTGCTCCGACAGCCGGGACCAGACGTATGAATCCAGGTGTGATTGGTCCAACAAGCTGCTCAGACTCCAGCAGTTGGCCCTGCACCACAATAGCTCATGGTCTGGACATAGGACGAGTGCCTGGGCGTGGGTGTTGAGACATCAGAGCCCCTGGATTTGACATCAGTCCTCCAGGGCTAAGTCGTCAGGTAACCCAAATAAGTCAAAGATATGTCATTGCACTTCCAAATCACCACAATGCACGTGCAATGCTGCATGGGATTCGGGTGACACCGCCCACGCGGCTCCGTCTGATTTGCAGCCGTCGTAGCCTGCACCACGACCTCCGGTCCCTGCCCTGCATGTGACGCAGGAGGACTAAGTGCACTACCTCAGGTCCATGATGTCCCTCACCCCCAACGGCCTACACGGCGGCTTCTGGTCCAGCGGACCCGTCTGGGGGCACTAACGCGTCTGTGATTTGCCCCAGACGCCATCACTCGCTTTGTCCCTGATGCAGGCGGCGCATTCGTCCCAGAACCGGTGAGACAGACAGGATCTGAATGGTCATCCTGGTCCTCGCTGGTTCACCTCACAACCTCACTGGCAACTGTCCCCCAGGTGTCAGCCTTGGCGCCGTTCTCGGGTGGTGCTGTCCCCGATACCACACACTGTACGGCTCCGGCGTGGGAACTGTGCGGCAGAACACCGCTATTAATGCTGCATGGGGAGTTAAACTTCAACGAGCCGGGCACAGCTCATGACAACCCTGAATATCAGGGAATGGGTGTTAATGAGTATTGGGAGGGTCATGAAGACCCACTGACACGTGAGTGTCAGTCCCAAGACGACAGGACAGGTGGACTGGGGGATGCGAGTGGTCTGGACACCTAGCCAGACACTGGTGATGTCTCTACTCCAAACGTGTTTTTGGATGAGCAGGCAACATACAGTGTTGTGTTTACGTGGGCGGCCGGAGCCTTGCCCCTTCATCTTCCCGTTGCCACCGTGAGGACCAACCTCCTCACTGAGGTCCTTAAACTCCAGTCACGCTCCGCTGAGCCTCTCCAGGCCTATCTTGAGGAATGTACTGTATCTATATTGGCCAGCATTTAAAGGCACGCTGCATGTTTGGCTATAGATAGGCACGTTGTCAGACGCCGACACCCCTACCCGGACTGACCATGTTCCATGTCCTCTGACCCCACCCCAGAGAGCATGGGCATCCAGGCCTCCAAATCACAGACCACATTCCCGTTAGCTCCGCTGTAGAGGGTATCCAAGAGGTATGAGCAGTACAGAGAGATGTCATCATCCTCCCTGAGTCTGGGACTGAGGTCTTCCAAGATCACATGCCTCTTTGACCGCTACCCACACTCTCTGTGGGACATGGTTGTGTAACTGCTGGCAGAGTTTGCGTTGTAGGTACGGGCAATACTTGGCCAAGCCCTTGTAGGATGCCAATCAGCGACACCGTATTTTATCCGGTGTGGGCTGGATAGCCCCGACTCACTGGGCAGAACGATGGCATCCAGGGAGGCAAATTTGTCAAAAGCTTGGTATGTATTCAAAGTCGGGAATATGCTACTAACTACTGTTCCTTACTGATATTTTGTTACAAAAGGTAAGTAACTAGTTCATACTGTTCAGTACATCTGCTGTAGGAGCATCTATGTTGTGACCCTGGCGTGATGACTGGGTTTCTAATGTACGCACACCATGCCACTTGTGTTAATGAACCGCTCATATGTGTGATGGCATCACAGACCATTTGTGACAAATCAAACATTTATGCTGTATGATGATGGTCATGTAATAGTTAGGGAAATTTCACACCACAACATGACTATGTCAGAACTGTGCAAATGATGGCACATGTGGTGTGTGTGTGTGTGTGTATTGCTGTCAGCTGTCTGAATGTGCAGACAACCTCCTACTGACATTCACATTACGTGTGTCACTGACATGATACATTGTCATGCCCACTAAGACCTTTCCATCAGATCATTTGTATGCATGTCATATCCATTCCACAGACCACAGGTCTTTTACTTTTCACGGAGGAGTGGCTGGGAGCTGGCACATGTTACATCAGTGTGTATCCCACGCCACACTCAAAATTGTCTACATTTGTTGAAGCAGTGTTGCTTGTGCCATGTACATTGTAATTGTCTTAGTCAGACAGTTGAAGACATTTTGGAAAATTGTGTATTGCAGGGCACCCCCTATGGAAAGGCCATTGCCTGACTTGAAAGCCAGGAGGGAACGCAATTGCATCCGTCGTTATCGCTTCAACAGACAGTTGATCAAGGACCTGACGGACAGGCTGGAGGCTCACCTACAACCACGACACAGGTATCCAACTGATCTGACACCCAAGGTAAAGGTGATGGCAGCCCAACATTTCTTTGCCACAGGTACGTTCCAATTTACCATAGCTGATGTGGGAGGGATGTCTCAGACAATGTTCAGCCGTGTATTGACGGATGTATTGTCAGCTATGTTGCTCCACCTTGATGAATTCATCACATTCCCTACTCCAGAACAGTTGACAGATGTCAAGGGGGAATTCTATGCCCTGGGACGCATGCCATATGTAATTGGTGCAATTGATGGTACACATGTTACTCTGGTGCCGCCACAGGCTCAGGAGCAAGCGTATCGCAACAGGAAACACTACCACTCGATAAATGCCCTGGTGGTGTGTCTTGCCAACATGATTATCTCACATGTTTGTGCAGGTTTTCCAGGATCGTGCCACGATGCTTTCATCATGAGGCATAGCAGGGTACCACAGATGATGCTGCAGCTGCACAACCACCGGGCATGTCTTGTTGGTGAGTATACCCTGTCAGCTATGTATGTCAGTATGTCACAACTTCATGATCTGCATCATATTACACACTCATTTCCATGATGTCAATTTGCAGGAGATGCTGGATATCCAAACAGGCCGTGGCTAATGACTCCGCTACGCAACCCCAGGACAGCTGCAGACCAGCGGTACAACAATGCTCATGGGAAGACCAGGCGTGTGATCGAGCGAACATTTGGACTCCTGAAGAGCCGGTTCAGGTGCCTGGACAAGACAGGCGGAGCCCTCCAATACAGCACACGCAAGGTGTGTGACATCTTCACTGTGTGCTGCATGCTACACAACATGGCTGTGGAGAAGGCCGTGCCACTCTACCTTGATCCTGATGAGCTGGAACATCTGCCCGTTGAGGATGAAGGCCTTGCCCAGGATGCCAGTGACGAGGAGGATGAAGATGATATCCGGAGTCACCTCATCCGCAACTTCTTTTCATAATGGTGAGTCATAGCAGCTTTTATGTAAAACATGTACTATAGAGTTGCAAGGGTAGCATGCTGTGTATGCAACAGACTGTATGCAAGGTCACTTGGATGTTTGTTGTGCAGTGTCACACAGGTGCAGATGTAATGCAACACACATACGTGCTATGTGTGTACTTGGAATGTACAGGTGTACTACAACATCTGGATATTCAACAGGACATTGTCAAAATGACATTATACAGAACTTGACCCCTTGTGTGCCACTCTCATCCACAGCTCGCCCTGCCTGTTGTTCGTTGGGGTCATCGTGGTCATCCTGCTATTGCTCATTATGATTGCAACGTCAGCCAAATCAACGGAGCATGCATGGACATGTGGAGAAATCAATTTGGGTAAGGACTCATATGAGGCTGTTTAGCGTTGGTATGTTTTGAAACGTGTGGTACATGTTCATGTGCAGGTAGTGAGACCATGCATACATGCAACAACATTATGTTACTTATTACATGTATGCCCACTCACATGACAGGATAGTCACCCCATCTGACTGTCATCTGTTGTAGTTTTAGACTCTGGTGAATGCATCAATGTGTGTAGACATTGACACTGCAACATTGCATATAGCATGGTTTGACATTGTGTCAGAGGTCACAACCACGGACTCTGTGGGGGATTGCAGCCTCACTGTGTGCATTAGAATATGACTGGATCCTCACCTCCACCTTGTGGGCCAGTCCAGTTTGATTACCATCAAACCATGTCGTGTAGGTGTGGCCCAGTGTATGTTCCAAATGTTAAGACAACTGTCCTGTGATTCTGTTTACATGGATGCATTGCCCCTTGTTGCAGTATATCATGTCACTGTCATGTCCTTACCTCAGTGCAGGTTGCAAATACTGCTACGCCAGCCTTCATAGTGAGTAGCAGTTCTGTTTTGATTCACATGATGCCATGTATGTTTTGCATGAGACATGAAAATGTTGGGATGATGCATATGTGATTTATTGTGTTGCACCAGTGGAGTGCGGTCATTCACATGATTCTCTAGTCCCGTGCAGCATTTCTGTGCAATGGTAGGGTCTCATTATGTGGCTTGGATCAACATTACTTGCAGTTGATATTTCTTCTACCTGCATATCATGTTTAGCATAGTAATGCAAAGTTGACAGATCAAAAGACTGGCTACAGAGTGCCTTCATTGCATGTAGGTCATTAGCTTCCTCATCATATGTGATTCTTACAGCTGTTGTGGGTGAAGTCAAGTTTGCCTACATGGCCCTTATGGGTACCCATAATCAAATACAGATATTACAGTTTGCGTATGTAGCATTGCCATATGTTTTCATTTGTTTGTAAGGTCCACCTCATCTGAGCCAGTGAATGAGTTTTTAACAACATAGATCTCATTGCATGGTATCTCACTTGTGAGCGTTACACAAGACTCTAATGGATGACAGACTGTCCTAGGTTTTATGTGTCCGTGTCATAGCATCAGATCTCATGTGATTGCATGATTACTAATCTAAAATTGTCTCCAGTCAGTACACTTCACAGGTGTGACTGGTACAGTGTATCAAATGAGGTTTTTGTAGGGTCAGTGACATGAGAATGTACTCCTAATGGATATTTGCCTCTGTTTCAGGTCTCCTTCCCAGCAGTTCCCATCCTCTCCTTCCCTCGCCTGATCACCCTTTTGTGTCTGTCGTTTGTACTCAGACCAAGGGGCTATTTGGAGGTGGAACCCTTTGAGCATCACACCACTCTGATGAAGAAAGGTACGGCGAGTCCTTGACAGGCTTGTAGCTAATAGTACTGCTGCATTACAGGTGACATCATTAATAGTGTTATTTGGACTTCTTGCCAATGCACATGTATGTTTGATAATGCTCCATGGGCTCACAATGTAAATAATCATGTTGTGCATGACGTCTGATTTCTACAGAATATTGTGCCGCCTTGATGTCAACGCACATGTCCTTCTAATGTGCATGTATACTATTTGGCATGAAGTAAGCTTATGCTTGTTATGTTTTTACGTGTACAGTGACCACATGCATGGTGTTGGGGAAGGGCAGAATACTATGTTGTGTGTGAGGTAGATGGCTTTGTAGCTGCTGTTTAGCTTTGAACACACTAGCTGTAGTCTACACCTGCTGACACTGTGTGTCCTGTGCCCCACTTTTCCGTAAGGGTCCTGATCCAGTGACTGTGATCTTTGGTGATTACTGTGCCATTTTATTTGCAGTGACCCTGAGTGAGGCAGATACTCCTGCCTTCACATACACATGTCACTTTGTGGCTTGCCAATGCCCTTGTGGTATGTGCTTGTTTTGCAAGTTGTCACACCCCTCCTGCCGTCATGTCTTCACTCATCGCTGCTGCTGCATACACAGCCCCCATGCAGCGCACACTGTCCAGGAACACAGAGACCTACAGGATGACCCTCCTTCCATCCATTTATAGAGCATGCTCCTGCCACCCTACACACAGACAACACCAGACAATCACCCTCCTGGTATCACAATGCTTCAAAATCAGCCATTGCAGCTTCTATACCTGTGTGTGTAACACATACTGGCATGACTATGCAGATTCACATGACATTGGGTCTACATACCACCAGGTCATGTGCGGTGTACAGCACACACACACCTTCCATAGGCACAATATTGTACAGTGTTACCTTGTCAACACAACAGCAGCAAAAATCTGCTTGCTTACAGTCACGTGGCAGTACACAACCTGGTCACACCACTTCAACATAGCTGTCACAGTCAGTCAAGTAGCCACAGGGGACACACACCATGACCACGTCTCTTGGGTGTGGTGTGATTTCCCCGTTCTGGTGTAGGTATTTGTCAGACGTGGGTAGTTGTTCTGTATGCGTTGCTTCCATTACAGTAGTATAGTACTTGTAGCTACATAGGGGTAGGTCACCTATTCAGGTGTGCTTGTGTAGAGTGCTACAGCCCATTGCCCACAGTCTGTCCTGCCACCCTTGTCCTGTGCGCCATTCATCACATCCACAGTACTGTATCATGCTGATGATAGTTCACATACCTGAAGACACAGTTGTAGGTACTCCCTACGTGGACAACTAGTTTTGTCACACTGATCTGTGATAGCAGTTTTGGGATCCAAACCCCCCTCCAGCATTTACTATCCCACACAGGTGTGTCTTTCCATCCATGTATCTAGGTGTTAGGATTTTCTGACCGATGTGTGTCCTCACTCAGATTCTGATCCAAGTGTGTGGATGGCTTCTGTTTGTTGGACACCCTTGCATTTTATACATTTGCACACACATATCAATTTATGCTGTGGTTCAAAGATAACTCACCAAATGCATATGCGGTTTAGAATATTTATTGGGCGATCTTGTGCAGGAAACGTGAATAGGTGCTGTACAGAAAGGGGTGGAATCCAAAGTTCACTGCTGAAGATGAGATGCCTTACAGTTTCAGTCAGCAGAGTCCAGGCCACATTGCTTGCATCATTGGGCAGACTGTGACCAGCAAGTCCATGTGGGAGAGTCTCATAGGGGATGCTGTTGCACCCAGGGGCAATATGCCAGGTCCAGTGTCCTGGGAGATGTGCATGGCCCACTGCCCCTCAACGTCTTAGCCGTGGATGACCCACCTTCCTTGGGGGACCCTCACGTGCCGGCATGGACGATGCATGGGACGCTACGTCAGAGAGTTCCTCCTCCTCCTCCTCCCTCCCTGTGGTGATGTTGCTGGCCTTGTGACACAGGGAGGGTGCTGCATGTTGGCAGCTATCTGATGTAGCGATTGGCTCATTTCCCGATGCAACATCAAGAGCTGAGCCAGACTTGCCTCCACCCATCCATAATGTAGGTCTTGCCTGGCTATTTGCTCTGCCTGCTGTTGTTTCACCTGGTTGAGGGCCTCCGCAAGCTGGCTTACCTCCCTGGTGTCCTGCCGGTATGCCTCCAGGATGTTAGCGAGTTCAGGCATACCGGGACCTGCAGCTGACTGGCCAGAATCTCGCCTCCGCCTTGCGCCACTCCCTCCACCCTGACCCACACGAGCACGGCCTGCGCTTGTGGGCACATCCGATGGACGGGCCCCCCGAGTGCTGGCAGGGTGGAGGTTGTCTGCAACCTCAAGGGCGCCTGACAAAGGGTGTCCCTCATTTTCAGACAGGCTCTCTTGTGGATCATGGGCAGGGCTCTGACCTGTCTGCTGGGATGTGGTGGGAATGGGTCCGGTGGTTGGCTGAGATGTAGCTGGTTCAGAAAAGGGGGTGGTGATGAACAGAGTGTCTGAATTAAGCAGACCACTCTTACCCAGTCCAAAGATCAGGGCTTGATCCATCACCGTTATTTAGCTCACTGCCCCATCCCAGCTCAGAACCTGGCTATATGCAAATTAGTCTGTCCCTGGCCCAGTGCATCATGGGATGTAGCTGGTACAGTTGCTGCAGGGGTTTGGGATCCAGAGGAGCCAGGTTGGTTGGGGTCATCCACAGTGCGTTGAGTGGCGTCGCTGTCGGTGGGGTCTGGGTCCTGCTGAGCCTGGGACTGGGATCCTTCTCCCCCCTGGTTGGGGGGGGGGCTCCACACATTGCCCTGTGTGTGGGAGAGACAGACACTGTTAAGGAACTATCAAGTGACATCTTGTTTAGTTATCCATTATCAGCATCACAGTTCCACAAGCTTTACATTGTTGACATTGTTCAGTTGTGTATGTAGTGGTAGTAAATTGACATGTACTCTGGGGTATTTTCATTCTTCCATTCTCTTGACAATGACTGACACAGCCATTGCTGTGTCTTGACTTGCCGGCACAACACATGTAAAGCATTGCTCAGGTTCACGCAACATCCAGGATACGGTGTAAATCCTTATGTCTGCGTCACGCATGCACAGAGTTTAGATGCAGCATGTTGATGTAAGAGACAGAGCATCATTAATTTGCATAACATCTTCTACTTTGGATGTCTTTTGCTGTTCCGTGATGGCCAAACAATGCCAACACAACTGGAGCTGTACACACACTTATAGATCATGGCTTTTGAACTTGGCACTTCTTAAAGACGCATCACCTTGTCAATACCCATGTCCATTTTGGTACTTAAGTGCATCCACAACGTTCATGAGATGGGGCACGTGCATTGTTTGAGAGGCACAATGGACTAGAGCATCTGCAATGTGCATGTATGAGTTGTATGCGTATTCATATGGGTGAGTGTTTTGTTGTGGTACATGACAATTGGGACAGTGTTGCACTCCAATGCCTGTTTCCAGGGGATGAGTTTCTGTAAGGGGGGTGTATGACAGGCCATGCTAGTAGTTTGCGTGTGATTTGCAAGCATCCATCGTTCATGATTTGGCTGCACCCTGATGTAGCATGCTGGCATAATCGTGGTTTTGTGTTCATGCACAGGATGTGTGACCTTGTCCTGGTATTTGTGTTTGCAGTGATCACAGGAGGGACTTGTGCTGCCTACACCTGTGCCCATTGTGTACTACAGAGCTTTCTGAGATGTGTGTCCTGACACAGTACAGTGTCGCCTGCAAATGGTCGGTGTGTTGCAGGCACTTAGTAGATGACTGCTGGTAATTAGGAGACATCCCTAAACATTCTGCTCTATTGTGTTTGTAAGGCCTGTGCAGTGCTTGGGTGCAACTGTGTGTGTGCCCAGGGAGCTGGGGTGAGGTGACAGAGGGAGGAACAATGAGGGATGGATACAGAGGGAGGCAGGCAGACAGAGGGAGGGAGGGCAACAGAGGGATAGGGCGACAGAGGGAGAGGGCGACAGAGGGAGAGGGCGACAGTGGGAGAGGGCAACAGAGGGAGAGGGCGACAGAGGGAGAGGGCGACAGAGGGAGAGGGCGAGAGAGGGAGAGGGCGACAGAGGGAGAGGGCGACAGAGGGAGAGGGCGACAGAGGGAGAGGGCGACAGAGGGAGAGGGCGACAGAGGGAGAGGGCGACAGGGGGAGAGGGCGACAGAGGGAGAGGGCGACAGAGGGAGAGGGCGACAGAGGGAGAGGGCGACAGAGGGAGAGGGCGACAGAGGGAGAGGGCGACAGAGAGAGAGGGCAACAGAGGGAGAGGGCGACAGGGGGAGAGGGCGACAGAGGGAGAGGGGGACAGAGGGAGAGGGCGACAGGGGGAGAGGGCAACAGAGGGAGAGGGCGACAGAGGGAGAGGGCGACAGAGGGAGAGGGCGACAGAGGGAGAGGGCGACAGGGGGAGAGGGCGACAGAGGGAGAGGGCGACAGGGGGAGAGGGCGACAGAGGTAGAGGGCGACAGGGGGAGAGGGCGACAGAGGGAGAGGGGGACAGAGGGAGAGGGCAACAGAGGGAGAGGGAGACAGGTATGGAGACAGGTTATTTGTGCTTGCTCGCTTGCTACACTGCCTTACTGTGTCACAAAATATTGCATCTCTGGAAGGTGTGTCCGCAACATGAAATTGTTTAGAAGCTGTGGTCTACTATCTTGTGTGATATTTCCCTATCCCTGTGCATTGGGTATGGTGCTTGGGTGAGGCCCTGGGACATATGGGATGAGAGCAGCCTGCTACCCTCCACCTTCCACCCTTTGTGCCTCCCCCTTGCAACAAACCACATTTTGTTGTGTCCTGCAGGGACTCATGGCCACCCACCCCATGCTGCTGGGCACTGTTGTAAGTCCACCCATGTAACATGTTTTTTTTTGTACACTCACCAGACTCAACGACTCCTTCTATTCCATGTACTCCCACCGGTGGCAGCAGGGCCATGACTTTCTCCTCCCAGGGATGTTATACAGGAGGTCTGCGGGGACCACCACCTCCAGTGTGGTGTGCAGAGGCGTAGTCCTGGTCCATATTCTTCTTGACCATCCTCCGCAGACCATACCACCTGGACTGGCATTCTACCTTGGTGCGCCTGATGGGTGCAACAGCTACACCCGGTCTACGATCCTCTCCCACAGGCGTGTTTTTCTGCCATGCTGGTCTGTCTGGCCAATGCCCCAAACAGCTGTGGCTCGACCCTGATGACTTCATCTGTAAGTATCTCATTCTCCGGGTTAGTGAACTTTGGATTCTTGGGTGTGGTCATGGTGTGGGGTGTATGTGATTGAGGGGGTGATGGTGTGTATGGATGAGGGTGTGTGGTTCTGATTGTGAAGGGGGTGGTGTGGGTGTAGATGTGATAGGGTGTATGTGTGAAGGTATGTGGCTGCAATTGTTGGTGTGCTCTCTGTTTCTTCGCAATAATGGGTATTTTGCAAAGGATGATGGGTTGTATGTGTGGACCCTTTTATTGGTCAAATAGTGGGTGTGGCTTAATTTGAAATGGTTGTGTGTGTGTTATATGGGGTGGGTGTTAGTGTTGACCTCTGTTTGCCTGTTTGGCTGTGACCAGGACATTGATTCTCAATGGTGTGCACACAGGAGACATGTTCAGTGTTGTTGTGCGACTTGTTTGCATAGTCCTTGTGCTGGTTTGGGTGTTGGCGTTATGTGTGCGTGTCATACTTGTGCGTGCGATTGACTGGTACGGGCCGTTGGTGGGTGGGGGTGTCCGCATGGGCTTGTTGGGGGGGTGTGCATGTCATACTTGTGCGTGCGATCGACTTGTACGGGCCGTTGGCGGGTGGGTGGGTTTGCGTAGGGGTGTGTACGTGTCGTACTTGTGCAGGCGATCGACTTGTACGGGCCGCTGGCGGGTGGGGGGGTTCGCGTAGGGGGGTGTGCGTGTCGTACTTGTGCGTGCAATTGACTGGTACGGGCCGTTGGCGGGTGGGGGTGTTCACGTGGGCTTGTTGGGGGGGTGTGCGTGTCGTACTTGTGGTGCGATCGACTTGTATGGGCCGTTGGCAGGTGGGGGGGTTCGTGTGGGCTTGTTGGGGGGGGTGCATGTCATACTTGTGCGTGCGATTGACTGGTACGGGCCATTGGCGGGTGGGGGGGTTCACGTGGGCTTGTTGGGGGGTGTGCGTGTCGTACTTGTGCATGCGATCGACTTGTATGGGCCGTTGGCGGGTGGGGGGGTACGCGTAGGGGGTGTGCGTGTCATACTTGTGCGTGCGATTGACTGGTACGGGCCGTTGGTGGGTGGGGGGGTTCACGTGGGCTTGTTGGGGGTGTGTGTGTCGTACTTGTGCGTGCGATTGACTTGTACGGGCTGTTGGCTGGTCGGGGGGTTCGCGTAGGGGGGTGTGGGTGTCGTACTTGTGCGTGCGATTGACTGGTACGGGCCGTTGGCGGGTGGGGAGGTTCGCGTGGGCTTGTTGGGGTGGTGTGCGTGTCGTACTTGTGCGTGCGATCCACTTGTACGGGCCGTTGGCGGGTGGGGGGGTTCGCGTAGGGGGGTTTGCGTGTTGTACTTGTGCATGCGATTGACTGGTACGGGCCGTGGCGGGCGGGGGGGTTCACGTGGGCTTGTTGGGGGGGTGCATGTCGTACTTGTGCGTGCGATCGACTCGTACGGGCTGTTGGCGGGTGGGGGGGTTCGTGTAGGGGGGTGTGCGTGTCGTACTTGTGCATGCAATTGACTGGTACGGGCCGTTGGCGGGTGGGGGGGTTCACGTGGGCTTGTTGGGGGGGTGTGCGTGTCGTACTTGTGCGTGCGGTCGACTTGTACGGCCGTTGGCGGGTGGGGGGTTCGCGTAGGGGGGTATGTGTGTCATACTTGTGCGTGCGATCGACTTGTACGGGCCATTGGCGGGTGGGGGGGTTCACGTAGGGGGGTGTGCGTGTCGTACTTGTGCGTGCGATTGACTTGTACGGGCCGTTGGCGGGTGGGAGGTTCACGTGGGCTTGCTGGGGGGGGTGCGTGTCGTACTTGTGCATGCGATTGACTTGTACGGGCCGTTGGCGGGTGGGGGGTTCGCGTAGGGGTGTGTGTGTGTCGTACTTGTGCGTGCGATTGACTGGTACGGGCCGTTGGCGGGTGGGAGGGTTCGCGTGGGCTTGTTGGGGGGTGTGCGTGTGGTACTTGTGCGTGCGATCGGCTTGTACGGGCCGTTGGCGGGTGGGAGGGTTCGTGTGGGCTTGTTGGGGAGGTGTGGGTGTCGTACTTGTGCATGCGATTGACTGGTACGGGCCATTGGCGGGTGGGGGCGTTCACGTGGGCTTGTTGGGGCGGTGTGCGTGTCGTACTTGTGCGTGCGATCGACTTGTACGGGCCTTTGGCAGGTGGGGGGGTTCGCGTAGGGGGGGTGTGCGTGTCGTACTTGTGCGTGCGATTGGCTGGTACGGGCCATTGACGGGTGGGGGGGTTTGCGTGGGCTTGTTGGGGGGGTGCGTGTCGTACTTGTGCTTGAGCGAGGGATACACGTGTGGTATGTGTTGACGCTGCTTGATGTGAGGCGAATATTGCCGTACGAATCATTATTCAAGCGCGAAAACTTTTTGCCGTACGAATCGCTGTCAGGCTTCTCGTACAGGATCGTACTAGTGTGTTTGTATGGCCTGGTTACGAATCGTACGGTAGGATTCCCGATGCATATTCGTACGGATCATCGACTGTGATTCGTACGGTTCGATGATATTCGTACGGCATTCGACGGAAACGGATCGGAATTCGCAGGTCGGACGGAAAGTTCCCATTCGTATGGATTCGAAAACGAATGCGAATCATACGGTGGAATATTTTACCGGATCGGAATCGAGGTCCAGGTATACATTTTTATTTCCATTTTAAAGATTATATAACGCATCTGCTGACTGAATCACATTTTTTGTGTTATATTTGCTGACAATTGCTAATCTGACTACTGAGTTGTAGCTCAGTGTTGCAGCAGCGCTGGTTTCTGAGGCTTGGTGGCTCACCCATATTTCCCTGCGATCCACTGGTACGGGCCGTTGGCGGGTGGGGGGTTCGCGTAGGGGGGTGTGCTTGTCGTACTTGTGCGTGCGATTGACTGGTATGGGCTGTGGGCGGGTGGGGGGGTTCGCGTGGGCTTGTTGGGGGGTATGCGTGTCATACTTGTGCGTGTGATCGACTTACACGGGCCTTTGGCGGGTGGGGGGGTTTGCGTAGGGGGTGTGCGTGTCGTACTTGTACGTGCGATTGACTGGTACGGGCCGTGGGTGGGGGGGTTCGCGTGGGCTTGTTGGGGGGTGTACGTGGTGTACTTGTGCGTGCGATCGACTTGTATGGGCCGTTGGCGGGTGGGGGGGTTCGCGTAGGGGGGTGTGCGTGTCATACTTGTGCGTGCGATTGACTGGTACGGGCCGTTGGCGGGTGGGGGGGTTCGCGTGGGCTTGTTGGGGGGGTGTGCGTGTCATACTTGCGCGTGCGATCAACTTGTATGGGCCGTTGGTGGGTGGGGGGGTTCGCGTAGGGGGGTCTGCGTGTCGTACTTGTGCATGCAATCAACTTGTACGGGCCGTTGGCGAGTGGAGTGGTTCGCGTGCGGGGGTGTGCGTGTTGTACTTGTGCGTGCGATTGACTGGTATGGGCTGTTGGCGGGTGGGGAGGTTCGCGTGGGCTTGTTGGGGGGGTGTGCATGTCGTACTTGTGCGTGCGATCGACTTGTACGGGCCGTTGGTGGGTGGGGGGGTTTGCGTGGGCTTGTTGGGGGGGTGTGCGTGTCGTACTTGTGCGTGCGATCGACTTGTACGGGCCGTTGGCGGGTGGGGGGTTCGCGTAGGGGGGTGTGCGTGTCGTACTTGTGCGTGCGATTAACTGCTACGGGCCGTTGGTGGGGGGGGTTCACGTGGGCTTGTTGGGGGGGTGTGCGTGTCATACTTGTGCGTGAGATCAACTTGTACGGGCCGTTGGCGGGTGGGGGGTTCGCGTAGGGGGGTGTGCGTGTCGTACTTGTGCGTGCGATTGACTGGTACTGGTTGGTGGGTGGGGGGTTCGCGTGGGCTTGTTGGGGGGTGCGTGTCGTACTTGTGCTTGAGTGAGGGGTACACGTGTGGTATGTGTTGACGCTGCTTGATGTGAGGCGAATATTGCCGTACGAATCAATATTCAAGCGCGAAAACTTTGTGCCGTACGAATCGCTGTCAGGCTTCTCGTACAGGATTGTCCTAGTCTGTTTGTACGGCCTGGTTACGAATCGTACGGTAGGATTCCCGATGCATATTCGTACGGATAATCGACTGTGATTCGTACGGTTCGATGATATTCGTACGGCATTCGACAGAAACGGATCGGAATTCGCAGGTCGGACGGAAAGTTCCCATTCGTATGGATTCGAAAACGAATGCGAATCGTACGGCGGAATATTTTACCGGATCGGAATCGAGGCCCAGGTATACATTTTTATTTCCATTTTAAAGATTATATAACGCATCTGCTGACTGAATCACATTTTTTGTGTTATATTTGCTGACAATTGCTAATCTGACTACTGAGTTGTAGCTCAGTGTTGCAGCAGCGCTGGTTTCTGAGGCTTGGTGGCTCACCCATATTTCCCTGCGATCGACTGGTACGGGCCGTTGGCGGGTGGGGGGGGGTTCGCGTAGGGGGGTGTGCTTGTCGTACTTGTGCGTGCGGTTGACTGGTATGGGCCGCGGGTGGGGGGGTTCGCGTGGGCTTGTTGGGGGGGTGTGCGTGTCGTACTTGTGCATGTGATCGACTTATACGGGCCGTTGGTGGGTGGGGGGGTTTGCGTAGGGGGTGTGCGTGTCGTACTTGTGCGTGCGATTGACTGGTACGGGCCGTTGGCGGGTGGGGGGGTTCGCATGGGCTTGTTGGGGGGTGTGCGTGGTGTACTTGTGCGTGCGATCGACTTGTATGGGCCGTTGGCGGGTGGGGGAGTTCACGTAGGGGGGTGTGCGTGTCATACTTGTGCGTGCGATTGACTGGTACAGGCCGTTGGCGGGTGGGGGGTTTGCGTGGGCTTGTTGGGGGGTGTGCGTGTCATACTTGTGCGTGCGATCGACTTGTATGGGCCGTTGGTGGGTGGGGGGGTTCGCGTAGGGGGGTCTGCGTGCCGTACTTGTGCATGCAATCGACTTGTACGGGTCGTTGGCGGGTGGAGGGGTTCGCGTAAGGGGGTGTGCGTGTTGTACTTGTGCGTGCGATTGACTGGTACGGGCTGTTGGCGGGTGGGGGGGTTCGCGTGGGCTTGTTGGGGGGGGGCTGTGCGTGTCGTACTTGTGCATGCGATTGACTTGTATGGGCCGTTGGCGGGTGGGGGGGTTCGCGTAGTGGGTTGTGCGTGTCGTACTTGTGTGTGCGATTGACTGGTATGGGCCGTTGGCGGGTGGGGGGATTCGCGTGGGCTTGTTGGGGGGTGTGCGTGTCTTACTTGTGCGTGCGATCGACTTGTACGGGCCATTGGCGGGTGGGGGGTTCGCGTAGGGGGGTGTGCGTGTCGTACTTGTGCGTGCGATTAACTGGTACGGGCCGTTGGTGGGGGGGTTCGTGTGGGCTTGTTGGGGGGGTGTGCGTGTCGTACTTGTGCGTGAGATCGACTTGTACGGGCCGTTGGCGGGTGGGGGGTTTGTGTAGGGGGGTGTGCTTGTCGTACTTGTGCGTGCGATTGACTGGTACGGGCCATTGGTGGGATGGGGGGTTTGCGTGGGCTTGTTGGGGGGTGCGTGTCGTACTTGTGCTTGAGCGAGGGGTACAAGTGTGGTATGTGTTGACGCTGCTTGATGTGAGGCGAATATTGCCATACGAATCAATATTCAAGCGCGAAAACTTTGTGCCGTACGAATCGCTGTCAGGCTTCTCGTACAGGATCGTACTAGTCTGTTTGTACGGCCTGGTTACGAATCGTACGGTAGGATTCCCGATGCATATTCGTACGGATAATCGACTGTGATTCGTACGGTTCGATGATATTCGTACGGCATTCGACAGAAACGGATCGGAATTCGCAGGTCGGATGGAAAGTTCCCATTCGTACGGATTCGAAAACGAATGCGAATCGTACGGCGGAATATTTTACCGGATCGGAATCGAGGCCCAGGTATACATTTTTATTTCCATTTTAAAGATTATATAACGCATCTGCTGACTGAATCACATTTTTTGTGTTATATTTGCTGACAATTGCTAATCTGACTTGTGGTAAATAAATAAATAATACCTCTCTTTTTGAATGCATAAATGAATAACAGATAGCTCAACAAATAAGAGTCAAGATTCGAGGTAGTAGGAGTTTTGCAGGTTTAATACAGCATAAGGACAGGAACAGGACAACCTGCACAGGAATAGGATGGCAGGGCCCGGCAGCTGCCGGGACAGGATCTGGGATGAGCGCGCTGACTTTTAATAACAATACACGAACATATATACTAAAACAGTTGCATTACAATACATATGATAGGCGGAGCAGTGGGTGTGGTCAATAGCAGTCGCGAAAGATAAGGGTGAAAGTAGGTGTAACAGAGGCGTATACATAGACATGTGATGCAAACGTAACAGAATATGTCATGAATGGGGCGGAGACATGGAGGGGGCTACCTAAGGAGCCGGGACCTCTGACCTAATGGTGCGCGCAAACTTGGCAATGACGTGTTACTAGGAGAAGCTGGGGGCTTCGAACTCTGTGCTAGGAGCAGAGACTGAAGTCTGGAGAGTCAGGGCGACATGTACCTAAGAAGTATCTAGTATCTGATGTTTAGAGAACATGTTGATATGAACTAAGAGTCAGGAGGGGAGAGGCTAACGGACTCTAAGACTGGAGCATGCATTATTCTACATGTAGTGCGTGATGAAGAATATTAAATGACCATTAAATGCAGTATTTCTCTTACATGGAGACGTAAAGGCTAGACAATGACGGAAACTATTGATGCAGTTCAGTAGCTTAGGAATGCAGAGAAGGAGGACTGAACTGATTACTGGAATCATAACATACTCTTGGCAGACTCAGAGGCAGAGCCAGGCTGAGCCGGGCACTGCGAGGCAGGAAGTAAGTGAAGGGTCAGGGATACAGGTGGGGGCTGTATCGCTCCTCAGCGAGGCTCAGGAGACAGAAGCTGAATCTGGTGTCCAGGCCCTTTTGAGGCCTAGAAACGGGGACTTTACAATGGAATAACGTGCACACTGAGAAACGTGGCAACGTAGCTTTGCATAGGCCTGATATTCGTAGTATTCACGAGAACTGGAAACTGACATACTAGAGATGGACACAACTGTAATTGCGTCTTTAATCGAACATAGGGAATACATATGCATATTAATCATGCACAGATAACATATGATGGAGGACGCGTAGGGACACAGAACATGGCAAAATTTACTTTTCCACAGACTACTGAGTTGTAGCTCAGTGTTGCAGCAGCGCTGGTTTCTGAAGCTTGGTGGCTCACCCATATTTCCCTGCCTGGTCTTCTCAGTCTATTTTAACTTTCACTACGAATACTCACAATGGCAGAAGGCTTGGATGGCAATACTAAAGACTGAGATTCTAAAGGGAATCTGAAATGTTCCAAACATTCCTCACATACCCTGGATACACCGGCTAAAGGTAGTCTTGACGCTGCCTCAACTCTAGCAGCTATATTGCTCAAGCTCAATACTGTCCATGACATAGCTCAAAGTACTAAAACCAATATAGATCTACCTCAGGTGGCGGTAGCAGCAATTCATAATGACCTTAAAGATCTCTCTTTACGTGTTTCCAATGCTGAGACAAGAATAAATTGTGTAGAAGATTATAAAAATAAACAAGTAAAACACCTTTAAAACTTGGAACGCTCCATTACATCATTAAGGAGAGATCTAACAGAGCAGGAAGATCATATTCACAGAAGTAATCTTCGTATTTTTGGATTACCGGAGGAGAGTGAGAATTCTGCTCCTTCCATAATTGACTTCTCTCTTACTTGGATTCCAAATGTCCTGCATCTTTCTTTCAAACAAGAATTTGAGATAGAAGAAGCGCATAGAGTTCCAACTTTCAAACCCAGAAGTTTGTCTTCTCCAAAGCCATTGATCTTTAAACCTTTGCAACATCAACATACTGAACAGATCTTAGCACAAATGAGGAAGATCAAGACTGTTCAATGGAAAGGTCATAAAATCTTTTTTTCACACGATTTTCCAAGAGATACTGTTTTTCGTTGCAAAGGCTTCCTCAATATACATAGGAGGCTTTCTGATATGGGAATTCCGCTTTCTTTTTCTGGGTCTTCAAGATTCCGCCCACAGATTTTTTTATGAGCCCGCAGATCATTCTACATTCCTGGACAATCAATCTGAATCTCATATGGACTCAGACTTTTTACCTGGTCCTTCTCGCTCCTAGCCAATCAGATCTAACATTGACTCGAAGCGGGCAACATCTTTAACTTCCAAGAAGGCTAAAAATAGTGTGCCCGTCTTGGAGAAAGAGTAGAGTTGGTCCCTTCTATACTCTTCATACTAGGCCTTCATTTGTTTCCTTGTGATTTGGGGGCAGGCACGGTCTGGGTCAGTCCAACAATCACCCAAGCCCATATTGGTCAGTAAAGATTTTATGTGTGCAAACCAAGGGAGTATAACTGCACCCCGGACTGACATAACCTCCAATAACTCCTCCCTATATGTCAGTAGTTCAGGGGTGGACCATAGGCGACGCCAATACAATAAAGGTCTAAGACTCAAAGTGTCTGCAATCGCCATTAAACCTGAATCTAATCGTAACGGGATCAGCGGGGTACTCGTTGGTAATCTGTACAGCTGTCTAAGGTATTGATTTTCTACCTTTAAAAGGGAATCAAGTTTGGAATGTCCCCATAGCTCGGCGCCATATAATGCGCCCCCTCGTGCTAGAAACGGGGACTTTACAATGGAATAACGTGCACACTGAGAAACGTGGCAACGTAGCTTTGCATAGGCCTGATATTCGTAGTATTCACGAGAACTGGAAACTGACATACTAGAGATGGACACAACTGTAATTGCGTCTTTAATCGAACATAGGGAATACATATGCATATTAATCATGCACAGATAACATATGATGGAGGACGCGTAGGGACACAGAACATGGCAAAATTTACTTTTCCACATTCCCTCCTTGTCACTACGTTTCCTTCAGGAAACATCAATATTCATGATACCATCTATCATTTCATACAGTATCATTTGCTCGTCTCGAATTATCCTGGAACGGGATTTAGAACGGGACTTGGGACTAGGAATATAAGAGGTAGCACAAATGCCGCAAATCGCAGGGCCACATTGTATACAGAGGCAGCAGCTGAATATGATCGCTACTGCAATACCTAGAAAGGACAAGACTTTCCATCCCCAAGCGGAAACTATGTTCCAGAACCAACCGGACCACGTCCAGGTGCCTGGATCTTGGTGTAACAGATGGGCAATTTTATGGAGTCTGGTTATAGCTGAATAAACAGACGGCGCGTTATTTGGAATGAAAATGCAGCAACTAGATCCGATGACTCTACAGGCCCCGCCCCTATCGGCCAATATGACGTCAAGGACGAGACGATTCTGTAAAACGACAAATCTCATAGCAGATTGCTCTTCGGTTAAGTTACCTAGAGCAGAGGCAGTCTCATTTACTACAGCTTCAAGGGTTCTGGTTAACCTACGGATTAGCTTACTATTCTGGATAGGTCCTATAAAGAAGAAGAAACCTCTATTGAAATCTGTATACTGTTCTAGGGCAGTTTCAGTATAATCGACAATGGGGGACTCGATCTCCCTTCTATGTCTAATGTGTACTAGATGTGTGTTTCTATGATAATCAGATGGGGCTAGGAAAACTGGTGGCAGTAGGAAGGCAATGTAACAGGTTCCCTCCCAATCGAGGGGCAGACGAACATATGCGGTCTGACCACAAATAAAATAAGAATGGCGTGAAGCTTTAAAAATAGATTTCCCACTGTCACTATATTTGACAATAGTAGTACAATCGCTATGTCCTACATGTACGGAACCATTATTTCGGACACATAATTCGCCTTTGACTGGTAGTACTGAAATAGCAGGTAAGTCTGGAGTGGAATCAGACTGAACATTCAGGACCATGAAATTCGAAGAATAAATACCTAAAGTGTAAACTTCGTTTTCTAGATCTAACCCTGTTCTGTGGGGAAGACCTTGCTTGTCTGGGAAACATGTACTGTTAAGAAAAGACATATCTGTTGAGGATGACGTTAACGTGGACCATGCTCCACACGAACCATTATGTGAAAAAGGATAAGGAAAGAGTGGCAGAACTCCCTTCGGTGTCTGGAAAGGGGGGAGTCGACCACACACCCAACAATTAGTGGCATTGCTGGTCTGGTGTGAATAATGTAACATACGGATGAAAGAATTATTACGCATAGCGAGGCGGTAAGAGAGTTCATGAGGAGGTAGATCACTAAACATGTGCTCTACTGTAGCATTGGCAGACTTATTTACATGAGAAACTGGAAAATACAGGAAAAATGCATAACTGGTGCAGGAAATCATAATACTGAGAAATAATATGAAACATAGAAAAACGATACATCGGATTGAGTTTTGACTAACTCTCTCACTATGGGGGTCTATTTTATACATGTCAGAAACAGTCTAACCGTTTCACCTAGGGGAGGACTTAGACAATCAAACTGGCTGACTTATTTTACTAGACCTTAACTTGAGTTTATACTCCTGTTGCGGAGTTTTCTCTAACAGGGAAGGGTTCGTAGCAATGTCTTTTGCGGGACAGTCCTTAAGAATAGTACTTTGGAAGTCTTTAGAATTCTCGGAAATGTTCTTTGAGACGGGTTTCAGTCCATAAAACTTCTTTATATGCGAAAGATGCACCCAGCCTTTGCGTCCCTCCAACTTCACGGCTGTACGGGTGGCGAGGAGGACCTGTCGGGGCTCCTTCCAGCGAGGCTCCAGCGGACTTGAGCGATCGAAATTCCGGACAAGAACCATGGATCCTGGAACAATTTCATGCGGTGCCACCTCGGTATTGTCTGGAAATGCGGCGGCAACCTGTGAACGACAAGAGTTGAGGGCAGACATCAAGGAAGCTAGGTAATCTGTCAGCATATTACTTGAAACATCGGTAATACTTCGGGGTCTAGGAGTACCCCACATGTTAGGGGGGCGGCCGAAAACGACCTCATACGGGGACAGACCTGATCTGGAATGTGCGACCATGCGCATATAAAACAGAGCAACTGGCAGAGCTACTAGCCAGTCTACACCTTTCTCTTGACAAACTTTTGCAATACGGATTTTTAAAGTCTGGTTATGTCTCTCTACGAGACCGGCTGCTTCAGGATGGCGTACACAATGGAACTTCCACTGGTACCCTAACAAAAGGGACACATGTTTCATGAGTTCAGATGAGAATGGCCGGCCGTTGTCAGAATATACGACTCTAGGGAGTCCGTAACGGGGGAAGAACTCACGAACCAACTGCTTGGCAGTGGTCGCGGCTGTGTAATCTGGGACTGGATATGCCTCCGTCCACCTGGACAAAGCGCATACAACTACAAGGACATACTTGAAACCTCGACATCGCTCCATCTGAATGTAATCCATCTGGAGGACTTCAAAAGGGTGGTCAGGGGGCTGGAATCCACCTTGTTCCACCGGGACACTTTTACCTGGATTGAACTGACAACATATCATACAGGTACGGACTTTCTGTTTGGCTGCAGCTCGTAAATGCTTGTTGAACCAGATATTCTGGATACTGTCTAACATAGCTTTTTCTCCTAAATGTGCTGGACTATGTGCGGTATTGATAATGACTTGAACCATAGAGTCGGGGAGAAACCATGTGGCTCTACCCTTCGTTACCCATCCTTGATCTGTCTGGACCCCTCCTTGTTCGGACCATTTCTTGATTTCATCAGGAGTAGCATGTAACTGGATATCTATGATATCTTGAGTAGGGTCCTTAACTGTCATACAGGTAGTCGGATCTGGAGTGTGTGTCGGTGTCTTATTTACTGGAATGTCTGGTGTCTGAGCTGTAAGCTTGGCTGTGCGATCTGCTAGATCATTACCCTGGGAAATAGTGTCAGTAACTTTCGTATGTGCTTTGCATTTCATGATAGCAATGGATGTCGGTAAGTGTATGGCATCTAACAGAGCTTCAATAAGGAGACCATGCTGAATCTTGGTTCCATGAGAAGTCATGAAACCTCTCTCTTGCCAGAGCACTCCGAAGTCGTGTACAACTCCAAATGCGTAACGTGAATCTGTGTAAACATTAACTTTCAGGTTCTTGGCGTGAATGCAGGCTTGTGTCAGAGCAACTAGCTCCGCTGCTTGAGCAGACAGAGTGTCAATGCGGTGTGTCTCTATAACTTCGGTGTCAGTAGTCACTGCATAAGCGGCTACTAGTTCTCCTGTACTAGTTCTCATGCAGGAACCATCCACATAAAGTGTCAGGTCGGGATCTGGTAATGGAATATCTGTCAGATCTTGTCTTGGCTTTGTCATGATGTTAACTACTTCCACACAGTCGTGTGTGGCAGGATTCAAAGTAACTGACGGTAACAGTGTAGCAGGATTTAAAACATTGCAGCGTCTGATTTCTATGTGTGGCTGGAACAGTGTCAATTCATAACCTGTTAAACGTGCAATTGTCAAGTGCTGAGTTTGTGTTCGGTTTAAAAGAACTTCCACGGAGTGTGGAACTTGTACTGTCAAGGAATGTCCTAATACTATGGAATCACTTTGTCTGATAGCTAGTGCTGTGGCTGCAACTGACTTGAGGCACGCAGGCAGAGCCTGGGCTACAGGATCTAATGTGCTCGAAAAATAAGCACAGGGCTTGTATTGTCCTGCTTGATCTTGTGTGAGAACAGATAATGCTGTACCTTCGCGTTCAGTGACGAAAAGTGTAAAAGGCTTACTGTAGTTCGGTGTTGCTAGAACTGGAGCTTGACATAGGGCTTTCTTTAACTCATTAAAACTAAGGGTATGTTCAGATGTCCAAGGGAGGACAGTCGATACGGCTGCCTCCTGTGTCGTTAACTGTATCAGTGGTTTAGCTAGAAATGCATACTGAGGAATCCATTGTCTGCAATAAGAAGTAAGGCCGATAAAAGCACGTACCTCCTTCTGGGTCTTGGGCTGAGGAAGACTCGCTATTAACTGAATACGATCTGGTGTCAACTGCCTACCCCTCTTGGACAGTAAGTGTCCTAAGTAGACCACTTGCTGGACACAGAATTGAAGCTTCGAAGGGGACACCTTGTGCCCCATCTCGGCTAGAAAATACAAGACTGTAAGGGATGCTCGCTCGCAAGCACGTTCAGAACGGGCTGTGATCAGGAGATCATCGACATACTGGAGCAGGGCAGTGTCAGTTGGCATGTGAATGTTGTCTAGTTGTCTCTTGAGTGCTTGACTGTAAATACTAGGACTTTCTGTGAAACCTTGAGGAGCTCGTGTGAACATATAGCTCCTTCCATTTAAACAAAATCCGAAAAGAAACGGGCTGTCTGGATGAATGGGGACACTGAAAAACGCGTTCTTGAGGTCTATGACAGTAAAAAATGAGGCTTCGGAATCAATGGCTGTCAACAGGGAAGAGATATCTGGGACAACTGGATACTGGGGAATAATACATTTATTAAGTTCTCGGAGATCAATCACTAATCGATATACTGGAGGTGCATTCGGATCAGTACGTTTCATGACAGGAATGATCGGAGAATTACATACATTGGAGTCAGTTTCTACAACTACTCCTTGAGCCATGAGCTCGTCAATAATTTTGGATAAGGCTGCTACAGCCTCAGGTGGCAATCTGTACTGTCTGATACGTGGCAGGACTACACCTGGCTTGAGAGTCACACGATGGGGTGTGATTTACATAAAGCCAACATCAGTTGGACCTTGCGCCCATAGATGCTGCGGGACATTAGACAATCTCGGATCAAAATCTCGTAATACATAGTGACCCTTGAAGTCACGTAGGAACAATCGTATTCCTTCTGGGGAACAGCATATAACTGCACCTAATTCTTTCAGTGTTTTAATGCCTAATAGGTTTTCTGGACATGACTTAGTAAGTAACAGATCAGTAGTGCGGGACAATGGACCCACTTCTAGAGTAACTGGCTTTGATATTTCATTTACAATAGGTTTTCCTGAAAATCCAAGGGAAACATTTCTAGAGCCTGAGAGCGGAGCCCCTGGAACTTCGGCGTGACTTATAGTGGTCCTACTTGCCCCTGTATCAATCAAAAACTTTCTGTCTTTCCCTAATACTTGACTGTGAACATAGGGACCTTCTTGATCTACAGGTATCTCGATGAGAGGCAAGCCTACCTCCCTCTCTAGGCTGTTTCATGAATATGGCTGATACTCTGGATACTCGGACTGTGCATACTGGTACATCTGCTGTGTAACATGCTGTGTTGCAGCGATAGGCTGCGGTGCTGTAACTGTCTGTGGTGCATTCTGTGACTGAGGAGTCTGTGTAACTTGTTCTTGTCTCGGCGGACGTGGTCTTTCTTTAGTCTTACCGGTAGCTATGTTGTGTTTCAGAACTGCACACTCGTTTATAAAATGACCTGGCTGTTTACAATAATTGCATGTCCCTTTAACGGGAGCTGCAGGATGACTGGCTTGATTCGGACCCCTCTTCTGACTGTCTTGAGGAACAGATTGTGCAACTAGTACTTTCATTTTCGTGTCTTTCATACGTTTTCTCTCGTGATCTTGTTCTTCTCTGATTCTATTCTGGTGATATTGGAGCATCTGTAACATCTGGGACGGGGTATTAGCTTGCCAGGTACTTTCGACTTTCAAAACTCGGTTTTTAATTTGTGGACTTGAATTCTCGACTAATTTAGTAACAAAAAGATGAGGGTATGACTCACTACTTGTCTTGAGGCCACTGTTGATGCTAAAACATTTCTCAAATCTAGAATAAAAATCACTAGTGTCTTCGTCTTGTTTCTGTTTACAGGCTGAGATTGCATCCCAGTCTTCCTTTCTAGTTGTCAATAATCTGGGTAAAACTTGTATTAACAATTCTGGTAATTCTTTGCATTTATCTCCAAGACCGGTACCTGGTACTCGTGCCTTGTCTTCAGCTTCTAGAACTGCCCAATCGATCTTTTTCTCTCCCACCTCCCATTCTTTTTCTTTGAGTTTCTCATATACCCCTGCGGGCAACAGGACTTTTAACATTTTAATGATATCTGGATACGTGTATTCTCCCATACGGAGCATGTCTTTTAATTCTCGGTGGAACCCTGCTGGATCTTTATCATGACAGGGAATTAACTTTTTCATCTCTAAGAGTTCCATCTTTGTAATCGGGGTGTAAACAAACACTCGTTGCATTTCACCACCGTCTGTCTTAACTGGATGCACTTCTCGTAACGGATTCTGTCTGTCTATGTAAAAGGGTTTACTTTCTGGGGGTGAGACATGAACAAAATGCGGGTTCAGAAACGTTCTGTATTTGTGGCGCTGTTCTAGAATGACACTAATCAAATCGGTACCTAAACCTTTCCATTTATACTGGAGTAACTCGTTCAGGACATCATGTAACGGACCTGGATCAGAATGTTGACCCTCATACAATGTAATGAGGTGCTGGATCATATACATACCCGCCAGTCGCTGCTCGGCTGGGGGCAATTTCAGAAACATTTGTGCCACTATTTCGTCTGGAAAAGTGGTAGAATCAGTAGTCCATCGGACTGCTGATCGGACTAGTTCTTGTTCATGCATGGTACTTAACTCGCTATAACCGATTCGTGATTTCAGAATATGATCGGTAGCTTGAAATACTTGTTCTAGAGAACCTTGTTCTGGTGCTGGATGGTGAAAAATTGACTTGTGTTCTAGGCGCAAATGGCGATCTGGAAATCTAGATTTTCCTACATACGCTATTCTGTCGGGATTCTCGTCCTCTACCTCTTCTGTAGGAGAGTCGTTTTCTTTCTCGCTTACTTGTGCTGCTTTGCGTTGCACGTGTATCCTTATTATTTCTTTACGGATTTTCTTGTACATACTCTCTATACTACTGATGGTTCTGTGCTTACCCTCGGCTATATTATCACTCCACCTTGTCAGGGTTCTCATTTCGACTTGATCTTTGGTCGGATAATCTTGTTCCCTTATTAGACAATTAATCAGAAACTTTAATAGCATGAGCTGGACTTCAGCTTTTCTTTGGCACATGACATCACTAATACTTTCTGGATCATTCCCGGTACGGATGAAACGATATATTCTGTCTAGATCTTCTTTCATATCTGGTAGGGTGACTAGATACTCGGTCACCTTTCTTACGCGTAATGAATATAAAACCATACTATCCTCGCCTGGGACTGGATCATAGCCACATTCGGTAAGGGCTTTTCTTATTTCTGCAACAGACTGATACCTGGGCGTACGCTGTGACGCTTGTGCATGTAATTCGGCTAACGTTAAACGTTTGTGTGGCGGCGGGGTTTGAGGAGGACCTCCCCCTGCGGCCCCTAAACTAGAGTCGTCTACTGATGCTCTTCGTCCTGGCAGAGTGGGAAATGGAAATGCGGGCTGGACTTGTATGGCGGGCTGGACCGGGGGTACCGTAACAGGTACTCCGGTGTCTGGAGGAGCGGGAAGTGCCTGATTTACAGGGACTGACGAAGCGGGATTTGCATATTCTGGGACTGTGTCGTCCAAATAGGACGAAATGAAAATATCAGCTGCGGTCGGTTTGTGACGTAGCTTGGTCGGAACTAATGGTGGCGGGAAATTACTGGATGCCTCCGGGGTCGCTTTTGGCAAGCCCTCGGCAAGAAGAGGATACATACCCTTAATAAGAGCATGCCTCTGTCTGTCTGACTGTTCGGTTTTGACTCGTTCACCTATCTCGATTAATTCCCTTTCTTGGGCTCGTTCCAAGGATTCTCTACTTAATTCTGACTTTCTGATTTCTTTTTCGGTTCTTTTATGAGATTCTTTGCGCCATAACTCAATGGCGTCTTTCTGTGACTGTCTGGCTTTCTTTTTCCATAATGCTTCTTCTACTCTCATGATGCACTCGGCATCCCATGTACCCGATACGGGCCATCTATACTTTTCTTCTAACTGTTTGGTATACTCTACCCATAAATCTAGATATAGTATGGCGCTTATGCCATGCTTTTGATACATAAAATGACCTGGACTGTCCCTAGGGGGGACAGGAACTGCTGCTTCTAGCAGACTTTTTCTGGTTTTTAACTGACGCAGTTTTGAAAAGAGCGGCATGACTGAACTATAATCTGGACACAATACAATACACAATAAACACGATAATTACTTCGCACTCATACCACGACATTAAAATACATGAATAACATTCAGAATAACAGTTCGAACAGAATACTACCTGGAATACGGGAAACAGAATACATGAATTTTCTCGAGAACAGAACTGACTAGAACAGGAACTAGATGCACTGCTGAAACAGTACGAAACTTACCGGTCTCATACAGAGACACGTCAGGACCCGCATCCACCGAAGTGGACACTTCGTTTTGTGGGTCTGTGTACCACCAACCCACGGACCAGAGTCAATTAGATTGACCCTGTCTAGATACTACCCCAGCAACGGTACTCACCGGGCAGCAAGAACGGAAGGCCTCGGACGGGACTGGACTGCTTCGACGCCGGACGGACGAACTTCGGACTTCTGTTACGGGTGGGCCTCCGGATACCTCGGACCTTGGACTCTCGGCTTGGGCTCTGGTCGGGACTCGCCGCGTTCCTCCACCGCCTCGTCTGGATGCTGGACCGCCTCCTCCGTCTCCTCCGTGGGCCTGAGGGATACTTGAAGCAGAAATATCTGCACGTGCACGGTATGGTTCCGTCACGGCTGCAGAGGGTCAGGGGGCCGGCGTGGCTTCACCGGCGCGTGGGGAAAGGGCAAGTCCCTGTTCGGGCGCCATTATGTGGTAAATAAATAAATAATACCTCTCTTTTTGAATGCATAAATGAATAACAGATAGCTCAACAAATAAGAGTCAAGATTCGAGGTAGTAGGAGTTTTGCAGGTTTAATACAGCATAAGGACAGGAACAGGACAACCTGCACAGGAATAGGATGGCAGGGCCCGGCAGCTGCCGGGACAGGATCTGGGATGAGCGCGCTGACTTTTAATAACAATACACGAACATATATACTAAAACAGTTGCATTACAATACATATGATAGGCGGAGCAGTGGGTGTGGTCAATAGCAGTCGCGAAAGATAAGGGTGAAAGTAGGTGTAACAGAGGCGTATACATAGACATGTGATGCAAACGTAACAGAATATGTCATGAATGGGGCGGAGACATGGAGGGGGCTACCTAAGGAGCCGGGACCTCTGACCTAATGGTGCGCGCAAACTTGGCAATGACGTGTTACTAGGAGAAGCTGGGGGCTTCGAACTCTGTGCTAGGAGCAGAGACTGAAGTCTGGAGAGTCAGGGCGACATGTACCTAAGAAGTATCTAGTATCTGATGTTTAGAGAACATGTTGATATGAACTAAGAGTCAGGAGGGGAGAGGCTAACGGACTCTAAGACTGGAGCATGCATTATTCTACATGTAGTGCGTGATGAAGAATATTAAATGACCATTAAATGCAGTATTTCTCTTACATGGAGACGTAAAGGCTAGACAATGACGGAAACTATTGATGCAGTTCAGTAGCTTAGGAATGCAGAGAAGGAGGACTGAACTGATTACTGGAATCATAACATACTCTTGGCAGACTCAGAGGCAGAGCCAGGCTGAGCCGGGCACTGCGAGGCAGGAAGTAAGTGAAGGGTCAGGGATACAGGTGGGGGCTGTATCGCTCCTCAGCGAGGCTCAGGAGACAGAAGCTGAATCTGGTGTCCAGGCCCTTTTGAGGCCTAGAAACGGGGACTTTACAATGGAATAACGTGCACACTGAGAAACGTGGCAACGTAGCTTTGCATAGGCCTGATATTCGTAGTATTCACGAGAACTGGAAACTGACATACTAGAGATGGACACAACTGTAATTGCGTCTTTAATCGAACATAGGGAATACATATGCATATTAATCATGCACAGATAACATATGATGGAGGACGCGTAGGGACACAGAACATGGCAAAATTTACTTTTCCACAGACTACTGAGTTGTAGCTCAGTGTTGCAGCAGCGCTGGTTTCTGAAGCTTGGTGGCTCACCCATATTTCCCTGCCTGGTCTTCTCAGTCTATTTTAACTTTCACTACGAATACTCACAATGGCAGAAGGCTTGGATGGCAATACTAAAGACTGAGATTCTAAAGGGAATCTGAAATGTTCCAAACATTCCTCACATACCCTGGATACACCGGCTAAAGGTAGTCTTGACGCTGCCTCAACTCTAGCAGCTATATTGCTCAAGCTCAATACTGTCCATGACATAGCTCAAAGTACTAAAACCAATATAGATCTACCTCAGGTGGCGGTAGCAGCAATTCATAATGACCTTAAAGATCTCTCTTTACGTGTTTCCAATGCTGAGACAAGAATAAATTGTGTAGAAGATTATAAAAATAAACAAGTAAAACACCTTTAAAACTTGGAACGCTCCATTACATCATTAAGGAGAGATCTAACAGAGCAGGAAGATCATATTCACAGAAGTAATCTTCGTATTTTTGGATTACCGGAGGAGAGTGAGAATTCTGCTCCTTCCATAATTGACTTCTCTCTTACTTGGATTCCAAATGTCCTGCATCTTTCTTTCAAACAAGAATTTGAGATAGAAGAAGCGCATAGAGTTCCAACTTTCAAACCCAGAAGTTTGTCTTCTCCAAAGCCATTGATCTTTAAACCTTTGCAACATCAACATACTGAACAGATCTTAGCACAAATGAGGAAGATCAAGACTGTTCAATGGAAAGGTCATAAAATCTTTTTTTCACACGATTTTCCAAGAGATACTGTTTTTCGTTGCAAAGGCTTCCTCAATATACATAGGAGGCTTTCTGATATGGGAATTCCGCTTTCTTTTTCTGGGTCTTCAAGATTCCGCCCACAGATTTTTTTATGAGCCCGCAGATCATTCTACATTCCTGGACAATCAATCTGAATCTCATATGGACTCAGACTTTTTACCTGGTCCTTCTCGCTCCTAGCCAATCAGATCTAACATTGACTCGAAGCGGGCAACATCTTTAACTTCCAAGAAGGCTAAAAATAGTGTGCCCGTCTTGGGGAAAGAGTAGAGTTGGTCCCTTCTATACTCTTCATACTAGGCCTTCATTTGTTTCCTTGTGATTTGGGGGCAGGCACGGTCTGGGTCAGTCCAACAATCACCCAAGCCCATATTGGTCAGTAAAGATTTTATGTGTGCAAACCAAGGGAGTATAACTGCACCCCGGACTGACATAACCTCCAATAACTCCTCCCTATATGTCAGGAGTTCAGGGGTGGACCATAGGCGACGCCAATACAATAAAGGTCTAAGACTCGAAGTGTCTGCAATCGCCATTAAACCTGAATCTAATCGTAACGGGATCAGCGGGGTACTCGTTGGTAATCTGTACAGCTGTCTAAGGTATTGATTTTCTACCTTTAAAAGGGAATCAAGTTTGGAATGTCCCCATAGCTCGGCGCCATATAATGCGCCCCCTCGTGCTTGAGCCTTATACATTTCTAGTGCTGGGCTGACTGCTCTCTTGCTTGATCTACTAAAGACCTTCATTAGGCCACCTGTCGATTGAGCTAATTTTAATGTAGACTTAGTAATATGAGCTCCCAATCCATATTTTCAGTAATGGTAAGACCCAGGTAGATGAAGGATGAAACTCTTTCCAGGGGTTTCCCATTTAATTGAGGGTTTGAATGAGAACTTTTAGAACTGTTGAACGCCATATATTTAGTTTTCTGTAAGTTTATATCTAGACCTCTTTCGTTACAGAGCAGCTCAAATTAATTGAGAACCCTCTGAATCCTCATGGGAGATTTTGATACCAAAAGAGTGTCATCAGCAAACATCATTGTTGAAATTCGGCGGGACGCTAGCTTAGGGGCATCAAGGTCTTTTTCAGTTGCCAGTTCATCGATCAGCCCGTTGATGTAGAGACTAAATAACGTCGTGCTAAAACGCATCCCTGGTGTACACCATGTTTAACAGGTATTGGAGCTGTGAGTTTTCCATCCCTTCCAAATCTTATTTGTGCATAATTATCTTCGTGCAATCTCTTGAGAAGTTGGATCAGATATACCGGGACCCCATCTTGTTAAGAACTGACCATAGCTTTTCCCGTGGCACCAGGGCAAATGCCAACCTCAGGTCTACAAAAATTAGATATAAACTACCCCCCTGGAGGCAGACAGTCTTCCAGTACAAGAGCTGTAGTCTTAGTACTTGGTCCCGGGTTGATATTGTTTCCCTTAACCCTGCCTGGAGGGGGGACAGTACCCCTTTTTCTTCCATCCAGGATTGTAGCCTGGCTAGCAAGACCCGTGCAAATAATTTTTGGGACATGTCTATTAAGCTAATAGGTCTGTAATTTATTGGCGAGCGTGGGGAACCTTTTTTGAAAATTGGATTATCTCCGTGCCCAGCCAGCTGGAGGGTATCTTCATGCCCTGTATTATGGCATTAAAAAGGCCACAAAAATAGGGAAGCAGATGGCTGGTTCGCTCATATATACGTCCCCGGGGATCTTATCCAGACCTGGGGCTTTACCCGGTGCTATTTTTAGCAAGGCACCCTCAGTCTCCTTTAGGGTTATGGATATACTTGGGCTACTACCTGGGTATACATCATGTTCTGGGCTTCTTGCAGTGCCATCCCCAGCCAATTCCATAGGGGACCGGGCAGTTAGGGTTCCCTCAAAGTCCTTTTCCTCAGCATAGAGGTTTTCAAAGTGCACCCGCCATACCTCTTCATCCAGGTTCGATTTGATCGCGGATTTGGGGGTAGAAGAATCTGAATTAACAATACTCCAAAACTTCCTCATATCTCTATCCCCCAAGGCCATTTTCAGGGAATCCCAATTTTCCCATTCCCACCGCTGTTTAGCTTTTTGGACCGTTGTTTTCTATGACTTTCTTGTGGTTTTGATAAGGGGGCAGTTTTTAGCTTTGAAAGATGCCACAATTGCTTTTTTAGCCCTACGACATTGGCTGTTGTACCAAGGATGACTAGGGGGCCTGACCGGTCTAGGGGAAGTGTTGGGGTAAAAGAAGGCCAATGATACATCCCTTAATTTACAGTAGTTTGTATCGACTGCTTCCAAATCTAGGTCCTCACTACCTTGGTATAAGGATGACGCCTCTTCAAACACAGGAATTAGCGCTTAATACAAGATACTCATCTTATCCTGTGATTGGAGGAAATTGGTCCACCGTACTCTCCTCCTACAGTTTGAAATAATTAAGCTAGGGTGGGTATGGCCAGCTATGGCAGTGTTTTGGGGATTTAGGGCTTTTATTTCTATTATTAGGGCATGATGATCACTATCCAATCGTGTAGTACTATTAAAATCAATCATCCTGTCCCAGGAGTTTGAATCAATTAAAATATAATCTAATATAGACCCACGTTTCTTGCTATAGAAGGTATAGCCATTAGATGAATCAGAGCGTGATCTCCCATTACACGCTCTTAATGAATGTTTTAGAACAAGGCAGTTCATCTGGATTGCTAAGGGGGACCAACTTTTTACTATTGGGCATCTGGATTCTGGGTTTGCCAGAGAGAGATCATCTTCCCCTACATTTTCAAGAGACAAGCCCTCAAGAGGCTCAAACTGACAATTAAAGTCGCCTCCAACAACAACCATTTGATTTGGGTCTATAAGGCATAAAAATGTAGATAAAGCCTCTACTGTATTAGACTCTTTACCCCTAGGGGTCGACCTAGAATATAAATTGATTAAAGCAATGGGAGGCTTGGAGCGGAACTGTAGTAGGACACATAGAATGTCCAAAGAGCCTGTTTCGAATTGTACAGCCTTACAACCTAGGTGAACCCCTATCCAGGTCATGAACTCCCCAGACGGTCTCCCTACACCGCCTGTTATACCTGGGTTGCTAAAAATAGCATAGCCAGGGTTAGTTACCTCCTCGCATGCCCACGTCTCTTGGAACATGCAAACCTCATGTTGACTGATAAAAGACACCCAGTCAGGGTCACCCATTTTGTTTTTGATACCTCCCACATTCCATGACAGGACCTTAGTTACCTGTCTGTCTTGTGGGGGAGTTTTGGGCAACGCTATAATGGGTAACTTCGTTAGGGAAGTTATCAGACCAGTATCGACCTCAACTGGAGACCCTATAGTTGGGTGATATTCAGGATTTTCCCACTGGGCACCAGCTCCACTAGGGATAGTACTACTAATGCTAGTGGAGCCGCTCATGCTTCTACTAGCTAGACCATGCCTGTTACGAGAATGTACCCAACTGCACTTAGTCCACCGCTCCTGGAATAGAGGAGAATTATTCTCCTTATTGCAAGGGGGGACTCCATTTAGTCAGTCCACACCATCTAATGGGCTAAATCTGTTACCAGTCGGGATATTAAAGCAAGAATGGGTAATCCAATGTGGTCCTCGTGTAAATGGTATACAATTTTTAAATACAGGTCTCCTTCCCGTCCCCTGATAATGATTACATTTTCTAGGCCTGTTTGGGGGATAGAAGTAACTTAAATGAAGTGGTAAAATGCTACCCGAGTTCCCCCCATACTCTGTTGCTAAAATGCTTTGAGCTATCTCAGGATTCCTAAAATTAATTATTATGCATTCCCCTTGTATGTCTTGCTTCGCTCGCCTATCCAACCCACCCTTCTGGTTGTTAGGATCTCATCCGAAATCTCATACCCCTGGTTGCTATTATTCGCTAGCCAGTTAACGCATTAACTTTCTAGCTGGTATGGTCACCTTAAGGTATATCATTTTGTTTTGTATTTTCAATTAATCATTCACTTATTACTCTTGCTATAGGTATCTTATTTTTAACCTTATTATTATTGATTTTTACCTTCTCCTTCTTATTCTTTATTTTTGCTTCTTTTACCTATGAAGTATGCCTAAATGCTTTATATTATTTAATGATTTTCATGTTCACTTATGAAATATGTTTTTTCTCTGCTAATGTTCTCCTATTTCTTCCTATATTTCTTTTGTTCTGATCTCAACGCCACTTTTTTTCTCTGAGACATCTCTATTAATTGGTGCTCTTTGCTAGCTATTACTTGATAGTTATATAGAAATTTTATAATATTGTACATATCAATTTAAAATTAGATTGAATGATCTACTAAAGATTAATTGATGTTTGTATAGTTAGATTTATTTGCTTTTTACAGTTATGACTTGCTTACTTATGAAATGTCATCTTATAGCAAATGTTCCATTTACATAATTTTTAGCTTCCTTCTATCTGATATTGTATTCCAAATGACTGGCTTTGTTTATGAAATTGTTCTCCTATTAATTAGATAATTGCTTTATAGATTCTTTTCTATAGGTAAGTATTCTAGATTCTAGATTCTACCTTCTACCTTTAATCTGTTTTCCTTTACCTTTGTTTTCTTTCTTTTTTGAAGTTTCGTCATATGTTACTTTCCTCTGATCACCAATGGAATGCGTAATTATCTACCAAGATTCCACTACTATTTTATACTTCTAATTTGTTATGTTCCTAGTACCAATGTTAGGTCAGTATGAGTTGCACCATTAATACTCATGCTCTTAGACTACTATTTCTTGAGAATGGTATGGTTATCCTATTGTTTTCTACATATCAACTTGCAATTTATGTAAATGATATTTATCGATGGTCTGAAGTATGCTAGAGCTAGCATTTATATGCTAATATAGTACTGATTTGTTTGATTACGGAATGTTGTCTCTTTGCAGATGTTCCTCTTACATTATAGTTATGTAGTCTTTTGTTACTAATAATCCTCGATATGAGCATTTTTTCATACAACAAACTTTGTTCTGTTGCTCTGTGGTTTGCTTATGTTTGAGCTGTCTACATCGATGATGGTAGCCTCTGCTCTTGCTCATACATGTAGATTCCCCATGCAATTTGTCTCTCACATACATCCCCTTGTGGGGTTGGGCTTCAATGTTGCTCTGGACTTCTCTGGAGTACATTTGATCCCTCTTCTCTTCTTCCTACTCTTTGTTCCTCTCTTTTATCCTCTCCTTAGTATTGGATATCTGCTTCACTCCCTTTGGTTTTTAAGTATATTTTCATTGTCGTTATACTCTTTCACCAGAAGTATTTACTTTTTAAGATCTACTTATACAAATGCCTGGTATAAATGTAGTTTCCCTCAATGTTAGGGGTTTGAATCACCTGGTTAAAAGGACTAAGATTTTAGATTATTGTAAGAATGTATCTGGTGATTTAGTCCTACTACAGGAGACTAAGACAGGTTTTAAAGAACCTCTTCTCATGAGAAGAGATTGGGTAGTCGATGTTACATGTTCTGAGGCTTCAGGGAAGAAAACAGAGTTATTACTCTTATCTATAAGAGATCAGGTTTATCTATAGTTGCAGCTGAACATGATACTTATGGAAGATGGTTACTTACCCGTCTGACTAATAACTCATATGATCTACATATTTTATGAACCTTGATTCTCCGAATATAGATGATCCAGTTTTCTGGCGTGTGATCAATACAAAATGTTCTGGCATTCCTCAAAATTCAAGAACAATTGTTAGAGGAGACTTTAATCTCCCTTTCACCCCTATTCTGGACAGGCACTCTCCTTTTAAATTCTGATCCCCCTAGAGCACACAAACATTTACTTAATAAGTGTTCGTCACATCATCTCTTGGATGCTTGGAGATGACACAATCCGACTGGCAGTGATTTCACTTTTTTCTCTTCACCTCACTCTAGTTTTTCTCGCATCGATTATCTCCTGGTTAACGCTTCCCTTTTAAAACAGACTATGAATGTAATGATTCATCCAATAATTATTTCTGACCATGCTGTAGTCTCATTTACTCTTCTTAATGTTACGGATACTAAAGGACCCCATAATTGGCGTCTAAACACAGAGCTCTGGAGGATATTTCTGAGATTAAGGAACTTAATGACAAGATTGTTCGTTTTTTTCAAAGAAAATGAATCGTCAGTTGACTCTCCGATAATCCTATGGGATGCTTTTAGGTGGTCTATAAGAGGCCACATTATTTTTTAAATGGGCAAAAAGAACAGTGACATTAAGAAATCTCTTCAGACTCTAGAGGACGATTTTACGTGTAAAGAGGAATTATATAGACACTCTAATATAAAACTCTCTAGCAAGATATTAAACATTTAAAATACTCCTTCAACTCCATAGTTACTAAAAGAGCTTATATTCGACTACACTCTCAAAAATGTCTCAATTATTACTACTGAATAGAGCTTGCAAATTGTTACCTGCCACCCTCGAATTTCAGAATTTCAATACTAATTGTGTTTCCCATATTACTGATCAAAATGGTTGAAGAAAGTTTCATACTCAAGAAATTCTTGGAGTTTTTCGAGAATTCTATGAAAATGTATATACTCCCCTAAGTCAATGTACTGAGCCCAAATGCCAGCAATTTCTTAACTCTCTTCATAATACTACTATCTCGAATGATGATAGGATCGAGCTGGGTAAGTCAATAGAGATTGACTAGATTATTAAAGCTATAAAGGTTACGTCTTCAGGGAAAGCTCCAGGGCCGGACTGCTTACCAATTGCCTTTTATAAAACATTTACTTCTTCCATAATTGAATACCTTAAAAAGATTTTTGACAATCATGTTCTTTCTGGTGAGGTTTGGGTACTGCTGATTAGGCAACTATTGTAGTCATCCCAAAAGAAGGTTAGGATAGTTCTGATTCAAAAAACTTCTGGCCCATTTCCTTATTAAATATAGAGGCAAAAATCTTTGTGAAAATTTTAGCAAATCGTCTTGAACGTCATATTCCTAATCTCATTCATGAATCCCAAACGGGCTTTGTCAAAGGTAGGCTTGCTAGAGATAACGTTTGTATGTTCTGTCATATTTTTTAAAAAGCTAAACTTTCTCAATTGCCATCTGGGGGGTTTGCATTTGATGCCGAAAAGGCATTTGACAAGGTCTCTTGGCCTTTTTTTACATGTTAGAATCTCACAATCTTGGTAGCTCTTTTATTAATATGGTTATGGCTCTTTATCCACAACCAAAGGCTAATATTAGGATTAATGGTACAACGTCCTCCTTTTTTAATCTTCATCAAGGCACTAGAAAGGATGCCCACTTTCACCTCTTCTTTTTCTTTTGTCTATTGATCCGCTTCTCTGCTTACTTAATCTGAACCCGGACATTAAAGGTTTCCGATTCGGAGCGCATACACTTAAAATGGCCGTTGACGATGTTCTTATTTTCTCAGAAGATATTGATTCAGTGATTCCTTCCATTACTAATCTTATTCATACTTTTTCAGTTTCTCAATATACTCTTAATAAAGAGAAAACAGAATTGTTTCCTTTAAATTCTTTGTGTCTTCCGTCTCACTTGGGTAACTCAGGCTTTAAGTGGCAATTTACTTTATATTTTATTTTCATGTGATGTCTGTATTGATGACTGCTCAAAGCACCTTAAGGCAGAGTACCACCACCGACAACAACTATGCAAGTGACACCTGAGTCAATCCCAGGACTCACATCCTGCTTTAGTCTTCCATGCACTGCTCAAACATTTTCTTCTAGTGTATAACCCACTGCTATGAGCTAGCACAGCTAGTAACTTGTTCTTATGTGGACAATCTGTCTGGAGAACTGACTTTGAGAAACCCAACACTTTGTTTCTGTATCTTTGTATCAATCTTCTGCCTCTGGAGACATCTTCGTTTATAAAGACCTTTTCCTTCCTGACAGTTCCATGCAGTGATCAGTTCCCTTCTGAGTTAATTCAAGAAGAAGAACTATTTACTGTGCAAAGATATTACAAATCATTTCATTATTAATTGGTCACTCACCCTCTTGTCCCTTTCTATGTAAAACAAATATAAGGAAATTTCCTGAAACATCCCAGCCTTTCATGTGCTTTAAAGATTCAAGAGTAGAACGTGTGCAGCATAAAGGACTATATGAGGAAACTTAAGAAAATACAGGGAACGATTTATTTAGTTATTCTTAGAAAAGCAACTCCTTTTTGAATTGGAGGTCCTAATTGAATTGGAAATAGGTGAAAGTAACTTTTAGGGTTGTTACATTTTAATTTTTTTATAGGTCCTTGTCCTTCTCATCCAATTGTATACAGTTTGCACAATTCTGACATTCCTCTTAGCTTACAAGCGTTTCTCTCTATGCTTTTGAAGCAAGCAAGCTTTTTGAAGGCTGTTTCATCATACGATTCAAAGAAAAATTAGAATAATGAGAAAAAAATTAGTAACCATATTTGTAATGGTATGTAACGTTTACAACTAAATTTTTACAACGCACTACCATTACAACGCAGGCATTACCACGCATACCATTACAACGCATTGCGCTGGGGGGCGCTCTAGGATAGGGAATAAGTTTAATTTTCTATCCAACACCTTCCCTAGTGTCCACGGGGACTGGAGTTGGAATAGAAAATTATACTTACCACTATCCAGCACCTCTAAGCGCTATGCGTTGTAATGGTATGCGTGGTAAAAACCACGTTGTAAAGGTATGCGTGGTAAAAGTATGCGTTGTAACGTCATACATCCATTTGTAATATATTGTGCATGGAATTTTACATTTCAGTTAAGTTAAAGAAACCTGGAAATAGAGACGCAAGGCCTTCCCCTGCTGCAATGTCATGCCAAGTCCAGAGCTGATATGCTAGTTAAATAACAACATTTAACAAGTGATTGAAAACGTGCATGTTACAGTGTAATAAAGACAAACAAAATTAATGTAACAAGCTTAAAAACTGACCCTTCACTTATTCCCTATTTCATCAGGATCTCACAATACATATTGATATAAGGGCCTATGCCAGTGGGAAGTTGCTTGGAGGAGCAGTTAAACGTGTTAGTTATCTAAGTAATACTGACCAGTATCAATCTAAAACCTTCTTCCCTACAACACTCCCTTACTGGAAGAAGACACACATTTTTTCTCACACTGATTTCTCAGTTGGAAATATCAATGGAACAAAGAAATATCGACAACAGACTACAAAATACAAACTAATGGCCATCAGAATTCACATCCGTTAAGTACAGCACAAATGCACTTGAAAATTCAAAAAATATAGCATACATCATTTTTCTCTCTTTACTGCTGGGAGGCTGCACATCTTCTTAAATTTCCAACAAATGAAACTGTGTAACCTTTAAAAGAAAGTGTTTAAAAATCACTGTCTAATCAATAAAGTCCAATATAGACCTCCACCATGCAGATAGAAAATAAAATCATTAGATTATGGCCAGTTTCCATTCTGGGATCCTAAAAAATCTTCCCAAAATCGCCACACCCAAAAGTGTACTAAATCAGGACATTCCTAAAACATATATTCCCAGATCCCCCTAAACACTTATGCGTCCATATGCTCTTGTTAAAATCAGGGCATATTTTACTGTACAAAAAACTGTAAATAAAAGCAGATGCATTGAATGTGACAAAACTTACAGCAACTCTCTAAAAGGTAGGTCCATCTTCGAAGATCGATATTAATACTGAATTACTAAGCATTTTTTCTGCATGTGCTTATTGTTATTGTCTCTACAAATAAAAGTGGCTTTCACAAGTGAAAGCCGGGTCTGGGGGCTTAGTGGACTAATTCATTCACTGTAAGGGCCTGTGTTTGATCTCATGGTCACAGGTTTAATTCCCAGCGGGTCAACTCAGAGTTTCATCCTTCTGAGGACGATAAAATTAGTACATTGACTTGGGTAACGATAAACATCTGTTGTTCAGTTCCAAGATACCTTTGGGTGAACATGCGCTTTACAAATACACATGTTATGTTTATGAAATAAGGCCCTTCCCCTGTTTGTTTTTAAAGACATTACACAACTAGCAAGTTCTTTCATCCAATTTTCAAAGAAAATCCCAAATATGAGATATTTTCAGAGGTGAGCTGAATTTATAAACTTTGGAGAAAGTTTTTAGCTAACCACCTAACCCAAACTAACATAGGACTTTGGCCACATTGTTTCCATTGTTCATATCGACCATGCGTGATGAATAAATATAATTGAATTTCCTCAGCATGCACTACAGTGGTAAAAGATCGAAATCTTTAAGTAATGTAGAATTTCCTTCAAGTCATAAATTACTATATTGGAAATTAAATCCTGTTTAAATTGAGACGCTGAAATTTGAACATTAGTACAGTACTCCACCAGATGAGGCAGAGCACACTCACCATTTGCTGCAGCGGTAAAAAAAATATTTCTTCTCATGCAAAGCCATTTATCAAACCAAATTCAAAAGATAAGTCTTTGAGTTGTCTCTTTGAAGAACCATTTATTAACTCCAATGGAGTGATCCGGAGCTGATTTGGGTATTGTGGAGAAACCAATGTTTAATAATACTAATATGCCCTGCAAAAGAGTTGGAATGGTATCGCATATGAAAAGTGCTTTGATATTTAAAGCGAAGAGCAGTTATTAGTAGCCCCAAAAGCAGCAGCTGGCCCTAATCCCCAGCCATCTTTTGAGAAACAAACCTATTAGCACATATTGTTATGAGTACACGTTTTAAAGAAGAAAGGATTCATATATTATCCATATTAAAAGTATTCATGTGTCTTTGTATACACCTCTATAAAAATCCCGAAATTGCCTGAATCACAGTGGATTGGCTAGATTTAACAGCCTTCAATAAAACAACAATGCTAATAGTTTATTTTCAGCCTACAGATCAACTTATTTTGTACTACACCACTCATTCACCTTGTTTCTTCTTTTTCTCTTGAGAGTGTACTGTTTATTTATACAGTATAGAAATATGCAGCCTCAATATAGTGGTCAGATAAAATTCCTGCTCTCGGGACATCGCTACGTAATATTTGAAAGAAGGCTGTTTTTTTACCGTTACAAGATTTGCACTTACTCTATAAACAATGGGGACAGCTCCAAAAGTCATTTGTGAGTATATGAAGTAGCATTACAAGAATATTAATTCATGAACAAATAAATGCCACTGTGAATTGGCACTAAAATGTCCAACTCCCTATTAGTTTAAGTACAGAAGGGACAGCCCTCTCCGTTTGTACTAATTGTATATGATTAATCCAGGAATATTTTCATGTTATTCCCATTTTTGATGCGCTGGGGCTAATTTCATAAAAGGCTATTAAGAGCATGTGAGGAGGTACTACACAAGTGCTACTTGATGTGTAAATTAATGCTTTTGTAAATCAGCACCAAAGATTTGACAAGCCCATTTCCAAGTCTTCCTCAAGATGAATGTACCCATTTATTTGCCTTCAGAAGGCAATTTTTGTTGGACTGCATCAGTGCCCAATTCGCAAAGTGAACCGTAAATTTGCTCTCCTAAAAGTACCATTACTCAGGAGTACTGCTGTCCGATGTTCCTAAATTCACAAAACTAAGTAATACATCTGGAAAGCTCTGCCCAACAATCATAGCTTTTTGTGAGTACCACTGAATATGTCAAATGAATTTTGCCCCAATGTGTATTTGAACTTATTGTGCAATTATGGTCTTTGGAAAGACAACACAATATGAAAGTGCACGTTTTTTCTTTCCTTCTTTTTTTCTCAAAAGGTAAAATATTTTACCTGGGGAGAACACCCTTCCTCACACCCCCAGAAATTTGGGGGAATTCCCCTCAAAGTCCCTCCATATAATGGAATTTATTTTGCGCTCTGCTTGAGTAAAACTCTGACAATCTCCAGAGGTAAAAGACGGATATGAGTTATGTTTTCGCCAAACATATGAATTGTGGGTGCTATCACACCTAGGGCCCGATTCCTCGTTTGGAAGGCCTCCAGACTGGTTCCGAAATTAGCCAATCCGATTTGGTGCCTATGTTTCCGACCGAATCGTCCCCTATTCCAAGTACGATTTGAAGATCTTGTCCACGCCGACCAAATCATTTCTGAACCGGATCCTGTCAATTTGACTCATTCGCAGCTGATTTGTGCCTCGCAATGGAGCCGGCTTCCAAACGAGAGAGTATGATGTACGATTCGGACAGCCATATTGACTTGGCTTTGTCAGCATGAAACGGCTGTGGGAATTGGTCTTCGGAGGGCCATGGCAAGCCCCCCTCCACCCGGGGTCCCCAAATTGGTCACAAGGTGGTACCCATGGGTCCCCCCTTTCTATGCATGAAGAGTGTGGTGGGCACCATGGGGTGCCTGCCACAGGGTGCATGCCTTTCCCCAACCACCCCTTTTTGCAATGGGAGCTTGTGTACGCGCTTGGTAAATGGGTTCCCATTGAGTTCAATGGGAGTCTGAGCGAACCGTGTCTGTCACTATACGGACACATCTAAATCGGTCACTCGGACTCCTGGAGCATGAGTCATTTGGAAAGCTCTCCAGATCCGAGTTGCCAGAATGCTTTCCAAACAAGATCACAATCGGGCCCTAACTTAGCAAATCACACCTTGATTGCCTTGATCTGGCCTCTCCCTAATCTGTTGGGTGGGACTTGTAACTGAAAATGTACGTACATTTGGCAGGGAGTTACACATTAATAAAACCATTTACACCTGGCAGGAACCCCTCTGTGTATAAATTTCCAGCAGTAAACGTAGATGTTCAACTGTTTATAACTTTGGGAATTACGGCCACAGAATTTAGTGTCTCTTATTTAACAAGGTGCAGTTTGCTCTCTACTCATAACTAATCCAGCTAAATAATTCTGTGTGGTCATTCTGATGTTCATCAGTACACTAATTCGCACTTAAACTGGGCAGTGAGCAGCCGCGGCCGGCAGTGGGAGTACCTGCAGGGCGGTGACGTGGGGAGGAGGAGGGGCAAGGTGGGGGGTAGTTATGAATGGATTACGGAGTTTGACAGGTAAGTAGACATTTAACTAAATAAAACGAATTTCGTTGAGTGCACTGCATCACCAAACGCGGCTGGCAGTGAATGCTCAATAAAACAGTTGTCATTGTATCTAACATAATCAGGGAGTGGACTCAGCAAACAACTCCCTCAAAAGAGGTGCACAGGGAAACATTCCTGTGCTTTTTGTCTATCTGTGTATCCAAGATCACTAGCCCCTCTATCGAAATGGCTAGGAAAATCTTTGAGACCATTCCTGCCCCCCAAGTCAAAATACCCTCCCAAAGGAGTGTAAAATATAGAACACACCTCATGGATAGCCTATGTTTTTCACTTGCCATAACACATGTTCCATAATGCAAACATGAATTCTTTGCTTTGCATTGGACATGTCGCCATGCATATGACTATTCCATATTTGTATATTAACATCAATGTATGACCCCTCCAGGACAACTGACAATGTTTGCTTTGCATAAACCCTCCTTTAATTAAGAGGCCTCCTGTGCAAATACTTCCTTCTTTACAGTTTTGCAGCATTTGATTATTCTTTTTTTTTTTTTTTTTTAAATCTTTTTTTTGAAAGTTTTTGCTGTTACATACAGGGCACGGCATTATTACAGACAAAATATATCACAATGAGAGAAAAAGCAAAAAGAACAGCAACAATAAAAAGAGCAGCACCCAGCTGAAAAATAATCAAAAATAGCAGTCCGTGTTCTGAGACCATAAATCTAGTCAAAAGAGGTTTTCATTCTATAATTTTCCATAACCTCACTTATATACAGTTAAATCATAATCAGCTGTCTATCTTTTATGTCTCTCACAGTATTACAATAGTAGCATTTGATACCTTATATGTTATCCTAAATCACCCGAGTTTTACTCGCATCTAATTTTTATTCTATTTCACCCTCTTTCCATCGTGTAATGGGGCCCCATATAAGCTTACCCAACTTCCTTCCCCTTTTCCCTTTCCGTGCATAGATCTCTTTCTCCACATTATATGTTGTTATTAATTTGGCCAACCAGTTATGAAAAGTAGGGGGAATAGGATCGATCCATGCAGACGCTATACATAATCTCATAACTGATAGTGCTACAAATAAAAATTCCCTCCCGCTTGGTAGTTGTTCATCCTCCAGATTCACTCCTAATAATATTGTTCCAGGAGTTAGCACAATTTCAGTTCCTAGAATGTTGTTTATGAAGCCTTCGATATCTTTTTTAAGTGAATATAGATGAGGACACGTTGCAAATACATGTTTTAGATCAGCTTCCAGACTTCCACACCTATAACACTTAATACCCACAGTACCTCCCCATTGTGCTATTTTTGCAGGGGTATAATATAAATGATATAACGTTTTATAGTGTTGCGCCTGCAATGGTGCCGAGCATAACAGAGAATATCCCTTTTCTAAAGAGATACCAAAGCTTTCCCCGATAATATTAAGATTGTCTTTCCATTTTTCATTCCATTTGTCATAATTATCCTGTTTTGATTTTATCAATTCAGCATAAAACCTCTTGATAGTACAATCTTCCCCTGATTGAACCACTTCCATAATCGGATCGTGCCTAAAGCCCAATGGACCTCCCTTTTTGCTCAACAAGAAGCTCCTAATTTGTAAGTATTTAAAAAATTGCCTGGTGTCTAGCTTAAATCTAGCCTGCAATTCTGAAAATTGAAAAACCCCCTGTTCTCCCATTACATCCCCTATACTTCTAATTCCCTTACTTTCCCACTCAATAAATGTGGAACCCGAGAAAATCTCTTGTGGAAGATTTGGATTATCTATAAATCTAGTGTATACATTATATTTGCCCAAGCCTGACCTTTTAATAAAGCTTTTCCAAATTGTATATGCTGCTATAAGCGTCTTAAACGTTGTCCTTTTGTAATAACTAGCCTCTGTGAACTTCAGAAACACATTCTCCACTTCTGTTCCCAAGGTTAGTCCATAAATTGCCAGTGTTCCAAATTCGCTCCAGCCTTCTGACTCTGCCCCTCCCAGCAAACCAATCATATTTTGAAGAGCTGCCGCCCAAAAATAAAGCTTTAATTCTGGTACTCCCCAGCCTCCCCTCTCTCTCGGGAGTGTCATGAATCTGAGGGCTCTTCTACTTTTCCCCTTTGCCCAAATGAATCTATTGATTATGTACTCTAATTTTTTTAATAATTTGACATCAAATAACAAAGGTATGGCTCTGAATAGATATAAAAATTTTGGGAGAACCAGCATTTTTATTATATTCGTCCGCCCCACAATTGACATGTGCAAGTTGTCCCACCTGTCCAGGTCTTTCTCCACTTTCTTAATTAAAGGGGAAGTATTCTTCTCTACTAAAGAGTCCAAATCTGCCAAGATAATTACCCCTAAGTATGTGCCTGCCTGCGTCACTCGGTTATCTGTACAGATAGTACAAGAATTTTTAATTATCTGTGTTTTGGATGTATTTAATTTATAACCCGATATCTTTCCAAATTTCATCGCCTCAATTTCCACATACTCTATAGATTCAGTAGGGTTAGGAGTGATTACAGCGACATCGTCTGCATAGGCTAAGATTTTACACTGCCCGATGAGTGTTGTTAAAGGTGTAATCATCTCAGACGCCTCTATTCTACGGATTAGTGGGTCCATATATATAGCAAACAAAAGCGGTGAGCAGGGGCACCCCTGTCTTGTACCCCTTTTTATTTGAAATTGCCCCGTGTTCCCAGCATTCACACGTAAAGTTGCTACCGGGTTTAAATATAGAGTCTGTATTGCTTTAAGATATCCCTGTTTAACACCTGTTCTCTCTAATGCATACCAAAGGTAATCCCAGGAGACCCGATCAAATGCTTTTTCTGATTATTCTTTTTGAATGAGAAATGTATATTTCACATTTACAACCCTGCACAGGTAACATCACATTTTCAGCTGAGACGACAAATATAGCATAAGAGAAAAAATTGCAATGACACACTTTTTATGAACCTTTACCTTGGCACTGATACCAGGCGTGCGAAAAAAAGCTGAATGCTGAAGCATTAAACGTGCAACAGTGCCTATGCTGTTAGGGACAGCATGCCCTTTAATACTGCATCATAGCACTCAGGGAGTTATTTTCACAGCTAATAATAATAAACCATACTGGAGTGCATTCTCTATTTAAAAGAGTGCCATAACTGATTTCCAGTTGCTAACACAAATATTTAAGGTTGTTTGAAGATTCATTTTAGAGATTAATTTGACCCTTGATTATATGCATGCTCTGAGTGTGGCCTTTAATCAGTTTCTCCGTGAAAACATAATTATAATGGAACATAATTCGGTTCACTTTCTTTCTCTCATTACTCACTGAACCCATTTAATCTTCGTGAAAACACATCTTCAAAGAGCCTATATTTTGTTTGTTCTCTTTCAAAGCTAGCGACAGCAATCCCACCAGTAAAGTCATTCTGGTGTGTTGTTATCATTAGGCCTGACAGGCGGAAAGATTGTAAGTACAAAAGGCTAAGGCTCTAAAAGAAGCAAAGACAAACTTTGCAAACTTCTTCAGTGGATCGGTGTGACAACACTAACTTTAATATTTTTTGCTGTGGTGGAACTCTTATGTTGTCCTTCGGACCGAAGAAAATTAAGAAAAAGATTGTGACATTAGTCATCCTCACTCAAGCAATGGCAACACTAATCAATTAATCTATTTGATTAAATCACCACATTATTTGAGAATAATACATGGAGAGTTTTTAATGAAACTGGGGCTGTAAATCTTTTTTTTTAATTAAATTAGCGTAATCTCATGCGTCTCGTAATTTCTGTTTTCTCTCTCTTGCATTGAGAGCACATTTTCTTTCTTGCGCAAGACTTAGTTGAGTCGAAAATGTTCAAGTGAACCATGACACTGTATGCCACGGTCGCAATGTGCTGCAGAAATGTTCATCACATGCGTTCAGAATCTGTATGGCCAATACATTGGAGATGGTAAATTGCAAGCCTTTCGTACATTGCTACCCAATGTCAAATTTTCGTGAAAACACCCCCATGCTTAAAACTTGCAACCCCCATAATTCTCAAGAAAAATGCTTATTTTATCCAAGCAAAAAAATTGTCATGAAAGAAGTTCTCACTGAATAGTGGGAACCATGCTATTTGTCATGTCACATACTTTACCAAAAGATTGACCTGCCTATAATTTGAGACAATTAATGGTCATATCATCAATCCATGCTCTTGCGAAGGGCTCATTTGTAAGCCTGGTTTATGAAATTCCACTATCTAAAGTACTTACATTTAACTCGGAATTTGTCCGGGTTAGTACATAAACTGCAGACAGCACAGCTTGGAAACAGGTTGGTAAGCACTACTCACTGCCCAAACCTCTATTCTATTATCCAGCGCAGTGCTCGATTTGTAAAAAAAATAAGTGCCAGGGCCCTAGTCAGGAGACCACCACAGCTTGCACCACGATTTGATAATCCCAGGGCTGCCAATGACAGTACCTACATAACTACTGACCACCACTCTGTTACAAGTGTGACATTTCAGACTATATAAGGCCCACAAAGCTATAAGAATGGCTTGTGCGGCTAGTATTAGTTGTTTTTAATGTACATTGACTTAATAAAGAACTACTGTTCTACTCATCTTTTTATTGCACAAACAGCGCCGCCATGTGGCAGTTGTTATAATCGCAGGTGTTGGCAATCAAGTGCCGGTGCCGAGCACTGCTGAAAACACAGGCTAAAATTAAGCACTGATCCAGCGACAGGATGTCTCAAATAGGAAGTACATAAAACATCCATAGAGTGCAAAAAAAATCCCAGGCCCTCTACGGGATGGCAGAGACCGAGGAGGGGTTAGGTCTGGGGGTCAGAAGGAACAGCTGGAATTCCTAGACAAGTGGGAGGGTGGGGCTGCAGATTTAGGACAGTGCACAGAGGACGAATGTTGCTTAAGCCCCAGAATGCTGGTTTAGGGAGATGGAGGTGGAGTTGTGGGAAGCTTCGTGGGTGTGAGGAGGCTAACCTAACGTGTACTTTGGCAGAGAGAGAAGGAATGTTAATGTGTGTCAGAGGAACTGCAGGTGACATGGGTCCTAATGGGAGACTACTACCAAGCAGTGCCAGTCTACACTCTACTCCTTGCAGGTTCTCATAGCATATGCATCTCAGTGCAAGAAAGGGGATTGGAGGTGTACCTCTTTTTTCAGAAATTCACAAACTTTAAGCTTCATGAAGTTTAAAAAAATAATCCACAAACTCGCAAGTCGACAGAATTCACAGTTCCAAAGAAAGATATAAAAACGTGATCATGAAACTTTGACTAAAGTCATTAGTCCTACATAGTACAAAATAATTGACTTCTAACTGCAAGTCTTTGTTGGTACCTAATTTTATCTGTTGTTATAATTGTATGCATTTTTACTTTTGTATTGTTGGTGGTTTGCATACTTATTTCATATGGGCCTGGCTGGTGAGGTACAGATCCATAGCATCATGTATTCAACCTGGTTTTCATTCTGGAGAGTCTGTGCAATATATAGCCACAACCTAGCTCATACTGACATCTCCCTGTCCATTGGTGACACTTTCTGTCACTGTGTTTGTGTGGCTGGAAGCTTCAGCCCGAGGCTGTCCTCTTGGAGCATCGGAGCATGGACATGGATGCCACTGTGAAAGCACTTTGCTCCTTTTGTGCTTGAACCTTCCCACAGCCCACATCCAAGGCAGGATGAATTGTTCCTGTGCTCACTGTGCCACTGGAACCCAGCTACCCACCTGATGTAAGAGCCCCAAGGAGGGCAAAACTGATTTTGGATTGCTTGTGTTCAAATGTTTCTCACAGAGATTGGCCGAAGAATCAGCAGTCTCTCAATAGGTTGGGGTCAGCCATCAAACCAGAACCTTCTACATAGTAGCCTTTGATGACACCCTGTTGCCAGCCCCATTAGCTAACAACTAGTATACAACCTTTACCCAAGCACAATATGCTTTGGGTGCAGGTCTAAATGCAGTGTGAACGGTCGAGACCTTGGACCGAACATGTACCTCCCAAACTCGCTGTAATGGATTTCAGCCAGGCAAGGCCACATGCCAAGTGTAAAGTCTGCATGAATCAATGCATACGTGGAGGAAGCTGACCATGTGTTTGGTATACCACTAGGTAGTTATACCATGCACAGAGTTCAGGGGCTCCCCAAAAGTGTACAAGGCTCAATGTAAAACCCAAAGTGCTCTATGAATGGCTTTGTGAGCGAGCAGCGGAGTGCAAGACATTTATTGCATAATATTGACCAATAATGGACACACGGCTCAAAAAGAAGATACATACTGATTTTTTAAAAAGGAAGCTTTGTTTGTACTTTATTTTAATACCAAAATCTTCGCAATAAGGTAAGTACGTTTTTAAATAAAAATATTTTTCTGTTTTAAAAGTCGGGTGTGCAATTTCAGAACAATTCAATGTTATGTTATGGGGAAAACAATATTGCAGTTCAACAGATAAATATCACACTTACACTTCCAGGCTTCAGGACCAAAGTCCAGCAAGGGGCAAGGGTCAACTGAGTACCAAAACTGCAATTCCAGCGGCACAGGGGGGGACCCGGTGCCGAGGTCAAAATCGGAGTTCGTCTCAATGTGTTTCAGTGGAGAAGCCAGGAAAGTAAAGATGTATGGGTCAGCCCACTAAGGGCTAGGGGGTTCGGGTGCAGGGGGGCCTTTCAACATCTGAGTCTTCTTACCAGAGCCAGTCGCGGTCAGGGGTGCCTCTGTATTCACACTGCAGGTGCGGTCGTGGAGGTCAGTGAAGAACTAAAATCTTCATTCTCAGGGGTCTCACTAATACAAAAGAACTTGGCACAGAAGCTGAAATATTAAAAGACATCTTTATTAAACTTAATAAGTGAGACTACATCACACAGGAGCCTTTAGCACCTGAATGAGGCAGTCTAAAGAATACAGAACACATAGGTCTTTTATATGCTTAGGATTACAAACTCAGCATAAAAGAAAGGGGCAGTCCTAGCTTCTGCAAGCATACAAAATACCTAATATGGACATACAAGATCTGCAAAATATTAGCCAGTAGAAAAACATCATGTAACCAGAATGTCCCCCTTACGTCGTGTTTCTGCCCAACCCATAAGTCAATCAATTACAGCACTTATAGGTCAATCAGTAATGGCAGAACATGTCTGTATGCAGTTAGGCCAGCTAGTGTCTGAGATTGCTTTCAAAGCAAGGACAGAGGGGGGTTTTCTACACGTTGCAGTCCAAAGGGCAGAAACACTTCATGAATAGAGCAGTCTGTGTAAAGGCAACACAAATTGATGACAAATGTAAGATGGAGTCAAAATTAAAGAACCTCATCAGGAGAGGTCAGCCAATGCCGGGTCTAGCTCACTGGAGTCTTTACTGAGCAGGTGAGTCATACAGACTGGGGCCATGTGCGTAGGATGCAAAGTGGGCAGGGTATGCTGATCGAGCTGGATCTGGAGACCCTGGAGTAGATTTCTTCTGGACAGGTCCACTGTTCACAGGAGATTGGAGTCTTTTTCGAAGGCAGCAGTCCTCCCAGGGTTTAGTAGGTCACTGGCTGCAAGACAGGTCGCCTTTTTGTCACAGGCTCTTCGAAGCTGCAGACAGGCCGGTAGGACTGGGGCCAAGGCTGTTGTTGTCTTCAGGCTTCTCTGCAGAGTCGGCTTCAGGGTAGTTTTCCTTCTTCTTATGTCATCGCAGATCTAGTTTCCAGGTCTGAGGGGAAGCCACCTAAATACTAAATTTAGAGGTGTGTTTGTTGAGTAGCAGGTAGGGCCAATGGACAAGTTACTTGGGGTGACTACACCCTCAATCATGCCACCCTCCTGTGGGAGGGGGCATAGACCTAGCCACGGTCCTCCTCGAAATGGCGGGGACTGAAAGATGTGCTTCACCTTATCTCCCCCACCTTAGTGGTGGAGTTTGCAGAGGTGAGCAGAACAGAGGGAAAAATGTTCTAACATATAAAACAAAGGCATCACGGAGCCCGAGGGGATTGAAATCTCCTCGGGCTCCGTGATGCGTTATTCACAGCAACAGTTGTGAAGGACAACATTGGAATATTGGAGCCCCGGGGTTCTACTGGCCATTAGAAGCCCAGAGCATTCCATTTTTTTCAATGGAGCTCCAAACATTCTTATGTTCTAATTGTGATTATTTCACCTACTTACAAATTTGAGAAAGTATGCCATTAATAACAATTGTTTCATGTGTACTATAACCAGAGTACCCACTACTGGTAAGTTCCTATGCAATTGTCGAGTGTTCAGGGTACTGCTGAAAACAAGTGCATAAATTATTATGATTCAGTTCAATAATCTGGGCCTGGCCATGTATTGGTCAGATCGTTCCCAGATTAAACCTAATTCTATGTCAAATGTCAAAGAGAAAAGTTGGACCCACGCAATTTAATTTTGTCATTGAATTGTGAAGCTAAGTGGATTCACACAAGGGTTCCTGGAGTTCAAAATCATTCCCTAATTACAGCCATATATAGATGCATTTGTTTCACCACTAGCCCCGTACCCTGCTAATGCAGTTAAATACGTTTACGAATAATTGGGAACCATGTGGTCATAAAACCCAGAACTGCTTGCTTTGTATGAATAGCATTGAGGACGTGGAACATGTTCTGTGTTTTTTGCCTGCTCTATGTAAAACCCAGGTGGGCATGGTTTAAAACGATGTATATCATCTTGGATTCAAGACATTATAGTGATATCTATCGAATTTTAAGATCGCATATTAGTATATCTGGGGCATTAAGCCTAGTCAGATACCTCCAAGCAGTGTGGTATATAAGGAAATCACTAGGCCTTCAGCTTTAAATAACTAACTTCCGAAGAAACAGATGTATGTCAGGACCTTTTGTGTAATCTATCATTGGGCTTATGACCCACCCCCCCTCCTCCGCCCAAGCTATTTAGTACAAACCGAAAATGATATTTTATAGTACAGCAGTAAGTGAGAACATCAAGGAAAAAAAGAAATAATGTTATACATTTATTGAGAACTACATCCTTTTTAATACATAGGATGCTTCCTTTTTAATTGTTGCCAATTTAATGTACTTTTTTATGGATAAGGATCGAATTATTGATATGTTCAAAAGTTTCGTTCTTGCCTTTCTAAAACTATTACATTGGGATGTTCCCCTTGTAATTCACACATTGTGGCCCAGAGATTTTTCATGACTATGGTTATGAATTACGGTTTTATGTGTTTTATCTGATGTTGCATTTTTTCATGTTTTATGAGATCAATCCTGAAATAAACATCTTTGAATGAAAGTGCCTAAATCAAGTCTGTTGTAAGGTAAATTCCATCCCATCCTCGTGGCCAAAATGTTGTAAGGTAAATTCCAAGGATGAACAGGTAGCCAGGAGGTATTTTCCATGTAAGAGATTTATTGGCTATTTGTTACAGGTTTCACAGAAGTCTTAAGTATTCTTGTAAGAGTCCCTTAGAGGTCCCACCAGGAGCTGTATGGTTGCTGCTCAGCCCACTCTCTTTAACTGTCATTCTCCACACACAAGCAGGCACACTCACATTCCACTCTCTCTGTCATCAGGCATTCTAACATTCCACACAGACATCACATTCATTCTGGCTGAGCAGCTAAGGAGGAGATGCATTTGTAGAAATCAAGGTATAACAAAGTCATCTATAAATAAGCACAGCCGATGGTGGGTCTAGAACACTAGTTTGGCTTAAACGATGATTTATTTTATTCACCTTTAGAATCAGCTAATTAGAAGTCACCTTGTGTGGAAAGTGTCGCAAGTTGAACATGAGTACTGAATAGACAAAAAGAAGCGAAGCGTGTGTGATATCCACTGTGAAAGAAATGCCGTCACATAGGACAACACGATTGAACACCAGGGCGTAAACCATACTGGCAGCCATATCGGAGTAGGTGTTTTAACCTACTAACATTAGTTACTTCAAAACATGCTGGAGATACCCAGGTTGACATGAAGCTGCTAAGGAAACATTATTATGGATTATCCAGTATTGAGAGTGGATGTGTTAGTGGTGCCTATGTTGAGGTCCAAAAATTATACAGTGTGCTCATAGTATTGAAGAAGCACTAAATATTCATAGTGGTCAGGGGATCTCACTGAAGTTTGATTGGAAAACAACTGGAGTCTCGATATACTGCCATTCTAATGTAAGAACCACCTTGAAAGAGTAATAAATTATTGTTAATTTTCAAAATAAAATTACTGTACTCCATATTTAACACTATATTTAGCATGGTGCCCAACTGAGTAAATATTTTACATATGTGTATATGTGTGGTATTTGCAAGTGGTGATTATTAAGCCACACAAAGTGGTGAAAGAACAGAAAAATCAGAATAGAAAATGGTGACAGTAATGCCAAAGTCACTTAAGTAGAACACTGATGTTATAAAAGTCAGAAAACTATTTTTATAAACTTTTGTCGTTCCCTGGTTGCCCATGCATGTTTTCAATGTTTGGGCCATGAGGTGACAGACTAGCAGAAGCCGGCCACTCACTTTATTGTTCGGTGCCTTAGTGCCATCACAGGGCACCCACAATAGCCATTTTATTGAGGGATGGGGTAGACTCCAAGGCCAGCGCAGCACCAGCCATCTCTCCAGCCCGCACCCATTGTGGTGCTGGTGGGAGCAGGCACCAGTTTTCTTTGATATTGCCCGGGCAATTATGGACCAGCACTCCAAGCAAAATGAGCTCCTGGACTAGATTCCAATTTAAAGACCCTGCAGAAATGCTGATTGGCTGCAAAGTCAGGTAATCTTGCTCTACAAGAAAAATTGCAGCTTCCTTGGAAACAAGTGAAAGAAGCATGATTTTGGACAAAGCAGAAGACCTGAGAAACTCTGTTTAGTAAAGACGTCACTCCCAGTAGAAACAATGCAGATAACAGTGAGAAATATGTGCCAGGAATATAGACAAGATCAGCAATAGCTACATCTGATGAGGAAGTGATCTATAATGGAGACATGATTGTAATAGAGAAGACTTCAATAATGTGAAAATTCTTTACTGATCCACCAGTTGAAAAAACTGAAGACCAGGACAGTGACCAACAGTTTCTGTGAACAAAAGTGCTATGAAGGCCACAGAGGAGAGTACAGTGTTGGTACATCATCCCTGCAACTAAGGTCTAAACATAACAAGCATTTGCAGTGCAATAGGTCTCGCAAAAACATTGTTTTGAGCTATTGGCATTGAAAATGTAAGGTTTTTTTTCCCTTCGTGAGGGTCCGTGCCCTGCCATCCCTTCCATGTTGCTAACATGCTTCCTGAGTTTGTAGATGTGAACGAGAGGGACTTGGGGACCCAAGAGGAAGCACCTGTTCCAGTGACGTAACCAAAACGATGCCAGCCTCTGCAGAAAGTGGTGCACCCCCACTCCATGTCTCATTAATCTAGGGCTGAACAGAAGACCAACTGTGTGGCTGGGCCATGCGTTAAGCCCATGGCCTGATTGATCCACTGTATGCCCTGATATACCTGTATAGCGCCACCCAGAGGGTTTCAGTGCACTTTTGTTAGCAACAAAGTAATTCTCCACTGGCACTTTAACAGAGGAAGGGGGCACTCAGCAGAACCCGGAGGGAAATGGCTGGGAGGGAGAGGAGGGGACACCGGATGCGGGGGGCATTGGACAGAGAGGTGGTGAAGAGGTCAGAGGATTCTGGTGTTGTAGGGGAGAAAGGGGAGAGGCTATGGAGAGGCAGCGGATGGTGGGCAGGGTGTTGAAAAATGGAGAGGAAAGACCCAGAAGGGGAGAAGAGGCTACAGCAGCAGATGGGGGAAGAAGAGGCGGCTACTCTCTGTAAACAGCTTCAGCGCCTCGTTAGGAGGAGGAAGCGCTATATAGTTACACTTACTGTACACCACGGAGAGGAAAGAGCCTGCTGCAAGAGCTAGCGCCGTAGAGAAAAGGAGGCAGGAGGGAAGGGAGATGGTGGTGTGTGAGGGACAGGAAGAGGGGGCGGAGCAGGATGGGGGTGACAGTTGGCGTTTTTATTGTGCAAAGGAATAAATAAAGTGTCCAATTGTCAGAGCAGCTCCTAGAGTTTCTCAATTCCATAGAAGCACCTTGCTGCCTTGTCAGGGGAATGAGGTGCTATAGAAGTGCTACGATGCTGACATGTACCATAGGAAAGAGGCGCTATACAAGTGCTACGATGCTGACAGGTGCCTATGGCACGTGACACACATCTTCCAGTGGCGCTGGTGTTCTTATCCCGAAGAGAATGAAGATATGATAGAAACATGTTGGCATTCAGCTCCCTGCCTTGCTGGCTGTACATGGGTCTTTGCAGCATCGGACAGGCACATGAACCTGCTAGGCTATCCTAGTCTAAAAAGCAGAGGAAGTGATGCAACACACCGCGATTTATACTTCGCTTGCGACGGACACATATTAAAAGTGACAGATTCAATGAAAGGATGGATTCCCTTTAAAGAAAAAAAGTAAAAATTGTGAGATGAACCCTCGGGAGACTCCGCCCTCTTCAGCCCTCGAACCATATACTTCGTTAAATGTTAAAGAAAACATTCCTACTATTAAGGGTTACGTCTTTGCTTAAAATGTTATCACTCATGCCTGTAGGTGCGCTTCAGTGGGCACACACACACAACTGAAAGTGAAAGATGAGAAAAAGGCCTGGCGCGGCGTTGGCTATTTAAAGCAGAAATGCCCTCAGTTTGTACTCTATGTAATAAAGAGTGAGATTGCTACACTGAATCAGGCATGCTATAACATGTATATACATCACTTTAATTATTCTAAAATGTTTTTCTTTATTTACTGTCTTTCTTTTGAGGCGCCATGACCTCTGTGTCTCTGTTGTTTGTTGTGACAGACAGCCCTGATGCAGATATGCTTGAATGGTCAATAGAAAGCAATTGAGCCCAAGCTGTCTGGACAGCTTCAACTCATAAAACAAGCTGTCTCCGCGTGCACATCTCCTGTCCACGCAGGCCAGCAAGCAGGAGACAGGGAGGGACAGGAGATGTGCACGCGTGCACATTTTCTGTCCATACACGTGCACATCTCCTGTCACCCTTCCGCCGAAAAACCGACGACAATAGATCTCGCCAAGGCGAGCAACGTATGCTTTGCATCGCTAAGCGAGACCTAAAAAGGAGCACCTAGGGTGCCAGCATGAGTGGGACAGAGCAGAGGTTGAGCAGGTTGGAAGTCTGCTAACTTTGCACAAGAGTTCCTAACTCATCAAGAAGAGGAGGTCATGCCATACCTGCGGGTTTTTGTTTCATAACGCATGAAGACTAAAGTCTTAGAGCCTGTTTATGATTTAGGCGGTGCGGCTCCGGCTCTGTACCAGCTCAGCACCACCAAAGCTGTGCAGGGAATATGAGTTGAACTTGTGTCTGGTGAACTTTTTCTGTCTTTTCTTTTGCCTTTCACACGGCGGTGCCCTGAAAACGACACCGCAATGGGATAGCAGAAGAAGTTCCAGAATGACATGGACTGTGAAGTCCATGCCGCCCTGGAACTTGGTGTGCATGTAAACAGGAGGCACATGTTGTGCCTCCTTGAATACATCCCCATGGTGGTGGGGGAATGGGGGCCCTGTACGGCCCCCTTTGTTTCCCCTCCGCAAGCCTTTTCATGGCAGTAAGCACTCCATGAAAAGGCTGGTGCAGGGGAAACTCATAATATGCTCTGCTGACTGCAGCGGTCCAGCCTTGCATATTATATATGCCCTCTGTGCCACCGCCAGCGCAGCAGTGGCTGATCATAAAAGCTGCCTCATAATGCGGCAGCTGCAGAACTGTCACCGCTGCGCGACCGCAAGAACGGTGGTCATAGACCGCCGTACTCAAAATTGAGCCTGGTGCTGGGTACGAAATAAAACAGATTCACAGTAATTAGAATACTTCCAAAAGTTCCATAAGTGAAAAAAATTAAAACTGTCATTTTGCCATTACAGTTAAAAAATTAAAACCCACAAAAACCCACAAAAAACCCAAATGAACAAAATTAATTATTTTAAGAATCACCTACAAAAAATGAAATAAGAGCTTGTTTATAATTAGCCCACAGAGAAGTGGGAATACGGCCTGACATCGAACATGGCCCTGTGACTAACCTGTGCTGCACATGGGCTTGTTTCTAATAAGCCCAAAGAGAATTGCGAATAAGGCCTGACATCGGACATGGCCCTGTGGCTAATCTTCGCTGCACATGGGCGAATGCTGTTCATAGCGGGTTTGGGAAAACGACCTGAATGCAGGCTTGGCCATGTGACCAACCCCTGCTGCACATTAGCAATTGCAAATGCCATAATTTGCAGAATTTCCACGTTTGCTATCGCAAAAACTTCATGTGAAATGTAGAAGCAGAAACGCCGATTCCCAAAATAGAGAATCGCGAAAACCAATGGAATAAACTTAGCGATTCCTTATCTAGCGAATATGCCACACCGACTCACTATTTAGCGAATCGCTAAATAAGGAATTGCTAAATAAAGTTGCAGAACAATGTACATACAGTCGCTAATACCGATTCCATTAAAAATCACTAAATAAGAGTCTCAATTTACCACTAACTCAAATCAGGTGGTAACCAGGTGCACCGCATATAAACAGCCCCAGAATGCATCTACGTGAACACAATGGCGACCCTCTATGTCATCGCAAAGCGGATGAGGATACAAGCTGCAGCTCAAAGGATCTGGAGATGACAGCAATGCGTATACAGACTGTGCATCTCACTATTCAAACTCACAGAGGCAGAAATCCATGAGCGGTACAGGCTTCACCCAACCACCATCCTGGACCTGATACGTAACCTGCACCCACTCCCGGAGCACCAGACACCAAGGGCGCAAGCAATACCTCCACATGTACAGGTCCTATGTTGACTGCACCTACTAGCATCTGGCAGTTACCAGGGGGTAATAGCTGTGCTTGTGGTGTCTCACAGAGTTGCATGTCGCGCTTTTTCAACAAATTCCTGGATGCCAGGATGCAAAGGATGCACCACTATATCCGGTTCCCCAGCACACAGGGGGAACTGCACAAGTACAAGATGGACTTTTATCAGAAGGCCCAGTTCCTACATATTATAGGGTGCATTGACAGGACTCAAATACCAATCTGCCCCCTTTCCTACTGAGTACATCTACCGTAACGGCAAATCAACACATTCAATCAACGTACAGGTCATATGTGATGCGTCTCACATCATTACCGACATCGTTGTGAAATTTCCAGGGAGCACGCATGATTCTTACATCTACAGGAACAGTGGGATATATACCTGTCTTGCTGGGGGTGAATTTGGAGGAGGATATCTGCTAGGTAAATCAATGTGACACACTCAGATGTATACCTTTCATATATCTATTGCTGACTGCGAATAATCTTTCTTCCTTTCACCCCTAGGTGATAGCGCATATGCTGTGCGAGCATTTATCCTGACTCCATACCTCAACCCATCTAACCCAAGTGAAAGGAGATTTAATGTTGCACATAAATCTATGCGGAATGTGGTGGAGCATACATTCGGACTCCTGAAGAGCAGGTTCTGCTGCCTCCACAAAAGTGGAGGTGCGCTGCAGTACCGGCCTCTGACCTGCTGCAAAATAATAGCAACATGTGCCATGCTGCATAACCTGGCTACAAAGAAAGGGACACCCGTGGATCAGAGGATGAGGAAGAGGATTGTCCACAGCCCCAGCACTGCAGGTGTCACAGCAGCACCAGATGGGAGACACAGACGGCCTGAGATCACACACAACTATTTCGGAGTAAGTAATGAGACAAAGCGAGTAACTGCAATAGCGTAATGGTGTTTTATTGACCTTAAGTCAGGCAATAGGACAGCACACCGCCACACCACGATGGCCTCACAGTGCCTCAACAACTCCAGCATGGCATAGATACTCCCCATGCAATGTTCCAAATCCCATCATCATGTCAAATGGGTTACTTCACCCATCTCCTAATTTCAGGGGATGCCTGGTTTTATTTTCTGTGCCCATGTGCAGCACTGCTACGTTCAGTAGGCACACTGTCCACCCTAGAAGTCTGTCCTGCGGCTGGTCTGTACCTTCCACTGTGCCTCCTGGACTCCTGTAATTGGGGAGTGATACTACTGCGGCTTGTTGCATCCTCACTTTAACCCCCATCCCCTGATACTATGGCAGCTATTTGCATGGTCTGCAGCACCTCCAGGGCACTGGTGACTGTGACCAATCCCCTTGTGACATCACGGCTGCACTTGGCCATCTCTAACTGCATGGCCACCGAGCGCCTGCTAAGGACATGGGTGACATTGCATAGCCAGTTCACTGACTTTGTGTACCCATCCATTCTCTGTCTGTTCCTGCGCCTTGCCCCACGTTCGTTTTCCATCTTGCTGCATAACAGTCTAACAGCCTCTGACGTGTCCTGCATGCCCTCAGCCATAGTGTTGTTGAGGCAGTAAATGGCCTCCTTCATGTCAAGCATGTTTTTGTTGTTGGCCACCATCTGGCGTTGCATTGCCCTCGTTGTTGTGCCTTGCAGATGCTGCACCTTCAGCATCTTCCCCTCCAGACCTGCAAAGACACTGTACTCCTCTACCTGTGCATCAGGACTGTGTGCCCCTGGTCGGCGTCTTCGAGCACCTGTGTTGCCAAGCTCCATGGGGGACTGTGTTCCTGCTGTGTGTCCATCCTCTTCCTGCAGGGTCTGTTGGGCTCCCATGCTCTCCTCCTCTGAGCCCTCCATCTCCTGCAGTCTACCCACTGTATACCTCCTGGCTCTCGGTGGTGTTGGTGTTAGGGATGGTGGTGGCGGTGGTGGTGATGGTGGTGTGACCTCTGCTGGTGACAGGACATCCTCATTCAGCGTGATGGACTCCCTGGGTGCCTCTTCTGTCTCCCCTACTGCAGCCTGGCGCGATGGCTTGCCTGTGGATACAGAATGTCCATTTTCTCACTTGTCTAGCAGCATTTGTCTTACAATAAATGTAATTACTGCAATCTAACGTTCTGTCCCCACTTGCTTATTTACTGATGTGTGTGACATGCATTTGGGTTCAGTGGACTGACAGCTATGCTATTAGTTGATTGGGACTACATCTCCCATGATGCATTGCTGATTATTGGCAAAGCATGGACTGAGGTGGGATTCTTGCCGGGTAATTGGGGATTGGGGTTACCAAGGGGGGCACAGCATGCTGTGCATGCATCTTACCTTGTCTGTTGGCTCCTGTGGCTGAGCTGTCCACGTCTCCAATGCCACTCACGCTCTTCCGCTGGAGGGCGAACTCCATCATTTGTTCCATGGGAGTCGGTGCAGGCGCAGTTGATGTCTCCCCATCTGTCTTCCTGGCTTGTGTGAGCCTGTCAGCCATCCTCTCCTTGGCACGTTTGCGAAGGTCGTACGAGCGTATCTTAAAATCCTCTATCGAGTGCTGGGTGACGCAGATGGAATTTATTTTCTGCTGATCACAAGCCATATTTTTCTTTTTTGAGATTCGGGAACATGCTGTGAATTTTCCCAAACAACTGATCGTGATCCTTCACCACCTCCTCAATTAGTACCTCCAACTCCCTCTCACTGAACTTGTGTTTTCTCTTCCTCTCTCCGGCATCCTTTCCCTTCTCCTGTGTGTCCATGGTATTTTTGGTGTGTAAGCAAGGTGGTTGCTGTGCAGCTCCTGGGGTTTTGCTTCTACTCCCTGCCTCTCCCACAGCTTCAGGATCAGTGTAACTGCATGGGTGTGGCAACTTCCTGGTTGTGAGGTCATCAGGAAGCACAGGATTGGCGATTCAGAGATTTGCGATTTTTTGAAATACCGGAGTCGCTGAATACCTATTCTGTAATGTGTATTCGCTAATTCCGATTCGTTAATAAGGATTCGGTATTTATTTTAGCGGATATTACCAAATCGCTATCTTTTAGCGATTTCTTAGCTACATCGGGAATTGCGAGTTCTTAATAGCGATTCAGTAAAAATCACTATTAAGGACTCGCAATTTAGCTTTTACCTACATATAGCCCTCAGTGTCGATAAAGCTTTCACCTGACACAGTTCATGTATTTTTTTCATTTTTCCTCCTCCATCACACTTTACTGTTTTTGTTGTGGGGTGCTTTGAAACAATTGTCTAACTGTACAAGCACCTAACTAAAACAATAAAAACAAGCATTTGCAATGCAATAGGCCTCGCATTACTGATAGTTTGAGGTATTGACATTGCAAATAATAATGCAATGCCAATAGCTCATATCTTCAGCAATGCAAGACCTAGTGCATTGTAAATGCTTGCATAGTGAGCCAGGAACCAGCATTGTATGTCTCAGTGCAGTACCACAAGCTGCTGCTAGAGGTCCCTCATGAGCAGGGCAACAGCACTGCATGTCTTAGTGCAAACCGCAAGCTGCTCCTAGAGGTCCCTAGTGAGCAAGGCACCCACACTGCATGTCTCTGTGCAGTAACACTAGCTGCTCCCAGAGGTCCCTAGTGAGCAAGGAACCCGCACTGCATGTCTAGGTGTAGTGCTGCAAACTGCTCTTAGAGGCCCCTAGTGAGCAAGGCACCAGCACTGCATGCCTAGGTGCAGTACCACAAGCTGCTCCTAGAGGTCCCTAGTCAGCAAGGAGCCAGCACTTCATGCCCACAAAGTTAGAGTTATTGGCATTATAAATGGCAATGATTTTTACCTAGCCATGTTGCAGGGTTCAGTACCATATGTGGCCAAAAGGGGACCTCTTTTGGTCACATATGGTACTGCACCCTGCAGAAGATATGGTAAATCCACCCTACCCATAAATGCATTGCATTCAAGAAAGGGTGGAGACCTCGGCTAGCTCACCTTGCCATTTTGCCGTGAGGGAAACGGCCAGCGCGAGAGGGGAATCCGCCGTGAGGGAAACGGCCAGCGTATTTACAACACCGAGGGCCAGGGACTACATCCCCCAGCAGCCCCGGACCCACGGCTCTCCCGTGACGCTCCTGCTGCGCCGGCTGGCGCCATAACAACGCGGAGCTTCTCCCGCCCCGCGGGACGCGCGCGGGCAGCGCCGGGTTAAGCCCGGGCAAAGGGCGGGCCCTCTGAGGCCCTCAGAGGTCAACAGTGGTCGGGCGGGCCACCCATCTAACGTCCATCTAAAGGTGAGCCTGTTATTCTAAATATGGGGAAACGTAATAACAGTACTGCCACCAGCACACATACTCAGGCCTCCGCGGATCCTGCTTCTTCCGAACTCTCCTTCGAGAGCCTGCTGGACAATGCTTTTAATGAGATCGCAGAGACAGAGAGGAGGCTGTCATTGGGCTGCTTTAATACAAACCATTCCGCTATTATAGTCAGCCCCAGACATATTATGCCTCTGCTCCCAGAAGTCATTGTGGTGAAACCTACCATCACGATCAGTTCATCTGACCCACCACAAGAGGGAAGCACTCTCGACATACCTACTGACATTTATCCAGACCCCGCGTCACCCCCCACAACCAGGAACACCAAGACCGCTGGTGCAAAACGCAAAAGGGGACCAGCAAAAATAACAATAAACAAAAGGAAGCAGCCCCCAAGGAGTAACAACCAGCCAACTCCACAGAGTATGTGGACTAGGGGGAAGAAACAACAGTCAGGGGTTCAAACTGTATGTTCTGATTCTGGGGAAAACTCTGGTATTGTTAAACCAAACGAGGATAAAAATTCAAATTCAATTTGTACACAGACTGACCTCCCTAATGAAAATACCCTCCGATCTAAACCAAATGGAAACCTCATAGAGACCATTGCTGATGCAATTTTTAAACAATTGGAAGATCGAATGATCAAACAATTCAATTTTATCTTTAAGGGACTTGATAGACTGGAAACCATCGTGAAAAACGAAGAAGCAAAGAGAAAAGGCACGGCTTGCCTAGACCAAATTAGAGGCGAACGCCTGTTAAAAGATCTAGAGAGTATTACCAGTACCCTATCTAGTGCAGGCTCCATCAAAAACTGTAATACAGCTTTAGCCAAAGGGGCATCTAACATCAGTACCCCTCTTATACCTAATCCACTGCCGAAGGAAGCAAATAAAAGGCAAAACAACTCTGCTTCATCTTCGCCATCTACCCCTTTGCTACCTCGGTCTATCTTGCACCACAAATCCCATCAGTAATACCCAGAAGAGTAACCTTCCCAGAGGCACAACGAAGCAGAAGGTATCTTCCAACCTCGGCCGGGACAGGGGACAACCGGAGGACACCAGACCGATAAAACATCAAGGTCCTGCTTTACATCTTCCTCCCAAGGCTTGCCCCTACGTCCTGGTTCTGGCTGGCATACCACCGCTTAGGGAGGGTCAGGGAGAATCCTGGGTTCAGTTACACAACACATGCATTGACTGGTTAACTAAACATAAGGGGGTCGGCTATGATATATCTAATGAAATTCTTTCTGCACGCCGGGTGACCTGGGTCGGTCCCCTGTTTAAAAACATCAACGGAGACTGTATTACAATCAACTTCAGGAACCCGGGCATAGTAAAATTTTTACTAAATAAGAATCATAACCAGCACGGCCCAACTACTGTGGCGACCTTCTTACCTTTGAGTTATATTTACAGACCCCCACATAGAATGTTGCAACCACCACCCTTGTTTCCTTTATATAATAGATTCTCGGCACTATCTGACCAGGGTACCTTGGATTGACTGTCAGACCCTAAGGAAGACTCAGCTGTAGTGTCGTCCGACTCTGAACTTTCGCAGAGAGCAGGGTCTGTGGGGTTTTTGATACCATCTGACGTTCCCCTGTTATCCAATGTACAATGTGATCCGTCAGCCAAATTAACAGCTATTGCCCAGGCCTCCGTCCAGGATGTTCGTCCAATACCCGCCGAGGACTTGTCTATTACAAGTTGGAACATCGCTGGGCTGAAGGCTAAAATGGTAACCAAAGCCTGGAAAGATTGGGTAAACCATTATGATATCTTGATGTTTCAGGAAACTTGGTGCACAACCAATCTGTTACTTGAAGGGTATAATTGTCACAATATGATTGTATTGGCCCCTTCTCTTGGCCGCCCTAGTGGGGGATTATCGATCTGGGTAAAGATAACTGCAGATGTACATACAGAAGTAATACAATCTAACGATCCAAGTTTTATGGCATTGTCATATACAAGAAAGGTAAAACTGTGTCTAATCAATTTCTACAACAATGATTTTATTTCCCATCCTAATAGTAATTTTTTAAGTCTGTTTAATTTTATTGACGAAATAGTGGAGGGACGGAAATATGGGAAGTATGATGGTATTTGCATAGGAGGGGATTTCAACGCACATATTCATTCTAGAAATCCCCCCTGTAAGAGAGGTGTAGAACTATCCAACCTCCTTGCAACCAGAGAACTCGTGAACACCATGGAGTTTGCCGGTACCTGTACAAGTTCTGCCCCGGTCCCCACTTACATCGGCCATGGGAGCGCAACAACAATCGATTATATATTTGTGTCTCCCTCCCTTGCGGATGTTTTATTAAAGGCAGAGGTAGTGTGTAACGTACACAGTGATCACTACCCAATTGTGATTTACTTGAAATCATTAGGGGGTAATATACCACATAGTGAAATCGGGGCAACTAATTTGGAAGCCTCGACGGACAGATTAAGGGTTGTCTGGAGGGGGGTAGATAACAAGGGTGTATTGGCCAGCGTGATTAAGAAACATCCAGCACTGATCTCGGACTGTCTTGCTATTGACAGCTGCGGGGCAATATGATTAAATCATTTTGTGAACTTTGCTCCGCAATAAAAAGTGAGATCTCTAAACCTGCATCCAGGAACACAGAGGAAACTCCAAGATGGTTTGACACCGCTTGTTCAAAAGCAAATCGGGATTTAAGGGCTGCTCTCGTGGCCAAACCGCGGGATACCTCCCGGGTGAGGTTATTGAGAGCAAGGTATAAATTTAACCTACGCACTAGATCCAATGAATTAGTTAAAGATCATTGGGAAACCCTTGCCCGAACGGCTGCCCTAAAGGATACCCCAGGTTTTTGGAGGGAGGTTAAGAACCTTAGATCTCTCGGTTCAAACATAACACCAATTAACTGTAACATCACAGGGCCTGTGTGGGTTGCTCATTTTTCGAAGATCTATGCTGAATCTGGCAACCCCACAGAAACTGTTCCCCCCAAAACCCTTGAATATTACATTGCTGGAGGTAGAGGATGCTATCATAGAAAGTGCCGGTAATAAAGCCCCTGGCCCTGACGGCCTTTCTATTGACCAACTAAAAAGTGAAATTGACTTTTGGGCCCCGTTGCTGTGTAATGTTTTTAATAACCTAACCCTTGGATCTATCCCTGAAACATGGTCCTGCAGCACCATCGTACCTATTTTCAAAAAAGGCGATAGGCAGGACCCTGGGTGTTACCGCCCAATATCATTAATTGATAATACATTGAAAGTTTTAGGTAGGGTTATTTTTAAAAGAATCAGAACTTGGGCGGAGGAAAGTTCTATTTTACACCCCAGCCAGCTTGGTTTCCGAAGCAACGTGGGCACAGTAGAACAATGTTTGAACTTGAATTTAATAATGGCCAAATATACTATTGCAAAAAAGTCCCCCTTATATTTTGGTTTCATGGACTTGAGTTCTGCTTTTGATTTTGTAAATCGCTCCCGTTTATGGTCTGTTTTACTTAATTATGGTTTAGATGATTATTTAGTTTATTTTTTATCCTACCTTCATAGTGACCTAAAAGCCCGCGTGCGTATAAATCACAGGGGCGAAGTTTCTAGTGATATTTTAATTGGCAGGGGGGTCAGACAGGGCTGTGTTCGGGCCCCTCTGCTTTTTATTTTATACATTAATGAGTTGAGCAGCACTTTGAGCACCTTAACAAAAGATGTACCATATGTAAACGGCATCCCTATACCTACTCTCCTTTACGCGGACGATGCGGTCCTAATGGGCCGCACCCCAAAGGCACTGCGTATTTTAATCTCAGGTTTTGTTATTTTTATGGCTGATTTAGGTTTAACCACAAATTTTAAAAAATCACTTTTTATGTCCTGTGGTCCAAAAAAGTATAAAATTATTGAGATCATGTCAGGGGAAAATGTTTTAAAAAGCACTTGCACTTTCCCATACTTGGGGTTGTTGTTCTCTAACACTGGCTCTTGGCAACCACATGTCTCCTATGCGAGGAATAAATTGGGTAAAGCGATTAACTCAATAATTTCTCTGCGCCAACCGAATCACGCTGATGTGATCTCGCCTTTACTTAAGATTTATCAAACCCAATGCATCCCGACAGGGACCTACGGCGCAGAGGTATGGGGATATACAAATTGTCTCCATATCCAGACAGAAGAAAATAGATTCTGTCGGAAGGTGCTGGGTGGAGTCATAGGTGCCCCAAACTACATATGCCATAGTGAACTAAATATCCCTTTTATAGAGGACTTTGTCAGATCAAGACCGGCCCTTTTTTGGCTAAAGATATGGCAGAACCCTGTAGCCTCACTGACACGTGACATAATCTTAGATTATTTAAAGTGTGACAGGGCACACTGTATACCATGGTTGAAAGCTGTGAATGAATGTTTAATAAGTGTAGGGCATGGACACTTGTTTACATCTCCTAATCTTATAGACCGCTCACACACGATCCTGATTCAAAGGGCTCTGTATAACATCTATAGAGAAGAGCGAGAAAGGAATGAAGTTAAAAAATGCACAGTTGTAAGTATATGGGCTATTTGGAGCATTCTGCTTGTTACCCTGCCCCGCCCCAGAAATACCTTTGTTTAAATCTTGGTAGATGGAACAGAAGTTTACTGTTCCGTTTTCGGGACAGGAGCATCGTAAATTTGTTAAATTTTCCCTTGGGTTATAACAGACATCTGGAAACATTAAGTTGTCCATGTAACCCGACTATGAAACAAAGTCTAATGCATTTTATGTTTTTTTGTGGTTTTTATAAAATGTTTACTGTTCATTACTTAATGCCATATTGTCGGAAACATGACTGCTCGGATTTTAAGATAGTGTTGAGGAATTTACTAATGTTAGGATCAGATGAAATAATATTAAGAGTGAGCTGTTTCCTCAAAGCTGCTGTTCGCTCACGAGCTACTTTGCACATTGATCGATAAAATTTGCACACTGCACTTTCGCACTTTATATCGCTAAACAATTTGCACGTTTGTTATTTGAGTATATATTTGCCTTGATCTTAGTTTTTGTTTTTGTATTAAAAAAATTAATAACGTCGTCGCTATTTTTAAATGATCGGATTTTTATAAATCACATATACTGTTTTTAATATGTACTTGCATTGTTGTAGAGCCGGATAGACTAAACCTCGTTTGTTTGTTTATTTTTTGTACTCATTGTCATTGTCATTGTATTTGTTATGCACTTTTATGGATGATTTATTCCGAATAAAGTTCTTTGAATTGAAAGTATTACTAGTACATTCAAATAGCTATGTCCATGTATACAGCTTTGAAATGTGACAAAAGAATTATTACATTAATTTCAGATTAGGTTATACTCTGTGTGGTGCTGATGATTGGAAATTTATAGACGGTCTCGTATAAATGTGAGATGTTCTAGTGAGTGAAGTAACCACTGCCAGCCTAGCTTAGGACCAAGCGCGTGTCCTGCCTGAAGCCCTTTAAAGAAATACTGCCTTGCGGCTGTAATAAAAACCTATGGAGTAACACCACATGTAACAGGGTGCGTCCTTATGGGAGGTTACAAGAAGAGAGAAGGCGGTACTAAAGAGGGACTACTAAGCCTATTGACCAGTGAAAAGCCACTATTTACAAAGGACAGGAGTCAATTAAAAAGATGGGTCGAAAGTGGGCGGAGCTTTATGCTAATGTCCTGAGTACAACTGCAACAAATGATGGACGGAATGCTGAATGAATCAAACATTCGACCCCAGTCAAGAGACCTGGGTTAAATCCATTGTTCTTTTGCCCACTACGCCACCCCAGTTTTGACCCAGCCATAAGCAAATCAGTCTTGATCCTGTGTCACTTGGGAACAGTCCAGACCGAACTGACATGACAGTTCCTCTCTGGACTAGAAATGAACATCCTGGGACTGGTTTCGGGGTATGTCACCCTTCATCAGCCAGGCTAGCTTCAATCCAGTGGCACAGTGAGCAAGGGACCCACTTTTGGGCATACCCGTCCCACTTCTGGGGAAAAGTGTAACTGCAACAAATGATGGATGGAATGCTGAATACTTCAAGCATTCTCCCCCAGTCAAGAGATCTGGGTTAAATCCATTGTTCTTTTGCCCACTACGCCACCCCAGTTTGGACCCAGCCATATACAAATCAGTCTTGAACCTCTGCCTCAAGGGAACAACCCATTAATTGTTCTTTTTGCATTTGTCCCCCCGAGTGGGACGGGTAAGCCCAGACGTGGGTCCTGTGCTCTCCATGCCACTGGAGTCAAGCTATCCTGGCTGATGAGGGCTGAAAGTCCAAAGCTGGTCCAAGGATGCTTGTTTCCAGTCCAGGGAGGACCTGGTCTGGCAGTTCGGGCTGGACTGTTCCCATAGGGCACAGGGTCAGGACTGATTTGCATGTGGCTGGGTCCTAACTGAATGGCATGGTAAGCAAAAAAACTACGGATTTAGGCCCAAATCTCTGTACAGGGGTAAATGTATGACAGTGTTCTGCATTCTGTCCATCAATTGTTCTTTCTGAGTTCGTCACCCCGAGTTTGACAGGTATGCCCCGACCTGGGTCCCGTGCTCTACATGCCACTGGAGTCAAGCTATCCTGGCTGATGAGGGTTAAAAGCCCAAAACCAGTCCTAGGAGGATTGTTTCCAGTCCAGGGAGGACCTGGCCTGGCAGTTTGGGCTGGACTGTTCCAATTGGGCACAGGGTCAGGACTGATTTGCATATGGCTGTGTCCTAACTGAAATGGCATGGTGAGCAAAAAAACAATGGATTTAGGTCCAGATCTCTGTACTGGGGTAAATGTATGACATTGTTCTGCATTCTGTCCATCAATTGTTCTTTTTGCATACGTCACCCCGAGTTGCACAGGTATACCCAGACGTGGGTCCCGTGCTCTCCATGACACTGGAGTCAAGCTATCCTGGCTGATGAGGGTTGAAAGCCCGAAACCGGTCCTAGGATGATTGTTTCCAGTCCAGGGAGGACCTGGCCTAGCAGTTCGGGCTGGACTGTTCCCATTGGGCGCAGGGTCAAGACTGATTTGCATATGGCTGGGTCCAAACTAGAATGGTATGGTGAGCAAAAAAACAATGGATTTGGCCCAGATCTATGTACTGGGGTGAATGTATGACATTATTCTGCATTCTGTCCATCAATTGTTCTTTTTGCATTTGTCATCCCAAATGCCACTGGAGTCAAGCTATCGTGGCTAATGAGGGCTGAAAGCCCGAAACCGGTCCTAGGATGCTTATTTCCAGTCCAGGGCCTGGCAGTTCAGGCTGGACTGTTCCCATTGGGCGCAGGGTTAAGACTGATTTGCATATGGCTGGATTCAAACTGGAATGGCATGTTGAGCAGAAAAATGATAGATTTAGGCCCAGATCTCTGTACTGGGGTGAATGTATGACCTTGTTCTGCATTCTGTCCATCACCAGTTGTTTTTGCATTTGTCACCCCGAGTGGGACGGGTATGCTCAGGCGTGAGTCCCGTGATCTCCATGCCACTGGAATCAAGCTATCCATGCTGATGAGGGCTGAAAGCCCGAAACCGGTCCTTGGATGCTTGTTTCCAGTCCAGGGAGGACATGGCTTAGCAGTTCGGGATGGACTGTTCCCATGGGGCACAGGGTCAAGACTGATTTGCATATCGCTGGATTCAAACTGGAATGGCATGGTGAGCAAAAAAACGATGGATTTAGGCCCAGATCTCTGTACTGGGGTGAATGTATGACATTGTTCTGCATTCTGTCCATCACCTGTGTGTTTGCATTTGTCACCCCGAGTGGGACGGGAATGCCCAGACGTGGGTCCCGTGCTCTCCATGCCACTGGAGTCAAGCTATCCTGGCTGATGAGGGCTGAAAGCCTGAAACCAGTCCTAGGATGCCTGTTTCCAGTCCAGGGAGGACCTGGCCTGGCAGTGCTAGCTGGACTGTTCCCATTGGGCGCTAGGTCAAGACTGATTTGCATATGGTTGGGTCCAAACTGGAATGGTATGGTGAGCAAAAAAACTATGGATTTAGTCCCAGATTTCTGTACTTGGGTGAATGTATGACATTGTCTGCATTCTGTCCATCAATCGTTTTTTTTTTGTATATCCTGAGTACAGCATGTCTCGAAGAGACAGCATAAGCGCTTCCTATGCAAGACCTAAAAATAAAGAAAATTAATGATAAATGACCCCATTTACCTTTTTGGTCTCAGAACCTTGAGTTAGATCAACTAGCACACTGACAGGCACCAGGGTGCCTAGAGAGGAAAGCATATAACGCCAGCCTGTACACATGCTTTATTTATTGCATCCAGTTAATGAAGCATGAAGCTGATATGGTGTGCCCGTATTTCTTCCGATGACACACCTAACATTTGGTAAACGCAGCTAAAATGTCTTGCATTCTCCAGGCTACCAATGGGACATCTGTCTGATCATTGAGGTCATTTGAAACAAGACACACTATGTAGCGTAACTACTGCTGATGTAGGTGTGTGGATATGGGCAGTTTGTGATTTTATACACTCGTTGACAAACCCCTTGCCAATTTTTTTTTCCTTTGGAGTTTTATATAGCGCAAACTCGACATGAAGGTATTCAAGCACTTTACGTGAGAACCAGTTACATTACACAAGAAAACATTCCTGTTTTTGTGGCAGGGGAAGATTAAGTGATTTGCCCAGAACCACAGGATGTTGAGCCGATGCCAAAACTCGAACCTGGTTCCCCAGTCCCTAAATAGGCAGCTTAACGCCACATCCTCCCCAGATAGCACTTGACCTACTGCCTGTCCCTGCTGTAAATGTGTGGCGATCAAAAGAGATTAAAATAATAAAGAACCAATGTCTTCAACCGGCCAAAAAAAGAACTGCCTGCGTGTCTGTTTCTAAGTTTGAAAACCTCGTCTTATTCTCGCCCTGGTCCAGCCAGCCACATGATCACGTATCAAGGCATCTGCCTGTGCTGGCGCGAATTTAACGAGAGATGTCCTAAGCACGGCCATAAATCACCCGTAAACACACTGACGCTATTCATAGCCTCACAAACACAGGCGCAGACACAGACAAATGGGGAGACTCGGGAATATACACAGGCCTTGGAGAAAATATGCTCGTATGCAGAAACGTATTGTACATATTCAAATAAAGCAAGCGTCTGGCACCACGGACGCTGCCCTTTTAGCATTCTCCTGCATCATTTCCCTACCCCCGTGTCCTCTTCCTCCTCCTGCTCTCAACTTTCCATCTGTTTCTTTTTGTCTATATATTAGTTCGCGGATACATACAGTAGAGCCTCGCCAAATTTGGATCGGCGGTGCCGTAAATATAGCTGTCAGGTGCAGAGTATGATTTGATGTTTCGGGGAGAACGAAATAACAAAGAAAAAACCCACAGTCACATTTCCCCGCAAAGGTCAGAGGAAATGGCCTCCCTCCCTTTCTCCCGGACTGTGTTTCCGCTTAGATTTCGAGCCCGCGTGCTGTCCTTTAAAGAAATTGTATAATCCAGACCTTGTCATCTGACTTCTTCATTTATTTCCTTGAAATGACGGGCCTGGCAGTGGCATGCTAGCCTCTCAGATGTCTGGATTACATACACTGTAGCTATGGAAACAGGTGTTAAAGTGCTGTGAATTTCAAGTTACAGTCACTATCTGAGCCTCACGTCCGGTGGCACATTGCTTCACGCACTGACCTGCGCCACAGCAGCATTCTCACTGATTTACAGAGTCCCATCACGTCGAAAATCTAGAGTCAGGACAGAAGGTGGGGGCTCCTTAGATTGTGTTCCATCTTTGTTAGGCACAGGCTTGCTCCTGAGCATAGCCAGCACTCATTACACCTCTAGGAAGATATTCAAACAGCGTTTCCTATCCAACTTTTTTTTCTCGTGGTCTTTTTTTTATTTTTTAGTAAAGGATGTATTTTGGTCAAAGTAATTGCATATGAAGCCGCACTTCATTTTATGCGGGGAGTTATTTTCTGATGTAAACAAAACAGAGTAGGCGACGTGGCAGCGAGGTCACGTCTCAAAGTACAAGTAAGCAGTGACGAGTTAGGTTACGTTAAAGTTGTACGGCGATTGAAAACATACAGTACGCCCCTTCAGTGGCGTAGCAAGGATGCCAGGGGCCTAATGCTGCTGAAGAACTGGACTGTACCACCCAGGCACTCCCACCCCTCCCGTACAGCAGTAAAACAGAGTCATTTTAGGTGCAATGGACCCTTTAGACACCTTGGGCTCTTTGCAACTTTACCTGCTGCACTATTATTAGGTACGCTCCTGCTTCACTTTCTATTCATATTTCCTTTATTGCCAGTAAAAGGTTCAATTCTTTTGTGCTGTCACCAATATTACTGGGGTCATACCTGGTAGAACCCCTTAGCTTCTAAAGTAAATCTAAATTTTTGAGGAAAAGGATAACCTACCGGTGTCCCTCACTCCTTCTCTAGGGGAGAATGATCAGACGGAAAGAAATAGCAGTTAATGATACAGTAGAGCATGTGCCCTGAACCAGTATGCGCACACCATAAGCTGATTATTTATTAGTCAGTATTAGCACAAATAAAGATTGAAGGACATTGGGGGTATTAATTAAGGGAGGTGACGACCCACCAGAAGCAGTAATACCAGTCCTGGTCGATTTCCACATCAGACAGTTATACTGTTATGGGTGGGTGGATATTTAACCTAATATGTAGAGATTTAGCCACCTCATTGTTGTCCTCGAGATGGTAATTGACCGAGAAATGTGCCACCCAGTTAGAGCCTAGAATGTTTCATTGCAACAAAGAGCTATCAAGGGTGTTTTTTGACCTAATTCTGGTGACCGTGTCCCAAAAGAGTTTATTTTTATTACCCACCACAGCTGACTCCAATGTTTCTCAGTGCAGCTTATGCAGGTCTTCCATCCTGGCTTTAAAAGCAAGCTTATAAACTAGGTGAGCATACCAGACCTCGTCTGTGATTCTCAGGGAGACAGCCAATGCCAGCCTTAGCCACCGATTTGCCGTCTAACAATGCTCATCAAACCATCGTGGGTCTCCCTTATCCTCTCGCACTGGTTGAAGGAGAAATTGCCTGATGACCGGGCTAAGAGCATCATAATGAGCTGACCAGACATTTCTGCAAACTCTGAGCAAGCTGCTGAGAAATAACCCATGATATTGAGTCAAAAGAGAGCCCAGGATATCTATAGGGTCTTTAAGGCACCAAACAAGTCTATGCCTATCTGTAGAGAGCTGTGGAAGAACTTATGTTTAGGGTGGGTTTGAGCCTACTTACGGGCAACTGCCCTAAAACAAACAAGGCGTTATGGCAGATCCTCCCACTCTGTCTGCACAACGTCACTTTTGGTAAATCGATATGTAAGATTCATAGTCACAAAAATATAATCGATAATTAACGGCGACCATGTCCTCTAAAGGTTGGGAGGAGAAACTCACCCCCACATAGAGTACCGACAAGATCAATCAAATCTTGTGCTGCCTGGTATCTAGCCAACTCCGTTCCCTTTGCTTCACTAAGCTCTCCATGAGGTCCCCCCTCAGGTCACCCCCACTTCCAAATTAGGCCTGCCAGTTTAGCATTAAAATCCCTGTGCAGTATATAAGGAGGCTGCAGTTCTGCACTACCATTTGGAGCCTTCAGGTTACTACGAAAATTAAACAACTGCACAAAATGAACACATGTGGGGATAACAAAATGATTGTTATAGAAATTAATTAGGTAAATAGCAAATCAGGAAAACCTATCTCGGATCTGTAATATTTGAAAAGCTGTGGGCCAGAGTCAATCGGTGTCACTTCCACACACAGATTTAGACAAACCCAAAATGAAAGCCCTCCCATTGCCAGACCACGGGGAGAGGGAGTTGCAAGACAGGAGTAACATGCATAGCCATCGAATGACACAGAAGAGGTAGTCCAGGAATCCTGCAGGGCAATCATTTCATAACTTGATGAAACCCGGCAGTCTGGTTTATCTATCTTTCCTTTGAGGGTTGCGACGTTCCAACTTAGTAAAGGACACGTGCGGAACACACTAAGGCCAATGGATTCTTCCACAGGGGGAGCCTGGGTTTGTTCTATACAATTGCAATAGATGAATTTACCACAGTCGTGAGTCAATCAATGTTTACGAGAACGTCAAATCTGTTGGCTGTGGGAATGGTGGAAAAATGCAGTAGGCCTCACTGAAATGACTGTTGAGCCTTGTTCAGGGACCCTGGATAGCATTCCAGTTGTGTGTTAATCGAGGAAGGAAGGCAGAGGTAGATGCTGAGGATTGGGGGAGGTTTTCGCCTGGATCATTGTGACATCCAGGGAGCTAGCGCTTTCCTGATAGTGGTGACTTGGCAGCTTATAGAAAAAGCCCAAAGGAAACAAGGTGACAAGACTTCTTTGGGTAGGAAATAGACAAGTGGCAAATCATAAATTGTGAACTAAGTAGGGGAATCTAAAAATTTGTATAACACAATCACGTCAGGTCTACAGAGTCAGTACCAAACCAGGCACATCTGTGTACCATTAGGATGTCTTTAGCATGGAATATTTGGAACCCTTTATGCCACACCAACCAATACAGGGATTTATTGAAGAGATCCTGGTAAGTTTTGTTCTGACCCCTGTGCAGGGGGACCCCGGTGAGCACTGCCACATAGGGACAGGCAGCAGGCGGGAGGTTAACTCTGGCTTTGTTGGGCCTGTGGTGAGCCACTCGGCCGCTACCATACATTGTTTGCATGCACCTCCCTGGGCCGGGCGCGGACCAGGGAGTATTTATTAAAAGGTGACACCAGTGCACGTGGCTGACGGCACGGACCAAGTATCTGTGCGGTTGTTCTCTGGAGTTCTCCGACGGGGCTTGGGAGGGTCGCCATTGCATGGCCTTGGGATATAGCCTTGTTGACCTAAGCAGATACCCCACACCTACCCCTCTCTCGAGTCTGGGGTACCACATTGGTGACGAATCGGGATAGTATCCCTGTGTGCAACCACGTGTCTGGAGCGTGGAAGAGCTGAGAGGTGTGAAAGGAGGCGACCATGCCAGATTCATCGGAGTGAACAGCGGCGGCGGGAGCAGCGGAGGGCGGCTGACCCGCGCAACCGGGAACACACTCCCAGAATTCAGCCAGCTGGCAGAACCTGTGACATTGGCCCCACGCTGGAAGAAGTGGCTGGGGCAGCTAGAAAATTACTTTGTGGCCACTCGAGAAACGGATGCGACGGTGAAGAGGTCGCTGATGCTACTAATGGGAGGTGACGAACTGTATGAGCTTTTTCAGGACCTGCCAGACACCGGAGGTAGTGGGGACTCTGACAAGGCGGTATAGGCCCTCAACCGTTACTTCGACCCCCAAGTGAATTCTGACTATGAACAATTCAAACTGTGCCAGGCCAAACAGAGGGGGAGGAGTTGATTGGCATTTATTATGCAAGGTTGAGAAAGCTGGCCAGCACTTGCACTGCAGCTGAGTGGGCATTCGAGACCCGGGCCCAGTTCATAGCCGGGTGCAAGTCGTTGGAATTGCGCAAGCTCATTCTCCGCCAACCAGAAATTACGCTGGTGGAAATACTTATCCTGGGGTGGTCACATGAGCTGGCGGATGCGTGCACTGGTGAAATGGAGATGGCGCTTGCCAAGAAACCCACAGGGAGTCAGGCGGTGTTTCCTAATCCGATCAAGGAAGAATGGATTGAGGCATTAGCAGAGTTCATTCCTGAGGCGGAAGCCGGGAATATAGCTTAGCGGTACGATTTTTTAACTTGTGTTTTATTAAATTCTTTTGCACTGTTCGTCACTGACCTGGATTGTTGCCTTCCCATCTCAGCCGATTAGGTGCTGTCGGGGGGGGTTTCCTCAGGCGCTATCTTAGGGGAGGATTTGGGTTGACGGACTAGTTGTTTTGCCCTCCCGCCCTCGTAAGGATAAAAGATGCGCTCCTGCCCACGCGCGCAGATTAGCAAAGTTCATTCCTGAGGCGAAAGCCAGGAATATAGCTTAGCGGAACGATTTTTTAACTTGTGTTTTATTAAATTCTTTTGCTCTGTTCGTCACTGACCTGCATTGTTGCCTTCCCATCGCAGCCAATTAGGTGCTGTCAGGGGATTTTCCTCAGCTGCCATGTTAGGGGAGGATTTGTGTTGACAGCCTAGTTATTCTGCCCTCCCGCCCTCATAAGGATAAAAGATGCGCTCCTGCCCACGCGCGCAGATTAGCAGAGTTCATTCCTGAGGTGGAAGCCGGGAATATAGCTTAGCAGTACGATTTTTTAACTTGTGTTTTATTAAATTCTTTTGCACTGTTTGTCACTGACCTGCATTGTTGTTGCCTTCCCATCTCAGCCAATTAGGTGCTGTCGGGGGGTTTTCCTCAGCCGCCATCTTAGGGGAGGATTTGGGTTGACGGACTAGTTGTTCTGCCCTCCCGCCCTCGTAAGGATAAAAGACGCGCTCCTGCCCACGCACGCAGATTAGCAGAGTTAATTCCTGAGGTGGAAGCCGGGAATATAGCTTAGTGGTACGATTTTTTAACTTGTGTTTTATTAAATTCTTTTGCACTGTTCGTCACTGACCTGCATTGTTGCCTTCCCATCTCAGCCGATTAGGTGCTGTCGGGGGGGGTTTCCTCAGGCGCTATCTTAGGGGAGGATTTGGGTTGACGGACTAGTTGTTTTGCCCTCCCGCCCTCGTAAGGATAAAAGATGCGCTCCTGCCCACGCGCGCAGATTAGCAAAGTTCATTCCTGAGGCGAAAGCCAGGAATATAGCTTAGCGGAACGATTTTTTAACTTGTGTTTTATTAAATTTTTTGCTCTGTTCGTCACTGACCTGCATTGTTGCCTTCCCATCGCAGCCAATTAGGTGCTGTCAGGGGATTTTCCTCAGCTGCCATGTTAGGGGAGGATTTGTGTTGACAGCCTAGTTATTCTGCCCTCCCGCCCTCATAAGGATAAAAGATGCGCTCCTGCCCACGCGCGCAGATTAGCAGAGTTCATTCCTGAGGTGGAAGCCGGGAATATAGCTTAGCAGTACGATTTTTTAACTTGTGTTTTATTAAATTCTTTTGCAGCACTGTTTGTCACTGACCTGCATTGTTGTTGCCTTCCCATCTCAGCCAATTAGGTGCTGTCGGGGGGTTTTCCTCAGCCGCCATCTTAGGGGAGGATTTGGGTTGACGGACTAGTGGTTCTGCCCTCCCGCCCTCGTAAGAATAAAAGACGCGCTCCTGCCCACGCAAGCAGATTAGCAGAGTTAATTCCTGAGGTGGAAGCCGGGAATATAGCTTAGTGGTACGATTTTTTAACTTGTGTTTTATTAAATTCTTTTGCACTGTTCGTCACTGACCTGCATTGTTGCCTTCCCATCTCAGCCGATTAGGTGCTGTCGGGGGGGGTTTCCTCAGGCGCTATTTTAGGGGAGGATTTGGGTTGACGGACTAGTTGTTTTGCCCTCCCGCCCTCGTAAGGATAAAAGATGCGCTCCTGCCCACGCGCGCAGATTAGCAAAGTTCATTCCTGAGGCGAAAGCCAGGAATATAGCTTAGCGGAACGATTTTTTAACTTGTGTTTTATTAAATTCTTTTGCACTGTTCGTCACTGACCTGCATTGTTGCCTTCCCATCGCAGCCAATTAGGTGCTGTCAGGGGATTTTCCTCAGCTGCCATGTTAGGGGAGGATTTGTGTTGACAGCCTAGTTATTCTGCCCTCCCGCCCTCATAAGGATAAAAGATGCGCTCCTGCCCACGCGCGCAGATTAGCAGAGTTCATTCCTGAGGTGGAAGCCGGGAATATAGCTTAGCAGTACGATTTTTTAACTTGTGTTTTATTAAATTCTTTTGCACTGTTTGTCACTGACCTGCATTGTTGTTGCCTTCCCATCTCAGCCAATTAGGTGCTGTCGGGGGGTTTTCCTCAGCCGCCATCTTAGGGGAGGATTTGGGTTGACGGACTAGTTGTTCTGCCCTCCCGCCCTCGTAAGGATAAAAGACGCGCTCCTGCCCACGCACGCAGATTAGCAGAGTTAATTCCTGAGGTGGAAGCCGGGAATATAGCTTAGTGGTACGATTTTTTAACTTGTGTTTTATTAAATTCTTTTGCACTGTTCGTCACTGACCTGCATTGTTGCCTTCCCGTCTCAGCCGATTAGGTGCTGTCGGGGGGGGTTTCCTCAGGCGCTATCTTAGGGGAGGATTTGGGTTGACGGACTAGTTGTTTTGCCCTCCCGCCCTCGTAAGGATAAAAGATGCGCTCCTGCCCACGCGCGCAGATTAGCAAAGTTCATTCCTGAGGCGAAAGCCAGGAATATAGCTTAGCGGAACGATTTTTTAACTTGTGTTTTATTAAATTTTTTGCTCTGTTCGTCACTGACCTGCATTGTTGCCTTCCCATCGCAGCCAATTAGGTGCTGTCAGGGGATTTTCCTCAGCTGCCATGTTAGGGGAGGATTTGTGTTGACAGCCTAGTTATTCTGCCCTCCCGCCCTCATAAGGATAAAAGATGCTCTCCTGCCCACGCGCGCAGATTAGCAGAGTTCATTCCTGAGGTGGAAGCCGGGAATATAGCTTAGCAGTACGATTGTTTAACTTGTGTTTTATTAAATTCTTTTGCACTGTTTGTCACTGACCTGCATTGTTGTTGCATTCCCATCTCAGCCAATTAGGTGCTGTCGGGGGGTTTTCCTCAGCCGCCATCTTAGGGGAGGATTTGGGTTGACGGACTAGTTGTTCTGCCCTCCCGCCCTCGTAAGGATAAAAGACGCGCTCCTGCCCACGCACGCAGATTAGCAGAGTTAATTCCTGAGGTGGAAGCCGGGAATATAGCTTAGTGGTACGATTTTTTAACTTGTGTTTTATTAAATTCTTTTGCACTGTTCGTCACTGACCTGCATTGTTGCCTTCCCATCTCAGCCGATTAGGTGCTGTCGGGGGGTTTTCCTCAGCCGCCATCTTAGGGGAGGATTTGGGTTGACGGACTAGTTGTTCTGCCCTTCCGCCCTCGTAAGGATAAAAGACGCGCTCCTGCCCACGTCCGCAGATTAGCAGTGTTCATTCCTGAGGCGGAAGTCGGGAATATAGCTTAGCGGTACGATTTTTTAACTTGTGTATTATTAAATTCTTTTGCACTGTTCGTCACTGACCTGCATTGTTGCCTTCCCAGCTCAGCCCGATTAGATGCTGTCGGGGGGTTTTCCTCAGCCGCCATCTTAGGGGAGGATTTGGGTTGACGGACTAGTTGTTCTGCCCTCTGCCCTCGTAAGGATAAAATGGCCCTACCCACCCGGTCGCGCAGCGGGCACGAAGATGGCGTGCCGAAGGGGTGCCAAAGGCAAGCCCGTCTGCGCCCGTCCGCGCCAGGAGGGGCCCAGGGGCCAGTCCCCCTGCTCAAATGATCATCTATTCCTCGGAAGATTTAAGAACATTACACCAGGCAAAATGTTCGCTCTGTTCAACTACTCTTGATTATCTGAAACACCTTGACATCTTTCGAGATCCCCCAATTACATCAGAATTCCTGCCACCACTTCCTGCCAGAGCCAGAGGCCCATCTCAGTTCCAGTCACTGACATAAAACTTCACATTTCCTACCTTAATACCCGTTCCTTGGTTAAGCATCAATTAGATATCTTCCTGTTTCTCCTTTCCGACAAACCCGATGTCTTTTTTATTACCGAAACATGGCTCAATACTGACTCCTCCCCGGACATCCTGGCAGCTCTTCCAGATTCATATTACATTCTACATGCCGACCGGGCTCCAGGAAAGGTGGGAGGTGGAGTAGCGACCATCATTAAGAAAGACTATGTCTTTACCTCTATGTCCGCCCTGAATCTTCCTGCAGCAGACAACCTAATCATTAAAGTTGAATCTAAGGTTGGCCCATTGATCTGCATTTTAATCTATAGACCCCCTCAATATATGCCCTCATTCCCTCTTTCCCTGTGCGAACAACTAGCCACTGTGGTCACAGTCTACACAAAAATTCTCCTACTCGGAGATTTCAATTACTGGTGTAACGATGATTCAAGTGGCCCTCAGGCCAGTGAATTAATGGAACTTTTTTCTGGCCTCAATTTCTGCCACCACATTACCTCCGCCACTCACGTTAAGGGACATACCCTCGATCAGGTGTGGAGTAACAATCTCACCATCTCCACATCCACCATATTCCCCTGCATATGGTCGGATCATTTCCTGATCAAGTTTACCATCTCTATCTCGACTGATAGCAAGCCCCCAGCAATGGAGGGGGGCCTCATCAGAAAATGGAGCACCCTTGACAAACAAGCCCTCCTGGACAGCTTAGCTAGCTTCATTCCAGTCGACAATATGGAACTTGAGCAGGCTGATACCAACATCTCCCATTGGCTGCTAGCAGCGAGTAATGTATATGCCCCTCTGAAAAACTCAAAACCGCCCGCCGCTCGGACGCCCAGAGGTGGTTCTCTCATGACTTGAGGGCCCAAAAATTAGATATCCGTCAAAAGGAACGAAAATGGAGGAGAGAGTAAGATCCACACGTAAAATCCCTTTATCTGGCCGCCCGTGTTTCTTATAAGAAAGCCATCACCCAAGCCAAAGCTTCGTATTTCTCAAACATAATTACCCATTCCGAAAACAAATCCAAGGACATCTTTGCAATTGTCAATCATGGAGAGAGCTCTTCCAAAATCAACTGTGACCCAAAATCTGTGCAACTCTCTTAACCAATACTTTTCTGATAAAATCACAATCATCAAAGCTAGCATCCCAGTTATTGACCCTAAACCGAACCCCCAGCACAGATCTCTAATGCCCACTCCTTCGACCATTTTCCACCTCTTAATGCACACCCCCTACAAGCCCTTTTAATAAGGGTAAAATCCGGTTTCCCTAGGGATTGTTGCCCTCCTTATATTTTAAAGGAAATTTTCTCTGCCCTCTCCGCCCCCATCCTGACCTTTCTCAATGCCTCCCTGTCACAGGGTAAGGTTCCTAAAGCCTTTAAAGAGGCAGTAGTCGTACCCCTTTTGAAAAAAACGGGTGCGGATCCCTCTATCCTCTCCAATTATAGGCCAATTTCCCTTCTCCCCTACTTGGCCAAGGTCCTGGAAGCCTATGTAACCACCCATCTCTCCAACTTCATTGAACAATCTAACTACTTGGATCCCCCTCAAGCCGGGTTTCGCCCTGCTCATTCCACCAGGACTGTTATCACTGCTGTCGTGGATTCTCTTTGAGACAATGCATATAAGGGAATTCCTCAGGCCCTAGTCCTACTGGATCTCTCGGCCGAGTTCGACACGGTCGACCATGCCATCTTATTAGAGTGTGTCGAACAGGCCGGCATCTGCAACTCCGCCTATAGCTGGATTAGGTCCTTCCTTAGCGACCGCACTCAAGCAGTCCGCCTTGGCCCTTTCACAGCCCCCAAACTTCTGACCCCCTGTGGGGTCCCTCAGGGTTCTTCGCTGTCTCCCCTTCTGTTCAATCTGTACCTTGTCCCTCTGATCCAGTCTCTGAAAATGTTCAAGGCCGTCACATTCAATTATGCAGACGACCTTCAACTCATTTTTACAATAGACAATTATCCCGAATCCATCAGGGAGTTCCAGGATACCATGCTGCACATTCGTCATTGGATGGATTCTAATCACCTAAAATTAAACCCCAGCAAGACCGAATTAGTTCTTAACAGCAAAAGCCAAATACTCTGGGGTCCCCACTATTGGCCTCCCGAACTCGGTCCCCCTCACACCCCCTCCACCTCGGTAAAGAGCCTGGGAGTAGTCATCGATAGGGATCTGTCACTGAAAACCGAAGTAGGCACGGTGGTATCCTCCTGCTTTTACCAGCTTCGCAGGATTAAGAAAATCAGTCGGATGCTAACCCAGTCGGCCTTGATCCAGGTGGTGATAGCCTTAGTACTGTCACACGAGAATTATGCCAATTCCATCTACCTGGGCCTCCCTCTTTTTCTCAGTAAATGCCTTCAACTGGTGCAGAACCAAGCAGCCAGATTGATCCACCAGCAACCTCGTTGGCATTCAGCCAGGCCCCTCTTAAAACAACTCCATTGGCTCCCTATTTCCCAACGAGTAGAATTTAAAACAGCATGTATCATCTTCAAGTCTCTTCATGCTCGCAGTCCTCAATGCATTAACATTCTTCTGCCCAGGTACATCCCTTCCCGCAACCTCCGGTCCACCAATCTTCATCTTTTGGCTACCCCCTCTTTCAAACTGCAACGTCAGGGAGGATGCAGGTTTGCGACCCTTGCTTCCAGACTCTGGAATTCCTTCCCTCTGGAGATCCGCTCTTGCACTGACCTCTTAACGTTCAGGAAACAGCTTAAGATCTGGCTTATCACTCAGGCCTAGGCATAACCCTTTCATCCATCTGGGATTCTGCTAGTCAGCGCCATGAAACCTCTGGGTGTACGTGCGCTATATAAAAGGGTATTAACATAACATAATATAACATAACATTGAAGAAATCGCAGAGCCGAGGGGCCAGGCCAGAAGAAAGTCGCCGGCTGCGCGAGTGCCGGAACTGTGGTATGGGAGCGCACGCTCCGAGGGTTTGTCCAGCCCAGGGAAGACAGTGCATGAAGTGCAATAAATATGGACACTTTGCGAAAGTGTGTCAAGGTGGCAAGATGCGGAACAGCAGCCGGCCACAAGATGCAGGGTCCACGAAGTCCACCAAGAAAATTCTGGAAAAAGGAGAGGCGGACAGCAGGGGGCAGCCGTCGTCGTCGTTGGATGACGACAATGAGAACGTCTTCGTGATATCCCATGTGTGCGGGGTAAACATCACCAAGCGACCGCCCCCCAAGTGCCAAGTGTGGATTGGTGACATGTGTGTAAGGGCGCTAATAGACACGGGGGCTCTCTGTCAATATCCTGGATGCTGAGCAATTCAAGAGGTGCAAGCCAAAACCCTGACTAATGCCAACGGCGGCCTGTATCTTGACATATGGAGGAGATACTCCGATCCCGCTGCAAGGGGTCATCGACGTAGAAGTGAGGTACAAAGACAGACTCACGGCCACCTGGTTTTACATCACCTGCGACCGGGCCAGGTCGTTGTTAAGCTGTCATGCGGCCAAAGATCTCGGGCTAGTGACTTTTGCCAAGCATATCCACCAGTCCCAGGCGGACCAGATATTGGAGGAATTTCCTGAGCTGTTCAAAGGGCTAGGATGCCTGAAAGGAGTGAAGGTCAAAATGCACATAGACGAGTCTGTCCGGCCAGTGGCATAGGAGAGTTCCATTTCACCTACGGCCTCTGGTCGAAACCGAGTTGGACCGACTGGAACAGGAAGGGGTCGTCGAGAAGGTGTCCAGTCCTACCACATGGGTGTCGCCGCAGGTGGTAGCCCCCAAGCCGAAGCATCCAGGGGCCATCTGGCTGTGCATGGACATGCAGCTGCCCAATAAGGCAATCCGCCGCCGTGAGACACATCACGCCGACGATTGACGACATTGTGACAGACCTGAATGGGGCGCGATGGTTCTCGAAAGTGGACTTGAATTTGGTATACCATCAACTGATGTTGGTGGAGGAGAGTCGGTATATTACGAAATTTTCCACCCATGGAGGGCTGCGATGGTTCAAGTGGCTGAGCTTCGGATTGTCATCGGCCACTGCTGTGTTCCAAGAGGCCGTGAGGGAGACACTGTCAGGCCTTGTGGGAGTCCTTAACGTGAGCGTTGACATCCTCATCTTTTCGAGGTTCCTGGAAGAACATCATGTGAGGTTAAGGGCAACACTGAGGAGACTGGCGGAACATGGCCTAACCCTGTATCAGACGAAGTGTAAATTTTATTCCACCGAAGTGGAGTTCTTCGGATACCGTTTCTCAGCGCAAGGATTGCAAGTGGATCCCGCCAAGGTGGAAGCCACCAGAACAGCGGATGTACCCCAGATGCCGTCCAAAGTGAAAAGCTTTTTAGGGATGGCCAACTACTGTGGCCGCTTCATCCCGCGACTGGCTACTCTGTCGGAACCTTTAAGACAGTTGACCAAAAAGGACACCACCTGGAGGTGGATGGACAAAGAGGCGCAAGCGTTTGCAGATGTGAAAAGGGCACTACTCACTGGGACTACGGTGGTGTACTTTCAGCCAGGTGCGGCCACAGAACTGATTGTGGATGCTAGCCCAGTGGGGCTGGGGGCTGTACTTCTTCAGCGGTCGGACCAAGAGAAATGGGTGCCCATTGCCTATGCCAGCCACTCGCTCACAGCTGTGGAGACCAGGTATGCCCAAATTGAGAGAGAGGCTCTGGCGATTAGGTAGGTGTGTCAGCATTTTCATATCTACCTGTGTGGACACCGCTTCACGGTAATCACTGATCATAAGCCGTTAGTGCCCCTTGTTGTGGGGATGGCACGAAGTGGACCACCGAGGATTGAAAGATGGGCTGTCTAGATCCAGCAGTATCAGTTCGAGGTTGTGTACCATCCAGGGGCGAGCAACACGGCCGACTATCTCTGGAGACACCCACTGACGCTCAGAGGGGCGCAAGGACATGAGGTGGACAAAAGGGCTGAGGTGTATGTGAATCAACTGCTGGATGAAGCTCGCACCCAAGCTGGAAGAGATCCGGAAAGCCTTGGAGGAGGATGAGCCATACCCTGCAAGACAACTAATGGAAGTGGTTCCTGTGTGGGAATGAGCAGAGAACGACTGAGGAGAAGGAGTACTGGGAGAGCATATGGAGGTGTCAAGGAGAGCTGACTGCGACTGGGAACTGGGTTATCCTGAAAGGTACCCATATAGTAGTGCCAGCGACCCTTCAAGAATGTATGGTTGAGCTGGCCCACCAACGACACCAGGGAATTGAGAAAACCAAGGCACGGCTGCGTACAAAGGTGTGGTTCCCGGGCCTAGATCAAATGCCGGAGGACAAGGTCCGGAAGTGTCATGCCTGCATCATAACCGGGGCTGATCCACCCGACATTCCTAAAATCACCGAAAGGCCCAGTCTGTCACTGTGGGAAGGGGTGAGTCTGGATTTTGGGAGTTTCCCCGATGGTTGTCAAATGGCTGTAATGGTCGATAGTCACTCGTAGTTCCCTGTAGTGGAAGTAGTGGAGTCGACAGCTTTTGAATGTTTGCAACCTGCGCTCGAAAAGACATTTGCACTGCTGGGGTTGCTGGAGGAAGTACGCACTGACAATGGGCTGCCCTTCCAAGGGCAGGAGTTTCAGGTCTTTCTCAAACAACTGGGCATCAAGCACCAAAAAATAACTCTGCAGTGGCCGCAAGCTAATGGAGACGTGGAAAGGTTCATGCTCACCTTGAATAAAGCCCTTCGGATTGGAGTAGCCCAGGGAGCCCATTTGGAGACGTGCCTACACCAATTCCTGAGGGCATATCGGCAAACTCCACTCTGCACTACCAAGTGCGCACCCCATGACCTACTACTCAGAAGAGCTGTACGGGATGGAATACCTAACAGTGATGCATGGATGCCTGCGGTGGGCGACGCAGAAGAGTCCTGCCGCAAGACCAACAATGACCAGGCCAGCCAAAAGAGGGGCGCCCGACCAGCCGACATCCAGGTTGGGGATTATGTGTTCGGGAAGGACAGGTATCCGGGGCTGTTCAAAGGGCTAGGATGCCTGAAAGGAGTGAGGGTCAAAATGCACATCGACGAGTCTGTCCGGAATGAGAGAGCTACATTTCGCTTTAAAAAGCCAGAATGATGAGATATTTGAGAGCATACCAACACTTGAAGTGTGTTCAACATCTTAACATTATGAGATCTTCTGGGCTATGTAGTTGAATGCCTATTGAAGTTAAACAACAGGATAAGGTCGCCTAGGACATAATTGAAGGCGTAATGATACAATATGGACAAAATGTGTGTTATTTTGATTATTGGACATCATTCTCTGGGAGACATGCCCAGTGGGGACACCTTGAGACTGAGGGGTGTTCTATGACTGTATCTCAAAGTGGAGGAAGATGACATAATTAACAGAAGGGATTTGTTGACATTATTAGGATCTGCTGATGTAGTAGTTGTATGATGTCTCTACTTTCTGTTTGCATCTTTTTAAATCCATTGAGCGGGGCCTCGTAGACCTGAGCACGGTCCAGGTGAGGTGAGGTCCTTTCCCCTGTCATATCGGGTGAGCAACATTGAGTAATTTACCTATAATTTGCATTTGGGAGCACTTATGTTTGGGAACTAGTGAACACTGCAACACTACATTAAATATTAATGAATATATTGTTTCCATAGATTCATAAATTCCATTGACACGAAGGATTAGTGCGTCACGGTTGGTACAGGTTGTATCGTTTCCAACCCTTATTATTATTATTATTTACACTGTTTGTGATTTTGATTTGGTCACATCATTATTTGATAACAGTAGCAACATTTTGAGAGCAGAGGCCCTGATGAAAGCCGAGGGATTGAGCGCCCGTTAGGGAGAAACATGTTGGCCCATTTTCCGACAGATATTTGTTGATACTGTCATTTGCACTGTTCTGCTTTTTAATTAGGGGATGTGCCCTGCCATGCAATAAAGTTTATTTTTTGAGGACACATCATCCTATTTTAACTCACCACATCTGTTTATGTTGCACTGTATGTTCACTATTTTCACAACCATCAAAGATTAGCTATCAGAAGGCGGTTCATAGATAGCTGTGGACCAGATCCAATACTACTAATTGAGTGTGTGGCATTTAGTCTCGATGATCAAGGGACTAGCCTATTCACAAGTTGGACAGCCAGATGATATGACTGATCACTAAGTCTTTTTTGATGGTAATCCACTATTTGATGGTATGGATTTTGTCGACCAGCTTTGAATATATTTTGTATCTGTTGAGTGATTCATGTGTTGCCAAATTGGTAGTTGTTCCCTGTTCTGAGGCTGTTCTGTGGTGACCCGGGTACCTTTTGACTTGATAGTCTTTAAAGACAGCTTAGCCAGATTAGCTGACTTCCAGACCCCCTGGTTTCTTTTGTGTTGATCATATTGTGTAGTTGGGGATTTGAACCAGGCACGGGTCTTAAAAGCTTACATCCCTTTGACCCTCTCTCCACTTTTTGTTAGGCCCATGATCATGCCTTTCAGGGTCTTGTTGAACCTTTCAATAAGAACATTGGTCTGGGGTAGTATGGTTTGAATAACTTGTAGGTATCCCCACACTCATCCCACGTGTCCTTCATGTAGTTTGTGATGAAGCTGTGGCGCTGTCAGACACAACCTTCTTTAGGGAAACTCACTCAGGCAAAGCTACACATCAGTGCCATGCCACCATGGGTGCAGTAAAGGTACAACCTAAGGGTACTGGGTGGCATGCTCCACCAAGACCTGGATTAATCTGTTCTGTAGGACTACCTTCGGTCAGAATCCCAACTATGTCTAACCACTCTCACAAAGGTTATTCCTACCATAGGAAAATTCCTTTTCAGTCCTTATTTGTCACACAGGACATGTACTACGCACAGGACTTGTTCCTCATCTGAGGCCAGTAAACGTGGGTGACCAGGCTGTCAAAAGTTTTGGCCAGACCAGATGTCCTGCCACTGGAATATCATGAGCCAACTCCAGTAGGAAGACGCTATAGCACTGGGCGGCCATCAACACTCTTGTTGAACTACTCTCAGGGACCTTAGTTTAAATATCCAATAGACAAAGGGGCCCCCTGCAACGAATGTGGGCAGACGTCAGGGGAAATGACACTACTGTAAGAACGAAGTCCACCCAAATGAATTAGACGATGGCTCTAAGAGAGTCCACTCACTTTAAAGTACAACTAGGAGCTCACCAGGGGGTGACAGAGAGGTCACAGAGGGAGAAGAATAACACATATCGATATAAAAAAGTCTTTATTTCATTTTTTTCTTTTTCCTTATTTAGTTTATGTGTTTTTTGTACAAAGCATCAAATAGCATCATACAGAATAAATGATTACAAGGACATAACATCAATAAATATACATCAAATCGTATCCCCACACCAACCTCTCAGACACATACTCAAGGCTCGTTCAGTCACACACATACATCCACAGATATACCAAACCTCATACACATTCCTCAATACAATCCTCGGGGTGATATGAGGAGGGGACCCTGTAGGATCTCCGTGGCACACAGCCAGGAAATTCCAGATTGATAACACAGGATCCCATATTCAAGTAACGCCGACGCGCGTTTCAGTGCAAGGCCCTTCGTCAGGGCTCTCACGCCGAGGTGGGGGGAAGACAACACAAAAAATGGGCAATATATACCAGTGACCAATCTAGGTCGACGTTTATGGATCCACCAGGGTGCAGTTCAGGTGGTCGCTAGTCCGTTCTAATAGGCCTTGAAACACTCGAAATCTGCGGCGAACGACAGTTCCTCTTGGAAATAAAGATCGGTCTCACACGGAAGAGGATTTCGGATTCCAGTCAGTCTAAGAGATGTGCATCTGCTGTGAACATTCGTTCCTCCCACGATTAAGAGTCGGTCTCAGACGGATGGAGGATTCGGGTTTCAGTCAATCTATAGGGCATGCATCGTGAGATGGAAGGCACAAAAGGTATCATAAATCACGGTCCTACAGGGTCCCCTCCTCATATCACCCCGAGGATTGTATTGAGGAATGTGTATGAGGTTTGGTATATCTGTGGATGTATGTGTGTGACTGAACGAGCCTTGAGTATGTGTCTGAGAGGTTGGTGTGGGGATACGATTTGATGTATATTTATTGATGTTATGTCCTTGTAATCATTTATTCTGTATGATGCTACTGGATGCTTTGTACAAAAAACACATAAACTAAATAAGGAAAAAGAAAAAAATGAAATAAAGACTTTTTTATATTATCGATATGTGTTATTCTTCTCCCTCTGTGACCTCTCTGTCACCCCCTGGTGAGCTCCTAGTTGTACTTTAAAGTGAGTGGACTCTCTTAGAGCCATCGTCTAATTCATTTGGGTGGACTTCGTTCTTACAGTAGTACCTTAGTTTAAATATTCAGGAGGCCATTCTTCCAGTAAATTTAGTAATTACCAGAGGTGTCACCATCTGTCTGGGCCTCAGCCTCTTGCCTAAGGGCTTGGAATGTATGGCACTCCATTTGCACCTTATAAAACTCTACCAGGGAAGGCCCTCTTGCAGCTTGCCACCTAGCTAGCTTGGGTAGGTCTCACACCGAAAACACATCTTACCCTGTAGGAAGCAGATCCTTCCCCTCAGTTTTGGACTCCCCTGGACTGTGGAAATCTTTGCGGCTGGTTTCCCATGCGCCACACCCCTCTCTTCTGGCAGGCACCTGGGCCACTATCTCGGGCTCCAGGTCCTTCCGACTGCCTTGACAGGCTGCTAAGGACTTTGTGGTCATGAGCACCCACTCAGATAATCCCAACATATCAAGGTATGACCTGAGCTCCACCTCCTTCCAGATCATTTGCTCTAGTCCATTTCCTAGCAGACAGTCACAGCTTTCTTCAGTAAGCCAACGTCCCCACTGCAGGAGAATACTAGTAGTGGCTCACTTGGTTACCAGCAGTTACTACTTGGTGGATGACATCAGGGATAACCTGCCTTGCAGATACCAGATGACACTTGACAGTAGTCATACTAACTCCTATGTCTCAGAGAGCTTCCATCCTCTGCCATTGACCAGCCACTGCCTGTATTTCTTAGTGCTGCTAGGTATGTGGGCTTAGGGTGCCACTTTCCTGTCAAAAAGTGACACTAATGTAATGTTTGCACTGTAGGTAGCCCTAATTTGAGCATTCCTCCCCCAGCAGTACACTAACAATCCCTGGTGTAGGCCCACCAGTGGGGGGCGGCTTCCTTTTGGGACAGGTGGAATTTCCACTCTTGTGCCCTGAATAGAGACACTCATAGCACCTTGGCTTGTAAGACCCTTGGGGGTTCTTCCCACTTAAACTTTTGCTTCTCGGGGTCAGAAGATGAAAGGGAATCCCTTCTATAGAAATTCTTTTGGGGGCCTTTTGAAAAGTCCTTATGGTTATCTTTCTCCACCCCACCCTATTTTGCTGATTGGGACCCTGTCAATCTTTCATATGGTCCCTACCCCCAGTACATTCCTGGACACTCTGGTGTTGATCCAGAGGTCAGCTTCTTTCCCAAGCTCTTTGGGCACAGTGAGCCTGGTGTCTATCAGATGTTGGTGTAACTCTGTAAAACATTTACTTAAGATGTACTCTCGCAAAATAAGATTGTGCAGCCCATCACAATCATCTAATTTGCTGCCCATCACCCAACCATTCAGTGCCATACTTGATAAATCCACAAAGTCTATCCATTACTGGTGTGACTGTTTCTGACCATATGTAAATCTCAAGTCATACTTGTCAGGAATCACACCAAACGTGCAGATAAGGGCTTCTTTTATAGGGGAATACTTCATCTGGTAAGGTACATCAAGGACTCCCGGAAATGGGCATGTGCTTCCAGAAACTAGCTCCCAAGTCCTCCCCTAGAAATCTCTGCACATGAAGGGCCACTTCATAAGCTGCACGCCTAATATCTATTTCACTCCCTACCACTATGTCACTCTCCACCACATAGCTAGGCACCAGGTCTATGGGGTTCTGAAATGTGTACCTCTTTTATGTACCACACTGTCACTGCCACCATCATCATTTCACCCAGAGGTGCTCTTGGACCTCAGGTCCAACTCTCACTGGCTACTCTCATGGGCCACCATGACCTTCTTCCCCTCCAATGCAACTGGGTTTAGTTCTTTACCTCCAAAACTAGGGTAGCCTGATTCAACTTCAAGTCTCTGTCTTCCTGTCTATCTTCCAACTATGATGTGGACAAACCTTTAGAAGACGCACTGTTCCCTACAATGGATAATGCAGGCGAAGCTGTTCACAGGGGCTCACATTCCTCTGGTACTGGGGCCTCCGCAATAGCACTGTTAACTTCTTCTCCCCCCCTCCTCCTCATTCTTTTGCCCCTTTGAGATAGACTGATACAGGTGTACTTCCTCTTAAGTTCTGAGTGCAATCTGGTAGTCCTCCTTCTTAGAGTCTCTGCCCAGCCTTAGCTCCTTTTCTTGCATATCTTACTCAGCTCTGCGTGGCTGAGCTTCTCCATTTTGCTCAAATCCAATTCCTTTGCCCCACAAGTCATAGGTGCAAAGATTGAGGCAATGAATGAAATTTAAGAAAAATATCAAATTATGACTCATTAAAAACCCAGAGCTCAATTTTAAAATAAAAAGTCAATTTTTATGTCAAATTACACAAGGATTTTTTAATTTCAACGTAAATCTCTGAGTGCTACAAACGCATAATTCCTGGATTCTACCACTGAACAATGTAAGAAACTGGAGGTGTTAGTTAAAGGGGTGGTTACCCACCATAAGCAATAACTACAATCCTCATCATGGAGAAGTAGTAAAGTCTATAATTTAACCTGAGCTCAACCTCCTGGTAGCTATGACACAGACCTGACAGGCCTAACATAGAGGCAACGTGTAAATTATTTATGTTGTCCCAAAACAATAATAAAGTCAAAACACAATAGAAATTCCACAACAATTTAGGAAAATAGAGAATATTTTAATAAAAAAATGACATCATAAGCAAAATAGGGGTGATGAATTTCTAAAGTTTAATGTTCAAACAGCGCCCCAAAATAATAAGCACCAACTGCGATCTTCTGGTTGCGCTTGACCAATACATGCGTGTGAGTTGAGGCTGACCATGATGGAGGGCGGGTCATAGGCAAAAACCAGGATTAACCCAGTTAGAGGTTTTACCTGCACAGTCTCTGAAATAGATGTCAGAAATCCTCAGTTGGGCAAGCTGTGGCCGAAGAGCGCTCCGCATCATCAGAGAGCCAATGGACAAGGCCTTGGTGAAGCCGGTGACAATTGGAAGGAAAGATCAGAGTGGCAGAAATGTGATTTCAGTGTCCAGAGAATTTTCAGTACCGGCTGAAAACTTTTAGCACCTTCATCTAATGAAGATTTCTACATTTGGACTTAGTCCCTTTTTTGTAGTTGGAATGTATTCAGTGGGCAAGACTGCTGGCAGTAGCTTAAGAGGATGCCACAAGGCTGGATACCTTTTCTGCGAGGTCCTGTACAATCAGATTTGCTGCTGCGTAAAATAGCGATAGATTAAACCCAGATCTCTTGACTGGGGGTGAGTGGTTGAGAAGTTTCAGCACTCCGTCCATCATCTTGTTGTGTTTGATATGTTTGCTCTAAGTGGCCATGGGTATGCCCAGATGTGGGTCTCTTGCTCACTGTTGAACTGGATTCAAGCTAACCTGGCTGATTATGGGGTGATACCCCAAAACTGTTTCCCAGGTTGCTTGTTTCCGTTCCAGGGAGGACCTGGCCTGGCAGTTCGCGCTGGACTGTTCCAATGAAGAGCAGGGTCAAGACTGATTTGCAGATGGCTGGGTCTCAACTGAGGTGGCATAGAGAGAAAAATAATTATGAATTAAACCCAGATCTCTTGACTGGGGTTGAGTGGTTGAAAAGAGTAAGCACTCGATCCATCATCTTGTGTTTGCTATGTTTGCCCTAAGTGGCTAAGGGTATTCCCAGAGATGGGTCCCTTGCTCGCTGTGCCACATGATTCAAGCTAGTCCGGCTGTTAACAGGTGATACCCCGAAACCGCTCTCTGGAGGCCTGTTTCAGACCAGGGAGGACCTGCCTGGCAGTTCGGGATGGACTGTTCCCATGAGAAGCAGTGTCATGATTTGCATATGGCTAGGTCCAATCTGGGGTAGCATAGTGAGGAAAGGAACAATGGATTAAACCCAGATATCTTGACTTGGGGTAAGTTTCAGCACTCTGTCCATCATCTTGTTGTATTTGTGGAGAAGCTATGAGCTGGAGCAATCTGAATCTTCATACCAGTGGCAATGTTGGTTGGTCAAAGTCCTCTGGAGGTCTGTGGAGCCAAAATGTTTAGGTTTTAGTGTATTTTAGGAGTATTCACTTTAACCCAGCCAAGGGTCCTGGGTCATGGCTCACTCCAGCAGAGGCCAGCAGCAGGGTCCAGGAAAGGTCCAGTTGGAACTGGTCACCTGCAGGAAAGTCCTCTTGTCGCTTGATGTGTCCCTGTTCTTTGAACAGATCAGCCTTAAAACTCCTGGAGTCTACTTCATTGGCCATTGTATAAAAAATAGAGAAAGCAGGCCCAGTCCTCTAAGCTCTCCTCAGGTCTCAAATTACAGGTTCCATCCTTTACTGATCTTCTGCAGGTCCAATTGTGTTCTAAGGATGGTACTGTGGGTGCCCCATTTAGTTACCAGCAGTTACCCTACTCACTTTTGCAGCACTTCCTGTGTGCCCCACAGCCAACAATTCCAAAGAACCCTTCTCTACTCAAATCCAAAATGGTGAAACCCATCTCCCCTGTGCAGATTCTGTGTGCTTACCCTGAGGGCTTGTCTAGCCCTAGTTCCAAGCTTGGAGCACGAACAAATTATTGACTCAGCCTCCTCTGAGGGAAAGTTCATATGGCACAGTTCTGATTAACCCAGTGAATGTCTGCAGTGTGAACAACAGCTTAAAACAATTTTAATTGATGCGGTATAGTAAAACGCACATAGCGCATTTATTTGAGATTGCCACTGATTCAGAATTCAAGTGGTGCCTCCACAACACTTCTGTACACACAAGCCAAAATCCCACAAGCTCAGAAGCCTCACGGTACTCAGTCAGCAGCCATGTTGGTTGTGGTGTGGTGCGGCCGGCTATTTAAGCCGCACTCACCTGACAAGGACCGCGTGTCTTTCCTTCTTCGTTAGGGAAAGAGACTTTGTGATCGCTTATCTGAAAGAGTGGTTCTTCCTTCAACTTTCCGCTCGCTGAGTTGAATCTCCTGATGACTCATGAATCCGAAGATACCAGATCTAATGATTTCTGGAAAACAGAAGAGAGAAAAGATAAATACAGCAAAGTTGGTAACAAGCTGTGCGCACTTTTAAATGTGATACTTATCTTAATGAAGGTGCTAGTTGAGTGACTCTCGTCCTGGAAATCCCAGCACAGATTGGCAAGAAATCAAAGAGCTGCACATAAAGAAAGAAAGCCTTGATCCGTAAATCATGCAAAGAGTGACTGATGGAATGAAGAGAGAGCTTACCTTATCAGTCTTCACCAAGCGATTCCATTACAGCATGTCTTATGCAGATATTTGCATTTAAGATAATCAAAAAGCACAAATCCACCAGCACAACCCACCATAATACACTATTTCCCCTCTAGGGTCCTCAATCTCACAGCTGCAGGGATGAATTTGTAAAGCAACAGACAGATGTGTTCAGTTTGTAAGAGCTGTAAGTAAAACAGGGTGGGTTTGCACCTTCTAATATTACCAGATCTTAACAGCGGAATGAAAAAACTATTTCCTGGGTGCATCATATAGCTTACAAAAAAAGAAAAAGTGCTGTATAGACTGTACTGAACATTTACCATAGAGAGTGGCACAATTCAAGTGTGGAGTCAGATTAAGCATTGCTGGGGTATGAGAATAAAAAGAGGGCTATGTTAAGCCTAAACCTCACCAGATAAAATCTTTGGGAGTGTTGGAGTGGAAACAGGAGGTTAGACTCCAAAGAGTCAGTAGTTTCTAAAGGAAGATAGCCGAACCGCCTCTTCACCAAGCCTTCTCTGCATCTTTTACGCATGGCTAAGTAATCCTGTTTTAACTAGTGTTTAGTGACAGAAGAGATGTTCTGCAGGTTGTCAAAGCAATTGGTTCTCCCTGACAGGACAAGCTGTTCTTTAATGTATCTCAGCCATGGGATGCTGTACGTTCCTACAGAGTTTCTAGATATTCACTAGTTCACATGTCCGAGTGAGACACCGTTTGATACCAATCTTCTATGTGTTTCTAAAGGTATTGATAATTCTAGAGGGCACCAGTACCATTTCACGCCGACTCACTTGTACAGGCAGGAAACAGGGAATGCTCAGGTACACCACTCTCAATAGAAAGAGGGTGTTGAAGAGTTGGTGGTACATTTGTGACTATTATAGACTTACTAAGTTATCTTCCTGCCTACAGTAGGTGAAAGAGGACAATTACCACTGACGATACCAGAAGAGACAATAGACTGTGCAGGTAGCCAGAGCAGTGTTTCTTATCCCCCATTCCCCTTCTCCCTATTGTGTTTAAGTTACTGAGGCATAGTTACATGGTCAGGTGGCTGAAATCCAGCATAGGGACTACAGCTCACTTCTGCAGGAATTCCAAGTGAGTGCTTACACACCCCAGGGAAATGAGCAACCCCTCCTCCGTGATCACTCTAAACCAGTTCTGGGGGCAGTACCTCACACACTATGACTGGTGCCTGCCTGACTGGGAGGAACAAAGGAAGGGCCTATTGAGGTGCTAGCTAACATTTGCCTGTGACAGGGTAGGCCTCTTTGAATTAAGCAAGTTCCTGGGCACCTTTCAGATGGTCATAATGAAGAGGAACAGAAAAAAACTTCCAAAACCCAAGCCTTTGTCCTGTTCCAGGAGTATTTTATACAGCTCAACAATGGTGTTTTTCAGCTGCCAGGTGACAGTTGGTACACATGCAAACGGGCCTCCAGAGGCTTTAAGCAAGGAAAAGGTAACTATCTAAAAGTACATCTTCCCTGATAGTTATTAAAAATGTGATTTACCATTAAATTGGATTTTAAATAACTATTTTAAAAAGTCTTTGACATTTTTAGCTGTTTCCTAATTGAAATTAGCATTATTAAATGTAATATATATCCCAGTGCTCGCCTATGGAACTGCCAGCCTTGCTACAGTGACAATAGCTTTTGAGGCTTTTTCATTATAAGGACATGTTTGACAGTAAACTTTTACATGTCATATATTTAAATTCCACACACACTGCCTTATGGGGAGAATGACCTAATTGGAGGTGTCTTATTGATATTTAAAAGGAAGGTGTAGTCCTGTGAAAGAGTTACTCTGACAGGCAGATAGCACAATGGGTGCAGCAGTATCCTAGTGACATTTAATTTATAGGCCCTGGGTACACTCTAAACCACATGCTAGGAACTTATACGAAAGGTAAATATGCCAATCAGGGGTATTCCAATTTCATCATGTTGAAAGGCGGAGCAAATGGGTAGCAGTGATAAAGTGCACAGAGTTCCTCAGCCAGCAAAAACAGCCAGGTCTAAAATCTGCAGATATACCATCCAAAAGATCATAATTTCCTGCTGAGACTATCAGTATAATCACGATTATCATAACCAGCTCAACAAGTAATATGCAAATGCAAATTAGATTGAAGTTTAATTGTATTAGATCTTTATTATGGCATGTCATGTATAGTTTCCCTGCATACCTTATGTTTTCATTGGGTCACCAGCTGGAGTTCAGCCCTTAATCATGTCCCGCAGGCAACTGGTCAATATGAGAATCCCCTCACCAACAGCGGTACCTTATTTTCCCTTATTGCTAAGAGTGTCTTATTTAGTCAAGAGAGGTCAATCTTGCTCAGCTCTTCTCTCGACTACAAAAATGAGCAATGTTTCTTTGCAAAAACACATGGGAGCTGTATAAGCTAATGTTACTTTTCCTTCTTCTGTCGAAGTTGGAAATTTGCAAGGTCATCCTTCCATGAATCTGTGTCTACAATGCAAGTGCCTGAGAAGTGTAAAAGTTTCCTTTTTCTGTCTTGGTAGTTTGAATGTGTTAAAAAAAATGAAGGGGCATATGCTGAAGGACTTATCGCCGAGTTAGTGGCACTTTATTGCAGCCAAAGTGACGATAGATTTATCGCCTTATTCACAAGCTGGTGCTAACAGCCGATATCGCCAGTTTTTCTGCGATTGCAGCCACAAAAAACATCGCCACGGATGACACCGGCAACTAACGCTAATGAGATGCAGAGTAGGCGTTCCCATGCAAAAAGCTGCAACAACACCACTTCGTAACGTTCTCAACGACAAGCCAGATCGGCGATAAGATCACAAAACATGCGGTAAGTCGCATCAGCTGCAGGGATTTAACACCTGCTCTTTCCTGGTATTAAGTCAGATGTTAACTGCACCAGAAATGGGAGCCAGACCACAGCCACACCAGAAGAACAGTAGATGCCATGGAGCTACTGATTATGCAGCTCGGAATTCCAAGAGGGCCCCAACACCCACCACCACCACATCCAGGCCCGATACACCCCCTGGATGCCCCCCGGACTAGCACAGAGGCAGCACAGACAAAGACAGCAGACCTTCAGAAAACGCACCAGCCTCACAGACTGAACACCAGAGGATGTCATTGCCCATGACAGGCTCAAAAGTACAACTATCCTACGCATCCTGACCATCATTGCCCACAGGCTGACAGTACCAACACAGCGGACAACCAACATCCCTCTGCAGACAAAGCGGCTGGCTGTGCTGCACCTGTTGGCTTCTGGGACCTTCCAACCAACAATTGCCAGAGTCGGAGGAGTCTCTCTGCCAGCCCTATCCAAGTTCCTCACACCTGTCTTGGATGTCATCATCAGCTTGGTACCCCAGCACCTTTACTTCCCACACACTACGCAGGAACAGCTGGAGACCAAGCAAGGCTTCTACACCATAGCTGGCTTCCCGCACGTGTTGGGAGCAATAGACTGCACACACGTACTCCTCGTGCCCCCTGCTGCCACTGCACACAGTTACCGCAACAGGAAGCACACACATTCCATCAATGTGCAGACAATAGTGGACCCCCTGGGACTCTTCACCAATGTCATCGCCTTCTACCCATGCAGTGTGCATGATTCCTTCATCTTCCGACAGTCCATTATCAACCAGCGCTTAGAGACTGGCAGCTATGGGAATGCATTGCTCATTGGTAAGTACCAAATGAACACACCACACACCTCAACTCCACAATCATGCAACTCACAACTCTGGGAATGCACACTTTGCAAACTCATATACAACATGCCGAACAACATGCCCACCTACCAGACACAACAGCACAACTTACTGTGATAACCTGGGCTAGCCAAGTACGCAAGCCATCAACGGCATTGGCACCTCAGCCACACAATAGCAGAATGTGGGGAGAGGTGGGAACCAGGCATGTGCGAAGGAGGCAACTGACCCATGAATGAGAATGTACACAATGCTAAGTGTGGCGTGGATGTGCTGGCCAGACTTCAGTATGCAGACTACAGACATGTCCATGTCGACATATACTGCTTTCGTTTGGAGTGTAGTGGACAGTGGACACAACCATGTTACCCCAGGCAGTGGGGAAGATCGAGCGAAATGTAGGTTGTTACGTCCCACTGTAAGCATGAGCAGAGTGGGCTGGCCCAGCGTATGCCAGGCCAGCGTAGGGGTGTGAATATAAAGCCTGTTGCTCTGGGCATGGTTTTCTTTCGGAATGTCCAACGTGGCTGCCATGGCGGCGCCTCTCAGCTCGCCACGAGGCTGACGCTGTGAGCGGCGGTGCCTGCGATCCTGACCACCTGCTGCACCCAGGTCACTGGTCCCCAGACCCGTGTTGGCCGCCCCTGCGCAACCAGGCCTCACTGCTCATCTTCCGACACCGGTCTGTGTCAAAGAGGGCCCACCACGTGCAGGTGCAAGCTCCAAGCCCGAGGCCCGTGACCTTGTCAACCTCCTCAGACCATCACGGCCTCCGCGGCACAGGCCCCCAGCGCTCCTTTCTTGTTGACGTACTCCACCCCTGCCTCTGGCCTACACTGCGGTCCAGTAGGTCACTCATTTAGAACTGAGTCTTGATTTCTTTATGGCAGAGCTCATATCATTGTATACAAGGAGCGGAGTAAGAGGAAGACACGGTTCAGTCCGGAGGAAAAAAGGATCATCGTTATGGAGTTGATCGAACACTACCAACAACTGCTCTGGTGCCACTAACTCTGTGCATCACAAGCCAACAACACGTGGCTGTGGGCCCCTGCTGACCGCTGCCTCCGGCTTACACTGCAGTAAAGTAGGTCACACATTTGGAACGTAGTCTTGATTCCTTTATGGCAAAGTTTATACTATTGTACATGCCACATTGCAGACTGCTTCCCCTGTCAGCTCTAGTGTCACTAACTATGTGCCCTGAAATTCATGTACACTCTCTGGTTGAACTATGGTAGCGTCTGAGTCTATGGCCTGGGTGTTGTCTTCATCATCATGAAGCTGATACTGATTTGGTGTTAAAAATTAGTATGTAGCATTCATCTCCTCCATATTTTGGCCTTCTTCACCAACCCCACTCCTGTTCCTGCTAAATTAGTACGCAATCTGGGATTAATGCTCAATGCTAATCTGTATTTGGAAGGACAAGTAAATAAATTGGCGGGGAGCTGTTTCTCCCTCATCAGAGCATTGAGGAAGATCCTCCGACTGCTGCCTATCATGGATAGATGAAATAAGGAAAATATCCCTTGGGTAATGTATTGATCAAAGAACCACCATTTGAGAAGCTAATCACTCAAATATGCTTTCATGCCCATTCAACATAATAACTCCTTACAAGATTCAGGCACATATAAGAAGGAAAAAAACTCAACTACTGGATAAAAATCAAATGACATATATTTATTCTGCCTAATACAAAAAATATCATGATAAAAACACAAAGATATCCTGTCCGTTACTATAAATTCATAAAATCACAACAGCTAATAGTTCATCAATAAACAATATGCATGAAAATGTAAAAAGAGTGGGAAGACAAGGGTTAGACCAAACAACTTGGTCTTAGCTGATTACACATCCATTATAATGTCATCACAAAAGACGTGGGCTTGAGCACTCTGTAATGCATTAATATAGGCACTTAAGATATTATGAGCTTTTTAAATAGGGCACATAGTGATACAAAGAAAGTATGGGATATCAAGTTGTAATTGGGGACACTGGTAACAAAAAGAGGATTAGATTAATTCATTTGAGAAAAGACAACACTGGGGCTAGAATATTTGACCACCAAATGCCTTGCAACTTGCTGCTTAATAGATTCTACGTGGTCGTGTATATTGAAGTTTCTTTTTAAGTTTTAACGCAATATGGCATGGAATCACAAATGAGTACTATGTTTTCCTTTAGGATCCCTTAAGGAAATAAAAGGGACCACTTTAATTAATCAGCCAGAACGGATAATAGTACCTACGGTGTGGATATCATCCCTAACTAGTGTGAAGATACCATATCCAATTAGAAAGGTTTCCTCCCTTAAACTTTATGAGAGGTAAATATACCATATTACTACTTGTATGACAGGATGTGAAAGCGATATTAGGACAGAAAACTGAACAATATTAATATGTGTGCATATACAGGTGTAAACACAAAAGCAGGTGGTACAAAGAAAAGAATAATACAAACAAATGATTTCTGCGATCTACACCTACCTCAATAACAAGGTGAGAGTGCCATCCCCAATCAGAGTTAATGATGAGGTTGTTGGCCCTTAAATAAGATTAGCACTAAAACATGGCTTTTTATTTACAGCTCTTGGGAGGTCACCCCTAAGGATATTTTAAATTTGATAACTATCAACAAGGGAGGTTTTACCCCCTTTTTTATTCACACAGAGGTGAGACAATATAAAAACATTGACAGATATGAATATGTGAAGTGTGAAAAGGATGCAAGTGATAAAAGGTATAGATTTGTAGAAGATTGGGCCACATTGATAAGGAAAAAGGAGGGCTAAGGCCAGTTTCAAAAGCCACTTTATTAATGTACATGTGGTAAAATACACATACAGGTATTGTTGTTGTGAGATAATGCTGTTATGTTACGGCCTATAGAAATAAATGGGCTGGAGTAATTTGAACAATGTCTCACCAAGGGCGTAAGGTTCACGGATATGTGTCTTTTTCCTTTCCCTTCTTGCTCTCCCTTTCCTTCCTTCTTACCTCCTTCCCATCCTTCCCCCTATACCCTTCCCACTCCCACTCCCTGTTTCTTTGTTTTTTTCCTTTCTTTCCTTCTCCTTCCTTTTTCTCTCCGTGTTTTCCCTTAAGGTTAATGGAAATGTATCTCTATGCTGTGTAAATTACTTTAATTATAGAATAGTAATGATTGCATTTTATTGTAGGTCTCTGCATGAAAATATGTTACAAAATACAGAGTGTTTATTCTCAGAGTCTTAAAAAAGATGGATCCATAAAGTTTTCTCCATCGAAACGCGTCAACGCCATATTTTTATACACAATCTGGTTTGGGGACAGTGGTGTTCAAAAAGCAAATTACAGAGTGCTCAAGCCTACGTCTTTTGTGATGACATTATAACGGATGTGTTATCAGCTAAGACCAAGTTGTTTGGTCTAACCCTTGTCTTCCCACTCTTTTTACAGTTTCATGCATATTGTTTATTGATGAATTATTAGCTGTTGTGATTTTATGAATTTATAGTAACGGACAGGATATCTTTGTGTTTTTATCATGATAATTTTTGTATTAGGCAGAATAACTATATGTCATTTGATTTTTATCCAGTAGTTGAGCTTTTTTCCTTCTTATATGTGGCTGAATCTTGTAAGGAGTTATTATGTTGAATGGGCATGAAAGTATATTTGAGTGATTAGCTTCTCAAATGGTGGTTCTTTGATCAACACATTACCCAAGGGATATTTTCCTTGTTTCACATTGTAAGTGCCCTAATCCCTTTGGTTTAGAAGGGGCCCCTCTCTTTCTTTTATTATCACGGCTAGAGCCTTGGTAGTTGGAAGTATCATCCTTAGCAGGCTGGACTATTGTAATGCCTTATTACTGGAGTCTCCAATATTCCTAATTGAACGCCTTCAAAGGGTACAAACTGGCGTGGCTTTGATGGAGTCACGGCACTCATCGGTATCTTCGGCACTTGCAGAGCTACACTGGCTCTGAATACAACAAAGAATTCAGTTTAAATCTCTTTGCATAGTGTTTAAAGCCCTTCATGGTTCAGAAACCAAACCTTTACAGGAGAAATTCGCCTGGTATATTCCGACAAAGTGTCTTTGCTTATTCTCCGCTTATTTGTGAGAGTTTGAAGAGTGAAATCAGGTGGTAGAGCATTCAGCAGAGCCGCAGCAAAGCTCCATTAGATGTCAGACAGTCCCAGGACCTCCTACAGTTTAGGAAAAAGGTTAAAACATTGCTGTTCCCCAAGAATTTGATTCCGTGATGATGGAGAACGTTTACTGCCAATCCACTCCCTTTTTCCATTTGTGGGTGTTGATGTCACGTGCTACAGTGCCAAGATACCCATTGGGTGAAAGTTGCGCTTTATAAATTTGGCAAATAATACAATACATATTGGCTGTGCCTGCTTGGTTCTGCCCTCTGCACATTGCCATGGAAAAACACCTTCCACTGTCCCCCGAAACACTCCGCGGCATTCACCTTGGACATTGCCGAGGACCCACTCCGCTCTCATGGCCCTACATCAGTACTCCGCAAGTCACCGTCCCGTGGCAGTGTGCCTCTGCTTGCCGCAGTGCATCCGGGCCACTAACTGTGCCGCTCAAGTCATGGACCCTGTCTGGTGAATATTGAACGGCGTCTGAGTCGATGGCTTGGGGGTCATCAACACCATGTGTCTGTGGCCCTGTGCTGACCCCTGCCTCCAGCCTCAACTGCGGTCCCCCATGGCTCACACATCAAATCGAGTCCTGACCTGTCGGACGATGCATCACCACTGGCTGCACACGCCACCTCTGCCAGTACCACCTTCAACCAACAACTGCCAGAGTTGAAAAAGTCTTACAGCAAGACTATCAGAGTTGCTCACACCTGTCTTGGATGCCATCATCTGCTTGATACCCTGCTCAGCTCTTCAGGTGCCACTTACTCACTGCACCACAACTCATGGACCCTTTCTGATTGAGTTTTGTGCTGTGGACAGCTCATGCAACAATGTCACCTCAGGCAGTGGGGAAGACCAGGATTGATGATGAGGAAGATGAGGCAGGTGTAAGGTGTGAGGGGACACAATCCTAGATAATTTCATCACATGAGCACGCTCAGCTCTGGTGCCTCTACCTCAGTGCACTGCAACTTACAGACCCTTCTGATTGCATATTGGGTGACCTCTGTACTTGCTCCGGCTACCACCATGATGCTTCACAGTTGTTTGAGTTATGTTGGGGTTTTCTGTTTCCGCTTTAATAGTGATCACTATTCAAGTTGTTGCCAGCACCAACCACTCCCTGAGGGCAGGCTCACATTCACCCCACACCCATCCAGCAAAGGCGTCACTGGTCAGGTGACCCTGGTAATAAAAAGTTGGAGTGCACACGTGCTCGTAGCACGTTCAACTAACTATCAAAGTGTGTCCATGTACCCATTACATATGCATGATGGCCCCAGGCCCTACCACATTACATTGTGCTGTGTACAGCGGAAGCAACCATGTCACCTCAGGCAGTGGGTAAGACCTTGGACATGTAGCTTTGTGATCCCCCACTTAATACGTAAGAGGAGTGGACTGGGCCGGCGTACGCAAGTCCAGCGTAGGGGTGTGAATGATTATCCCGGGACTCTGGGCGTGGTTCAGTACTGAAAATGTGCAAATGCATGTGTCTCTGTCGCAGTGTAAGTGGTCCTTGATGGGAATTAGACACCCATGTATGTGATCTAGTTCAGCTGCCATGAGGTCAAACCCCACCCGTACCTGTTCAACCACCTCCTTCTGGCAGTCTAACATCTGGGCTTGGAATGGGATGTGTGCTTCGGTGAGGTACTGGGAGCCAGACGTGGTGGTGGCCACTTCCTGCTGTGTGGTCTGTGCAGGGGGTGGGGTCTCCTCGATGCAGCTGGGCTCCCCTGCTCCTGGAGGTGGGTTGCCTAATATGTCCATGAGCTGTTGTAGGGCATCGGTATCGAAGGTGTGTAGGTCCTCTTCGTCATCACTGATGAGTTGTCCGGTCTGCTCTGCAGGAAGTGTTGACTGTCCCTCTACATTGTGAAGAGGAGATGCATTGTAACATTGTGTTGACATGTATGTTGACGCATTGTTCAAGTTTACATACAGACTGCATGACAATGTACATTGTGACTGTTTGGGAGGAGCTGACTATTTGATGCAGGACAGTGGACATTTGAACTACATCACGGATGAGAGGTTGTACACGTACATTTTAATCTCAGTTTCCTGCTATGCCAGATGTAATAGGGCAGTTTCTACGCACAAGCGGAACCAGTTATGCCCTCTCTTCTGTGGTGAAAGTGTGGCACTTTATACCACATTGTCGTCAATGTGGATGTGCTGTTATTGCTATGTGTGTGTGCTGCATTGTGGGTGAGTCGCCCCTGCAGCTGTGATTTTGCTGCCACTTATCCCTTTGAGGCAGTGTGCCTTATACTTCTTTGTTTCTACAGTGCTGAGATGTTGCACACTTGGCTAAATTTGGCTCTTGTTCGTATTTTGGACTCTCGGGCATGGTTTATCTGCAGATGTGTTGTTGAATTCAGGAGTTTTTTGTGCACGTGGATATGTCAGAGTGTGACCTGCTCCTTTCTGGATGTGCTCCACACTCAGCCACCTCAGTGTCGTGGTGTGCCCAATGTCATGATGATTGTAATACAGCCATGCTAATCGTCATGTAGTGTCACTTGTTTTTTCAGTGTGGCTCACAAATATGCATCTTTGCTGGGTTTCACACATGTGCATGTGTTGGTTGTGAGATTGGTGATGTGTGGGGTGGAAACCCTTTGGGCACACGGTGGACGGGGGCCTACTTGGTGTTTGCATGTGTGCTGCAGTGTGCCACGGGGGTCAGGGACATGATCCAGAGTCATTGTGGGTGTTCAATGTGCTCTACTTAATTGTGCATTTGTGCCCATCTACCCCCAGTCCCTGGTCGGCACTCACTCTGTTGATGTTGTGTCAGGTCATGTTAAACTGTGTCAGGATCCACAACTCCTGGCACCGTATACCGACTGATGACTGTGGCCACCATTTACTCCATGTCATCCGGCTCCTGGTGTGCTGCTGGACCCCACCTCCGATCTGCGTTGCTGCTTTCATGTTGCCATCGAGTTTCTACTTGGTTTTGCCCTCTACATTATTTCAGCACCTCTTGACCACTTCCATTGTCCTCCTCAACGCTGCAATTGCATTGACATGGTCCAAGATAGTCTGCTATATTTGCGTCTTTGTTGCCAATGACACCTTGAGGTGACTAACAGTTGTTGTTAGTGTTCTTTCACCTCCGTAACGATGATCCTGTTTTCCTGCGAACTGAACCGCATCCTCCTCTTCTCCTTGGCCTTCCCCAACCCCGAGGTTCCTTGATGGTCGTCTGTGGGGCTTGTGGTGTTCACATTGTCCTCTGCACTCTGTTCGGGTGCATCTATGGTGCTACGCAGTTTATTATTTTTTTTTCTGCTTTTATAGTGCATTTTCCCGCATGACGCGTGGGAATTGCAGGCCTGTCGCTGGTTATCGCTGATTTTTGTATCACGATTTGGGGCATCGCAACTTTTTTCACGTTTGTGTTTCGCATTTTTCGGCGTCACGTTAATTTTAACACGGTCATTTGGCACGTTATCATGAGACTATCACATGGTGCGGCCGGGTTGAGAATACAACGTTAACACAGTGTTATTTTCCGCAACAGACCGTGATGTGCAAAGTTGCATTAAGCTAATTTTGCAATAATTATCACACGTTCTTGAGAATATCCCCCGGAGTTTCAAGACTGAAAGCAGAGTGATCAAACATGTATTTCTCAGCATCACCATTCAAACAGTTAATCCACTTTCTAGGCCCTGTCCCAATGCACATATTCACTTAAATTAAATGTGTACCTGCAAACAGGCTTGTCTTGCATGTAACATAAACTATTATCATAAAAAGCACTGATACACATGACAACTCCAAATTTAGTGGTGCACCCTGAATATCAAACCCACACTATCCATGGAACAGAGCATCTAGGGATAAAATATGGAATAAAAATATGGACAGGTGAGTAAGTGTAGATTTCCTCTACCTAACTCTACATATATGTAATTATGCAGTACATATATCTTCAAGGTATTTAAATGTGGAGTTCGTAATAGCGAAATCTCTACTTCCCTATATGCTCTTACCTTTCGATATATTGTCCCTCTATATTCTTTCCTGGATATTCTTTTACCTCAATATTGTTGGTGTTGATATACGGTAGTACAACCATAGTTAGAATTCAGACCAAAATTAAGAACATTTTCAGAGCCATCCAAACTCTAAATGGGGTGTACTATGAATAACAAGGCTATTTTACAAGGACCACAGCATAATCCAGTGTTTTATTGTTACTGTATTTAGTTTTGTGTGAGGTGATCCAGGCCCAAAGAGGCAATTGGAGTTCTTTACATTTAAGAATAGCAAATATAGTGGGTTCAAAGACAAAACAGTTGGACAAAATATATACAAGAACAAACAGCAATAAAAT